>NC_135478.1:192366434-193003220 GCF_052094955.1 Ictidomys tridecemlineatus | reverse complement strand
AGCACTGCTATTTAGTATTCTTGCTCTTTCTCCCTTCCACCCTCCCTCTTCATCCACCTGATACTTCCTATTAGCAGTTAAGTCCTAAACAAGATCTCTAATTAGGTGCCATCACGTTTTCAACTTGTTCCTGGATATTTTTGTCAAGAATTCTTTATCTGTTATAACAAGGCGGTGAGGACAAAAACTAGATTCATTATCTAAAATTACTCCTCATTCCTGTATTTTGCTCTCTTGCTTAAGGGCATGCTCTTCCTACATGCAGAGGCAAAACTCCTTAGAATCCCTCAGTTAATACATCTAATTTGCATCCAAAGCTTATTTATTCAATTGCATGTCTCCACATTCTACTCCACCACTCAATGTCTATTCTACCTCCATAGTTTTGCTGCTCAGCCCCCTTTGAATGAATCATTATATCAACTTCCTTATTGATTTCTCTAATTCTAGTCTCTTTCCTTTACAAGTCATCAATCAATGGGTTGCAAAAATATTATAAAACACAAATAAATAATTTATGAACTTACTCTGTGATGTACAGGAAAAAGTAAAAACTTTGGCTAACTGTGGTTAAATATTTTATGGAGCCTATCAGAATTTGAGTGTACTAACCAGAATCACAGATGACCCTAGTGATTTTCACCTCCTGGTTGCTGTGTCTGCCTTAGTTCAAGCTGCTATAATAAATTAACACAGGCGGGGGATTTTAACAATGAACATTTATTTCTCATATTTTTTGAGTCCAGGAAGTATAGGATTCAGGTTCCTGCAGATCTTTTGTCCAGCAAGGGCTCTCAATGTATCTTCACATTGTGGAGAGCAGAGGAAAAAAAATCTCTCATATCCCTTCATTTAAGGGCACAAACACCATTGATCAGGGATCCACCTTCATTGTTCATTTAGCTCCCAATGGTCCCCTCCTACTAATAAGGGGTTCAATTTTAATGTATGGATTTGGGAAAAACACAAACATTCAATCCCTAAGAGTGTCTTTGTATAGTTCTTGTCCACAGATGAATACAGTTAATCTAACCTAACCAATAGAAAATCATGTAAATGAAGGCACATGAATTTTGTGGCTAATTCATAAATTTATTCTAGGTTCTTTGGTTTTCTATCTGGGATCACCAGCTTTGTTGGAAAAGAACTCCATATTTTAATGATGCTCAATCAACCCTATATAGAAGTCCTTGTGCTGATAAACTGAGGTCTTCAGCCCACAGCCAGCTCCAGTTCACCAGGAATGGATGAGCCACCTTGAAAATGAATTCTCTAGTTTCTGTCAAGCTTTGCAATGACTGAAGTCCACTCATTATCTTGAAAGCAAACTCATAGGAATCACCTGGCAAATTCATTGGCTGAATTCCTAACCCACAGAAACTATGTGATATGACAAATATTTATCATTTTAAGCCAAAGGACTTGGGAGTATTTTAATACAGCAATGAATAATTAATGTAATGAGAATATCAATTTTATAGGGAGATTTATATAACTATAAAATTTCCTAGATAGAGAACCCAAATCTGAATGACAGGTAGGAAGCAGTGGTATAAGCTGTTGAAAGTGTTCTACGTGGTCAGGAGATAAAGGGAAGGTCATTCTGAAACCCTTACTTCAATGTAAAATTCCAATTGAACAACTTTTCCTGTTCATTTTATTCCATACTGGGTCATGTGTTGGTTACAAATGAAGTAGATTAATATTATCAGAACCTACGTGGATCCTAAATTAGAAATTTCTGTCAAGTCACATATTTCTGTTGCTTGCATGTTCAGAGAACATCTGTTTGAGGTGTTGCACAAGAGGTATTTGGGATTTGGTTCTATACTGTGAGCAATCTGATTCTTTTTCACTATTTTGAAAAATCACTGCTAAAGAGTTCTTATTTTCCAACAAAAATCATATATGAATATTCTCAGTTATAATCAATTTTTAAAAAGGCACATATTCCTTTAGCATACAGACCAGGGTTTCTCAACTTTTAGTATGTTTAGTCAAGTAATTGTGTTTCAGGTATTTTCCCACTATTTTGTGGGATGCTTAGTATTATACCAGGTCTGTAGCCGTCAGATATCTGTCGTACCCCCTTCTCCAAAGCATGATAATAACAAACGTTTGTAGACATCAACAAATGTGCCCTGTGAGGGCATAATCACACTTGGTTAAAACCACTATTAAAAATATAAATATGCAATATTATTTTTAATCATTTACTGAAAAAATAATTTTTCAAAAAGTTATAATGCTCTTTTCCATTCTTACAACACTTCATACATAAGCATGAGCTAAGAAGAAAATTCAGAACCTTCATTTTGTATTTTCTGATTAAAGAGTCTGAAGCTATCTGCCATAGTTTTAATATTCTGACAGACTGTCACAAGTTATCAATCCAATGTTAGGAATCAACAGGAAAATGTATTTTTAGAGATGGATCTATACTGTCCTTATTACAGATGATAAAGACAGTCTTTAACATACATATGTGCACAAACATACAGAGTAAAAAGCAGCCATTTATTCTCAGTACTTCTAGAGATTGTCTAAATGAGCCAAAAATTTGTTTAGAGAAGAAAAGAAATTATTCTTAAGAACTAAGAATGACAAGAATTATAATCCAAAGCCTCTGTTTTGTTGTAACCTTCAAAGTTGAGTGATCACCACCTAAATTAACTCAAGGTCTTGAGTAAATTGAGACCAGATAGTGTGCTAATATAACATTAAGAGAGGAATATAAATATAAAATAAATTTATCAGGCTTCAACATATTTCTGCCATGAAATGAGTTTTACTGTGGCACCACTTCACATACAACACAAAGGAAAAGATTTTTGCGAGCTAGGCACTTCTTTTGCTATATTGCAAGATATTTTGCAACACTCCACTGTGATGAGTGTTAATATGATCCACATTTTTTCACTTTTCTTAAATGATTGGTTACTATCTTATTAGAATTTTGATCATGAAAATACAGAAGCAATGAGTCAATGATTTGAGTGTGCATACTTCAATTTCTTGTGAATGAAACATTGGCAGAGGGGTGAAAAAGTGGCACAAAGAAGGAGCCAGTCAATAAAGTTTAATACAGAATAAACAATTCAGTCATTCCACTGATGAGGAGTAAGGGATCTGAAGAATTTATATGCCAATCTTCATTGACCATTGTTTGAAGCTTGCTGCTAGAAACATTAATTTCCTAATACTTTCAGTCCCTTGAACAGCCAGGAAAAGCTGACTTTAGTGGCCAGAGAATGCCTTAGCAAATAAACACACATTTGGGCTGTTAGAAATCAATTTGCTGGTGAACCAGAGGGGATGAAGTTAGGGCATCGACAACATTTGCTACATTACAATTCATACCACACAATAAACGCAGTAGTACCAAAATACAAAGGAAAGCACTGTCTTCTTTTTTAATTTTTTTTTTAGTTGTAGATGCATACAGTATCTTTATTTATTTTTATGTGGTGCTGAGGATTGAACCCAGTGTCTCAGATGCACAAGACAGGCACTCTACCACAGAGCTACAACCCCAGCCCGACACTCTCTTCTTAGTTAGATACACTCTCTTAGTTGTAAAGAGGAAATATTTATCTCTCTGTATCAAAAATGCCTATATTATAGGAGAATATAAGCTAAAAATCCAAAAGCAAATCCCATTTGGTTTATCAGTTAATTAACAACACCTAGGCCATAACTACCAATTATAACCTGTTCATTTTTATAATACATATTAATTTTTTAAATACAAAAATTTTAAAAAGTTTTTTTATAGCAAAAATAAATATTTTTATTTATTAGAATTTAACAAATTTAAACTGGCACAAAACATTATAAAAATGAACAACTCTGAAATATTCTCTCTCTTGATTTTCTTTAAAGAAAAATATTGTTAATGTGGCTTACAATATTTTCTACAATTATTCTTAAAAATTTTTATGTTTTCTGACTCTTATAATGTATCTTTCATCAGTTCTGTAAAATTCTTAACTAATAATATTACTTCAAATGTTGTTATCTGAAATTCCAATTAGAGAGATGTTAGAATTTCTATTTTTTATCCTCCATATTTCTTTAATTTGTTTATAATTTCCAACGGTCTTTTTTTGCTGTACAAAATTGAATTTTTTCATCTTCTTCCACTTAACTAATTCTCCTCCATTCATCTCTAATCTGATGTTAATTTATCTGTTGAATCCAAAGTATGAATTATTGCCATTTTTTATATTTCTTTACCTTTCAAATGCTCTTAGACTACTTGTATAGTACTTTTTCTATTATCAGAAGATTCATTTTATATTTGTTTTAGCTATTTTGCTGCTATGACGAAAAGTCCCAACCAGAACAATTGTAGCGGTGGAAAAGTTTGAGGGCTCACGGTTTCAGAGGTCTTACTCTAAGAGGGTTGTATGCATTCCTCAGGGTTTGAGGTAAGGCAGAACATCATGGTGGAAAAGTGTGGCAGAGGAAGCAGCTCACATGATGATAGGAAGCAGAAACCTAGGTTTCCACTTGTCAAATATAAATGAACACCCCAAGGCCATGCCTCCAATGCCCCACCTCCTGTAGCCACACTCCATCAACCTCTAATTACCACTTAATTAATCCCATAGAAGATTAATCTACTATAGTTTAAGGCTTTCACAACCAAACAATTTCCACTTTGAACCTTCTTGCATTGTCTCACATGTCGGGGGACACCTCACATCCAAACCAAAACAAAATTTAATTTTTTTAGTCACCCTAAACATAACTTACAGACTAGAGCCAATAATTTTATGTATTAAATTCTTGGAATTCTAATAATGCCAAGTTTCTCCTGAGTCTTTGTAATGAAGAACTAATTTGTTACAATTGTAGACTGAACAAAAAGACTATCAGAATGCTAAAAATTCTTGGTTCATGTTTGGTATTTGCTTTTGCCATGTATCCTAAGGGATTTACCAATGTGGGGTTACTATGAATTAATGAATCACTTTGAATAAGTCATACAATTTTTCACTTTAATAATTTGAGGGAGACACCTGTGATTATATACCCCTATTTACATAAGGGTGTAACCCCTTAAGTGTCTGCACTTTGTGTGGAAGGTTTAAATTCAAAGTACATACATTTTAATCTTATAAAATTATTTCCTGTCCTTAGATTCCTATAAAACACAACACTCCTGTTAGAGTCTGTAAACAAGTCAGGATGGCGCCTGGGTTGTTTGTCACCTCCCGGTTATTTTGCTGCAGCCGGACTGCGACACACTCCTGATAAGTAAATTTGCCAAAACTGGAAGCTAGTCTTAGCTTCAACATATTTTCAGTCTTATTTTTATTTTGACCCTTGAAATCTCCATTTCATTTTTGTGAGCTCACCCTACTTTGAATAGTGGATGATATTTTATTTTGCTTTCCATTTGTAAAGGGAAACATCATAATATATAATGTTTCATAGTGAGTGAAATATTATTTCATATTTCATTTGCTTACTCCCATTTCTTACCTGTTCTTAATTCTCATTGTTAATCCTGTCCTTCAAAACTCTCCTATTTCTTCAGTACATTATATGTCTGGTTAGACTTTATTTCCTCCTTATTGAAGGAACAAATGATTCAAGGAATGAATGATTATTAAAATAACATTCTCAGATCCACTCATAATCCCTTTTATAAACATGTCTATTTTTATAATCACAAATATTGAATCTACCCTGCCCTCAATTGAACTTCACAGGCTGCTCCTATCAGTTTGCCAAGCCTTACTGGAAGAAAATAATAGGCTAATCTTTCACCTTACAAATAATTCTCTGAAAACTCAAATGTGTGCTTAGGGCTAACTTGTATTCTTAAATTCATTGCTCACTAAATCTTTAAGACATTTCACTGCTCCAAACCAAACCTCATTTCCCATTTCAATATGAAATTAACTGGTTTTTCCATTATGGAATATCTCTCAATAATTAATCCATTTCTTTCCCCCTTCTCTTCCAAAAGAATAATTTGTTTTACTAATAATTCTCTTTCCTTTTGAATCTTCAGTTGTTCCTTCTCCAATAGATCCTTCATCCTGTTCTTGAATATTTAGTTTAATTTCTATTCTCACTCTACTCCCAGCACAGTGGTAGACACTGAGCCATCAATGCAAACACCATCTTTAACCTCTTGTATTCCTCTGCTATAGAAACAAGACCCCAAATAATTCAATGGTGTCTCCTGCCTTGCAGTGGCCACCTGGTTATGGCCAATAAAATTCAGCTTTAAACCCCTTGGGAGAGATTCTTTCATTAAAACAAAAGGCAAAGGCCTGCCAGGAAAAATAACTTTTTCCCTTTGCCCCCTCCAAATTTTCTGCCAGAAATGTCCTTATTAAGTCTAGCAGTGTAAAAACTATCTTGCAACCAAAAGTTGTGAACCTAAAAATGAATAAATAAATAAAGGTCTAGCACTATAAAAGATGAAGTAGAGAAAGAGAAAGTACAAGGGACCTTGATATATTTTGCAGCCACAGACCTCTCTTGGTGCCTTTACTTTAGATTTATGGCTAATTGAATAAGAAACTACTATTTAAAAACAAGCAAACAAACAGAAATCTACTGTAGTTTGTTTTTTTGTTACTTGTGGATCAATGTGATATTAATGTATGCCTTTTTTTTTTATTTCCACTCCCCCAGCACACATACCCAACTGGCAAAAACCAAGCATTCATTCACATTAAGCAGTGGTCACAAACTGGCATATTGGTGCCAGGAGGTAGAGTGCTTGGCTCTACAGTTTGTAAAAGTTTAAATTAGTTACTAACACTTAAACATTAAAAAGTTTAGCTTTTTTGATTTCTGAGTTTACCAATATAAAAGGATAAGGGAACACTGGACTGATACTTCCTGAGAGCCAACAATCTATCAGTACTCTGTTGGGCTTGCATAATGGCTTCTTTTAGAATTGAAGCAAGCAGCTAGGCATGGTACATACTGTAACTAGCTACTCAGGAGGCTGAGGAAAGAGTATCAAAAGTTTAAGACCAGCCTAGGCAACTTAGGAGACCCTGTCTCAAAATAAATAAGGGGCTGGAGATATAACTCAGTCATAAAGTGCCCCTTTACTGCAAAATAAGTAAATAATAAAATAAAATAAATTGAAGAAAGTCATACAATGCATAAAAGACAGTCTTTTCAACAAATGCTGGTATAACTGGATGTCCACATGGAAAAAAAAAAAAGTGTACTCTTCACAAAAATGTACTCCAAATAGATCACAGACCCATGTATGAATTGAAAAACTTTAAAACTCCTAAAAAAATAACATAGTAGAAAATCTAAACAACTTCTTTGAATATGGAAATAACATGATTTTATATATATATATATGGTGAGGTTATGCAGCAACAGAAACAGTTCTTTAGTGCTGGTGGGAATGCAGAATAGTACAACCACTCTGGAACAACAGTTGACACTTTTTTACAAAACTATACAGATTCTTAACTTCCATTTACACTGCACTAGAAAGATGTTAGAGTTTAGATATGAAGTGTCCCCCAAAAAAATTCATGTGAGAGCCAATCCAATAAAGTTTAGAGGTTAAATGATTGGGTTATGAATGCCTTAACCTATTGAGTGCATGAATCCTCTGACAGGAATTAACTAGGTGGTAACTGTAAGCAGGCAGGGGATGGCTGGAGGAGGCAGGCCATTGAGGGCATGCCTTTGGGGTACATATTTTGTGAGCTGAGGTTAGTTTCTCTCTGCTTCCTGGTGTCATGTACCACACTCTTCAGCCATGATCTTCTATCTCACCTTGGGCCCAGAGCTATCAGACTGGTTGGACTGAGACCTGTGAAACCATGAATGCCCTATAACTTTTCCTCTCTAAAATTGTTCTTATCATGTCTTTTGGTTGCAGCAGCAAAAAGCTGACTACAATAAAATGGCTCACCCATTTCTACATACCTGAACATTCATAAGCACCAGTTTCAGATTTCTAGTGCCTGCTGGGGTTGCAATCCACTGTCCTACAATTGCTGCAAAATGCATATATCCAAAACCATTTTGCTGTAAGAGTTTTGTGTTGTTGTTGTTCATCTTCCTCTTAATGGTGCTACTTTTATCTTTTGCATTTAATGCTCCTTACCATTTCTGAGTCCACCATATCTACCTCATTAATGTGTCTTCCAATGTAGCCATTTTTAGTATCATTAATGTCTAATGATGTAGCCATTTTTAATTTCTTCCTTCCACAGTTTTTTCTTGATGCTTCTGCCACATCATTCTTAAAGCATGAATTTGATATTATTTTCCCATTCTAATACTGCAACTGTATTCCCACTAGCTAATCTTCTCTGGCATATGTTCCACTGAAGCCTGGCCCATATTTACCTGCCCAGAGTTATATTTATAAACTATTCAATATTCTCTGCACATGCTGCTTTGATTTTTTTTCCCTGAGAGTCTCTTGGTATTCCCTGCCAAGCAAATGCCTTCCCTTCAGTTGCTACCCACACTGCTTATGCCCATGTATATTATTTTGAGCCTAGAATATCTTAAAAATGTTAACAATTATTTGAGTGCACACAGTGAGACATGCTCTTTTCTGCATATTGTCAGAGAAAACATTCAGTGTAGAGAGTCCTTGGAGTATGGAACTGCATAGAGTTGTGGTTAAACTCAGAGGCTCTGGAGAGGAGCTAACTTAATTTAAATCTCAGCTCCACCACTCACTTGGGTGAGTTTTTAAATCTTTTTAGCATTTGATTTCCTTATCTATAAAATGGAGATAATATGACCAAACATTTGGTGCTATTCTGAAGGTTAAATGAATTAGTACATGCTTGTAGCTGTCACTGAATAGGTACAGAGTATCAGAAAATAATAAGTAGATAATAAATCTTAGCTCTTACTGTTATTGCATTCTACGGAAGAAAACTAGTCCAGAAAAAGGAAGTTACATAAAAAAATATGAGTTTCAAATAGCCATAAGGGCTACAAGGAATACTAAAATGAGTGAAGTGATCAATAATAATTCTGGCTGAGAAGAAAATTAGGTGGATGTCCATGGACAGCCCCAGAATAGTTAATACTGGGACAGAGAACTTGAATTGCCAGATACACCCAGACCTCCAGAGAGCCAAAAGCTTGGACTTCCTAACATAAGGAAGCACAAAGGCCTTAAGTGATGTCACTGAACAACATAAGGAATTTTGTTGAGCAAAAGGAAGAGAGTGAAAGAATGAGATGAACAAGATAGGCAATCAACCCATGATGTAGGGCACTGCTTTATTCTATGGGAAAGGGAAGCCTGTGGCATATATTTAGTAGGGGCACATCTTGATCACTCAGACACAGTGAAAGAGAAAAGGCTAGCCAGGAGGCAACCCCACTGCTGTCAACAGGGTGACACCTTTATCCTCTTTTCCAGGTAGGGAAATCACTGTCTGTGTGTTTATTTGGGAGTATATTTGATTGTAAGTGAAGCTGGACATGTTTTCACCTATTTGTTGGTGTTTTTATTTTATTTATTTTTTATTGTTGAACACAACATCAGTCTACCTCCTTAACCAACTTTAAAGTGCTCAATACCATATTGTCAATGACAGGCACGATGTTATAAGGCACATCTCTGGAACTTATTAATATTGCACAGCTGAAATTTTATACCTGCTGAATAGCAACATCTTTGTCTTTTCACAGACAACTCAAAAAAACAAAAAATCTTTTTGTTTAGACTCCCATGGTTCTCTCTAAATTGCTATTCATGTGTACTTCCCTTATGGGGTATAATTACTCATATGTACTTCTTCCAAAGTGTCCCACAAGTTCCCTGCAGGTAGGATTTATATGAAAAGGATTCCTGTGTCTTCAAATTTGCATTATAATTATTTGCTGAAGAAAATAATTGTATGTATTTCTTGGAATCAAACACCAAAGTGTTATAAATTATGAAGGATCTTTGGCACTGCATTGATATATTACTTTAAATATCCACTTGGAAGTTAAATCTTAGGAAGATCAAATTAGAGGAGGTAAGGAGACACACACAATGTATATCAAAATAACAGATTTTGGTGAAGTAAAAACACTCTCTGATGTACTAAAAAAATAAAAAGAAAAAATTGAGTATTTATGGATTTTTTAAATCAGGCAAAATAAAAGCACATATTATTAAAGCTAAAAATGCTGAGTGTCTTATAATGAAGCCAGCAAATTGTTTTGGCTGAAAATCAAATCATAAGCTCAACTAGTGCTATGTTGTACAGAAAATAAAAATAAAGGGCATAATGATGACTTCATTTTTTACTGGTTAAGTAACCAATAAGGTAGAGAAAATAAAAGAATGCTCTGTTTAAGAGAACTGAGTTGTAAACTGATCTTCTGAATTGAGAAATTTATACAAAAGGAACAACAGGCCCAATTGTAGAGGGCTTTGGTGTAACTCCAGAAAAGAACAACCGTTTCTTTACTTTTTTACTTTGTAAATAGAATGGTTTCATATTCAAGGTCTTTACGTTTTTACATATTTGCTCATTAGAAGTTTTAACACAACAAGCAGTATTATTTATAAAACAGGATCATCTTAGAGCAGGAGTATTTCTGTTTGAAGAAATTTTAAAACTATATCTAACAGGAGACATTTCCTACTTAAAAGTTACTTTTAAATTGTAAAAAACTATTTGCTGAAGAATATTAGCCTGATAAATACTGATACATACATGATCATTCTAGAAAAGTTTTCAATAAATGATATTTATTGTTGAAATTTAAGATATTATTATACATATTTGCAGGTATGCACATATGCACAAATGCTGTGCTTTATACGTTTTTTTAAAAAATGACATACACAGAAAGATTGCAGACAACAATCATTCTGATAAGATAGTGGTTTTAAAAATTCTCAAATTTTATTATTTTCTTACTAGTCATTGAACCTAGGAGTGCTTTATCACTGAGTCACATCCTCATTTCTTTTTATTTTTTGATACAAGGTCTCACTAAGTTGCTGAGGCTTGCCTCAAAGTTGCAATCCTCCTGCCTCATTCTCCTGAGTTGCTGGGATTACAGACATACTTAAGAAAATTAAAATAGATTTTTTTTTTCATTTGGATGGCTATTCACACATCGTCCATCCTTTACCATTTTTTAAAGAACAAAATCTACTGTGGAGACCTTTCTATATACTCTTATTCTCTGCAATCATGTTTATAAGATTTAGAAGAATGTATAGATAGAAAAGTTAAAGTCAAGACTTGTAAAATTTTCTTATATGCTATAACTTCAAAAAATAAAGCTTATTTCCAAGGTGAAGTTTGACAGCTTTAATGATCTTTAGTCAATTGGCCTGACAGGACACAGGACTGTCACTACGCAAATAGAGTTTAAGATTACCTGAAGTCTTGATGTCTACATATTTTAGCAGCTCTCTCTGGGTTGTCTATTCTGATTATCACCAAGACCTGCCATCCAATTTGCTTGGCAACTTGTATTTGTTATCTCCTATTATTGATAACTGTGAACATTTTGTTGGATTGCTTCCCTACTATACTGATAACCATGTTCTCCTCATCCTCTTATCTCATTCTTCTGGGAAATTTCTGGAGTATAAGTAACAAGATCACAATGTTTATCCTCTGTGGAGACTGTGAGGAAGTTGTAGTTTCCCAAAGTTGAGTTGATGGTCATGCTTCAGGGTTTTCTATAAAGAATATCCTACAGTGAGGCTTTATCTGCTGATAGGAACAAAAGTTTTCTAGATACAATTTCATGTTAATCATAACAACCTAGGGAGTTGTAAAAGTTGCTAATTCATTCACCCTAGGCCCCCTTCCTGCCTAAATCACTTCTCCCTGGCCCCTCCAGCCCACCTGTTTCCCACCTTTTGGCCATCCCACCAAGCACTTCCTTGGCCTAGTCACCTATTCAGGAAGGAGAGATAAGGGGAAGAGAGCAGAACAAAGGAAGCCAAGGATATACAAAAAGGTAGAACACTTTCACTTCCTGCGATACCAGGACACCAGCTATGGCCCCTTCTCCCTCCCAGAAGAAGTATATGTTACTCCTTTTTAAATAAACCCTGCTTTATATGCTTGCCTCAGCGTTCTTCTCTAATGTTATACTTCAACATACGAGGAAGCAGGACTCATCACCAATAACCAGCAGTAATACTGGTACTTCTTTTAAGAACTTAGACAAAAAGAAGGCATAACCTATGTAGTCCACATCTTTAAATTTTAAATTCCATCCTAATGAGTCTTTCTTCTTTAATTTAAGCAAATGAAAAATAATTTCTACACTCTAATGTTACAAAGCAGTGGCATGAAATATGTGCACTGTATAAAGGAATGGTGCACTCCTTCATTTCTTTTCTCTGGATGCTTCATCCTGTCTCTTCTTTCTTGCCTACTTTCTACTTTGGGTGTTTCTTGATGCTACCCTCAAAGGTATTTGCTAGTTTTTACTCTTGCTCAAGTAGGCATATATCCACTCCATATTTTCGCCAAGGTGACCATGGACACCTTCAATTCAATATGCCTCAAAGGAGAAACATTATTTCCTACTAAAGCCATTCTCCTTGTGTATTTCCCACCATAAATGTGCTCATCTGGCCTACAACTTCTGGAATTTTCTCTTCCTCTCCCTCCATTTCACTCTTCCATCTTGTCATTGTATTTATTCTCTAAACATCCCTCTCTCACCTCTCCATCTTCATAGCTTTACTGAAGTTTCTTTTCCTTTCTGGTTTACACGATCTGAGTCACAACTAATCATTCTGGTCATGGAAAAGCTTTTCAGCGTTACATCAGAGCTTTTCTGCAGTCAGCAGAGTGATCTGCCTGCCCTCAAGCATAAATCTGAGTGTCATTTTCTAGCTGAAAAGTCCTTGATGGTTTCCTATTGCAACTACTTTTCATGGTACATGACCCCTTAATAATCGGACTCCTGACTCCAAGTTTTACTTTCTGTTTGTTACCAACTTTGCTCTCCCTTGATATATACTGCAGCAAGCCTCATAGAGGAAATGGTTTGATCCAAACTCTTCCACATAATGTGATCTACTTAAATTTCAGAAGCACATCTGAGTACCCTAAGCAAGGTCATTTGTTCAGCCTATACAGTGAATGTAATAACTCCCACTGTATTAACTGAAGAACCTGCATCCCAATAAAGGATATTGGAAGCTCTTAGAGAGGGAACCAGATGAATAGCCAATATCAAACAAAACAAATAAAAATAAAAATAAAAAAATCTTCCCACTAGGCCATCAAATATTTTTTTTTGTAAAGGGCCAAATAGTCAAAAAGTCTAGGATTTTTGCTGCATACAATCTTTCTTTAAAGTATTCAACTTTTCATTGTAACACGAGACTGCCATAGATGATACATAAGGGAATGGACACAGCTATGTGTGAAATTTAAAAAAAAAAATCGCAGCCATATGTGAAAAACTGCAAATAATTCTAGCAAGCAATGGAAAAATGTAAACCATGATGAAGAAAGCTATGACATACAAGAAATAAAGAGTGAACTTGAAATGCATTTCAGTCTCTGGGTGAGAAATTGTAAAAAAATTTCACAGAAAGTAAATCTAGATTTTGAAAATTAGTAAGCAAATTGGAAGAATCTGGTAATTATGGTATCAAAAAGGTACTATTTTTACTTCTAGACATCTAAACTAGGAAAACGTCTGAAATGGAAAAGGAACATCAAAGAAGATATATCGTTTTAGTATTGAAAAGTAGAAAAGGATAAATGTCAAAATTTACAAGAATAATTAAAATCAGAATGTTATGTAGTTGTTAAATAAATATGGAAATGCTATACTATGGTTTTTAGGTAAAAAAAATAGTCAGATTCAAAACTTTATGTTCACCAACTTCCAAATGGTTAATGTTAACAATGCCTTTAACTTCTAATATAGAGGGTTTTTTTGCTTCTTTATGTATTTTTTTTCAAATTTTAAAAGAAAGACAAGTAAAGAACAGAAATAAATGAAAACTAAAAACTTGCAGATATATTTTCGATCAGTTTATTAGACCATCCAATGTAAAATAATCTAAAATTTTGGATTTCTCATGAAGAAAAAGAATATATTTAAATTCCAATTTCAAAAATAGATTTGAAGTGATGCAAAGATCAATAAGAAAATTGAAGTAAACAGGAATTTTCAAGTGAATAAAGTTCTATTTTCATTTACTTAATTGTACTATAATATATTGATTACAGAGGGCAAAAGATGAAGAAGTCTGTGAAATCATGATATATCCAAGTACTCTCTCTTTTTTTTCTCTTCAATATAAAAATACATGATATGTGAAAGAGTTACATAATTTTTTTTAACCCAGAATCTGAAAAATCAAAATCAGTTACTTCAGAGCCTGTGGAGAGTTTAACAGGGTTTCCCTATATAATTTAATTAAGAATTTCTTGAATTGAATAGCATCTTCTTGAGCAAAATCATATCCGTATGAAATTTCTGCTCAGGAATTAATGATCATTAGTTCTGTCTTTCACACCAGATATAAAGACAAGTGAAAAGTCTCTTCTATATATCCTCTTCCTTCTTTCCCCCTCCCCCAGCTTCTTTTCTATCAGGCAACATGATATGAGGATTTAATTCAGGTCAATCACTTACTAATCCACAGTGTGAACCAGAAAGCAGCATCGCTGAGGGGTCTGTATCAGTATTTAAGCTTGCTTAATTTTCCAGTAAGCTTTAATTTCATCGCCTAAGACCTAAGAATCAATAATGAGGGGCTGATCTCCATAAAGTCACTTGCCACATAACGGTCTGCCAGAACACATTTTTCAATGGCCTGTCCATCCACTCTACTATCATAAAAAAGCACACATGCCATTTCAGCTTCTTCAAAATAGAAACAAGGAGTTTACCTTTGTGGATACAAAAAGTTTATTTTTTCAACTGAGCTGTTTGGAGATGATGCACAAATGGAATAGAAACAGGGTTTCATTATTCTAAGTATTAAGAACAATGAAATAAATTACCTAATTAATAAATACTATCACTGGCTTTTGGAGACCTTTGTTCTCTAAACAAATGTTCAATATGCTTAACATGAAATGAATGCTATTATATTTAGAAGTTACAGGATTTAATGGTGAGTTGTTTTTTTAAACAGATTATATTTTAATAGAATGTTACAGGGTTTTGTTTGCTTGACTATTTTTTTAATTATAGCATTGCCTAACTGTGAGTTTGAAAAACATTAGAGAGATAGTCTTTCATTTTAAATAATTTCTCAAGAAATCAACTATATTTTACAAATTTATTTGAACATCCTCATATACAAACATGACTGCACACATACTACATGCTCTCTCTCATCTTTTTAGACACAAAAGAAAAATAATATTAATATTTAACCAGCCCCAGAAACATTCTGGTAAACCTGGGTTTTACTATCATTAGCAAGACATTTATGATCTGTCAGAAAATGATGCTCTCCTATATACAAGAAATCACAAAATTAAATTTGTATTTTACAAATTACAGATGGCCTTCAATTACTTTTCTGGGAATGGACTGATGACAACAAAATTTAACATCTAGCATACTATATAAATTCAATTCATTATAACATATTAGCTCATGGACCTATGTCTTACAGGATATTATTAAAATAAGAACTGTTACTGATAATTCAAATATATAAATTATTACATAAGTGTGCAATGAACATCTGGAGTAAGAAGTCCAGGGAAATATGATATCTGGGAAGAGAGAAAAACAAAACTATAGGGTTAAGAAGATTCAATCGAAGAGCAAGGAAATAACTAAATAAAAATTCCCCAACTTCAACATTTATATAAGTTCAAACTATCAACTTTCAAAATAAAATTCTTATCATTATAAACTATAGTACTTCTGATTAAGTTTAAATAGTCTCCTAGAATTGTGCTAAAACAAGTCTTTTTGAATTTTTGAAACGTCAACTTCTTTTAAATTAAGTCATTATCATGATTTTTAAAACAGTAATGACATCTGCAAAGGTTTAATGATGAAGACACTTAGCAAGAATTGATTAGCTTTTATGGTCATCTCATGTGTCATAAGGTTTAAAACACATATCCTCCATAACTGAGTTGTTTGAATATCTATTCGTATCTAATTCTAGACTCTCTTCTTCCCTAAATATAACCTTCTATATTTTCATTCTTATGACAAAATTTATCATTTTGCCTCAAATATTACTTATCAAATTTTACTAAGTAGTAAGAAATATTCCTTTTCTCAAGCTTCTTTTTAAAAGTACAGAGGCATTTCTCTTGCATTTACTCTTCTACGTGATCTTAGAAATAATTTTGTATAGCTTTCTGGAAAAATCCATTAGTATTGTGATGGTGATCATAATTGTACCACACCTGCATATTAAATTGGAAAATATTTCTATTTTTATGTTTTCCATCCATAATTTAGCATATTTTGCCATGAAGTTTTACAATTCTTGTTTTATGGTTTTCAATAAAATGCAATCCTTTCCTATATTTAGGTCTTGTTTTTCCCTTGTTAAATCATCCCTATATATTTGATGTGTTTATTATTGCTATTTTTTGTATTTATTGGGAAAGACACTTTTCCTTCTGTTTGCTTAGTTATTGTAAAATTCAATAACAATTATGGATCGGTATATATTTTTCTTGAATTCAGCCACTTAGCAAACTTTCCTATCAATGTTAATATTTTACTATACTATATGAAGTTTTGTAGGAATACAGTGATAGTATATATAATATGGTTTAGAACATACACCAAACTAACACTGCTGAATTTTGACACAAGCTAATACTTAAAAGATAAATAAAATTTTTAATATGTGGTAGAGAATCTTTTTGACTTCTGATTTGACATGTGAATATGAAATATGTCTCTAAACAGAGTCAATTAATTAATAGATAACATTAATTGGGTCAGACTGTAGTTAGACTCCCCAGACAATCTGGAAACTCTCTTAATTACAAATTTATGCCAATCAAAACAACTTATTAACTAGTAAAATAAATCTATGTATGTGTATATATATATGTATACTTTTTATCTAGCATAAATATAAAACTTTGCTTTTAAATTTGATTCATATTTCATAATACTGAGGTTAATTATGGATAAGGCACTTAAGTCACATGATATATTGTAGTGACCTAATTTCCATACCATTTACTCTGCTCTCTGTTTTAATTCTCTAATAGAATAGATGCTTATAGAATTTCACATTAATTCAAATGCTAGATTACTGTATAAATCCAAACTGCACTTCTCTCTCAGGCATGTGCCACTCCTTTGAGTGACCCTCAAAGATAACTTTTAATCTGATTTAAATTTTAACTCCTTTAATATAGAATCATGAAGTTTTATTCAATTTAGAATATTACTTAAGCAATTAATGCTATTTTAAATAATTTACCAGAAAAAATTAACTAGGCCATCTAGACCTCTATCTCAAACTGAAACATCTGAAATATAAAGATTGTGAGCAATGTGCTGGCAGAAGGGACAGTAGACACTGAACAGATCTAAAGTACATTGTAAGTTTGCATAGAATTAATCTGTCCACTTATGTCCCATAAAGACAGGCAAGAGAAGGTATGATTGGCACTCTCTTCTTATTACTATCTGAAAGTATTTTTTTGAGAGAGAGAGAGAGAGAGAGAGAGAATTTTAATATTTATTTTTTAGTTTTTTTGGCGGACACAACATCTTTGTTTGTATGTGGTGCTGAGGATCAAACCCTGGCCACAGGCATACCAGGAAAGCGCACTACCGCTTGAGCCACATCCCCAGCTTCTTATTACTATCAAATTACCTGTTATTTATTTATTTATTTATTACTTTTGTAGAAACAGAACATACCCACATAATGTATACAAATCATATTTAGGATGAATATTCATAAACTGACAACCTCATGTTACTATTGTTTAGGTGATTGGAGAACCATAATCATATGTTGTTAAAAATGCACACAAGATGAAAATGACAAATTTGAACATATTTTATGTTATTAATCTGTGAAGTCAGCATATAACTAACAAATAAGATGGTCCTCAATAAATAATTTTATATTTTTGACTAATAAAAATATAAAAAATATACACATATTAGCAATGACTTTCATAGCTTATGGAAAACTGTACTTTGTGGAGGTAGAATAATTAACATATTAGTAAACAATTTAATCATTTTTCCATATATTTCTCTATTTAGCATGTATATTTTGTTTAAACTTGAAATTCTAATTGAATAACTTTTATAATCATCAGTCATAAAATATTATTTTGTGTTAGCTGCAGGCATATGAATTAGAGCAGTTTACTTTTTAGTTACAAGTGGAGAAAAATTCTACAGTACTGATATCCTTTTTATTTGTGACTTAGTATTATACATTGTTTTTCTTTGCATTGATTTTAAACTATATCAACACTTTAAATGTGTATACTATAACATGCTCTAAATTATATGGCTTCATAAATACATCACGAAAACATTAATGCTCAGTTAATAAAGCTAGCACATTTTGCATACTAACAATGCATTTAATTAGAAATACAGATTACTTATTCTAAGAGGCTTCATCAACCTTAAATAAATAAGTATAAATACATAGTGTATAAACATATTCATACCTTAGATCATATTCCTGGTTGTCATCCTAAAACATTCAGTTGTACTGCTATTGACAGTAGAAGATATAATCAGCATTTGGGTTTTATCACTCATATTTAAATTTCCTATGCATATTAGCATAATCTGTTTTTCACTTAATGATTACCATACACAAAATTAGATCCCACTGGTACAGTATAAAAATAGTATTTGTTATATGAGGAACCATTATATGGAGAGAGATTTTAAGAGTTAGATATGACTATAGAGGAAAAAAATTCAATTAACCCATTACAATTATTGAAGCTCAAGATCACACAATTAATTGGCAGAATAGTATATCTTGCTATTATAGTACAAACACTTTAAAATAACATAAATAAAACTGTAATATCCTACTTTGGGATATGAAAACCTTTTGAAGGAGGCTAATTGTACCACAGATATATAGGTCCTGGCTTCCCTATATGTCTTGGTCACAGGTTGGGGGGGTGCAGAAATTTAGACACAGAGGAATGGGGATTGCCTTTGACCTACCAAGAGGTGAGGACTGCAGGAGTCTAGAGAGCTCCTTGTTCTCTAGCAGTTCAGAAAGTCATGTTGCTACAGATGTACATTTGGGTAGTGGTATATGCCTACAATGGTATGTTATTCAGCCTTAAATCAAAGAAACCCTGTCATGTGTGACAGCACAAATGAATTATGCCAGTTGAAATAAGGAGAACAAATACTGCATGGTTCCATTTATATAAGCTATCCAAAATTGTCCAGCATAAGCAGAAAGTCATAGAAGCAGAATAAAAAGGTGGTTGCCAGGGCTGGAAGGAGAAGAAATGGGAAATTGAAGGAATGGAAAGTTTCTAATGTGAAAGATGAAGAAGTTTAGAGGTCTACTCTAAAGTATAACTCCTCCAGTTCATAATACAGTATGGTGCATTGTAGTATAGTTAAAGAGAATAGATACAAAGTTGTGTTCTCACCCCATCCCCCCAAAAGCACACAAGGAACACATGGAATTTTGGGAAATGATGATTATCAAGGGTATATTTCCCAAACTCATAGATGTGTATATTAAATGGCATAGATTTTCACACATCAATTATACTTCACTAAAGCTAAAATAAAAATGATGTTGCTATATGTGATAACGAGTTTCTGTAGTGCTCCCTGATTTTGTTGTTGTTGTTGTTTACCAGGTCCTACTCTTTTTTATGGACCACAATTGCATTATGTGCCTAATGATAAAAAAAAAGTGAAGTATAGATGAGTGAATTGAGCCATAAAGAGCTTAAGAAACTTATCCCTGGCAGCAATACTGAAAAAAGCCAGAAGCAGAATTTTTACCCTGGTACAATAGGGTTCAGAATTTTCATTGATCCTTAAAATAATATCATAGATCCATATTCAATAATCTACACTATTGAATGAGTTAAAATTTTAAATAGTTACACCTTTCCATTAAAAGATTAACACATATAACTTCAAATACGTGAAATACTTTCCTGAAGAAATAAAAAAATGAATAAAAGTTGTTTTTGCTTAGAAAAGTAAGTAGCTTGAAGATTTTTCTTTTGTATCAGAGAGAAGAAAGGGATATGCATTTTGAATACTTCCATTTTTTTCTGTAAGTGACATAAAGAACAAATTTCTTCATACACAAGAATGTTTCAAGAAAATCCAAGTATAGACTTCAAACCCAACACAACCAAAATGTAGATGGTTTAAACTTTTGGAGATTTGTTAAATGTTTTATATGAAGTCTTATATAGTGTTATAATCTGCATGGATTATATGGACCAAAATAATATTTGTGCTTGATAAATCATATTTTATGATATCATGTGACCTTCAATTCTGAGCTAATGATTATGGCATTACATTTCTTTCTCCAAGAAAATGAAATCCAGGTTTTTACCACCCTTCCTTAATGCTTTAAATATTGTAAATGTATTTTAAATACTTCCATTGTTTGTTTAATGAGTTGATTATTCAGTCCCCATTTCTGTAGGCTCCCAATACCCATCTCTAGGCTGAGTCCAGGGCTCATCACTGTGTCTGGGGAATGTCACCATATACCATTGGCCTGGACTTTTCATGTCCTCAAGTCTCTTAACTTTGGCAATGTGCACACACACTTCCTCCATTATTTAATACTGATGCTTTCTTCATTGCTAATCACCTGAAATAACACATTTGTATTTCATCTCATTCCAAAAGACATTTGAAGGAAACAGAGATCGTCTGTTTTCTGTATCCAACTGAATGATCCTCATTATCAAACTACTAATTTAAACATGATTTTAATTTATTATTGTACCTATAGAAGAAGTACAATAATATAATAATATACTACTTTGTTTACTCAATTAAATACACACACTTGATATTTTGCTTTTGTCTGTAATTCTATTTGCTTTTGTCTATAATTCTGTCTTGTTAGTGGCAATATTTTGTGAAAAAAAAATACTGATAAACATCTCCACAGACTTAAAGGTCTCTCTGTATTGTGAGTAATATTCTAATTAAGGGAATTCTTCAACACCACTTTAAAGCTTCTAGAAAGAACATAGTTTCCTTATGTCACACACAGATGAAAAGGTTTGCTGATAATTTTATTCATTTACATCTCATTATATGGTTTAGAAATGTCACTACTTATTTAAGATGTGAAAGAAGTAACAGTGATTTCAAGCCAAATTTAGTCATATGCAACTTGAAACATTAAAAATATCAAATACCATAATATTTCTATTCAGAAATGCTTTTATAATATGCTTAGATTCAATATTATTTACCACTATTGTTAAAATACAACTCAGAACATAAATAGGTCTTAATATTTCATTTGACTTGACTGTAACTAATAAATCATTGTGCAAAAGATACATGAATTATATTTCCCTTATTGGATAGTTTCAGATGTTTGAAAGGGCAAAATGGCAAAGATTCAGTGATTGATTCTTCATTTTTATTTTGATCTTCATTCAAAAATCAAAAACAGTTCTCTCTGTCACCTTTTTTGTCCTATAACTTATCACTTCAGGTTTTCTCTGTGATAACTAACATACATTCAATTTCTGTAAGCAAATCAATCTACTTAATGCCGTATGATCAGCTGAATAATTTATATATGTCTTCCCCACAGTGCTAATCAGCCCTGTATAGGTCAGGAACTGTAGCTCCACTTCACATTTTTAAAACATCTTTAATTGTGTTCAGACCTCAGTTTATATAATTAAATACCACATATATATGTTCTTTACTTTTAGGATGAATAAAATATATAAGTAGAAATAAACCCCTAAATTATTTTCAAAAGGTATGATAATTTCGAATTTAACATTTTTATTTTAAAACCACCAGGAATTAAAATACTCAAGATGTGAAATTTGAAGTTTCTAGATCATAGACTATACAGTTTATCTTCCCAAAGAAATGGTAAAAGAGAAATATACTAGGATTTATAAATAGTCCATACAGCTTAAAATTCTTTAGTCTATATAGCTTAAGAAATATTTTTGGTATAGAATTTTCTTAAGAAATAAAAAGGTAAGAGAAATGGTAGGGCTCCTTGTATGGGGAAAAAAACATTAAAACAGATTGATTGTTTCATTAAAACAGATTGATGTTTAACCCCCACACTTCTTGTATGATCAACTGATTTCAGACAAGATTATTGTTCAGTGCTGGAAGAGTCATGGCTGGCTGGTGAGCCAGCCAAGACCTGGAGGAGAGGCCCTGGTATACAGCTGGTAGTGTGCAGGTGCCAGCCTCCAGGCGCTCCCCTTTTGGCTGCCCAATTTGTGTCTTCAACTTTCTACTTTATCCACTCAATATCCTGGTATCTTTAGATCTTCCTTCCACTGCTAAACTCAGATATAATTTCTTATCTGCAGAAAATACTGAGTGCAGCTTTATTCTTTTTATACATTGATCTCTCTCTCTCTCTCTCTTTCTCTCTCTCTCTCCCCCCACCGCCCCCCCCCATTCTCTTTCTCTCATTTTAGATTTAATAATTATGCTGACATTGTGACATGGACCCAAGTGACCACCACTAATTGCCCTTTTATTCTGAAGTGTTTTTGACAAAAGCAATGTCCCTAGGTGTATCTTTAGCATTTTTACTAAGGAAGATACATTAAACCTGTTCTTCAAGCCTTCTTGATAAGAGAATATATGGGTAGATGCCATAGTGGTGATATAATACAAACCTGGTATCAAGGCCTGTGAGGGGCTTACAAAAGATTGAGATAAAGTTTATTTGTATTAATAATTACAATAGACAGCAGTCAAGTTAATAGCCTGAAATAAGTATTTAAGAGAGGTGCTCTCTAATTACACTACTTACTTGGTGTATCAAGAGGGACACTAGTTACTTATTTTGTTACCAATCAAGTAAAAATCTGCTTTTACATGTGTAATTGATATGGGAAGAAGAATAAAAGAAAGTAAAAAGAAATTACTGATTTTTTTCAATTGAAGATTTATATAACTATAAACTAAACTAGAGCAACAGTAAACAATGTAAATTTTAGCCCCATCCAAACCCAAGCCTAATTTGAATAAACCAATTTAGATGTGGCTTGAATTATAATTTCATTAATTTAGGGCTGAAATAAATACATTATGTTTTCTACTTTTCAGGAACAGATTTATAACACCTAAAATTTGGGTATAATACACTCTCTGTAGAACATCATCTGACCTGAATTTTAAATCAATGAATATTTTGCTACAACTCAAATATAACAAGCTGAATTCAGGGTTTTTGCTTTTGATTTAAAAATGGTTAGTCTCCTGCAGAGCTAACTTTCTAAGCCTATTTTCCTCAGATCGCAGTTAGCACCATAGTACCAATAATTCTAAATGAAGTAATACAAAAATAAATGATATTAAACAAATAAAACAAAATGTTGTCAGAGCTATAATGACACTCTTCCCAACCTAATATTATAGGACCCCGCTTGTTCCCAAGCCCAAGTACTGCAGCAGGCCTCTCTCCGTGCTCCCACACAGGGCTGCAGAAGCCTTGCTTTTTCTCCCTCCTGAACTGTTCTACTCATGCCAGAGTTCTGGCCTCTCAAGAAAAGTTTGGAAACAGACTATATATATATATAATTGAGATTTGTCATATTAGAAATAGTTGTTAAATATTTATGTGCAGTTTGGTTATGTGAAATAGGCATCTTTATTCCTTACTAGCAGTTGTATGTCGACTGTAATAATTTCACAATCTATATTAAGTATCTTAAAAATGCTTATCCCATGAACTAATTAACTGCATTTCTAGGAATGGATCACAAGGGAAAACTCAGAGATGTGCAAAAAGGATAGACCTACAAGAGGGTAATTGACAGTATCTTTTCATAACAAAAAGCCTAAAAACCCAGGATTAAATACTAAATACCCAATCCACGTGTACATATATGGAATATATATTCCATTAAAAATATCAAATTTGCAGTGGGTATTTAATGAAATAATAAAATCATCATGAGTGTTATGAAGCAAAAACTGTGATATGAATTTCTGAAATTTAAAAGAAATTTAAGTGATTGATTTATTTTTCAACCATGTATGAACACCAAGTATGTAACAGATATTGAGTAACAAAGATGAATAAGACCATCCATGATGCCTCAAGGATTTCACATTTTAATCATAAAGGTAACAGTCATATAAACAATAAGATACAAAAAGTTACACCCAAGAAATCATTACTAGTACTTTGATACCAGTATGTACTGAATGCACAGAGGTGCTAAGGAAATGAAATCAAGTATTGATAAGTACTGCTACAAGTCAGGGAGATGTTTGAGGTAAATCTTGACAGGAGATCATATTTAGATTCTGCAAATCCTCTTCCCTTATACTTCTGGATGAATGTTGATTATCTCCCACTTTGAAGAAAATATTACATTTTATTACTTATAACTATCCTTTCCTTTCTGTGTGATTACCTCTGACTATATAAACTCCATACCACCTTACCTCACTTATAGGAGGATTTTCACAGCCTTATGATCACAGACTTATGAATTATCAAATTATATAGTTTATGAAATGATGCAATAAGAATCCTGCTAAACATTACATTACAGTATGCACAATTACAAGTCAGTGATAAGGAATTTTCTCATCTAAAATCATTTTAGTAATTTTGGATCTTGCTTACTTGCTTAATTCTAAGTTCTAATGTGGATACTAAAAACCTATTTCTTATATATACCTGTTAATGTGTTTTCCCATTGAAGCCTCCAAATGAGGCACAGGTACCAAAGCAAAAAAATGGTGTGATACAGGATACAAAATATAACTAAAAGTTGTATCTAGTATTTGATTTTAGTTTTTGATATGTCTAGGTTCGTGTAGAAATTGGGAGTTCTGAAACAGTGGGCTTGACAAAGATGTTGAATGAACTGACCATTTGATCAAACATGGAAAAGCAATAGGCCAGGAGCAGTCGGTATCTGGAACAGACAATTCCACCAAAACATTATGGACTTAATGAAGAAAGAGAACCCAGGTGCTGCTCTTAACATAGGCAGATTTAGGAGGGAGGAAAAGAGGTAACACAGAGGAAACTTGACACTGTTAAGAATAGCAACATGGACTTGTTCAGGGCTTCTGGGTAGGGAGAAGACTCTTGAGAATTCAAAAGCCACTCAACCAGTTATTTCTTTATTCCTTCATCTTCTACCTGCCAGATTTTTGTTTATCTTTTCAAGGCCAGCACAACTGTAAATGTCTGTCAGGACTTTCTTGGTGGTCAGCCCAGAGTAATTGATCACTCCCTGTCAGAGTCCTCAGAGTACTTCAAACATGCCTCTCTGATAGCCCCAATTATCCTGATTTATGGCTGTTATGTCTCTATATCTCCTTCAAAGATAGGAGCTCATCAATGACCAAGGGACTAAATCATATGTACCCCATGGTAAGACAGTATCCAGCACAGAGTTCAGTAAAATGTGTGTACAATAAAGAGAGGGGCTCAAAGGGCACCATCCCTAATGCTGATATTACTAATTTGCTTGTAACAGATTAAAATGGGTCCAGGGAGAGAAAAATCGCTTTGCCGGAAAGATGAAATAACAAAACACTAAAAATTGATCTATCCTTTCTAGATGAATTAATATGATAAAACAAATAATAAGAGAAATATTGAAGATATTTACACAACCCTGAGAACAATTTTATTTCAGCTCTCAAAGGTGGGGATATAAGTAGGTTGGTAGGGGTCACTGTAAAATTTTCAATGTAGGGAATCATTCAGAAAGATGCTGATGTTATAAAATGTCTTAAAAGCACATAATTAAATTAGACTAAAGGACTCCTTAAGTCTGGTTTAATTCTGCATTCTATTAACTAAAAATTTCTTCCAAGATTTTCTGCAGCTCTATTATAGCAATAAATTTTTGTTCATCAATGAAGACTCTGCTGTGCTTCATTTTTGAAGACATTTAAGCATCTCGATAAACTGCAGATTAAATTATGTGGTTTATGATGTTAGTGTTAAGTGCACTTTATTGGTTTATAATATTTTGAAACTTGGTGATTTGTGTGTAATGTCTCTTCTGTCCATTAACCAAACTTTGACTAAGAAAGAAAATTTCCTGTGCCAATTAACCAACAGAACTGTAACACACACACACACACACACACACACACACACACACATGCACTCACAAAAGACATACATCATGATAGGTGTGCAAAGATCTTCAAAATGGAAATAACACACCAAGTTTCCTCTAAAATTGCTACTTCTATACTTAAAGGAATAAAATGCTTTATGTGATCATGATGCAATTAGGAATAGCTAGTCACCCATCTATCTCATCAAGAGACATTTGACATCAGTCCAATGTTTAGGATGAGTCAAGCATATATCTGAATTCAAATTAAAAATCCTACGTCAGTGATGGTAAAAGGAACCTACCATATAAACCCCTGAAAGTCATAATCTTCATCACTTTCATCACATGCCCTAAGCATCTTCAAAAAAGTCATTTTTAAAGTACAAGAGACAGAATGAGAATATTTCCAAAGCCTATTCGCCATAATGCTTGCAAAGAATTTCATTTGAATAAATTTACACTGGTTCTTTTTACCTGCAATAATAAATTTTAGCTCATTTCACAGCTGTATCCATATAGCAGTCCACACTGAATATATCAGCTTAGCTGCTTGCAGACAAATATAATGAGGCAGGCAAGTTTTCATTTGGTCTCTTTCTGGGAAGAAAGGGAAAACTACAGCTGGAATGCAAGTATCCCTGTACAGGACATTGCAAAAGTCAGCATTTCTATTGTTGATAAATTTCAATTCAAGAAATTATATCGGCTTACATGCTTGAAAGAGAATCCCTGAAATTAAAGGTAGACTGAAATACTGTGTCAAGACACAGTGCAGATGGTAAGACAAGGGAGGTTGAACAGCAATGAAGAACTTTAAAGAGAAAGTTGAAGAAACCTGGGACTGTGTAAGAGAGGGAAAAGACTGTGTATGTGTGTGTGTGTGTGTGTTTATGTGTGTGTATGTCTGTCTCAGAGAGAGTGAAAAAGAGAAAGAATGCGCTGTGGGGCATTTTGGGAGATATAAAGGTAAAAGAAGATTTATGATGTTCAGTGTAAACTCCTGTTTTATTTTCAAGAAGATCCACAGTAAAAATCTATATAACTTTTTGAAAAGGAAAGAAAAAAGATATCAATATACTGAAACTGAACATTGAACTGGAACTTAAATTAATACTTCATATTTTAATTTGGTATATATGACAGCAGAATGAATTTTGATTCATTATACACAATTGCAGCAAAACTTTTCATTTCAGTGGTTGTACACGATGCAGCATCACACCAAATGTGCAGTCATACAGGTACCTAGGGTAATGATGTCCATCTCATTCCACCATCTTTCCTGCCCTCATGCACACTCCCCATCCTCCCTCCCCTTTGCCCAATCACAATTCCTCCATTTTTCCGACACCTACCTCTCCCCATTATGGATCAGCATCCACTTATCAAAGAGAACATTCAGCCTTTGGTTTTGGGGGTTTGGCTTACTTCACTTAGCATGATATTCTTTAACTCCATCCATTTATCTGCAAATGCCATAATTTTATTCTCTTTAATGCTGAGTAATATTCCATTGTGTATATATACCACAGTTTCTTTATCGATTCACCTATTTAGGGGCGTCCAGTTTGCTTCCACAGTTTAGCTATTGTGAATTGAGCTGCTATGAACATTGATGAGGCTGTGTTACTATAGTATGCTGATTTTAGGTCCTTTGGGTATAGACCAAAGAGTGGGATAGCTCAGTCAAATGGTGGTTCCATTCCAAGTTTTCTAAGGAATCTCCATACTGTTTTCCACATTGGTTTTACCAATTTGCAGTTCCGCTGGCAATGTATGAGTGTTCCTTTTCCCCTCACATCTTTGTCAACATAGATTGAATAATTGTTGTCTGTATTCTTGATACTGCCATTCTGACTGGAGTGAGATGAAATCTCATTGCTTCATAAAGCAATATGAGGATATCCTTGTATTTGACAATAAGGCAATGGATTCTCTAGATAAAAAATATTATTAATATGTCACATCTGAAGAAACTATAAGAATAAATTATAAAATCTCAAGAATACTATTAAATTCTCAGTCAATATACTGAATAGTTTAAATATTTACCAAAATACAAATCTGTAATCACTTACTGTATTTTCCTATGCTCATTAGAAAGCATTAAATTTAAATTTCTGTCATCAATAATTATTACAACCTAAAATGATAATTTAAACCTTTGAGACTTACTCTTCACAAAACCAAAAAAATATTCAATCTTGGCTTCTTCAATTAAATGTATATTGGAAGTATATCTTAAAATATATTATGGAAAATTTCATTTTTGTGTATATCACAACTAAAAACACCAAGATAGATGCTCCTGGCTTTAAGTGTTTAGTAAAAATGAGGTATAGATCATATAAACCTCTGGCACTTCAGTTTCCTTTCACTAAAGCAGAGGTGTATTCTTGCTCTATATTAATTAAGTAACTATGAGGAATTAATAAAAGAACATGCAGGCATGAGTGCTTGAAGAATTATTTAGTACCATGAGACCACAAGGAGATGTTGTTATTCCATCCAGCAATTTTTAAAAAAACAAAAGGGTGACTTCTAGAATGGACTAACATTTGTATACATAGTTTCTCTGCAGATTTTAAATAAAAGTGATAAAGTCATTCTGCTTCTTGAAATCATCACAGGTCTCTTACCCAAATTATTATTTTTCTTTATTGAAGCCATCACTATCTAATCACACAAAAATCCAACAGGAGCTTCTACACATCCTAAAAAGTGTGCTCATAATTTTTTCAGATTTTCCTCTTAAATGTTCTTTTATTCCTATGACACATGTTCCCTGAGAACATTCTTATATTTTTTAGCTACTTGGATTCTAAATAATTTTTCTTGAATGACAATTGCATACTAACTGAAGTTCCCAGAAAACATCTGGATTGTTGCTGTTGAAATTTTAAAATTCATGGCCCAAATAATATATCATTTTCTCAAATGATAAATATAATCACCGTAAATTGCCATAAGATCCAGCATTACTTCTTCTCCTAAGTATATATTCACAAGAAATGAAAGTATATGACCACCCAAAAACTCATCAACAAATGTCCATAGTAGTATTATTCCAAATAGCCAAAATGTGGTACTAAGCCAAATTTCCACCAGTTGATGAAAACAAAATGTGGTTTACTGATAAAGTGGTAGCATATTCAGCAATAAAACCAATAATATATTGAGATAAGCTGCAATATGGATGAACCTGGCAATCACCAAGTCAAGTAAAAGCCATTAACAAAGGTATAATTCCATTCATATGAAGAGTCCAGAAAAGGCAAATCTATAGAGACAGAGAGTACATAAGTATCTGTCTAAGTCATCGCGTGATGGCTAAGGGATACAGGATTGCTGTAAGGAGAAATGAAAATGTTCTAGAATTGATTGTGGTGATGGATGCACAACTCTGTGAATATACTAAAAGCCATTGAACTGTACACTTTAAATAGGTGATTGCATAGTATGAATTATATCCAATAAAGCTGTTAAAAGAATGGCTCTCTAGTAGCAATCCCAAGTACTTAACACATGGCCAACAAAGGGAATTCATTTATATAAAACATAAATGGCACAAGAGTCATTTTTTCGTGTAATTTTCATATTTTTCATATAACACTCAAATTAAGTTAGCTTTGAGATAATGCTGTCCAGGTGGAAAATTACTTCAAGAAGATTGATCTTGAAAGCTCTAAAAACTTTCATCATGATTCAGTACATCATAGTGCTCATGATTCTGCAGTGCTTGATCAACCAAGGTTGAAAACCCACCCTGTCTGCTCCGTAATATTTATTCTCTGCTTTTGGAACTTTCACAGCTGAAGCAGTTCAAAACTAGGTCTCTTATAAAACAAGCCAAGGGAGCTGAAGAAGTTACATTAAATCTTACAGTAAGAGACAAGGAGAGAAATGTATCTTAGCAGCAGTCAAAGCTTTCCTTATGAATTATTTGATTCCATAAATCCAAATCCATTTTGATGACTCTCCCATTAAAGAGATGCAGTCACCACTGTGAACTGTCAGAAGGAGCTGTTTTATAGAGCAACTGAACCTCGTGATCTTTGTTGCATTTCCGTGATGTCCTCATCAGCTCAGGGGCAGCAGATGCATTGGTTCTATCTCCTCTCACCCCACAGGCCCATGAACTAATGACAAATGAAGCACAGTGGATGCAGAAGGGTGATGGCTAGAAACATGGCTAATCAGATACTTGTACTTGAACATGGTGTTCCATATACTCTCATGTAGTTATTCTCTAAAACTCAAAAAAAAGTATCTTTTGAATGTATTTTTAACCCACATTTTTAAGTTTCACATTGTTCAAGGTTTGATATAATTTGTCAAAGAGTTCTTCAAACAGTGCCTGGTAATTTTGGCCCACTATATATTGCTGTGTTGTCCGCTGATACTGGAGCCCTCTCTCTAACCAATGGCAAATGATGGGCCTGAAGCAGGGTTACAGTAAATGTGTTGCTTCTTAGTCAACCAAGTCTACAACAAAGATGAGCACAGCCACCCTCAGACCGTGCCTGGGCCACTGCCCTCATCTATATTCTCTGTAATAGATCTCTCAGAGAAATAGTAAATTTAAGGTTTATTTATTTTAATAGTGTTCTAATGAAAACCACAGAGGGAAAAAAAAAGGCAAAAATCGTAACTAATTAATCTAAAAGAATACTACTGCTATATTTGAAAGTATGTTTAATTAGCATTATTTAAGATGGTATTTCTCCTGGAAAGTTTGCAAGGAAAATTATAAGTTAATTTAGATGAACAATCATAAAATTTATAAGTTCACATTTGGCTTAACATTAGCAAATATATTCTTTCATTGCTGGCAATATTTTACCCATACAAATATTTTACCCAGACAACAGCAAACACAGGCCAGGCTTCTGAGTATTACAGCTGATACAGCCATCCATCTATTCATTTCTCCAAATGCATGCCCACCCTTCTTCCCATACCAACTCATTCCCTTCTTCTTCTTCTTTTTTTTTTTTTTTTAGCGGTGCTGGGGATTGAACACAGAGCCTTGTGCATGTGAGGCAAGCACTGAAGCACTCTACCAACTGAGCTATATCCCCAGCCCAACCCATCATTTCCTTATTTTTAATGCCACAGATTTCTGAGTGTCACTGTATATATGCCATTTCATTTTTCACAAGTGTTCCTTCTCTACCTGTAATTCTTTTTATAGCTTTGGTCCATTTTGTAAACTTTTTTGTGCTTTATAAAAGTTTTCCTTCTGTCTCTTGTGCAAGAGAATAACCCTCTTCTGCTATTCTACATCTCTATATGCTTCTATTTTTTGTAACAATTTCCTTAGCTAGAATCACCTATTTATACTTAATAGGAAACTCCAGGAGAGAGAGGTTCATGTGCTATTCATGTTTGCTCACCTGCACCTGCTACAGAGCTTGCCATGAAATAGTCACTAAACACCTGCCAGTTCTACTTAATTGAACCTGACTGACACAAACTGAGAAAGGAAAAGGTCACCTAATTCCAACTATAGATAGAGTCTTCTGCAGTTGTTCAGTGTGTTGTCTCTGAATAAACTGACTCCCCTAGAAAACAAAAATATTCTATGTAGTTCTATTACCAGTAGTGCCTTAATGATATCATAATCAATATAAACTATTTACAAGTTATCTGTTATATAATTGGTATGCATGGATATGCTGGCAGACAGATATTATTAGAAGAAAAGTATTTCTTAGAAATTGTGCAGGCACTGCAGTTTCTAGACATTATTTAGGCACCAGAGTGGCCAACACAGGAAGATGGTTAGACATAAAAGAATCTTAAAATAAAAGCTCTAAGTTAGTGGGAGGCAATTCAAGAACTTGTGTATTAAAAGCTTTTATAAGAGCTGGTTCTTGATGAACATAAATGTTAGCACAAAATTATCTAAAACAAAAATTTAACATAAGCATTTGTGCAATTAATGTTTTAGTTAAGTATTCATAACTGCACACATTTTTAAAAGCCACTACTCTAAATATCATATCTAGAACACATTTTAGGATGTACAACTTCCACAATGCCAGATAAATTATGATGAAGTTTCCTGTGGCAATTTAACCATAAATGATTGTGTTATTTATGTATGCATGGCTGCATTTATGCATATGTGTATGTATGCAGATGTATGTGTGTGAACATGCTTGTAATAGTTCATTATTGTTCTAATCCTATAATAAATTTACAAATGCTTCCTAAATTTTAGAAAATGTACATATTAATGAGATTTAAGGCCTTGAACAGTTAAAGAGCCATCTTTTTTCCAAGTGAGAAAACAACACTTCAATTTCATTTGGAAGATTTGAATTATAAAGTATATTGAGGAGGACATTATACACATATTACACATTGCACTTTGTATTATACATTATAAATATATAACATTTACATTGCATTTTAGGAGAGGCAACTTTAGTATTAATTATACTATTAATTGACCCTACTCACAACATCACAGGATGAGAAAGTCTTGCCAAGAATATTCTCAGGTGTTTCCACACAAAGGAATTTTGGAATATACAGTCCCACTTAAAAAGTCACACCTCCAGCATTTCCATCAGGGCAAAGAGATAAGCACAAAAACAAGTAAAAATAAAACTCTAAGGAAGAATTTCTCTGTACTTAAAAAAATATATACTTTAAATAACTTTTCCAACAATAAAGCTGAAGGGTCTGCAATAATGCTGTTGATTCTGATAACAGGTAGAAATTGGAGCAATGTGAGATATAGAGAGGCTTGAGATGCACCCCCAGTTCCAAGCAGGAAGAATCAAAATGAGGAAGGAAAGCCAGGGCACAGACTGTCCCAGTGAGAACGCCATTAGCAGTTCACACCAGGATCACACCCAAGCAAGAGTTACTATCTGCTAAGTATTGACTTGTGTCAAGTGCCATCTAAGTATCCCACAGGTTTATCTCAAGCTGTCCTAGAAATGATCATACCTAAGGTATGGCTGAGGAACACAGGCAAAAAGAGCTTAGAAGTCCTATTCTTAACAAATGACAAAATTGAGTCAAGATGCACATGTGTCTCTCTCAAGTATTTGTTATTGTGCATCTCGTTTTATTTTGCACACGTATGCAAATGCACAGAAGTGTATATTGATTTAGGTACTTAGATATCATGCTTCCTTCATTCCAAGCTATGGATCCAATTATTTGAGAATATCTCTCACTGTCAGGGGAAGGTGCTTGATAAAGTAGACATTTGTGACATTTGCAATTGCACGACATGATATTGGAAGAGAAAATAAAACTAACCTTTAAATAATGTGACTTAAATAGCCACTATCTGTGTTCTGATGCCACTTTTAACAGGCACATTATATAACATACCTGCAACCACATTCATCTACAATACTCAGAATAGCCTATCACTGCTGCTGCTATTATAGTGCAAGAAATTACTTGTTCCCAGATTGCACACTGACAAAGCCCTGCACAACTTAAATTATTTCCACTACACAATCAATATCTTATACATTTGCTTGAGGAAATTAGGTTTCCATCAAAGTCTCTCTATATTTCTAAGTGAACTACTTGGGAAGTGTACTATGTTTCTACCTCTATGCACACAGAAGATCTGCTTCAGAGTCACAGTTCAAACAACTGCTTTCTGGTGGTGCTCAACACATTATGTCAATAAGGAAATCTCAGTAGCAAGTTGCCTGGACAACTTGGTACCCACATCAATTTACTAGGACTTCAGCACAATGTAGCTCCACTGTTTCCTACATGTACAGGAGGATATTTTCCCCAAGCCCATGGCTTCCTCTATGCAATAGCATGGAAATGTAGATATATAGCTACATGATTTATTAACTAGATCAGAGTCAGCTAGAGATATGGCAGGCATGTACTGCACTGGGTGGGGAGCATCAGAAAAACTCATTTATTGAAGGTGAGGATGCAAAATGATACAGACATTTTGGAAGAGTTTGGAAATTTCTATTAAAAACAAACACACTTGCTACATAATTCAACAGAATGCTCCTTGGTATCTAACCTAATAACTTGAAAATTTTTATTCACACAAAATGTGTACATTCAGTAACTACCAGCACTTGAGAGCAACCAAAACATAGATGAATGGCTAAGTAAACCATAGAAAATCCATACAATGCAATACTATTCAGCATCCAAAAGAAATGACACAGAGAAAAGTTAAATGCTTATTGGTAAATGCAAAAAGCCAGTTTGAAAATGGTATATACCATATAATTCCAACAATGTGACACTGAGAAAATACATAGGGCAAGAGTTAAAAGACCAGTAGTGGCTAAGAATTCGGGGTAGGGGAGGTTGTGAAGGATGAATAGATGGAGCACAGGAAAATTTTTATGGCAGTGAAAATATCTGATAAAATACTGTAATTGTGGGTACATTACAGTCTTTATATATGTATATATATATTTCAAAATCTACAGATGTATTATACAAGGAGTGAACCCTAATATAAACCACAGAGGTTAATTAATAATGTATCAGTAATGGTTCCTCAAATATAACAAATATATCAAATAAATGTGAGATTTTAGTAATATAGGAAAATGGTAGGATAATGGGATAAAAGAGAAAATAGTACTTTCTGCTTAATTTTCTATATTAGACTTCCTCAAAAAGCCTAATAAAAATAAATTTAAAAGAAGCCAAAATCATTTGCCCATTTTCTCTTTTCTCACAGTCTCATTTTCCCCACAAACTTTAGCAGTCATAGTTTTTCCTTTCAACAATCATGCAAACTAACTCCTTCTTCGTGTACCATTTATCTCTGGCACCTGTGACTTAAACTCCCCTAACATTACTACAAGTGTCCTTTGGAAATTGTTGTCCCCATAAAACAAGCTCAGTTTTGTTTTCTTCCCAACTGCCCTTGTTTTTTTTTCCTGTAATATAATTGATGCAATAATATGGAACCAATATTTATGATTTCATATACTAAACTGTGCAAATATCAATATTTCTGAAAGATACAACAACATCCTTTTGGTTGGATCCAAAAGCATCAGAAGCAATAAATAGGTTGCTTTTTAGCATAATTGTTTCAAATTCTGTCATTTTCCCCAACCCTCTCAATATGCTTTTAATTGTTATATCACTTCCTCTAAATATAAACTTTCTTATTGCTTATGTACTTGGGAACTAAGTGCAATTTTAAAAATTGTCTCATTCATCTTAGTGCATTCTTAACTGCTGGTGTGAAATTCTGATAAAGAAAATTTAAAAAGATCTCTACTTTATGGCTCACCCTTGAATTCACACTCTGTGCTATTCTTGTGACAGGAAAAATATGGTTTCTCAAATACTATTTTGCCAATGTGCATTTCATTAAAGATCATCTTTTGTTAATATCATACGTTTTTTATTAATTTTAAGGAAGCCTATTTTACATATTCATTAGACTAGGGGACTGCACTGTCCAACATCACTGTTCTGATTCATATCAGAGGCTAAAGGGCTTTAGTTCCTTCTGAAAAGGCCAAACCACAATCACACTTCATCAATAACCTAATCCAAATGTCATCATCTCATCCCAATGCCATCAGACAGTTCTCAATGTGACAATATGGGCAGAAAAAATTCTGGTTATATACAACCCCATGACACCCTTAATCTTAGCCTTCATGTGACTTCTGTCATCTTGCAAGCCAGGCAGCTACCTACAATTCACATAAGGAGCAATCTGAATTACAACAGTTCCATTAAATATATTGAAGCTTCACAAAACTATCTGATTGACTTTTCCAATGCAAATAATCAATAAATTCTTAAAGAATATTTGAACAATAATTGTGTTACATATAAAAATAATTTATCTTACCTTAAGACACTTATTCCTATAATTATAAATATATCTTAATATTATAAATCTCCAGAAAATACTTGCTCAGCCTTAGCACGTATTGAGATAAACCAGTCAATAGTCAAGTGACTAGCATCTTCCACCATATTGGAGATGAAAGAATAATGTTTGGCGAGATAAAATAATTTAGTAGGTAACATGGATAGAATATTCAATCCATGTTGCTCAGGATCAGCTGATCTTGGTGCCCACCCTATGTCCACTCTTGTCAATTCTCCTCCGTCTAATGAGAAAACTTGAGTCACTTTCCAAAAGCAAGTTGTAAGCACAACTGAAGCTCAAAACACTTGTGATAGGATAATGCTACACTTATGTATGATCACCAGGAATGATAGCCCTATCCCCTTTACTACTTAATGACTGGAAGAATTGAGAGGGATATTTTCCCTTACACATTACAGAAAATTTTATATTCTGATTAATAAGACCTATAATATAAGCACACAATAGAAAAAGTAAAGAATAATATTTGTTTTTATTTTAAAAAACAAAGGTATAGTTTAATGCGATTGTGTAAACAACTCTGCAAATGTCAATAATAGTATTGTCTTACACAGAATTAACCTAGTTCGAAAATGTTTAATTTGAGGAATATTCTCCTTGAGAGAGAACTCATACCTAACAAAAACCCCATCACCTGAATTCTGAAAAATGGCTAGTAGGTTAGATGTTTCTTAAATTTCAGTGTAACTTTGTTACATTAAATATAAATTCAATTATTTTATTAAGACATTTAAAAAATGAATCTCTATGAGAGACATTGATAAAAGTTTGATGCATTCAATATTTCCTATATAACTCATGCTAAGTCAATCACATTTTGCTCAATTCAGTCCATTGACTATCCATTTGGAATTTCTAAATGGATATAATTAACTACAATTATTTTGAAAACATCTTCATATCGTAGAATAAAAAAAAATACCAAACTCTCTACTACTTAGAAATCATGGTAGTTATTCTATCTTTCATATTATAAGTACTTTACTTTTGTATATATGAAATAAGTTTTCTAATTATTCAAATACAAGTTACCTTTCAAATGACAATGACATAAAACTTGATACTTTTAATTTTGTATTTCAATAAATATTTTCCAATATCTTAAATTCTGAGGTTTTTCTCTACTATAAAACAATAAAAGTGTAATCAGGAGACTTTATGTTCTTATTTATTGAACTTATTTAGTACTATACCTTTTCAACTATGTTATTGATCAAACAAGTGTAGATGTCTACCACTATACTGCTCATGCTCTTTCCCAAAGCACTGCTTTCTTATCAACTTCTCATCTTTCTTACTATTTTCTAAAATATTTTATCATCTATTTCCTAACCTTCCTGAACTTTTCTAGTTTTTGCCACTGGCTCTTTTATACAACACCTCTTCCATTTAGTGTCTATTGACATTTTCCTTAGATCTCTCTCAGCCACTTTTATTAGTTTCTCTTCTAGGTAGCTCTTAAAAATCTCAATATTCTTTTTTAAATTCATTTTTGTTTTTTAGGTACTAGGGATTAAATCCAGGGCTTGGTGCATGTTGTACAAGGACTCTGCCATCGAGCTATATCCCCAGAACCTAAAATATCAATATTATTTGTGAAGTGTTCTGGTTTCCCAATATTTTCCCAGGATCCACTTCTCAGTATTTTCTTCTTTTAATGAACTCCTCACTCCCATGACTTGAATTACCATGTACTTATTGAGTCCCAAGTTTACACCTTTGGCATAATTCTTCCTCTTACTCATTTACTAATATTCCCATTAAAGATAATCATCTGAATAGGTCATTCATTGCTACCTCACGTTCAATATATCTTATTAAAATTATAGTTGTCTTCCCAACTGTTAGTCAGACTTGCATATCTGTGACCAAAATATTTGATAAGACCAATTTAGTGAAGGGAAAGTTTATTTCGACTCAAAGTATCAGGGGTTCAGTCCATGGTTGGTGGAATCCATTGCTCTGGGCCCAAAAATAAGGTAGGACTTTATAGTAAAAGGAGTTGGAAGAGGAGCAAAATTCCCTTTGTGGTGGTCAGGAAAGGGTCACAGAGAAGATGAATGCTTCCAGGGCACACCTCCAGTGACCTACTAACTCCAGCCACACTCTAACCATCCAAAGTTACCACCTAGTCTCACAATCCAATCATTTCTAGTCTCACAATCCAATCATTTCTCCTCCAAATATTCCTGCATCAATACAGGAGCATTTGGGGGACATTTTATATCCAAACCATACCGCCAACCCTAATAAATTTGCCCTTCCTCCTTTCATAGCCTTTTCTACCTCTACAGGCATAATGGAGACCTTGATGGCATTTGTTTCTACTCTCCTTGGAGGGTACAGTAAGTACTAGCTTAGATTTAGCATACGTTTCCTGTAACCAACCTATTATTGATCTTCTACTCAGAGTTTCCAATGGCCTTCATCTACTTGTAAATAAAATTTCCACATCTTTTCCATAGTTTTCTTTCATTTTAGTCCCAATTCAGCTCATGGGTGTTAAATCTTTTCATTCTTACCAAACTTCCTGCACCTGAACTGTGATAGCCACTGCTTTCAAGATGTAGTAATGCTGTCATTTTTAAATTTTTTTTTGATTTTCTCTCTTCCCTTGCCTTCCATTCTTACCTCGGTAAAAATTCAACTAATCCTTCCATGAGCAAGATCAAATATTAAATCTTCTTTGAAACCTTTCATATCTCATGTATCTACTACATAACTTCTCTAGTCTGATAATGTTCCATTCATGAGTATGGTATGCCATGTTGCAGTTGCATAGTCACACTGGTGTTTAAGTTTCTCACTGGCAGACATCCTATCCCAGCTCTTCATCCAGTGTGACCTCCAATTCAATAATCTCACCATTAATGTGGTTCCCTATGAACTTCTAAACTAAGGTCAAGCTAACATCACTGGAATAGGCATCCTGAACTATCTCCCCTTTATCTACCAGTTTCCTTCCTGCCTTTCTTTTCTTTTGTTTACATTAAATGTCTTCATTTTCATCAAGTGATAAACATATGATTCTGTCACCTCTATGTCTTCATTTATAATGTATTTATTTCCTTTAAATACTTTCTAGTTACCCCAAGTACTTTCAACTCCTTTATAGATACAGTGATGTCTCCTTTCCCACTGGGGAAAAAAATGAAGTGGTCATTATTTTGCTCTTCATTTTATTCCACCATGTTTCACATCAAACCAAGGATCCTCATTATAGAGGCAGCATTTTTATCTTCATCATACTAGCTTAGAGTTTTCACATAAGGGTTACAAAATTACTCTCCCACAACAACTTATTTGATCTTCACAACACTGGGGAGAGTGAGTTAAAAGAAGGTTTTAACTCATTTATATGCAGTTGAGAAAACTAAGGGTCAAAAGTTAAGTGAACTGCCAACACTCCTATAGCTATTGGAAGCTGGAACTGGCACTCAAATCAAGGTCTCCATCTCCTTGCTCCTGAGAGCTTTCCACTATTTTAAGCTGTTTATTGGCTTGTGTTCCCACCATGACATTTATGTTGACATATATTGGCAACTCAGATGCTGTACAGTGAATGTTGTCTAGGCTCTCTTCAATCTGAATTACTGCTTGGCTTTTGCAACTTTGATGGTACAAATTTGAACTAGGCAGGTATTGCTTTGTCCAACACTTATTTACCTTAGAAGCTCTTACCAATCTTCCAGATAATACCACTTAGTGGTAAATTATAGTATGATTAGTGTTTGTCATTGAAAATGAGATTTTGAAAAGTAAAGCCATGGCTTTAGCTACAAAATAGCTTCAACTCTTCATTTTAAATGCAAATACATTAATTTGATTTCTTTTGCTTGCATTAATCAATCAATCTTTAAAGTGTTATCAAGAATCATTTTGCTTTTTCAAATATGTGTGGGTAGCTTTAAATATTTTGTGGCAAATTCTGTGCTTTATCTTTAAATAAATTTCTGATTAATACAAGTTGCTGGATAGATATAACTTCTTTGAAAATCCAAGATATTAGTGCAATTGATCTGTTTCTTCAGCAGGGCAACAGAGATGGGCTGAAGCCAGAAAAGAGAGGACTCTTTAACTTGTTTGCAACCCCAAGATGAATACAGACTTCCCCCTTTCTACCACATCCCTGTTGATGTTTAGGGATTGCTTTGGAACTCTTAAAACATCTCCAGCTCTAAGCAACAGAAATAATCCTTCCCCTCTTGCTTTTTTTCTATGAACACTGGAAGTCTCAGGTTGGCTGAAGAACTCTCAGTGTCCTTTAATGGACAGTGAAAGCAAGCCCACAGAAGAGGGGGTGGTCATTCCTCACTTGGTATTGTTTTCCTGCCTGTCACCGCTTGCTTTACCGTGACTTTCAAACACCTCTCAGGGAAGTACTGAGAGGCAGTTAGCTATTGCTTTGGTTGGTTGTTTGAGAAACAAAGCAAAAGAATTCTCAAGGAAGGAAAAGTTTATAAACAAACATCCTAATAATTATAGACTTTAAAAGTCACGTCACTCATTACAAATTGAACTATGCACAATCTTCGTGGTGAGTGCCTTGGAGTACCCTTTGCTTTTGACTGTCAGAATTGCCCTCACTTGTCTTGTTTTGAAGTGTCCCACATATCACAAAGCTATACTTAACAAATTCAACTCTGTGTCCATACATATTGCTGCACTAACCATCCTGTTTGCCCAGAGACAGAATATAGACTGGGGCTAAACTGCTTGTTCTTTGCCAGAAATGTATGTTAGGAACTCCTAATAGAACGAGAATCCAGAGGTTAAAAATATTGCACTTCATCATGAAAGTGCGGCGTTGCCCTCATTAACTGCAGAACTGCAAGAGAAATATCATTCCAATGACTCACTGTTGCCTCTTTAGTTGTTATGTTTTTCTTTCCTAAGACCATCGGACATGACCTAATTTGCTTGCGGGATTCATACTTTTTATCTTACAATCCCAGCACAATCCGGCCATCCAGAAGCACCAAGGTCCCCTCCGGAGCCCAGCAGCTCCATACCCTGGACCCACATGTGAAGATGGAAGGAAGGGACAACTCCGTGCCACTTACCAGTCTTCCACAGATAGAGGGTGGGTGCCTCCGCCTCTCTCTGCGCCGCAGCCCCGCGGGCGCCCGGGCACAGCAACAGCAGGAGCAGTGGCAGCGGCAGCAGCTGCAGGACGCCCCGGCGTGGCCCCGCAGCGCCCCGGCTCCTGGACACCGAGCGCTTCCTTTGCAGCCCCATGCTGCCCGCAGCCGCTCCAGGGTCCGGATTCGCAGTCCGTTGGTTCAGCAGGGAATTTTTCTTTCCTTTCGGAACGTCTTCCCAAGGAGTACAGAAAGCAAAGCTCTTTCCTCCTATTGTTCGTTTCAGATGAAAAGGAGGGAAAGAGCATCTAACACCAGGGAACAATAGCGTCCGTGGTGGCGGTGGACACAGCCGCCGCCGCCGCCGCTGGCGGGGATGCTGCCGTCGCTGCCATTCCGCGCAGAGTGGCAGGTCCGTGCAGCGAGGGAAGCAGCCGTCCGCAGGGGGCCCCAGCTGACTGAGCAGGTCCGTGAGGTCTGGGAGGCAGCGCAGCCCCCGCCGCCAGCTGGAGAGAGAGGAGGGGGGCGTGAGCCGAAAGGAGTGAGAGGGGGCTGGAGGCAGGGGGAGGTGAGAGCGCGAGGGCGAGAAGGGGAGCCAGGAAGGCAAGAGCCGGCCGCCAGGCAGCACCCAGCCAGGGCATATCCGCCCAGAGAACTCCAGTGCACATGGTGCGGCGAAATAGGTTTGGAAGGGTACACCAATAAAAAGGATCATCACCCGGCAGGCTTCAGAATGATGAATAACTGCCATTGAAATTCATCGTCACCCAAGGAGTCAAAGGGTAGATCTAGTGGCGTGTTATTCTTGGTGCATATTTGCACAAAGCATCGGTGTTGATAATGTATTTTTAAGCTGTGGCTTCTGAATTACTTTATGTGAGAAACACTATGATCAGATATAGAAAACAACACAACTACTACTTGCTGTCAAAATGCACTTAAACTCTTTCTTCATTGTTGTTTAACTCAAAGTAAGCCATTCTCTTTTTTAAAACTGAATTCATACTTAAGAAGCATGTACAATGCTAAGTAATGACATTAATAAAATTTCACGAAAACTAATCATAAAATTATATTTCAGGTATGAAGTACTCTCTCTGTTAAAAATACACTACTTCTAAGTATCCAGAGAGTTGTGAATAGAAACAATAGGGCAAATTAAGTCAGTAACATTGTTTGGATAGCTCCTAATTAGTGAACTCTTTTCTTAAAATTCTAACAGAAATTTCTCTTAATACTTAGTGTAGAAAACCCTCTTTCATTATCTAAGTTAGGAACCACATGGTTTTGTGTCTTTTGTTCTTTGTTGTTTTCACCTTCTTATATCATGTATCAATAGAAGAATGGGTGAAGTCAAATTATGCTTTATACTTTCTCCCTTTCCCACGGTAATAATTGTTCATTATTTATTTATTTCCTAGTAAACCTAAAATCAAGACACTTAGTCAATAAAAAAAAAATGTATCAGCAAGCATAAAGCCAAAGAAAACTCTTCTCATCTGGTTAGAAATTTTCTGCCAAATCAAATTAAAATTTTAAAGCAGGAAAACTACTTAGAGTAAATTTTATAAATTTACTCCAAGACAGAGCAACCCAGGGGTTTAAAACGAGGAAGCTACTGTTTCTGAAAGAGGAAACCTTCCATAAGGCTCCCTGGGGACACTTGTCATTTTTGTGGTGCTTTCCAGACACAGCCCTCTGCATGCATTAGATTAAAAGCAGGTTTGATCAAATAATTCCCAGGTCCTGCCTGTTTAAGTATTCTGACATCAGAGGAAATTAGCTTCGTAGAAGGTTGCAAATTTGGTCTTTGTTTACTTTTCACTCTGTTAGGCCTCTAAGAGGGAATTAAAAGCTCAGAGAACCCTAGCTCTGTGTCTGTGATTAGGGGAGATAAACTAGTGTGGATCACTATTTCTTCACTGGCAAAAAAACAGGCAACAATCAAAAGATTATAGGTTGATAAAGAATACAAAGGAAGCCTGATCCTACCTAATGAACAGCTCCCAGAAGGAGTACTTCTTTCAACAGTAATACCACAGAGGAAAGTGAGACTGCTATTGCTTCCTGGATTCTGCCCTGTTCAGGAAAACTCTGTACAAAACCACTCCACAAGAAGCATTGTCCTACCATGTCTGTTTATATTTCTCAGGTATTGTTCATGTCCAGAGAATCCTCTAACTCTGGCACAGGGAGAATGCACATTGGAGGTACTCTGTTAATAACAGCTATTCTAAGTTTTCTTGGGAAGCCCAAACCTATTCACCATATGGAAATTCATTATATAACATAGACAGGACAAGGAACATGAGGATTCAAGTTAGTACATTTTCATGTGCAAGACAGTCATCCAGCCCTTCACAAAGCCATCAGATGCCATACTCAATAGCTCAATGTCAAAAGAAAATTCAAGATTCTTATCTTTGTATTTATCCTTATAATAATGACTCAATTGGTTAAGAGTTTAAACATTACACCTACAAATTAAAGTATTTTGTAAGAACCAAGGTCAGCTTTTTAAGTCAACATTTCTTGCCATTTAAATTATACAATTAGGATGACATGTTCTACAGTAGTGTTTGAAAATAGCCAACAATTGGATTCCTTAATTTAAACTTAATACAAAGATTAGGGAACATACACTAAAAAAAAAATCACTTATTAGCAGTGAAGACACCCTGAATAATGTTATAGAAACTAAGTCATACAAACATTTATCTTACCACTGCCACATATCTGTTCATAACAATGTCATTACTGCACTTGAGGACAAAAATGTATGGGTCTATAAGGAGACAAAAGTGATATATAAATATATAAGTTCACATGTTCCTTTGTGAAAGGAACTGTCCAATTGGATAAATCCTATCAATAAAATTGATAGATTGCAAGATATAGCAATCTTTGTTTTCTAGATTATGATATAAATAATACACAAATGTTTAATGACGTGATGTCAAAATTGAGTCATGAGAAGTCTCAAGGATGCAGATTAAATTGACCATCTGTACAGCTTGCCATGAATTAAGTCATTCATCGTTTTTCATGAAGAACTGTTCAAGTATTAATGAGGCAGGGCTATAAAAGTTTTCCAAACCAATGGATGACAAATGAAAATCATATTTTTTAATATTTAGAAATAAGAGAATTTTGAACCTATTTCCACTTCTGTGATGTCCTTAATTAGCCTTTGTTATTTTTGCTATTATTTCTAAATTCCAGAGAATGAGGGCATATACATACCTACACATGCTTTCTCTTTTTATTAGAATATAAGCATTTAATACACCTCATGACCCATCAGACATATGGAAAATGGCTTCCTGTGATTAGTGTCAGTATTTGAAATCAATTATAAAATATTCAGCTACTTGATAAAAAGGGAAGCAATTATTAATGTCATTTATTTTTATAAATAAAATAAACAATGCAATGTAAATAAAATTACTTCATTGATAGAATATTGCATAGGGAAATACATAAGGATGTGTATTTTGAAATAAAATTTTAAAATAAATTTCCCCAAATAAGTGTATCTTGCATTCAGAAGAAAACAAAAACAAACAAGAAAACACCCCAAAGGAATTCAATTTGTACATCCTCTAGGTGTCATACTTGACTAAGATTTAAGTTTGACAAAATTTATTTTAGGCTTCTTTCTATGCCCCCCTTCCTTGCCACACCCATCAAATTATCAAAAGATAAAACATTTTATTTTTGATCTTTGTAGTAAGTAGCCATAGATTTTACTTTTTTTCAACTCTGACTCTAATACTCATTCTCTCTCTTTCTTCTAGTACCATTTTATTTATAAACACTTTACCATATCTGTTGGTTGGCTGACTGGTTCGCAGATTTGTAACTTTGTATAGTGAGAGGAAGACAGATTCTAAATTTCATATCGATTTATAGAAAATTTATCTTGTGATTTCTCCATTTTATTAATAAGTAACCTATTAAACAATATCTACTGAGAGCAGTTGGACCCTTGTTTTGTCTATCAGGTAAAAACTAACAATATTTTGGTTCAGATCCAATAGAGCCTTTGGCCTCACAGCACCAAAACTGCTTACGGAATTCACCAGTGGTGACATGGGGAAATGTTTCCAGAGAGAACACTGTGGCCAAAGGCAATGATTCTGACATTTGAGAATTATAGAGGAACATGTACAAGGACAATAAAACTGGCAAGTTATCATTAGTTGTGTTGATGTCTATAGAGTGATAATGTAAAAAGTCTTGGCCATTTGCAAATAATGAAAATGAAATACGAAGAGTGGAAGTCCTCTTTGATATCTTAAAAAGAGATCCTTGTCTCATGCAGTGATGGAGCAGAAAAACCTGAGGACTAAACTGAAAACTTAATAGTAGATAACTTCAAAGATAACTGAATGATCAACCAAGGCAAGAGTGTTAAGATCAGAGTCCCACTGGGAAAAATCAGGGACTTAATACATGGGACAAGTTCATTTGGGTTGATGTCCCAAAGGTTTGGCTCCCAGGATCCTCTAAACTCTCAAAGCCTGCAGCAGTGGCCCATTCATCTCTATTAAAAGCTGGCACATTCCTGCCAGGCCAACCTCACAACCAATCCTGGTCTCCTCTTGTGGATTACAAATTGATGGTTAAGTTGCAGTATGAAGCTGCTTAGGACTTGCTGAGCCTGATAGCAGGGCAAAAAGACCAGATAGCAAAGGATCCCCAAGTATTGGCCAGGCCATATTGGTGAAGGCCAAAAGAGAATTCACAGGGGCTAGGTTTTGCAATTATTTGATCAAAGAGACCAGAACATAAAACAAGATTATACATATGAAGTAATACCTCAGTGTGTGTGTGTGTTTCTTTTTCTGATGCTGTGGCTCACACCTAGAGCCATATACATGCTAGGCAAGCTTTCTTCCACTGAGTTATCCCCCAAGTCCCTCCCTGTGGCTTTAATGTGCATCTCCATCAACATGATGAGGTCCAAGTACCTTTTCATAAGTCTGTTGACTATTTTATGTTGTATGTCCTTTTGAGAACAATTTCTATTCTATTCCTTTGTCTTTAACTGAGTTACTTGCTTTTATTTTTGATATTATGTTTCTTAGATACATAGTTGGATATTAATCCCTTATCAGATTTATAGACTTTCTTACCAAAAATTGTTGACTTTATAAGGTAAAGCCTATACCTATCTAAATTTAGTCATTCCATAAGACATATTTCTAAATATGGTGTACACAATAAATACACAAAACTTTATCTGTCAGTTTACAAAAAAAGTAAATAAAAAGCATTAGGTTCTATAAGCTTTAACAGAAAATATTTTCCAATCTGTAGGTTGAAATTTTATTTTGGTTATTATTTTCTTTAATGTGTAGAAGCTTTATAATTTTCTGTAATCCTACTTTTTAATTTTTCTATTTGCTTCCTATCCTTTTGAGATTTACATCAAGGGATTTACATCCTTTTTTTTAGGAGTTTTATGGTTTCAAGTCTTACATTTCAGCCTTGTATCCATTTGCATTATTATAAGTCATATAAGGACCCAATATTACTCTTTTGCATGAGGACATTCAGTTTTTCCAATTCTACTTATTTTTATAAACCCCATTTTATATTTAATTTTGTTAATGTACTATATCACATTAAATGATTTGCATATGTTGAATAAACCTTGCCTCCTTTCTTCATTGTGTAATCTTGGCACCTTGTTGAAAGTTAGTTGCTGTATATTCATAGGTTTATTTCTGGGCTCTCTGTTCTATTTCATGCATCTATTGTTTTTTTCTTGGTGGTGGTGGCTTCTTTTTGGTTTTGGAGCTGGGATCAAACTCAGAATCTCCCACATGCTAGGCAAGTGCTTTACCACTGAGCTACCCACATCCTGAGGCTCTTATACCTGCTTTTTTTTTGCAAGTATTATCAATATTTTCTTGAAGATTATAGCTTTGTAATATCATTTGAATTCAGAAGGTGATGTTCCCATTTCATTCTTCTTTCTCCAGATTGTTTCTGCTACCGGGTCTTTTGTGATTACATATAAATTTTAAGAGAGAGATTGTGTTCAGCTTGTAACTTTGTGTAGTATGGACATTTAAATAATATTAAGCCTTGCAATTCATGAACATGAGGTATCTTTCCACTTATTTGTGCAATAAATTTGTTTTATCAATGTCATAGTATTTAATATGTAGATATTTTCCCTTATGAGTTAAATTTATTCCTAAGTACTTTATACTCTTTGAGGCTGCTATAAATAAGATTGTTTTTAAAAAATTATTTTAGTTGTTGATTGACCTTTATTTATTTATATGTGGTACTGAGAATCGAACCCAGTGCCTCACACATGCTAGGCAAGTGCTCTGCCACTGAGCCACAACCCCAGCCCAAGATTGCTCTCTTGATTTCATTTTTGGATAGTTTTGTTGTTGACATATAGAAACATTCCTGACTTTTGTAAGATGATTGTTTTATCCTGATACTTTACTATATTAGTTTTAACATATCTTTAATGGGATCTTTAGGATTTTCTAAATATAGGATATATTACCTGACCACAGAGATAATTTTACTTCTTCCTTTCCAATTTGGATTACTTTGATTTCTTTTTTCATACCTAATTGCCCTGGTTAGGACTTATTGTACAATATTGAATAGAAGTGAAAAAATAAGTATGGTTTCCTCATACTAGACCTTAGAGGAATATCTTTCAGTTGTTCCCCATTGATTACAATGTTAATTGTGGGCTTTTCATAAATGGGTTTTATTTTGTTCAGGTAAGTTGCTTCTATGGCTATTTCAATGACAGTTTTAACCATGAGTGAATGTTGCACTTTGTCCAATATTTTTATATATTTATTGAGATGATCATTTGTTTTATAGTTCATTTAGGTAATGTGCTTTATCACATTGAATTATTTAATATGTTGAACAAACCTTGCCTCCATTGTGGTCATGGTGTATAATCTTTGTAGATGTGTTGAATTTGGTTTGCTAGTATTTTATTGAGGATATCGCATCTATGTTCATCAGAGATATTGACCCACAATTTTCTTTTCTTATAATATCTTTATCTCAGAGTGTCTGGTCTCATAAAGTGAGGTTGAAAGTGTTCTATTTTCCAGAAGAGTTTAAGAATTGGTATTGATTATCATTTTAATTTGTTATTGGTTGGCTCAGGCTTTCTAGGTTTTTGTGAGTCAGTCTTGGAATGCATATTTCTAGGAACTTAATCACTTTTTTCTAGCTATCCTATTTGCCATATAATTATTAATAATACCCCCTGGGCTTATAGAACCCAGCACCCAGCAACTCAGGAAGCTGAGGCAGGAGGATCACAAGCTGAAAGTGAGCCTCAACGATTTAGGGATGTGCTAATCTACTTAGTGCAAACTTGATTCAAAATAAAAAATAAAAAGTTCTGGGGATTAAGTACCCCTGAGTTCAATCCCCAGCACAATAAATTAATAAATAAATATTCCCTGATAATATCTTTGAGGTATTCATTATAACCTCTCCTTGTTCATTTCTGATTTTATTTGAACTATCTTTTTTTCCCCCCTTAATCTAGCCACAGTTTCTTAATTTTATTTTTTCAAAAAACCAACTCAGTTTTGGTGGTTTAATTTTTTCTATTGTTTTTCTACTCTCTACTTGATTTATTTCTGATATGATTTTTATTACTTCCTTTTCCTTGTATCCTTGGGCTCTTCTTCTTTCTCTTTTCCTCCTCCTCTTAATTTCCCTTGAAATATAAAGACGGGTTGTTTATTTCCTTTTCTTTCATTTCTGATATTGAAGATTCATTTTTATTCCCATTGTTCGTGGTCAGTCTAACTTCTTTTCACAGAAGAAATTTTTGGTTTGATTTTATTCTATTTTTTAAAATTCTTTTATTTCATTGATTTACATACTAATTTTATTGTTTCTTTTCCTCTCCTTTTTTTTTTTTTAATGCTTTTCAGGGAATGGTTAGTTTGCTCTCCTTAGTTTCTTGAGGTAGAATCTTATGTTACTGATTTAACACTTTTGTTTTTCATATAAGTTTTAAAATTTTAAAGTTAGTTCTGGGTCCTTGATCACACTAAGTTCTGTTCATTTTTGTGTCATATATTTGGAAGTCTGCTGCCGCAGTGTGTACACATGCATTGTTATAGATTCCTAACATATTGCTCTTTTTAACATTAGCAAAGACTCTTTGTCTCTATTGTTTCTTGTCATGAAGCTTACCTTTTCTGATAACATAGCTTCTCCCATTCTCTTTTGGTTAATCTTTGCTTGGTTACTGTTTTTGTATCCTTTAATTTCAAGTTACATGTATATTTGAACCTCAGTTATGTCTGTTAAAGACAGCATATAGTTGAGTTTGTTTTTTATCAAATTCAACAATCTATGCCTTTGGATTTATAATTTTTTGTTCATTCACATTTAATGCAATTATTATTGGTTAGATTTATATCTGTTATTTTGTTGTTTTATAGGCCTTATGTCAATTTAAATTATAATTTTATTAAGATATGATTTATATATGATAAGAGGAACTCATTAGGGCTGACAAAGCACAGTGGCACTGTGCTTTCCTAGTAGCATGCATAACACATTTTAGATCATTCAATCCCCAGCACTGCAAAAAGAAAAAAGAAAAAGAAACAACAAAAAAATAGACTTCATGAATATGGTAATACATGACTCAGGTGGCTGAGGCAGGAGGATCACAAGTTCTAAAATAGCCTCAGTAAGACCCTATCTTAAGAGAGAAAAAAAAAAAGAAATTAAAAAATGGCTGAGGATGTAGCTTGTTGTTAAAATGCTCCAGTAATCAAACGAATGAATGGATGAATACAATCTACTGGTTCATTCACAGATTTGTACAATCTTCTCCATCATATAATTTCAGAATGTTTTCATTAAGCTAAAAAGGAATTTCAAACCCATTAGCAGTCACTTCCATTCTGCGTGTCCCCTAGGCCCTGGCAACGACTAGCCTTTCTATCTCTATGGATTTACCTAAATGTTTGATATAAATTGAAGGATACAATACATGGCCTTTGTGAATACCGTCTTCCACTCAATATCCAGTTTTAAAGTTCATTCATAGGTATCATGAATCGGCACTTTATTCCTTTTTATGATTGAATTTGTTGTTGTTGTTGTAGTTGGACACAATACCTTTATTTATTTTTATGTAGTGCTGAAGACAGAACCCAGCGCTTCAATGTGCAAGGCAAGAACTCTACTGCTGAGCCACAACCCAGCCCATGACTGAATATTTTTAATGTATGGATATAACTCATTTTCTCTACCCACTAATCAGTTGTGGGCATTTGAGTTGAAAGTCAGCCTCAGCAAAAGTGAGGTGCTAAACCATGTCTCTAAATAAAATACAAAATAGTGTTTGGGATGTGGTTCAGTGGTCAAGTGTCCCTGAGTTCAATCCCCAGTTCCAAAAAAAAAAAAAAAAAAAGAAAGAAAGAAAGAAAAGAAAGAAATAGAGGAATCTTGACATATTATAGTCTGTATTTGAAGCACCCTCTAAAGATTCATGTGTTAAAGGGAACGATGTTCAGAGGTGGGGATTTGGGAATATGATTGGATCATGAGGGGTTTTGACTTCATCAGTGAAATCATCCATTGATAGCTGGAACAGACTCCTGAGAGGTGATAGAGGCATGGGGTATTACCTTAGGGAATATAATTTGCCCCTGGTCCTTTCTTTTCTTTCTGTTTCCTGCCTGCCCTGAGGCAAGCATCCTTGCTCCAAAACTTTTTGCTAAGATGTTCTGCCTCATCTTGGGCCAAAAGCAACAAAGCCAGTTGACCATAGACTACAACCTCTGAAACCATGAGCCAAAAGTAAGTCTTTCTTCCTGTTGGTCATGCTGGTGCATGCTTGTAATCTCAGCGACTCAGGAGGCTGAGCCAGGAGATTGAAAGTTCAAGGCCATCCTCAGGAACTTAACAAGACCCTGTCTCAAAAATAAAATAAAAAGGGCTGAAATATAGCTCAATGGTAGAGTGCCCCTGGATTCAGTTGCAATCAATCAATCAATCTATCTATCTTTTCTTCTCCAAGTTGTTTTTTTTTCCAGATATTTGTCACAGCAATGAAAAGTTAACTAGCGTAGCATACACGATCACCCCTCTGAATGAACTAAAAGAGTGAAGCATGCCTTGCTTTTGCAATTAAAATATGTTGTAAAAGTTATTCTTACTCTAGAAAACCTGTTAAATAATTGTGCAAGTCTTGCTGATATTTTAAGTCAATACATCTTTCCTTGCTTTCTAGAATAGAAAAGATCAGCCTTTCTTTATACATAGTAGGTGGTGAAAAGAGATCAAATGTTCAATGCATCATGTCATTCCTAAGTGTAAGATGTATTCACTCTTGTGGACTAATTGTGCTTAGATCTCACACACCATGCGTTATAATTCAATCAAAACTATATTTATGTTGAATTCACCATTTGGCAATATAAACCAAGTTCAGTGTGAGATAAAGATATGACAATTTGAGGAAAAAAAAAAGTAAATGTCAGTAAATTAACTCAATCCATTGTACCACCCTGTGGTGACAGCAGCCGTCACTACCAATTTTCTCAAACTGCTAGTACATGTCTATAACTGAAAACAGTATGAAAAGCTTTCTAATTAATTGCTACTGGCAGTTCTGCTACTTTCAAAAGTTTTTCCCTTGAGATATAGATGCTAACCTATCTCAGTATATAACAATTGCATTATTTTTCTATGTACAAAGAAAACAATTATTTTTTCAAATGGTAATGGATGCAATAGAAGAAAATGCAGTAAGTTTTGGAAGAGAATAAAAAGAAAAAAATCAGAGTATTTTAAAATTCTTTTTTGGCCAAATTGGATGAACAATAGGTGACCATTCCATGTTATGTGACTCAACTTAAAAAGACATGAACAAAAGCAGCTAAGATACAATATGAATAAAATCAGCTGCTCAAAACTATTAGGAGACAGGACCATTTCATTGATAACATATTTCACTTACCAAATTGTTGTGAATACTTAACATAAGAGGGCTAATAGTGAGGACAAAATGTATTTATAAACACATGTCTCTTAAAAGAACAGTGAAAGAAACCACATCTTGCCTGCTTGAATATTCTGAAATTGCTCAATGTTTAGTCCAAATTAGAAATTGGAATCTAACACTGACTAAATAGTAACACCATCAAAAACATGCATGCCCATGATCTAGATCTGAACTCTTTCCAGTGCTTACTGAGTCATGACATAGTAGTATGCAAGAATGTATAATATGAACATGTATAATTAAGTCACAGGTTTTTAATAATCTCCATTATGTCTCCCATATCAAACCTTCACTGAAAATTTACTAATGTAACTAATGGGAAAATATTTGGTGAGTGCCTATGTAACTAGCACCATGTCAGATTCTGGGAATACAGTGACTTCTACAGCATGCATCAGTCACTGAGCCTTCATGTATGCTGGGCACTAAGTTGGAGCTGTATATTGTAGTCACATTCCCCTTTCCTCAAAATCTGGACCACATAATGTGCATGGCCAACATTACATATACAAAGATAAAATATAATATGAAGAAAGACAGAGCCAAGAGGAAAGTTCATTGATATATTAATAACCTTGGTATAGCATTGGCACGTAAGTGGCCATTATCCTGAACTGGTAATTTGCAGAGTAAACTGCCCAGATAGGCAGCCCCACAGTGTGTAATGAGCACAAACTTCATGCTCTCTGTGTTGTCATTGCTGATGTTTGAATCCTGCTGTTTTCACTTTCTGAGCTGCTGAGATGACTGCACATTCTTGGCAGCTAAAAGAGAAAGTTACTCTGGTCTTTTCTATGACAAGCAAGGTACAAAACCTATAATCCATCTTAATTTCACCCTATGTGATTTGAAAGGAGGTGTTGGTGGGGACAACAGAGGCAACACTGACAATGGTTTCTGTGGAAGAAAACAAAAAAAAAGACAACAACAAAAAAGTGATAACTCAACAGATTTAAATTACAAGAGATTTCTCTTTAGTAAAAATGAAATATAGATCTAAACTCAATTATATTTCACTAGCTTATTATGCAATCATACGGCTACTAATGAATCATGTCTCCTTATAAAAGAAGGTTTCACAGAAAAAGAATAAGTAGATTTTTAAATGGGTAATATGTTACAGTTGACATTAGCACAAATGGTATGTTTTAATGAATAAGAACACTGATATATTTCATTCTTTTTCAGATCATATAAATACAGAGGAATAATAATGTTAGTCCATTTTTAATAATCAATGTCTTAATATTTTTTCATTTCAATGCCTATGAGCACATATGTTTATGATAGACTTAATATGGATTATAATTTTCTGTGAAACTAACTAAAAAATTTATGTGGTTTATATTGAACTTATATTCTTTGTGTGTGTGGGGTACTGGAAATTGAACCAAAGATTCAAGCTACCTCCTCAGCCCTTCTTATTTTTTTGAGACATAGTCTAAGTTACCCAGGCAGACCTCAAACTTGCTACTCTGGTGCTTCAGCCTACTGTGTTGCTGGGATTACAGGAGTGCAACACTGTAACCAGGTAGCCACCCTATTTCTCAATCATTAAAAAATTGCCTTGGGAGGTTGAGGCAGCAGGATGACAATTTTGAAGCCAGACTTAGCAACTTAGTGAAAGCCTGTCTCAAGATTTAAAAAAACTAAAATGGGGTGGGGTTATTAATATATAGCTCAGTTCTAAAGTACCCCTGGGTTCAGCGTCTGGTACTGTCAGGTGGGCGGTGAGGAAGGGGTTGAAAAAACTTCACCACAATATAAATAAACCTAATGCTTACCTCTAAGCAGTACATACTTAAAATGCACAGTAAACATTTGCTTTTACAGCATGTTCTTCTCTGCAAATTATGAGTTTTGCAACACTTCTTTAAATGGTTTTCACTATTATTGCATTGCAAAAGTGAGATCATATTCTTTGTATGCACTTCATTATCTCATTTGATTGGGTTTTAATTCTGGCAACATACAGCAGAGGCTGATGTGCCTTTTGCAATTTGAAACAGTGATTGCATGCTGAGAATAATTAGCTTCACTAAGGCAGAACAAATGATTTCTTTGCAAAACATCAAGTCTGTGTGTCAACAAAGATAATAGAAGAAGATCCAAGTTGTTGTGGGTCTTTTCCTTTAGTGGTTATTTTGCATTTAATTAACATTTTTGTAATATTAATTCTTAAACCTATAGTAATAGAGATTATAACAAAATATTTTGTGAAATCAAAAGGCATGAAGACCTTTTTGTTCTAATCTAATCATCTGATTTGTCAGTGTTCATTAAAAATATTTATTTTACATGGATAATTTACCAAATATTTAGTTCTAATCATAATTTAAGCAAAATAATTTAATAGTTAGGTGTGGCCACCAGAAGTGGAGTGGGCTATACTTCCTGCTCAATTCACTCTGAAAATTCGAAGATCTTTTATTGATCTAATATGATTAGCCTAATAACATTTATACAAAGCCAAATTAGCTGGGCACAGTGGTGCACACCTGTAATCCCAGTGGCTTGAGAGGCTGAGACAGGAGGATCACTAGTATAAAGCCATCCTTAGCAGCACGAGGCGATAAGCAACTCAGTGTGAGACTCTGTCAGTAAATAAAATACAAAATTGGGCTGGGGATGTGGCTTAATGGTCTAGTGCTCCTGAGTTCAATACCTGATGCAAAAAAAAAAAAAAAAAGCTATGTATAACCATCCAGATCTACAAAGCAAATAAATTAAAATAAATAAATAAAAAGCCAAATTACATTTTTCTGGACTTGTTCTTAGTGAGATAATATGAACATGGTAATTAAATTACACAAATGAATTTGTATTGAAGTCATTTAATAATAGCAAAAACAGTTTCTTATATTTAAAGGACTAATCTTCTCTAATTCTGGTAATATCTGTATAAAAAAGCTCACTCAGTTGTGTCAGTTTTAGTTACTATTCTTAGTGAATTCATGATTATTGCAGCACTGAGTGAAAGCCTTAGAGTTTACTGTGTAACCAAAGGTCATGAGTGCATACTGCTCTGAAATTAAACCCTTACTTTCATATCCCTACATGGCTACAGGAAACTCAGTTGTCATTTCTTAATTTTGCTCAACTTTTTGTGAAGACCATTTATCTGTCTATTTTTTACATCCCTGAGAATTCACAGAGCATCTGTATTGATCTGCTTAAGTTGCTGTTGTTGCTACTTCACACAGACCTCTTAGCAATGTACACTTTCAGATGCCAACAGTCTGACAAATCTACTCCTGCAAAACCCTTTGGATTTCATGTTGATACTACACATAAATTCATCAATTAAGATGTTTCTGAAATAATCAGGAAACACAAGCTTCAAGAAATTTAAGCTTGTGGAGTCTGTATTCATGTCTTTGGCCTCACTGACAGACAGTTTCATTATCTAGCTATCACTTCAATCCTAGATTTTAACAAATTTCTGTTATCCTCTTATTTGAGATGGGAGAAATACTTTAAGAAGCTAAGAAATTATCCTACTTACTTTAATTTAAGAGAAGTAAATCACCAAAACAGTTTAGCACTTTTTGGAAAATAAGTTTTTTTTCTTTAGCATTGTGAATTCTGAGGACCATTCTGAAATGCGAAGTAAGCTTATTGTTCAGATTAATATCTGCACTTGGTTAATCAAGATATCAGCCCAGTTAGCAAATATAATGAAAATTATTTAGAGATTATGGAAGCAAATGATAAAAAAGTGAGTTTAACAAATGCAAACCTGAATTCACAAAGTACAAAATATTTAAGCCAAAAACATTTCTTAATTTTACTTTTTATAGACTGTTTAAATAATAATGTATATTCTTTATGTCCTCAAGCATTCAGAGGTGTCCAAATTTATTAGCTTAGTAAATGAGTTCAATTAAGTTCAAGGTGTAGATACTTTTTATTTTTTTACTAAATTCCATTTCTGCTTCTGCTAGATCAGATTGAAAGTATACTTACCTTATTTAACATATGTAAATTCAAAGGACATTTAAAAAAATAAGAAGGTTCATTGAAATGCTGCCCTATTACAGTGTTAATTTTTGTTGCAAATCAAATCTAGTTGCCTTAGCAACCCTTTCATTTCAGAAGTTCAAAGTGAATCTAACCCTCTTAAAAGAATATAATTGGAAAACCATGGCAATTTACTAAGAATATCATGATTTTGAAATAGTTTAATCACTAGTCTAGAATTGGTGATACTAGTGACAAATTATTGTGGTGTCATAAAAGAGGATGATGGCCACTGTACAGAAGTATTTAAGTGTCAATAAAACAGAGATTGCTTTTTTTTCATACAAGGTGAGAAAAGATTGATTTGTTTGTACATCAATGAAAGACAAATTATAATACGATATAATTATGACTATATGCTCTATAATATAGCTATCACCAAACTCATTTATCTTTGTGTTTACTAGTTGGGTCTCCTATTTTTCTATCATTTTGAAATTAACTTCACACCAACCAATATATATCTGAAAATATATACAGTGTCCCCACACATACCACTTGACTCATAGAAGTTAATATGTTTTAAGTAAAACAATACAGGCAAATCGTACCAACCAAGAAAAACCACCAGATGTGAAACTGGGCAAGAGTCATGGAAGGGTTAAGAAAGAGTTTTGCTAAAGTCTGTTGGATTAACTTCATCAATCCTGATGATCAACCTATCACCAGCCATACCCCAAATGCCATTATTTCTAAAGTAAAGATTTATTTGGTTTCGTAAGATCTGTGCTATTTAATTAAAAAAGAAATTTTCATAACCCATGGAAGTTCTTGAGGTAATTTATATTATTTTTATCTTCTGTAAATTTATTTAGAGTTCAATGGAATTAACAAATAGATCTATGTGATTGAAAATGCAGGGTTCTTTTTCTTTTTTCTTTTTTTTGCTTGTTTCATTGAATTCATCATGATACTAAAATATAACACTAATACACAAGATAGGATAAAAAATTAAAACTACAGGCTTATTTCTCTGATATGAAAGCAAAATTTTGAAATAAAATGTTGATAAATTGAGTTACTTGATACAGCAAAAAATGCCATAATATTATTGTTGAGAATCATGCCCAGAATGCAGGGATAGTTGGATATCAGGATTTATATTTATGCTTATTTATGTCCATAGAGACACATTTTGTTATAAGATACCAAAAAGGTTTTATAACTATTTTAAATCAATTAAGAAGAGATTAATATTTTCATAAATGATGAAAGGCGCATGACTCCTAACACCAAAGTATTGATATTCTTCTTCATAAAGCATTTAAATATATCCTCATAAAATTAGTGAACAAGACACAAATTCTACAATTACCAATAAGGTTTAAAGTTATTCTAATAGAATGAAAAAGCATAATTAGGAGAAACACAATGGAGAAACATTATAAATAGAAGTAAAAATTAGTAACTAAAAATTATAATATATATCTGGAAACTTAAAGATATCAATAGAAAAACACAAAATTAAATGTTTAAGACATAAAATGATCATTAATTTTCTAAACATTATTCTCAGAAGATATGACTAGGAGAGGTTGGGAGTGTAATTCAGAGATGGAGAACTTGTCTAGCTAGTGTAAGGCTCAGGATAACATTCACACACCATAAGAAAAAGAGATGTGAAAAAGAGTTGCCTGCTTCCTGGTCTTGAGGCTGCACATGTGGCTGGGAAGGTTCCAGCCAGGAGGTGGTGATGTGGGTGGTGACAGAGGAGGCAGACCACCTCCAGGATAGGTCCAGGACTCTTCTGCCCTCAGGAGAGCTTGTGCCTTCCCTTACTGACTATGGGATGGGTGTACACGGTGAACTTGCTCCACCTCTCTGACCTTTATTCTGATTGGCTCCTGTGCAGTATATAAGCTGTGTGTACTTCCTCATTAAATGAGATCCTGCTTTGACTCCTCTCCCTGGTGCCTCTGATTGTCCTCTGGCAAAGGAGGGCTGGGTGCAGGCTGCCAGTCGACCTTTACCTTTCTTGGCTCCTCCTGGTCAGGGCGTCCTTTCCCCGCTTCTCCCGCTGGTCAGGAGGAGATGGAGGCTAAAAACCCCGACGTGAAGAGATTGCAATTTATAACTGCTACAAATAAGCAATATTTAGAAATAAGAAAAACAAGAAATAGAAATGCACAAACCTACATAAAAGAAATTTTCAAGTTTCCTAAAGGAGTTTCCTAAATAAAGAGGATTTTCCTGTATAAATGCAAATAGGTCATTTCCCCTAAATTATTTTATATATTAACCTACTTTCTCCACATATTATTTTCCTTTCATTTGTCCATATGATTATGCATTAGTAAAATATGCAGTAGTATATTCCTCAGCCAGACAAAGGGATTCCAACATTTAATGAAAATAACAACAGCTAATATAATAAAGAGGGAATCTGGCTCTACTAGATAAACTTGCCATTTTAAAAACATTCTGGTAGTGTTATAACTGGAGCAATGCAAAATTGACCTACAGACAAATCACTCAAGAGAAACTTTAAAGCACCAAAGTTTATGTGATCGTACAGAATATAATATATATATATACATACATACATATATATATATGTATGTATGTAAATATATATATAATAAATTAGTGGAGAAATGATGAAGAAAATAGGAAAGATTGTTTGGAAAAATTGCTAGCCATTTGAAAGATACAAACAAAGAATATTTCTTCACATTTAACATTATATACATCAAAGATATGATTAAGAAAAAATAAAACTATACAAGAACTAAAATACAACATGGAAGAATAATTTTGCTAATTTGGGGTAAATAGCTTTAAAAAATTTAAAAAATACTCAGATGTCATATATCATATGACTTCATCATAATTAATGATCACTGATAGCACATAAAATGTCCTAGCATAAACCCCAAGGAGAAAGACGAATGGAAAAAAGCTTTTGTGATATTTCCCTTAATTTTTTTTTAATATATGAAATCTCTAACAAGAAAAAATGTTTAAATATATATATATATATGTATATATATATATATATATTCATATAAGGAGGAGGATACGTTTATAGAGTTGACTAAAATGCTATATAAAGACATGAAAATATTTTTATTTATAATTAAAAGAATAAAATAAAGCAATAAAAGTCACATTTTTAAACATATGGTATTATCCATAACATCTAATAGAACACTTATGTGACTTCCAGTCATCCCATTGGTAAAGAAGAACCATCCTCAGATAGCGCAATAATATTACCTATTCTCGTCTTCATAGGATGGTTAACTGCCCCACCTTCCCCCAGTCTTAGGAGAGCCACAAGTTTCTGCAAGAAGCTTGCAATTCTCATTCTGCATGTAGGATCCTGGTTAGGTATCACCTCTGCAGGTTTCAGAATTCATGAAAATCAAAAGGGAAAGATATCCTTGACTCTCTCAAATCTTCCAGAGATTTAGCTTAAATATTTAAGATATGAGACATCTTTTCAGTTGATATTTAAATTTTATCTCAAAACTGACAACTGCTTTTTGCATGATAAAATACTTTGTGAGGAACAAAAACATGTAATCTTAAATCAGTTATAGCAGAATTGAAAATCCATATTATAACAGTAAGTAGAATTAAAAACGTGCAAAGTAAAATTTATGGCCTAAAGGACAAGTCATAGAAACACTGAACACCACAAGAAAGACTCACTAAAATATAATGACCAAAAGGATAAATGGAATTAACCAGTATAGGAATAATCAGTATCCCTGCTGGGGAAACACTAATACTGGAGCAGAAGAAATAATCATATTTAGAAAAAAAAAAGTCCCCAAATTGAAAAAACATAGCAACAACAACTCCATTGGAAAAAGTTAGCTAAGCTAACCCTAAATGACAAAACTCTCTTACACTTGCTAAAATTTAGTAGTTTACTAATCTTGTCACAGAAAACTGAGCAGAAACAGACTTCAAGCAACCTACAGTCTCAGGAAACAGGTGGTTTGCTAATTTAAGAGAAACCTAGTTGCAGAAACCTTGGGGGTTCTGGATACATTCCTCAGTTCCCACTTCCTTAGACTTTCCCTTTATAAACCCATTTCTGCCCCAGAGGAGTAAAATGGTTTAGGACAATAATCTGCCAGCTTTTCCCAAAAAACATCACCCTCCCTGCCTCAATGTTTGGCCTCTCAGCTTAAGTGGTGTGTAGTTCAGAGAGCAGATGGATTTGAGATCAGTAAGGACCCTGTATTCTGAAATTCTCATTATAATTTCTCCATACTAATTAGTGAAATGAGTTCCATTCATATAAATAATAAATATTCTATAAACTTAATGGGAAAATCCTCAGCCTTTGACCATTGAACTTAAAAGGATTACTTATACATATATAAGTACTTACTTGAATAACAATTTAAATAATGAAGCACATAATCACAAGTTACAATTTCAATTTACATATTGGCAGGTATTAAACTACCTAGCCTATAGATATTCATATTAAAAAAAAAAAACAATGACCTGTATTGCTATCACTTTTCTTTCTGTAAGAAACAAAGGAGTCTGGGGAGATGTTAAACCACTGAGACACAGGAGCAGGGGCAAAGCTGAGTGCATTTCTCTATTGAAATAGGAGGCTAAATGCACTGATGCATACTGAATTGGAAAACCTTCAGCTCCCTCCCTTCACTCAGCTCTGGGGATACTAGAAGCAGTGTGTGAACTCTCCAAGGAGACTTGATGACACATCTCTGGGGAATTCCACCAGCCTTGAGGAAAACAACAGATACTCATATTTTCAAAGAACTTGCCCATGCCTGTAGTGTCCAATTTGACTTTTATTACCTCATTCTTGAATGTCAACCGATAATTCTTGGAAAAGTCTCCAAAATAAAAGACAGATACTCACGTACTTTTTTTTTTTTAAACAGGAAAGGAACTGATAAAATGAGTGGAGTAAAAACATAAAACATTGATATACTCAGAGAAAAGAAAATGAAATTGGGAACCAGAAATAAGATGCTATAAAACAGGAAGAGACACAACATAAGAAGTAATATTTGCAACTTAAGAATATGGTAATAGAAATAAAAAGTCAAGCAAAGGTTTCAGTAGGTAATATTGAAGAACTCTTTCAAAAAGTAGTAAGATGAAGAGGAAAAACTTAGTTTCTATTTGGTACTTTACTAAGTAGTCCTATAAATTAACAAAGTTGTGAACAGTTTCACCAAATACCAAAGTCCTCAAAAACTCTCAAAATAATTAAGATTAAAAGATTTCTGGGTGAAAAAAAGGGGGAGGGGGGATTAAAAATTATAATTTTGAAAAACAGCAGGGATCAAAATCTGTAGGACATTTTCTGCTTAAGAGAAAAACATATGTTTTGAAAATTGAACCCTATTTTTGGTGGAAATTTTTTTCTGAGATATCATAAAATTTCTCAAAGAATTTCTTAAGAAAGTTTAGTTTTTCTTTTCACAAGGTTTTGTGACTCTGCCTCTAGGTGGTTATTTAATCATAGCAACCAACACCATATTCACCTTTAAATTTGTTTTCTTTAAGGAATGCGTGTTAGGAGGCTGTCAAACTTTGTACAAAATAAACTCCACTCTTTATTATATATGCTCCCTCCATTTACAATCCATGTAAGTACACACGAAGTAAGAAGTCTGAGTAGTTATTTCCTAGAGATTTCTATTCACATTGTCTAAAGCTTTGACAGCTTGGAATACTCATATGCTACAAAACGATAAAAAAAACTGGGAGAAAATAAGCACTCAGCAGTTGACAAACACAGTCATCCCCTGATCATGATTTTCATACCCAAAGACCCTGAGGCAGAGGAGTACCTAATAGACAAAGCATTTTGTTTCAGAATTCCTTGCAGGCACTAATTAGGTAAAGCTCATACAACATGCAGTTGGGGAATGGCAAGCCTGAAACATCAAGTTCCAGAAGCAGAATCTGAGCCACACTGTCATTATACACAGCCTGGGGCAACAGCAGAATCAGCAATAAGTCTGGGGTTGGTACCTGCTCTTTTACTTTTGCAGGATTGTCTTGTTGTCTAGGATCTAAGTAAATCAACGAGTGAAATTTTAGAACTGGTATCAACAAAATGTTATGTGCCCTGTGGATTTTTGAAATGTTATCTCACCATACTTTACTTGTGAACAGTATCTTGAAATGTACTACATTTTTACAACTCTACAAATAATCCTGATGTGGGCATCACAAAGCAATATTCATTCTAAGTGGAGAAACTACAATTTTTTTAATATAATTATATGAGGAAAAAAAAAGATCTTTTTCAGTCAATATTTCTTGAGTTTAGTTCTACCACTATTCTGTGAAGAGTAGTTATCCACATTATTGTAAGCATTTGTATTTCCTGCCTTTTCGTCTTCCCAGGGCTTATCCTTTCAAAAGAATGACATGTTCATTCTTTATTACTCACCAAATATTGTCTCAGCTTTAGGCAAATGGGAGAATAAGTAACTCTTTATAAAACTGATAAAATTCAGTTCATGGTAGTCACATAATACAATAGAACCTACATGTCTGAAGGAGGTTTTGAACTCTTCTTTGGCAATTTTTACAACTACTGAAATTATAGCCTTTTTACAATTGCATCTATGACGATTTTTTCCAAATAATAAAGGGAAAACTCGCAGACTTACAAACATTTATTAATTCTTGTCAAAGTTCTCCAATATCCCACCTCTTAAATTTCCCACAATATTGTTATAGTCACATCCCCAGAAGGGAGCCTCTAATTACCCAGGACCTTACCTCTATTGGATATCACTATTGGATACTAAGGTCAATTAAAGATGAACATTAAATTTCTCATCCAATCAATGCCAAAGTACATTAAAGAAATTAGAAACTATTACTTTGATGGTAGGGTAAAGCCAAAAAGCCTGATTCATAACTGGCTGACAATATCTATAAAGAGATGGTATGGTCACCTGGAATCCATAATTAATTAATTCAGTCATTCATTTTTAAATTGTTGCCAAGAGTCTGCATAAGTTTCCTGGTAAACAAAATTGCATGATGCTTGGTCTCAAGGAGTTCATAATTCATATCTTTATTCAACCTATTATTGTATGATGAATAATTTAAAAATAGATAGTTTATTAAACTTTATCTTGAATTTCTTTTTAATTTGGGAAAATATTTTTAGATACCATCACAAACATCTGGCACCACAATTAGAACTGAAAATTATTAACATTTTGTTCTATTTACATCGTTAAGTAAAATACAAAGAAAATCAGTTATATTGGATTGGTTTTGCAGACTCAATTCCATTCCTTTCCTTCTACTAATCCAACCAGCAAGCCAGTTATCAGTTTTGTAGTATCAGGGTTGCCCCGTATCCTACAAGTATTGCCCTGACTCAGATCCACCAGCACCTGCATCTTGTTTTCTGGTGTTATCTTGGACCACTAGAGCCCACCAACTATAATATAATCTATAATATAATTTATACCATAATCTATAATTCTATAGATTTATCATTTGATATGTTTTGAAATCACTATTAACACAGATGATAATGTTTATTCTTTTAAAAATCTATTGAATATTCTATATGTTACCATGAATTTTTCCTTTTGGTGGCCACTTAGATTGGGCTCAATATTTTGCTATTATAAATAAGGTTGCTTTGAACACATTTGTACATCTCCTTGTGCATATAAGAATCTCTGTTAAATATCCCTATGTGGTATTAGTCATAAGCATGCACATTTTCACTTTATCAAATAATGCCAAATTATTCCCAAAAATATTTAATGATTTTTTTTCAGTAAGAATTGATTTCATAAGATTCTTACATTTTGTCAGTATCATTTTGTTTTTCATATTTTATCAAAGAATCAACAAATCATTTTGACCATTTGTTTAGGACATAGACATGAGCTGGAAAAAGAAAAATTAAAACTTCTTATATGCTCAAGAAAGTAGAACACAATTGAAAATCAATACTTGTGCTGGGGTTGTGGTTCAGGGATTGAGTGCTTGCCTAGCAATTGTGAGGCACTGGGTTCGATTCTCAGCACTGCATATAAATAAATCAATAAAATAAAGGTCCACCAACATCTAAAAAAAAAAAAGAAAAATCAATCCTCACATGAACTAATTTGAAAACACTTATTAGACATAAATATACACGTATATGTAAAAATATATATAACTATGCATGTCTAAAATTATATGATATGATATATAATTAAGTGGCATCAGTTATGTAATTTGAAAGTATATCAATATGAGTATATGTGTTGTATATATACATATCTATAACTCAGTCTTTCTCTATAAACTATATATCTCTTTTATGAATAATAAAACAAATATGGCCTTGTCAAGATTATTATTGCCTTTAGATTGAACTGTAAACTACAAGACATGATGTTATAGTTTCATTCCATAAAACATTTCCCTTTCAAAGGCTTAATATATTCAAATATTGATTCATTCATATGAAGACTACTGTTGAGTCCTCACATTACTTATAATTATAAACAGAAAGAAGCTAAAACTGGGGAACTTGAGGATATGTAGGTGGAAGCAGGAGATACTGCAAAGCCAAAGAAAATATGGCAGAAAAGCACTAGGGAATTCACAAGAATAATAAAAGATGAACCAGGTTCAACCCTAAATAATAACAATAGTAGTACTACCATTGCATTTTTGCACTTATATTTTTATTTTTCTCAAAGAGTTTTTGGAAATTGTGAAATTCTTAATTCACTAACACCCAAAAGACTATTTTATGGAATAATTGTTATTAATTTAGCCATGATATAGTAAAACACAGCAATTTAAGCTAAAAGATACTTACAGTCCATCTACCTTTAACAAGGAAAATACTAAATAAAAAATCAAGTGAAATTTTAAATAAAAATAAATATGGCAAAAGTTAAATTGAAATGGAACTTGGGAAACTTAGGGGAATGGATTTTTTACAAATGCAAGTTTTATCTATGTATAATCAAGAACAAACATCACAGGAAAAATTCTGCAACATTTGAATAAAACATTCAATCCTCCATATACAACAAGTAAAATAGATATGTATCTTTTATATGAGATAAAGAATTTTTCAGCTTTTTAGAATACAGTTCATATGACTATTCTTGGCTTTGGATTTTTTTAATCCTCAAAAATATTTTTATTAGTATCTTCTAAAGTCAGGTAGTAAAATTTGGATGCTTACGTTCTGATAATGTGATCAACAAATAAAACTACATTTTTTAATCAAATATTCATTTTATCTGAATTTACAAATACATAAATGTCATCAATCATGACAAGATTTCAAACATCTGGAAGTCCAACTATAATCTTATTCCATTAAAAAATTAAAATAAGCCAAATATATATGTGTATAGGAATCTTAAGCATATTACATTGTTGAGTCAACTTTATATGGGTAGACTAGCACCTTATTTGCAAACTTCAGCTGTATGCATATGCCTCTAAATAAAGACATAAAATAATAATTAAAAAAAAGTAATTCAAATAAAAATTTGAACTTAAAAAAGTAATATGTGGGATAATTTTAGATGACAAATAATCCAGTAAAATACAGTTTATCCTTCTTTATTAGTAGTTCATATATTTCCTGAATGGAAGAAAACACACAGGCAATTAATGCATTACAGTAATTTCACCTACAACTCAAAGTCTCAAATATTCATCACACTCTGAAAAATCAAAAAATAGAAATTTTAGAGAAAAAAATTAAAAGATGAACACTAGATTTTGAAAACATATGAAAATGAAAAACATAAAGAAAATAAATATCAAAAGGAGATAGAAGAATGTTATCAGTACCTAAGAAATTTAAATGAAAATAAATTGGATACAAATATATTATACACACATGCATACACATGCCCACACACAGACTCACGCATGAAGGCTCTTGATTTTGGACTTTAAAATCTCAATATTGGGATCACCTGCAGGCTTTTTCCAGCTGATTGCTTCTCAAGGGAAAGGAGCCAGAGAAACCCAGTGGTCTGATCCAATTTAGATATGCAAATTTTATCTTGTGTGCTTGAAAGGAACATTATGGCACAGTGTCATCTGTATTTTCAGTTGTAAGATATAATATTTCTAATCTAATAAAAACATCCCTCCATCCTCCACTTTAACCCATACCACATTTTATTCTATAGATTGTTCCCCTTCACTTTAAAACTGCACTTTCAAATGTTAAACTATCAAGTAGGCTTCTTGGTAAAAGACAAATATATTATGGAAGTCATCCTCCCCACTGGGGGAAAACGATCTTCAGTGTTAATTAACTGGCAATGTATATTCTGTAGGGAATAGATAAAAGAATGTCCTTGGAAGAAAAGAAAAGAATTGCATTAATCTATGTCATATATATATTTATGGATGAGTCTGAGGGAAAGTTCAACTTTAGAATGAAAACTAACACTTCAATTAATTATATCTTCACAAAAAAAGAACTGTTGAGGTAAAATCTATTTGTAAGCCATATTTTAGAGATAGCTTTTTCTCAAATTTAAGTTACTAAATGTCTATATATAATTATTTGTAGCATTTAGAGATACCAACCTTAAATAGGAAAAATAAGGTATAAATCTGATTCCAAATCAATGTTTCTCTCTCCGTTTTTAATATTTCCATCAATAGTATGCCAATAAGGAAACAATTAAAGTTGTGTTTTTTTTTCAGTAGATGAGATACAAAATATCTTCTTTTTAAAGTGGTAACACTTCTGTTGAACATGCATACTCAATCCCTTCTATCTTAATCAAGGTATGAAAAAGAAAAGTGTGGAGAGAAAGCTCATGAGTTCCATTTTTGTCATGTATAATATGTAAATATTTGAGAGAATGACTTAAGTGGGCAATTAGTCATACAGCCCTGGTATTCAGATTAATAAACAAAAGAGTTTAGAATTATTAAAAAATTACACATCCAATAAGTTCATGATCTTTTTTTACCCTATTCAGTGAAAAACTCAAATTAAGATGTGAAAAACCATACTATATATATATATATATATATATATATATATATATATATATATATATATATATATATATTTTAGTTTGTACTTCCCACACCACAACTCCACTTTTGTTAACTTGGCTTTGGGATTCATTAACTTCAGAAATGGTCTTTATGCCTCTAAAATACCCCTATATCGTTCATGCTTCTATCAAAACAATATTTTTTAAAAAATTGTTCTGTTCTTTCACCAGTTAAAATCTGCCTTGTGGTTCCCTTTTGTCTTTAGGAAAACATTTCCACATCAAACTATCCTCATCCATTTCTAGGACACAATTTCCCACTTCTCCCATTCATACAATGACCCTGCACACAGGGCACTTGTGGTTTCTCAAGTGCAATGTTCATTCTTTGCTCCTGGTACCTTATCTGCCTGGAAATACCCTAAATTCCATCTGTGTCTAGGTTACTTCTACTTGTACAATAAAGTTCACATCATGAAAATAAAATAAAGGTGTTGTGTCAACCTATAACTAAAAAATAAATGTTTAAAAAAATTTTCAAAAAAAATCACATCAATGAATATCAATGAATCTTTCCCTCCTTTAGGAATCCTTTTTTAATCTTTGCACTGAACTAAATTAACCACAACAGTCTATAAAAAGGTCATGTCCTGTCCAAGTTCTGAGCTGTTTCACTGTAGTTACCTTCTTCAACTGTGAATTCTAGGAGTCAGAGTTCATTTTTGCATCCTGTATCACATACTCAGGAGTGTGTGTACATAATAAGCACTTTGGGTGTTTGCTGCACTGAGTTGAATTTGGATTTTCACATTGAATGGCCCATGAGTCAAGAGTCACAGCCGGGCATGGTGGCACATCACTGTAATCCCAGGAGCTGCAGGGCTGAAGCAGGAGGAACACAAGTTCAAAACCAGCCTCAGCAGACGACAGGCGCTAAGCAACTCAATAAGACCCTTTAGCTAAATAAAATACAAAAAAAGGGCTGGGTATGTGGCTCAGTGGTCACGTGCCATCAAGTTCAGTCCCTTGTAGCAAAATTTTTAAAAAAAAAAGAGGAAAAAACATTGTGGATATGAGAAGAAATCCAGTTTGGTGTTATATTTATAATTTATTTTCTTCTGACTTCTACTTGGTTTTCCTCATACTACAGTTATATCCTTCAATTCTGTTATTATTCCTCTGAAATCCATAGACAAGCAGGGCACATTGCTTTACTGTCTTCAAAACTCATTTATCTACTAAACTATCGGCAAAGGAAAGCACTGGAACTAGTCATCAAGTGTTTGCTATCTGGTGTCACTATATGGTTAGTATCTTGTCTTCACCATTCACTGGCTGGTATGTTGGTCAGTATTTAAATGATTTATGCCTCAGTTTTCTTATCTCTAGCATGAGATGAGTACGACATCTGTAAAAGATAGAATTTATTACACATTTACAGATTAGGTGTGAAGTACATTTTATGTCCAGCTATAGATGTAGGGATAAAAATAAAACGATCTGTTTACACATTTAATAAACTTCAATTAATTTAAACTGCTAACAAAAATAGACATTTCAAATAGTATTGAATTCACAAAAGAATTCAAATGAAATTATTCTACTTACTACAAAGTTTATAACATAAAAGCATATACAATATTAAAAGTACATATGATTACATACTACCTACTAAAATTATTAAGAATTGGACAGGAATGATACAAATCAACTTTAAGCTATTGATTATCTTTGCAAAATCAAAGTGTTAGGAAGGGAACACTTTTAATTTATCTATAAGGTTTTTTGTCTCTTTAAAAAAGTTTTGAGAAAATATACTGAACATACAGGATGTTATTCATAGTATTTGCTAAATTCTGTGTGTGCATGTGTGGTGTGTTTAGATATATTTGTGAGTTTGTATATTTAGATAAAAATTAAAAGGGAAATAATTTTATCTTTATATTCTCTGGGGACATATCATTTTACATTCATTTGAACAAGTTGACACAAAAATACAGCTCCAACAAAGTTTAACCTATCTTTAACTATTAAAGTTAATATTAGGTTGGAGTTTAATTGACAGTAGAGAGATATTTTGTTTCGGTTCTTAAGGATGCAGGTTTCAAAACAGTGACCACTTTGTGCCAAATGGAAGATCATTAGCAAAGTAGACTTTCAATGATTCTTAACAAGCTAATTACTAAAACTGGGATTTTTTTAATTCTTGATAGAATTCTGAATTATATTGGCTAGTGAATCAAAAGAAAGGGGATTTAACTTAAAATACAATTTTAAAAACGTGCATATCATTGAGCCAGGCCTGGTGACACACGCCTATAATCTCAGTGACTCAGGTCAGCCTCAACAATTTAGCAAGGCCCTAAACAATTTAGCAAAACCCTGACTCAAAATAAAAATAAAGAAAATTAAAAAGGCTCACTGGTAAAATGTCCTTGTGGTCAGTCCCCATCACTGACCCCTTCCCCCAAACAATGATCTCCAGGATCAACTATACACTGAACATGAAGCAGAATAAAGCTAATTATGTCATTTCAAAACCAGATTTAGAGACAAAACCAGATTCTTCACTTTTGCAGTGATTCATCCCTCTGCTGCAGTAGCAGTTGTTTACAGCAAGGGGTTCCTTCCAGCATTAGTGGCTGGTCTCACCTGGCAGGACTGGATTCTTCTATAGGCTGACCAGCATCTAACTGGGTTGTAGCTCTCTAGTGTTATAGCAACCCCATACACCTGCAAGTAACTTCTATCTGGGTTCTTGCTTTCCCCAATTTGAAGAATTAAATCCACAGACAACAAAGAGTAAGAGTAGAATTTATTCAAATGAGAAGAAAAGCAGCAGAGCTCTCACTGGGCAAGAGGGGACCTGATAGAGGTTGCTACTTAATTGTACTAATCTAGGGGTTAATATAGCTGCTAGGTAGGGATATTGATCATTATGTTAATTAGATATTGGAAAATTGCCAAGGCTATTGGTTTGGCTTGTGACCTTCAGATTGGTTGTGTCCTTTTAGCCCTTGGGTCCATAGCCTTCACCCTGATCCTTACTGCTTCCCTTTTCCAGCTGCTCTGGAACAAAGGAATTGGCTGGCATATTTGGAATGTTTCTACAAGTTAATTTCTTGGAGAGACCTTTGCATTTGGAATAGCTTTTGGGGGGCCTATTGCTTTGTCTTCCTATTTTACTACATGTCTCTCTTATCTATTAAGCCATCATTTTTAAAAAAAAAACTTTTATGAAATTTGTAATCATACTATGTGAATTTTAGTAATCCATTTTTGCCACAGTCTGGCTGGGCACAATTCAGGAGCCACTTGTCAAAAGAAACTAACTTTATTTTTAGAACTACAAACGCCAAACAAAACAGCTCCTCAGGAAAAAACCCTCAGAGCCCAACTGCCACCACCGGCTTCCCACAAGCCTCTCAACGCCACACCAGCCTCTCCACCTCCCCCAATCCTCCTGCTCTTGAGGCTGATTGGCTGGGTTGTGTGGGCGGAGCCAAAGAAGTCCCCCAATGAGCAGCTCCGCAGAGGAGCCAATCAGCTAGATGTTGCTGGGGCCGCTGTGAGCCAATCATCAGCTGGCAGCTGGAAGTTTGCTGGCAGCTGGAAGTTTGCTAGGGCCCCTTTGGCTGTGGCTCTCAACACATTTTCCCATTATTTTTCAGTATTTTAATATTCTCTTAAATACTTTTTGATTGCTGCACAGTACTATTTCACTGTAATTTGTTAAACTATTACCCTGTAATTGGTCCCTTACTTTCAATGTTTTAGTTTTAAAAGCAACATTCATATATGTATATATCGTGGATCTAGAGTCATTAAGTTTTTGCAGACTTTTTTAGATCTGCAGAAAAACTGAGTAGATAATGAAGTGTTCTCATATACACTGCCTCCAGTTTTCCCTATTTACATTTTCCCCTTGTATGGTATATATGTTCTAATTAATGAACTAGTATTGGTATACTATCAAAATCTATGATTTATTCATTTTTTATAATGTATTTTTTCTGATCCAATGTAATTTTTCTATACCCATTCAGAATACTGCATCTACACTTAGTGGTCATATCTTTTTAAATTTTTCTTGGCTATGGCAGTCTCTCAGACTTTCTTTGTTTTTGACAGCTTTCACAGTTTTACAGAGTACTGACAGGTATTCTCTAAGCACTCTACTGGAATTTGGCTGGTGGTTTTCTCAAGATGATAGTGGGGTTATGAATTATTGGAAGGAAGAACATAGAGAAAGAGTGTTATTTCCAATACATTATATCAAAAGTACCAATCATCAGCATGATTCAAGACTATCTGAAGTTGACCTTGATCACCTGGTTGAAGTGTTTTTCAGATTCCAGTACAGTTTCTTTTAATCTTCCCCCTTTGTATAGTGTACTCTCTGGTAGGAAGTCACTATGTACAGCTCACATTAAGGAGTGTGGAGTTATGTTCCCCCTCCCTGAGGACAGGTAATCTACATAAATTTGGAACTCTTATGCATAGGATATTTGTTTCACCCCCCTTTATTAATTTGTTCATCTATCTCAGTCAGTATGCATATAAATTACCTCAAGATATTTATTTTATACTTTGGATTACAGGGCAACACTTTTTTTGCTGCTCAAGTTGTTCTCATTTTTACCTCCGAGACCTCTTTTAGTTGGCCAATATTGCTACCAGATGGCACAAGATTCCATCCTCAGTTGTGGGGTGAGGTTAGGCCATACTGCTCCTTGCACCAGAAATGTTCAGGGTCAAATTGATAGGAAAATAGGTTTTATTCAAAGTCACTTTAAAGAAAGATAGAAGAAACTTAATTGTTTTTCAAGTTCCATATTTCAAGTTCCTGAATATTAGCAGAAATTTTTAAAAAGGGGAAGTTGTAGGGTTGGGGAATAGAGGAGGCAGCCACAGGTTAGTGAGACAAAAACAAATGTACATATGCAGATCAGATTAGTCAGCCTGTGTTCCACAAAGTGAAGACAGAAGTGTTCAGATGCAATAGACAGTAGTTTCACAGAGATTTTATAGCCCAAAGGAGTTTCCCAGGTTTCACTTGGACTCCTCATGATCTCCTGAAGCCTCCTTATCATGTCAAAAGGAGCAAGAACTTCCTGGGGCCAGTATCTGTATTGCCATAATTTTATAGAGGTGGTGGTGGCGGTGTTCTAGATTCAGTTTCTTTCAGTATGTTCCTTTGTAAAGGATATAGATTTTTTTTTTAATGAAAACTTTAAACATACAGAAAAGTTGAATAAATCCTTGGGAACATCTATATATTCACTTATCTATTATTTAGAATCAATCCAAATATTTTTCAATATTTTACGATAGGTATCTCTCAACTTACACATGTGTTTTCTTTTTGAACTTTATGAAGTTGCACACTGAATTCCTGCCTCAATAGTTAAGCATTCAGCTCCTAAAAATAAGGACATTCTCCTATTTTTCCCAGGCATGAGCACATCGTATTTAGAAATTAACAATAATTCTCTGATATTATCTAATTATCAATTATGCTCAAATTTCAAAAGTTGAACCAAAAAAAGAATTTTTTCCCTCTTTTCCTTCCTTCCTTCCTTTATTTCCTTTCTTTTTTTAAGTCTGGTCCAAGTTTCATGCCTCTCTTGCCCCTGGAACCACCCCACCATACCATACCTACCACTGCCCTTTTGGCATGGACATCTTCGGGTATGACCTATATATGAAACTGGATTTTCTGCCATTACAATTGCAACAGGCAGGGACCATTTGTGTTGTAACTTTTTTGGCTCCAAAGACTGCTAGCAGCAGTCCTCTAGTAATTTCTTTCTAGGTTCTTGTCTTGCAAACTCAAAGAATGAAGTCCACTGGCAACAGAGAGTAAGTACGAAAGAACAAGATTTATTTAAGTAAGGAGAAACAAAATAGCGCTTTTATCAAGCAAGAGGAGTCCTGATAGAGGTTTACTGAGGAAGGATTTAGGCCTAATAGTTTTTATCTACATGGTTTAGCCTAACTTATGATAACCAGATGTCTGGAAGATGATTTATTCATAGATAGTAATAGTACTGTAACATTCTGGCTGGTTGTGCCCTTCTAGTGCTGAGTTTGAAATTCTCTGAGCTTCCACTCAGGTCTGTCTCCCTTTCCTCGTACCACTTTTCTGGGTCAAAGGGTCTTGGTGGTTAGAATGTTTGGAGTGTTTCTACATAGCTATCTGCTTGAGGCCCATTGCTCTAATTGCCTGCCTCTGTCTTACTATCTGATTCTCCTATCTATTCTTATATACATATTCTGAATAGTCATATTTTATCCTCTTCTATGAATTCATTGAAAAAGAATCCTAGCTGTGGCTTGTCATGGTTCAGTCCAATTCAGTCCAGTCCAGAAAGAAAGCCAACTATTTTTTCATGTTTTCAAATGATTTATCAGCTGGGTTCAATTGTCAGTACCTAAAAATCTAAAACAAAAAACCCAAGTAAGTGCCTCATCACAGGAATTACAAGTCCATAGTATTCTCACCTTCATTTATCTATCTAAGCAATCCTCCAACAACTCTGGATAGTTGGATGGTAATCTTCATATTTTCCAATGCTCCTGAAGAGACCCTCCTACCTCCTCATCCCTCTTTGTAATGCAAAAGTATAGTTGCAGTATAGTTGGATGCCTGTGCATGGCCTCCTGATGTTACTTATGCAAGATTATTTGTTTCTTTCCTTAACAGTTTCCTTAGCATTACAAATAAGATTAAAAGTAAAACAGGTTTTAGTTCAAAGTCAATAAATAGATTGCAGACAAAATGGAAAGTTCTGATGCACTTAAAGGACTAATAGATATAAAACAATCCCTAATTCTTTTAGTGTTACAATGTTGTTGCATTTATTTCCATCAGGGAAAAACAAACAAACAAAAAAAGAGGTTTAGCATCTTGTTATCAAAGACTTTGCCAAATGCAAATTAATTAGAATGCTAAAAAAAAGTCAAAATTTTTCATATATTCATATCAGTTTTGTTTTTGTCGTGCTAGGGATTGATCCCAGGGGCACTTTTTACCACTGAGCCTTTTTTTTTTTTTTTTTTTGACACAAGGCCTCACTATTGCTTAGGGTCTTGCTACATTGCTGAGGCTGGCCTAGAACTTGTAATCCTTCTGTTGAGAGGGGGCTCACAGATGTGAGTGGCAGGAACATGAAGTTAAGGGAATTGGGCTCACTGTACTGACCTGCTCATGCTTTCTCTTTTGAAAAGCAATTTACCTGCAGCCTTGCTTGGCTTAAATGCAGAAGATGTGTTACATTCTCCAGGAAAATATCTGTGATCTGCAGGAGAAATACAGGTCTGAAATAATTTTGATAAGAAGAACACAAGTTACCCTGAAGGGAGAACTTTTATGACACCTACACAGACCAGATCCCACAGCTCAGGGAGATAAGGATAATTCTCCCTTAAAATAATTCCCCCAAAAGTGATGGATGTCATCATTATCCAAGAACATGTATGAAGACATGAATTGGTGTGAACATACTTTATATACAAACAGAAATATAAAAAAATTATTCTATATATGTAACAAGAATTGTGAGGCATTCAGCTGTCATGCATTTAAAAAATAAAAGCAATTAAAAATAAAATAAAATAATTCCCCTGTAAAATCTGTAAGAACAGGTTCCAATTACAACTGGTCAATGTGGGCCAAAGTGATGCAAATCATCCCTGCTGTCAGTCAAAAGGTAGACATGGGTGGGACTTTCTGGAAACTTCCCTAGGATTCCCAATACTAGAAGCCTAGAGCAGCACACCATCTCTCTCCTGAGAGGACACAGTCTCTCCCTTAAGAGTGTCCCTTTGCCCCTTTCCTATCCCTTCTAATAAATACTGGTTACTCTGAAATGAATTATATCCACTGACAATGGAGAGTAAGTGCAAAATCTTTCTGACATGTTTGAAATATGACTTGATCACAATAATTGGGGATTAACGGGAGGTCTCCATGCCGCCTTAGTTTCCTAGTAGACCCCAGCCCTGTAACACTGCCTCAGCTTCTGGGGTCTCTGAGATTACAGGAATGTACAACTGTGCCCTGTTAGTTTTTAGCCTTCTTAAACATACATGGAAAAGTAAGACTGTCATTAAAAGTCTGGAACTACAGCAATGAGCAGAGGGAAAACAACAACAGAAGTTAGTATCTAAAACTAACACATCTATACGAACAATATATTCCTATCTAAACTGAGACAACCTGAAATTGTGACCGTCTAAGAGAACAATGACTGACAAAGTGATATCATGTTTGAGTAAGGATTGCTTCTCAAGATCATGGAAATAAATTCAGACAATCTAAATACTGCTCAATCACATTAACATGGTTGAAAATATTCAGTGCTTCCCCAAGTTTTTGCCTATTTTTCAATGCTTTCCTTGTTTTTTTCACAGACCAATCAGTTCTGACTTTAAATCTGCCTTGAGTTAATATCTTATCCCAAACCTATGCTCACCCTAAACAGGAGTGCATATGTCTACCTAAGAGGTAGGAAAAGTGGTTTTACAGGTAATAAAATTAAGCTGGGTCTGTAGATATACAAGAACATTAGAAAAGCATCCAACAGTCCGCGCTCACTTTCCCACCCCTCTCCTAAGTGTCCCAGGGGCTTCATTTTGTAGGCAACACCAGTGATCCCAGGGGGTGACTATACCACATGCTGGTGCCTTTGGAAGTAACATAAAAGCCTGGCTGCTTCCATGATTATCTCATCCCTCACCGCCCTAACAGAGTGTCCCTGGGCCATAATTACACAGTCTCTTTTTTCTTTCCTGGTGAAGAACCTTTATAAAATAGCTGTTATGCCTCTATTTCTCTACAGTTTACTTTGAATAAATAGCTGGAGTGTAAGAACCGATTATCAGCTCAAATTAACCTGACATTTTCTTATCAGTTTAGCACATTACTGCTGTATGTGCTGCTAAGTTGTGGTAATTGCTTCTCACATTTTATTCAAGATATGCCCATTATATAGACCTCCAACTTGGCATCTAGATACCAATATAACTATAGAAACAAGATCACAATTCAGCTTGTGTCTCACATGGCTCTTATTGCAGTTTTTAAGCTTTTAAATTTATTTTCCCTCAACATTTGAACCTAAATTGACACAGTCTAGTTCTCAAACATAGTAGTTTTCATCATAAAATCACATGACTTTTTATTTTAGTATAAAGTTTCTTTCCCTGTGTGAAGGAATAGAGTTTATTCTGACAACTGTTTGCCAACATTGATTTTTATCTTAGTGAGTTTCTTATAAAAATAATATTCTCTCTACATAACTAATTTTAATCATCATCACTAGTAAATGTTTTTGCATGTGACATTATCAGAGCCTTTCCCTCATACCCACATCCTGTGTTTCCTACAGGATTAACTTTCACAGCTGGTTTTCCTTTCAAAACAGATATTAGCTGGAGAAAGAAGCAAACTCAGTAAAACAACATATGAATCAGGGCAAGATCAGCTGCATAAACGATATCTCCTTTTATAGGTTCTCACCAAGTAATTAAAAAATATTAAAGCAGTGTACATTTGGAGAGAAACTTATGTGTGAGACAGGCCTTTAATGATTAGACATTATACATGTTATATACACAAATATTTTGTTCACCAACTAAAACATCAATGAAACTATGACATTCCTTACCCTAAGATTTGTATTCACGTTATTCTGTTTTTACGCCCTTTGAATGGAATTGTCAATTTCTTGCTTTCCCATGGGAAAAATTTCAATGAGCATTTATGTAAGATATACTTTTATACCTAAGTGTGCATAATATATGTACTTAATGGGTAATAACCTAAGTGTGCATAATATATGTACTTAATGGGTAATATTTTCTGCCTTTACAGTTTTCACATATCATGTTATAAATGAAAGCCTTGTAATGGTGAACAATCAAAACAAATGAAACAAAATACTTTTCTGGGTTTCATTTTCCTTATTTAAATTCAAAATTACAAATTTCTGGAATAAAGTGCCTTGCAAACCTTGATTAAATTATCTAGGCACAGCTGTATGGCACAAGTCTAGTAAATATTTGCAATCCATTATATTCTCTGCTTTGGTGATTAACAGTCCATAAAGAGATTTTAAGCAAAGCTACTGTTTTAATCTATGCAAGCTTTACATCTCGGATGCCACACTGAACCAGGCTGTTATGGGAGGAAGTCAATGGTGCAGTCTCAATTTCTAAACTAAAACAGTGAATTTTTTAAAACCCTGAGGAATTGCAGGCCCATTTACTCCATCTGTGGTACACGGCGAGATAAACAGGAATAAGGGTGTACGAGACTTCAGTTACTGAATATAATGATTCTTCCGGGCATCGAGGGCTAACAAAACACACGTTAGCATGCACTGTGGGGTTTAGTGTCTGTGTTCCACTTAGTGAGGGAGACAGGATTTTAATAGTCACACCAAAACTGCTTACAGAACTGATTCTTATTTCCAAGCATCTATATGACCTTTTTTATAAAAAGTTAAAACTGGTATTTTTAAAATCTTTATTTTCTTTAACTAGGAGATATAATTCCTGTATTTTCAAATGTGACTTTACAAAACAAATAAAAATATATGTAGTTAAATAGATTCTGTCAGGCGGTCTTTGTAATATCCAACAACTAGAACCAGGAAATATGAGAAAGGAGGTGGGGAGAGACACCGTTACAGGAAACTAATTTTCGCAGGTTATTCCCAGATTGCTTTTTACACACAGATTTGTTCAAGCAGTACAATAATTGTGTGATAGTCATTTGATGGAGGTTCCATATCTAGGATCCAGATGGTGTTCAGGTTTAGCTTATTTAGCTGATCCATTTTGAGCAGGGCATTTGAAATGTTAAATAAGCAAATAAATCAAGAGGCTCTTGAGTAACAACATTCTGATTGCTGTCATCCTTAAAACAGAACCAGAAGAGTATTAAAAAAGTTTCAGATTTGAGGTACATTAGGCATCATTTCTGGTATTAATTCTACTTAGCCCTCTTCTCATTTAAAATTGGCATGCCTAAAACTAGAAAAACAGATAAATGACTCAATCAAATCTGAGTTCATAATTCTTAGTATTGAGATCCTGTTTACCAACCTTTTGTCCTTTCTCATCCTAGTGCCCCTTTCTACACTATTAAAATAACTCCAGGAAAATACTGGTTAATTTGCCTTTCTGATTTTTTATATTTCTTACAAGCAAACCACCATAAACAAAATGGGAAGCCAAATGAAAAAATAAGGGAAAATATATGTGAGGCATATCACAGAACAATGTTTATAATTTTTTTTTTAATTTAGAGAACTGTACATTTGAGAAATATTTATTGGTAATAAATGAACAAAGGATTAGGTCACAAAACAAAACAATAAGCTTGCCTGTAATCCTATGACATGGAGACAAGGCAGGAGGATCACAAATCTAAGGGTAGCCTGGGCAACTTAGCAAAACCCTGTTTCTAAGTAAATAAAGTAAAAAGGAATGGGACTGGGGCTGGGGTTGTAGTTCAGTGGTAGAGTATTTGCCTAGCATGTTTGATGTACTGGGTTCGATCCTCAGCACCATATAAAAAATAAATAAATAAATAAAAATAAAAATCTAATGTCCACCTACAACTAAAAAAATATTAAAAAAAGAAAAAGGAATGGGACTGTAGCCCAGGCCCAATACCTAGCACTATTTTCAAAAAGTTCATATCCCTTGATTAGCATTCCAACTTCTAGAAATACAGCTTTAAGTGATAAGCTAAACTTTTTTAAAAAACCACTTATTATATGATCTTGTTAATTACAACATAATTGAGAAAAATTTGAAACAACATAATTTTATAATGATAGTAAAAATATGATACAGTCATATGATTGGATTCCATTCATCTTGAAAATAATATTATAGAGATTTTAATGGCCAGGTCAAAGTACCAACAGGTCACAGTGATTGATTCAGTAATGGGCTCATCAAGAAAGTCTGAATAGGGAGACCCAGAGTCAGTATTAGTATTGAAACTATCAAAAAAGGGGCATTCTCTTTTCAATATCATTGCTAACTGTAAATATGATATGAACTTGTAGTTCAGAAAAAAACTGCTTAAGAACAAGTCACCACAGACTAGAATGATAGATAAAAAGACAATATTACAATTGTACCTGTATCTAGAACTTCCTGCTTATCTGTGGATGGTCCCATAAATCAATTCCTTCCTTCCTCCCTTCTGTCCCTTGTCTTTCTCTTTGCTTCCACTCCTAGATTTTTTAAAATTTTTCTTTCCTTCATTTCTTCTCTTTTTTTCCTTTTTATTTTCTCCTTCCCTTGCTTCATTTATTTTCCTCCAAGTATAAGCTGCTGTCTCTGCAACTTGGGGAGAAAATATTCTTGATTTATTAAACGATTTTATTGTCCTGGTCCTGACTTTTTCCCCTCTCCACCTGCTTCCAAACCATCATAATCACCTTTCTTTGTAATTCTCTTAAGGCCTCAGTCACAATACCAGTGTCCAGTCTTTTGTGAATTTATGAAGACTATCCATGTAGGGTGCTGATCTTTAAATGTAACCAAATGTTCTTCCCATGGTGGTCCTTGCTATTTTGAGTGTATAGAAGACACACTAAGAGTTACTGATAGCTAACATTTTTGAGTTCTTTTACTTTGGAAATAACTTTAAGAACTTTGCACAGATTGTACTCATTCAATTGTTAAGCCCAGTGAGGAAAGCACAATTTAGATCACCCATTTTATATAAGGAGCTGAGGTGTGCAGAGTTTGGGTAGTTTGCCCATTGTCACATAGCTCAGAAATTCAAAAAACCAGGATTGTAATACATGGTAGCTGCATATAAAGAGTCTAGAATATAATTGGGATATATATTATAAACAAAATCACAGAGATTGTGTATTTCAAGAGGGTGGGAGAATGAGACTAAAAAATAAAAAGAGAGGGATAGGAAACACTATGGAAAGTAGTGTACGAAAATGACAAACATGATATGGCACATTTGGGAATAATGATTTCCTCCTTGTGGATAGATTGCAATGTAGTGAGGAAGTGGTAAATGAGGAGTCTAGGTAAATGGGTTGGGATGGGCACACTGGCACAATCAAGGAGTTGCTATCAAAACCAAAACTATGTTTCAAACATGGCTCATTATTGTGTCTATAGAACTGTAAGCTGCTTTCAGAAAGTAGCCACAGTGTTGGTGTCCCTCCTTCAATAATGTAGAGCAGGAAACTAGTGCAGCTGCCTTATACACTGTGCCAGAAGCCATTTGTATGGTGACAATGTCAAGAACCACTAGTCCACCCTGGGTCCCTGGAGAGTTCAGTGGAGTAAAACTTGTCTACCCAGGACTACCCCATTAAAAATAAACTCTCTTATGTAAGCTGCAGTATGTGGGTTGGGGGCATCATTTGTGATATTAACATACCAATTGAAGTATGTTAATGCAAAAGCCTTAGTGTCAGTAATTTTTTCAAAAACAAATTCAGATTTAAGGAAACTTTACTACTGATTGAACATTTAAATAGGGATATATATCATTCAGGAAGTTGCAGAAAAATCAACAATTCTCCCAAAATCATACTGATTTATGTAAGAATGGTCTGCCAAAATGTATGGCTCACATTTCTGCCATACCAGTATTCTAGATACCGTATTGTATAATCATCATAGCATACACTAATGCTAAAGTAATCATGCTAAAATACTTTGAAAAATCAAAATTGAAATCGTCTTCAAAGGAGTCAAAGTTGATTCATCTGAGAGAAAAAAAGACTATCAAAAAAGTAAAAAAAAAGTTCCCAGGATTCCAGTTTTGAAAACCTACACTTATTTCACATTCACTTTCAAAGTCAACCATAGAAACAATAGTCACAAATTACTTAGTACTACTCATTTGTTTTCATTTGGAAAATAATAATTTCAATGAAACTGTTCACTTTTCTTCAAAGACATTTAGAAGTAGTTCTCTTTTTTCTACCTAGTAACAAGAGGTACTAAGTCTTAAAAATTAAGTTTTCAAAAAAGACAAGAATAAGAATGATGATCTCAGATAATGAGTCAATTTCAACAAGAAGGTACTAGATTTAAATACTGTTATGAAAAGTATTCAAACATAAAAGCACCTTCAGTTCTAGTAAGAAGACAGGTTACACTGAGGACTGTTATTACAGTGAGTTTCCTTTTTAAAATTAACTACATAATGCCAAAACGACTTGGTGATCCTGAAGCAAATCAGTCAATGTACTTCATGGATGGGTGTCTGATGTATAATAAGCTGCTGATTTGATACTCCAGATTATATTATCCTCTAAACACACAGGAATGACTGAGTATTTAGTATCTTAGCCTTTATATGAATGTTTTATTGTACTCTAGAAAGTTATAAAACACTGGGACTACTTGACTTACAAAATTTTATTTCTCCCTTTACTTTCACTTCAATGTATCTTGTTAATGGAGAGGTTAAAATAATTATGGGGACTTAGAGAAGAGTTTAAAAATGAAAAAAAAAGACTTATACATTACTAATCTTAATGAAATTGTAACTGGTATATTTTATGGAGTAAAGATTAAGAGAATTAAATTATGACAATTGTCGGCAGATACCTGAAAAAGTTAGTATTTTTGCCTATTTCAAACAAACCTCAATGTAGACAATAACACTAAAAGACAACAGAAAATTATTCTAACAGCTACTAATTTTTTTAAAAAATGTACAATAGTAATAACTTGAAAGAAATAAAGATGTGGTTAAGAATTAAAATTATGTTAGATGAAGAATTAAATTATATATATATAATTTACCTATGATTATAATTTTAGTAGAAAACTATCATTTGAGTATGAATTTAGCAACACAATATTTTCACAATGAAAATACTTCTGTGAATTACAAAGATTTTTTATATGAAAGTCATGAACTAAAACAATTTTAAACTAAATGTATATAAAAAATGTTCATCATCACTAGCAATTAGAGAAATGAAAATCAAAACCACTCTAAGATTTCATCTCACTCTAGTCAGAATGGCCACTATTAGACATACAAACAACAATAAGTGTTGGTGAGGATGTGGGGAAAAAAGTACACTCATACACTTCTGGTGGGACTGCAAATTTGTGCAGCCAATATGGAAAGCAGTATGGAGATTTCTTGGAAATGGGAATGGAACCACCATTTGACCCAGGTATCCCTCTCCTTGGTCTATTCCAAAGGATTTAAAAACAGCGTACTACAGGAACACAGCCATATCACTGTTTATAGAAGCACGATTCACAATAGCTAAACTGTGGAACCAACCTAGATGCCCTTCAACAATGGATAAAAAATATGTGGCATATGCACATAATGGAATATTACTCAGCAATAAAAAAGAAATAAAAAAGAATAAAATCATGGCATTTGCAGGTAAATGGATAGAGTTAGAGAAGATAATACTAAGTGAAGTTAGCCAACCCCCCAAAACCAAATGCTGAATGTTTTCTTTGATATAAGGAGGCTGATTCATAGTGGGATAGGGTACAGGAGCTTGGGAGGAATAGACAAACTCTAGGTAGGGTAGAGGGGTTAGAGGGGAAGGGAAGGGGCATGGGGTCATTAATGATGGTGGAATGTGATGATCATTATTATCCAAAGTACAGATATGAAGACACAAATTGGTGTGAAAGTACTGTGTATACAACCAGAGATATTAAAAACTGTGCTCTATATGATTAATAAGAATTGTAACGCATTTTGCTGTCATATTTTAAAAAAAAAGGTTTCAAAAAAAGTCAGGCATGAAAATAGATAAATAAATAAATAAAATGTCCTACAGATAAAATGTTAAGAATTTCATTTTTGGAAATGTATTCTAGTTTTGACAGTAAGGCCCATTATTATTGACAGATGAATAGTAAATTTGGTGAACTGAGTCATATAGAATATTCCAATTTTTTATCTTCAATAAAAATAAAACTTTAAAAGGGTATAGATGATTTATACTTGTGAATGACTTACTTTTTAAGAGATCTTACAATATGATGTTCATGTATGTTGGAGAATAATGATGGAATCACCTTCCTTGAAAGGCTCCATCTTTGATTATTTTGAACAATTTGTTTCAGGTCCTCAGCCATCTTAAGAGATAGTTGCTTATTGCTATAATGGTATAGATGAACAACTGAAGCAGAGAAAAGTAAATCAATTTTCTCAAAGACACAGGAAGTAAGGGAAGAGATGTGATTCATATCAGGGCATCTGGGCTCTGGATCCCAAGTGTTCAACACACTGTGTTAAACTATCTCTTAACAGGATAATTAGCGCCAAATTCAGTTTGGACTATCAGCAAAATTGAATTACCCATTACATCAATTAGTTAAAGAATTTCCTGTGTGAGAATGGTGATATGAGGTTGGCATTACCCTTTCTAAAATTCATCTACAGTCAATGAAAAGATAATAGATAAAACACTAGTTTTATGAATCCAAACCACAGAATTGACAAAAGAACACAAACCAAACAGGGGATGGGAGCACACATTCAAGCAATATTTGAAAACATCATTCCCCGTGGGATCAGTGAAGAAGGAAACCTTTTACTTTGTGCAAAAATATATTTGCATATCTCTACTGGATTAGGATATGCCTAAACAAATAAAAATACAAACCCTTAGGTCATTGAGTTAGGCCCCCAAATCCTCCTGACCTTCCAGAATTTTTTTTTTAAATGACCTCTTTAAATGATAAATCTACTATAGAGTCTAGGAAAAAAAAAACAAGTGGCAGATGAAAAGGTACTAAGTACACCAGCTTCCTAGGGCTGCAACAATCACTCACCGGAAAGTAGTTGGCTTCATACAGCAGAAATGTACTCTTTAACAGATCTGGAGGTTAGAAGTCCAAAATACAGCTTTCTTATAAGGATTCCAGGCATCTGACTTAGGGGCCACCTCAATTCTGTATGATTTCATCTTAATTTGACTAATTACATGTACCAAGACCTTATTTTCCAATAAATTGACATCCTGAGATTCTGTACAGATACTGATTCTGAAGGTATACTATTCAAATCTGCATGAAATAGACAAAAATTTTATGAATTGTTTCTCTGTGAGCTTATAAAATTGAATAAAGATATTGCTTCTATGAACACCATCGAAAGATAGAAGAATTTTGTGAAGAGATGATAAAAAACAGGAGACAAAATGTAGACTAACAAGGATCAAAGAAGATGTGACATTAAAATTAAAAAGGAATAAATATTAAAGAAAATTAGACTGATTCTGATAGACACAAATTAAGTAGGAAGTTCTGAAAGAAGACCATATAACATGTTGTATGTACTGGTAAATAATCCTAAAATACAAGTAGATTTGAATCTATATTTTAGAAACAAGTTTGATCCCAGAGGAAAAAATGTTCAGAATAGGAAACACAGAAGCATATCTCACTCAAGTTATTAGCAATTAAAGTCAAAGAAACTATTATTGGCACATCCAGACAATAGATCAAGCAAAATATAAGAGGAAAATATCTGAGAGATCTCAGATATCTTCATTATTATCCTTCAATATGAAGACAGTAAAACAATTTCCACAAATTTTTAAGTGAAACATATAAGACTTTTAAATACACAACAGCTTTAGGAATAACATTCCCATAAGCTTTTCCAGAATCACTTTAAGACAATTAAAAGATGATGGGAAAACTAAAACGGAAGGACTATTGGTGAAAATATCTATTTAATATTATGTTTCAATGATACACCTAAAGCAAATATAGAGATGTATACGTATGTATACATGTGTATATAATATATTTACATGCATATATAAAACAAAGAGATTTATACATATATATCTGAGATGTGTGTATATATATATACACATAAGATATACACATAAATACTCACATATATAACACATGTATATATAACAGTGGTATATACACAAATATACACAAGAAAATATATAGACACATACATACACATATGTAATGATATATACACATATATATGATGAGAAAAATATAGAACTTAAAAGAAAATAGTCTAAAAATGATGGAGACTTATGTTTATTAGTTTTATCTCTGGTTTGATAAAAATTAGTTGCAGCAAAATATAATTTGCTATACTAATCAAAGTATGCCAAAAGATATATTTTCCAGTTTACAAATTAAGAGCATTAGAATAAGTTTATTGAATAATATATAGAAACATAAAAAGTAGTTGATTAAAGCTAGACAAACACTAAAGAAAGTGGGGTAAGTAAAAAATATTTTATCATTTTTCTAAGTAGGGAATTAGTAAATACTATAAATTACACAGAAGTTTGAATCACTATAAATTTATTATTTTTACTTCAGAAAGTAAAACAATACTCATCAATTATAAATATCTGTTTTGTCCCTAATTATATAGTAAGGACATTCATAATGCAAAAACTAAGTAGCTGGGAAGATTGGTGCACAGCTGTAGTCCCAGGGACCCAGTGCTGAGGTACAATGATCATAAATTGAAAGCCAGACTCAGCAACTTAGTGAGAACCTATCTAAGAATAAAATACTTGGTTTATAGTTCGGTGGTAAAACACTCCTGGATTCAATCCCCAGTACAAACAACAACAACAATATCAACAAATCCACAATAATAACAAGAAAACTATAAGCAGGATAATGAAATATATTGAAAGAAGTAAGACTTTGATTCAGATGTCTCATTCATTCTCAAATCAAACAAAGAAACTATGAATATAGAAGGCCTAAAAAAATAAGAGTATATCTTCTTTGATAGTGTCGAGTAATAGTCACTAAAGTGATTGGCATAATTCTATAATTGCCTAGACAAATACAATTATACCAACTTTGAAAACAGCTGTAACTTAATAAATATATCATATAAATGATACCTACACTTCCTTCTTTATTAAAACTCTCTTGAAACCAGGGACCTTATTAGTTGTTTCATCATTATCTTTCATAGTATACATCTATATATAATAGATCCTTGTCAATATTTGAGTTTAATTATTTTTACACAGAGCAAAGACATTTACTTGAGGAAACATTTGATATTTCACTCAAGTCAGAGATTTAAAATAATTCGGTATAAGGGAAATCGAAGTAAACTACTTAATTTTTGCTTAGGCTAACTGCCCAATTCTAATTAGGCCATGGGCACACGGGCCTCCACTTATTTTTATGTCTCTTTTAAAGCCCCAGAGATAACAGAAGAGTGATCATGGCAGCCAAACCAACCATATGGGAACCAGTAGGCCACAACTTAATTAGCACTGCAAATTTATGCCAGTAGAGTCAGCTTCTATTTTTATATTACTTCATCTCAGAATCTTAAAGTTTAGTAAAATGTATTCTTTTGATTTTGTATTTATCTTTCTTTAAAATATGTGTTAAAAATCATAAAAACATTTATGAAGGACATTTATTTAATTAGAACAAGATATATCCCATGCTTTTATAATATGTCAAAATGGATTCTACTGTCAGGTATAACTGAAAAGAACCAATAAAAACAAATTTTTTGATATAAAAAGAAAAGGAAAAAGAAAAGCTAAGTATAACAGTAACAAAAAGTTAAAATCTTCCAAAGACTCCTTATTTATTTATATATGTGCTGGGGATTAAACTCAGGGCCTCCTGCATACTTGGTAGATGCTTCATCACTAATATTTAACACTGGCCTCTCTTTTGACTATTGAAGTAAATTTCATAAATTAACCATACTGGCTATATTTATACAATGCATCTATAGTATAATAAGTATCAAAATTTAGATGTAAAAAGTCTGGAATTTCTAATATTGGTAGAACAGTATATCATCTTTAAAATATTCTGGGGTGATTAAATATCCCTCTGTTGCATAATTTGATCATATCCTTCATAGAGGAATTACTGGTTAAGTACTACCAGAGCTAGGAACAAAACTGGTCGTCTTGAATTCAGTGCTCTTGTTCTAGATTAAGAAACAGGTGAAATTTCATAAAAGCTAAATTCAATTGACCCAGCCATCCTTTTGTTTTTAAATCTCATTCATTAAAAGCATCAACATAAAATTGAGATGAAATTCCTAAAGCCACCTTAAATGTTGTATTAATAAAACATTACCTTGATTTATATGCCTATAAATCAAATATTTTAAAGAGAGATTAACATGCACATTTTCATTTTTTCCCGACTTAACCACCATATTAGAATGAAAAGAATCTGACAATCAGGTAAATTCTATCAATACCTAATTCATCATCTTCAAGTTAAAAAATAAGAATAAACTAAAACTTGATTGATTTTTCCTCCTTCTAAATTTTTTTGTTGCACCATCTGGCCTTGGAAGCTCACAAACACTGCTTTCTAAACAAAGATATAACCGAGTACCCAGAGGGAAATCCTAGAACAGTAATAGTCTTCAATAATTCACTGCTACCACCACTAGTCTGCCATCACTATCTTCTACTTTTAATGAATCAACCATCACATTAGTCATGTTGACTGTTTTAAACATTGTTTTCAATATTTTATGAATATATTTCATGTAAAGGAAGTACTTTATTTACTTGTTTGTTTTTATAATGCTGGGAATCAAAAGGCAGTATTTTAAAATGACATGATAGAGAGGTCTTCAGGAAAACAAGACAGAAAAAAAATCATAAATTTAACTACCATAGTACAAATAAACTGGACATTAGTGGCATGGAAAAATGCTTTAAGATTTATCCAATAAATATGGTTATTACCGGATAAGCTATTTTAAATAAATCAATGAAACTTGAGTTTATTCAAAATCACAAAACTGTTTTCATTTTTACTGTTTATCTTAAAGATATCTCCCATGATATCATATTTATGAATATCTACTGAGCAAACAATTGGTAGCATAGTGAAATATTACAAAGGGATTTATCAACTTTGATGTTTCGAAAGGGTATTAAATGCAATGCAAGTAAAAATATTATATCTATAGGAAAATCTTTTCATTTTAGATTTAGGTTCTGGAAAGTAAGCAGACAAAATTGGGGACTTCTTCATTTTGAATAAAAGAAAAACAGAAACTTCTGAACATATGGTGTGTTTTCTGTTGATCAGGTAATACTGGAGTTTGCCACATTTTTATCTGTCTTCTAATTTCACTTTTGACATTTTATTCTTTAAGGCACAAAACCTTGGAGTGGATGACCCTGACAATGGCTTCCTGTGCTCAAGGAAGAGTCTTTGGGAATGGGCCCCCATGGCAATTTGGATCACAGTTTCTATCCTACAGTATTTTCTCACAGATAATGAAAAGAGTTAAAGGGAAACAGAATGACAAATACAGGTCCCAATAGATCCCTAGGTGCTTAGACAGAAATTTTAATGACCAAATAACAAACATAAAGCACACAATTGCTTCAAGAAACAGGCCCTGGTGGGTAATGTACCTGTAGATGTAAACCAATAGTGCAATATAGGAACAAGTGTACGGATTTATATTTGAACTTGTTTCTATATCTTTGACTTCATTTTTTTATTATTAAACAGGGCATATGATGGAAGAAAAGTTTAATGGAAGTAAGTTGGAATGGTAAAATTAATAGATTTTCAGTTTATACAAATAAACACAAGTAATGTCAACTTGTAAGAGGTAATGCCAACATAGCAAGTTTATTATGGCTCCTAAAGTTCATAATAAGCTATTTGAGATCCTGGAAATAAGAAAACAGCAGTCATAGTCAGTCAAGCAATATGAAAGTTCAAAAGAATAGATGTGCTTCTCAGCAGGGACCAGCAGGGAAGTACCTTGAAAATTGAAATCTTTTCATTCAGAAATCTATTTATTTTTTGGCCCCTCTCTGGCAAATAAAAATTGGGGCAGATTGTTCAATACAGATAATAAATTAGCAAACTGGTTTTGAATCCTATTCTGAAAAAGATTGTTTAGATTCATCTCCTAGTCAACGCCCAAATTAGGTTTTCTATTCAAGAGGAAATATGATTTTTGCTTGGAAAAGATACTGCTTAGTCCTTTTCTTGCTCTGCATGCTGCCTGTGCCAGAGTACTCATGTTCAAGTTCACTTTTGCCCCCTGCCTTCTGAGAACGCCCACTTCTACATCGCCTCCCATCTGTCTCTCCAGGGTTCATCCCTTGGGTGAAATAGGTGAACAGAATTATTGATTTTAACTGAATTTTTAAAATAACTATAATAAAATTAATCAATTTTATAGCTGTTAATTGTCTTCACAATCTTCTATTATCAAATTGATGTACAAATAATAGGCTATAAGAACACAAACTAGTAAATATGAGAAAGAAATATCCCAATATAAATAAAAGTTAACAGAAAAACCTAAAATATCCCAAAAATTGAAAAAGAAAAAAAAATGAGATCTGTATGAGATGATTTTTCTCCTTAGAAGATTTAAATTTGTGACATTCCAAATTGTCTTAATCTAATTGTGACAAAGAAGACTGCAGCTAAGCTTTGGGGTTAATAATAGAGTGTCTGTTTCTTTTTTTTTTTTTTTTATTGGTTGTTCAAAACATTACAAAGCTCGTGACATATCACATAATGGCATATTAGTGACTGTTGTATTCTGCTACCTTTCCTATCCCCTACTATCCCCCCTCCCCTCCCCTCCCATCTTCCCTCTCTACCTCATCTTTTATTTATTTATTTTTATTTATTTATTTTTTTAATTTATCTGTTTCTTGTTTACTCTGGAATATAATCCTTCAGGGTTTCTAGTTTGAAATTTAGGTGTGCCAAGTTCCCCACTTTCTGGACGCATATCTTCATTTAAGATTTGTTTCCATTCATTACATAAATTCTACCTTTCTTGAAAACTTACCACATTGTGTCACTGTGTTGTAGTTCCATGTCTTGTGAGTTGAATAGATTTAGAGGTTATTATTGTTATTTTTATCCAGGTAATTTTTTCCATAGAAAGTTTAATCCATCTACACATATTTGGTTAAACATATTTATTTCATACATATCCTTTAGTTTCATGTTTTCTATTGTTTCATTCCTCCTGCTACATATGATCAAGAGCTAAAATTTATTTTGTGCATTTCTTTAGAATACAGTCTCTTTTAAATTATATTTCTCTTTTTAACTTTCCAAAACTGATTTGATCCTTAAACATTTTTATTTATTTTTTTTGTTTTCCACAATTAAGAAAGTTAATTGCACAAAGCTTTTTTCCAGACCTATTTACTATATTTTAGGTTTTTTGAGAACAAATTATTGTTATTACATTATGATTTATGAATCATATTTTTTTCACAAAACATTTTTTATAACAGCATGAAATTTTAGTGATTTTTGACAATTCTTATTTTCATTACTTCTTTTTTATATTGACATTTTCTTATGTGTCAGTTTTTAAAACAAAATTTACATATCTGAAAATATCTTTGTTGCCTAATAGATCACATCCTTTTTATTTAAAAAATACATACATTTCTCTATCATTCCCAGGTATTTAATATTGTAGAGGAGCATCCAGATACTGTTTTTTTTCTTTGTATGCAACTAGTTTCAGTCCATTAAATCATGTACGAATTTTCTCAGTTACTAAGAAATGTGGCTGTAACATATCTAAGATTGGATGATTTTTTATTTTTTTTCGAAGACAATAGAGGTTCCTTTTAATCTGAATAAAAAGGTATTTTTTTTCATACCAGTAGCATTTTATTCCTCTCTTTAATTATATTGTGTCATTTCACTAATTTTTTAGAAATGCTGCTGATAATGTCTTTCTGTACAGTTTCCATGTCAGACATATTTTGTCTCCTATCGATTTAAAACATTTTGAGATAGTTTTTCTAACTAATTTCTATGGCAGTAATTCTATTTTTAACTTTTTCCAGGTGATTTTTACTTCCAGTTTTAGGTTTTTGTTTTCCCAGGCATGTCCTTCTCTCATTCTTATTTTGCTATTCTATATACTTGTATACTCTTTTATTAATTTTTATTTATTTATTTATATAAATAGTGGAATGCATTACGATTCTTATTACACATACAGAGCACATTTTTTCATATCTCTGGTTGTATACAAAGTATATTCACACCAATTCATGTCTTTAAACATGTACTTTGAATAATGATGTCCATCACACTCCATCATCATTTCTAACCCCTTCTCTTCTCCCTTCCCTCCCACCCCTCTTCCCTATCTAGAGTTCCTCTATTCCTCCCCTGCTCCCTCCTCCCTATTCCATTATTAATCAGCCTCCTTATATCAAAGAAAACATTTGTCATTTGTTTTTTGGGGGGTTGGCTAACTCCACTTAACATTATCTTCTCCAGCTCCGTCAATTTACCTGCAATTGTCATGATTTTATTCTCTTTTATTGCTGAGTAATATTCCATTGTGTATATATGTCACATTTTTTTTTTATCCATTCATCTACTGAAGGGCATCTAGGTTGGTTCCATAGTTTAGCTATTATGAATTGTGCTGCTATAAACATTGATGTGGTGGTCTCCCTGTAGTATGCTGTTTTTAAGTCCTTTGGGTATAGACTGAGGAGTGGAATAGCAGGGTAAAATGATGGTTCCATTCCAAGTTTTCCAAGGAATTTCCATACTCTTTCCATATTGGCTGCCCCAATTTGCAGTCTCACCAGCAACGTATGAGTGTGCCTTTTTCCCCACATCCTCACCAACACTTATTGTTGTTTATCTTCATAATAGCTGCCATTCTGACTGGAGTAAGATGAAATCTTAGAGTAGTTTTGATTTGCATTTCTCTAATTGGTAATGATGATGAACATTTTTTCATATACTTGTTGATTAATTGTATATCATCTTCTAAGAAGTGTCTGTTCAGGTTCTTGGCCCATTTATTGATTGGCTTATTCATTTTTCGGTGTTTAGCTTTTTGAGTTCTTCATAGATCCTACAGATTAGTACTCTATCTGATGTGTGAGGGGTAAAAATTTGCTGCCAAGATGTAGGTTCTCTATTCACCTCACAGATTGTTTCTTTTGCTGAGAAGAAACTTTTTTTTTAGTTTCAGTTCATCCCATTTATTGATTCTTGATTTTAATTCTTGTGCTATAGGAGTCTTATTAAGGAAGTTGGGGCCTAATCCCACATGAGGGAGATTAGGGCCTACTTTTGTTTCTATTAAATACAGGGTCTCTGGTTTTATTTCTAGGTCCTTGATCCATTTTGAGTTGAATTTTGTGCATGGTGATAGGGGTTTAATTTCATTTTGTTACATATGGATTTCCAGTTTTCCTAGCACCATTTGTTGAAGAGCTATCTTTTCTCCAATGCATGTTTATGGTGCTTTTGTCTAAGATAATTGTAATTTTGTGAGTTAGTCTTTGTGTTCTCTATTCTGTACCATTGGTCTACCAGTCTGTTTTGGTGCCTAAACCATGCTGTTTTTGTTACTGTTTCTCTGTAGTATAGTTTAAGGTCTGTCTGGTATGGTGATGCCACCTGCTCCCATCTTCCTGCTAAGGACCACTTTAGCTATTATTCTGGATCTCTTATTTTTCCAGATGAATTTCGTGACTGCTTTTTCTATTTCAATGAGGAATGTAATTGGGATTATGATTGGAATTGTATTAAATCTGTATAGTGCTCTTGGTAGTATGGTCATTTTGATAATATTAATTCTGCCTATCCAAAAGCAAGGAGATCTTTCCATCTTTTAAGGTCTTCTTTGATTTCTTTCTTTAGCATTCATTGTATATATCTTTCACCTCTTTTGTTGAGACTATTGTAAATGGGGTAGTTTTCCTCAATTCCTTTTCTGAGGATTTGTCACTGATATACAGAAATGCCTTTGATTTATGGGTGTTGATTTTATATCCTGCTACATTGCTGAATTTATTTACTAATTCTAGAAGTTTTCTAGTGGAACTTTTTAGGTCTGCTAGGTATAGAATTTTAATATCAGCAAATAGCGCTAATTTGAGTTCTTCTTTTCCTATGTGTATCCCTTTAATTTCTTTCATCTAATTGCTCTGGCCAATGTTTCAAAAACTATTTTAAATAGAAGTGGTAAAAGAGGGCATCTCTGTCTTGTTCCAGTTTTTAGAGGGAATGTCTTCAATTTTTCTCCATTTAGAATGATGTTGGCTTGGGGCTTAGCATAGATAGCCTTTGTGATGTTGAAATATGTTCCTGTTATCTCTACTTTTTTAGTGTTTTGAAAATGAAGGGGTGCTGTATTTTGTTAAGTGCTTTTTCTACATCTATTGACATGATCATATGATTCTTTAAGTCTATTGATGTGATGAATTACATTTATTGATTTCCATATATTGAGCCAAACTTGCATCCCTGGGATGAATCCCACTTGATCGTGGTGCACAATTTTTTTGATATGTTTTTGTATTGATTTGCCAGAATTTTATTCAGAGTTTTTGCATATATATTAATTAGAGATATTGGTCTGAAGTTTCCCTTTTTTGATCTGTCTTTGTCTGGTTTGGGAATCAGGGTGATATTGGCCTCCTAGAATGAGTTTTGAAGTGCTGCCTCTTTTTCTATTTCCTGAAATAAATTGAAAAGTATTGGTATTAGTTCTTCTTTAAAGGTGTTGTAGAACTTGACTGTGTATCCATTTGTTCCTGAGCTTTTCTTGGTTGGTAGACTTATGATGGCATCTTCTATTTCATCACTTGAAATTGATTTGTTTAAATTGTGTATTCATCCTGATTCAATTTAGGCTTATCATATGACTCTACAAATTTGTTGATGCCTTCAAGATTTCTATTTTATTGGAGTACAAGTTTTGAAAATAATTTCTAATTACCTTTTGTATTTCTGTAGTATCTATCATGAGATTTCCTTTTACATCTCGTATGTTAGTAATTTGAGTTTTCTCTCTCCTTCTCTTCGTTAGCATGGCTAAGGGTTTATCAATTTTATTTAGTTTTTCAAAGAACCAACTTTTTGTTCTGTCAATTTTTTCAATTGTTTCTTTTGTTTCAATTTCATTGATTTCAGCTCTGATTTTAATTATTTCCCATCTTCTACTGCTTTTGGTGTAGATTTGTTCTTCTTTTTCTAGGTCTTTGAGAATGTAATATTAAGTTGTTTATTTGTTAACTTTTTCTTCTTTTAAGGAATGAACTCCATGCAATGAACTTTCCTCTTAGAACTGCGTCATAGTGTCCCAGTGATTTCATTGTTATCTGTGTTCTTATTCACCTCTAAAATTTTTAAAATATCCTCCTTAATGTCTTTTGCAACCCCTTGTTCATTCAGTAGCATATTATTTAGTTTCCAGGTGTTGGAGTAGCTTTTCTTATTTTATCATTGATTTCTAATTTCATTCCATTATGATCTGATGGAATGCAGGGTAATTTCCTCTACTTTTGTGCTGCTGAGAAGAAAGTGTATTTGCTCACTGAAGGATGAAATATTCTATATATGTCAGTTAAGTCTAAGTTATTGATTGTATTATTGAGTTATATATAGTCCCTTTGTTCAGCTTTTGTTTGGAAGATCTATCCAGTGGTGAAAGAGATGTGTTAAAATCACCCAAAATTATTGTGTTGTGGTCTATTTGACTCTTGAACTTGAGAAGAGTTTGACAAACATAGATGCTCCATTTTGGGGGGCATATATATTTATAATTGTTAAGTCTTATTGGTGTATGGGTCCCCTGAGTAATATGCAGTGTCCTTCATTATCCTTTATTGATTGACTTTTGTTTGAAATCTCCTTTATTTAATATGAGGATGGAAACCCAGCTTGCTTCAGCAGTCCATGTGAGTGGTATTTTTCCCAACCCTTCACCTTTAGTCTGTGGATCTCTTTTCCTATGAGATGAATCTCTTGGAGGAAGCATGTCAATGGGTCTTTTTAAAAATTCGATCTGCTAGTCTATGTCTTTTGATTGGTGAGTTTAGGCCATTAACATTCAGGTTTATTATTGAGACACAATTTGTATTCCCAGCTATTTTTGTTTATTTTTGGTGTTTAACGTGACTTGGTTTCTCCTCTGATTAGATTTTCCTACCGTGTAATACCTCCCTCTGCTTCATCATTGTTTTTGATTTCCTCTTCATGAAATATTTTACCAAGAATGTTCTGTAATGCAGGCTTTCCAGTTGTAAATTCTTTTTTAACTTTTGTTTATCATGGAAGGTTTTTATTTCCTCATCAAACTTAAAGTTTAATTTTGCTGGATATAATATTCTTGGTTGGCATTCATTTTCTTTCTGAGTTTGGTTTATATTGTTCCACAATCTCCTGGCTTTGAGGGTCTGGGTTGAAAAACCTGCTGATACATGAATTAGTCTTCCCCTATATGTGATCTGATTCCTCTCTTGTGGCCTTTAAGATTCTAGCCTTATTCTTATGCTAGGCATTTTCATTATAATGTGCCTTGGTGTAATTTTGTTCATTTGGTGTCCTGTAAGCCTCTTGTATTTGGTTTTCCAATTGGTACTTCATGCTTGGGAAATTTTGTGATATTATCTCATTGAAGAGATTGTGCATTCCTTTGGTTTGAAACTCTATGCCTTTCTCTATCCCAATAAATCTTAGATTTGGGCTTTTGATGCTCTCCCATAATTATTGGATGTTCTGTTCATGGTTTCTGACTATTTTCACTGTGTGATCAACTTTATTTTCCAAGGTGTATACTTTGTCTTCATCATCTAACGTTCTTTCTTCCAAGTGATCTAGTCTGTTGGTTATGCTTTATATTGAGTTTTTTTTATTTGATTTATTGAATCCTTCAAGGTTTCTGTTTTTTATTTTTTCAGAGTCTCTACCTCTTTCTTCAAGTAATTTTTTTTTGCTACCTGTATTTGCTCTCTTATCTCTTTGTTGGAGTGATCAATTTTTGCCTGTATTTGCTCATTTAGGTCATTCTTTAATTCACAGATCATTTTAATTATGAACCTTCTGAACTCCTTCTCTGACATTTCATCAACTCTGCTGTCCATGGTTTTGTTATTGTAGTATCCTGGTTAATTTGGGACACTTTCCTCCCTTGTTTTTTCATGTTGTCTATGTGTCTTCCTTTCTTTCAGTGTGGATCTGAGATATTACAGTTTCTTCCCTATATTCTTCTGGTACCCATGCAGATTGTCTGTACCTCACCTTGATGATGGGTTTTCAGACCTTCTTGGCACCCCCCCCCCAGTGTTTGCTACTGCAACTAAAGTTAGTGGCAGTAATAGCCAAGGTAACTTGAGATAAGAGGGGAGGTGCCCCAAGAAGGATGCAGATGGATGTCTTACAGAGATGTGGCTGAAAGGGAGGGCCTTACAATCTCTTTGGGATGGCTGCTCTGAGATGTAGCTGCTTCTAGGCTCTCTTTGAGGGGCTACTTCTTCAGGAAGGCTATGGAGATAACTGCAGTGTCCCAAAATGGAAGTGGGTTAGGCTTGGGCTCCCAGATTGGGTGGTGGTGGTGGGGTGAACTCAAACCTACCCTGGACCTGGGACGTGTGCAAATTGGTGAGGATAGATCTGGTTGGGGCCTGCCCTCCTGCAGTAGTTTGCTGGTCAGAAGGGGCAATCCTGTGCCTGAAGCTAGGCTCTAGCTGGTGTCTACTGCAGGATGAACCCAGGCTTACTGTGAGCCTGGGTCCCATACAGGCCCATGTGGTTCTATACTCGTATACTCTTTATTCACTAATACCCGCCTTTTAAAAGGGTTTCATTGTATTCTATTGAGAATGAAATTTACTTTTTTTTCTTGTTTAGGCATTTGAAATAAGGTACATTTGTTTGAGTATTTCAAACATCGTTGTTATTATATTTGTTGTTGATGTAGGACCATCAATAGTGGAGTTTTGTCAATAGCAGAGTGAATGCTTTATCTTTAATTACTTCTGTCTCTTGTGCTCTGATCCCTGTCCAAATCTATGACCTGAAATATACACAATGTTTCTATTCTTGCCAGATTTTCATGTAGACATCTCTATCCTCCTGCAGTAACTAACATTCTGTTATTTAAGATCTAATAACCTTATGCCCTTTTAGTAATAGCATAGCATTCTTCCTACCATTACTAAGCTGCATGAATTCTCAATGGCTTATGGAAAGTGGACCACAAAGTGAAGCAGCCATGGTCAGGACTTGTTCTATATTTGGGAAATATTTCCAAATGACTTTTTCTTCATCCAGATTATGGTGTTTACAGAGGATATAGGGACCAACTGTATTCATTTTTTGTATTCATTTATGCCTCCATTCCCAGTATAGTGATATAGAGAATACCAAAAATCCTCAATAAACTTGAACACATGAAAAAAATAATACATTTGAGGAAACATCATTATAAGTATCCCTAAGAATATTGTAGAACTATATTTAAATTCCAGAAATAATTATAGTACATAACTTTAAACTTCATAACATATAGTTAACATTAAGAAAATCTACAGACAAATATGATCATGGAGTAAATTACTACAATGAAAGGTATTTAAAAGTAGACTAATAATAACTAAGATATAGAATCTATGTTAACTAAAATTTCAGTAAAAGTAGCATAAGAGCAGATGTAGATTATGGTAAACACATCTTGGTTCAGAAAATGTAGCTAAAATCATATTTTACATAAGAGACAGTCATACTAGAATAAGCTAAACCTCCCTAGACATGATTTTAAAAGAGGAATGAAAACATGAACATTAATTTACTTAGCTTTTTCCTGGCTGAGATGCAGAATGAATCAAAATATTTCACAGAAAACATTTTTTACTATTGTGGTAAAAATAGTATCACTTTGGTAAAATTTCTAGAGAAATTTAGAAAACAATACTTATGAAGCCATTATCAAAAAGCATTTCATGATGGAAAAGTACACTGTTCCTAAAACAAGTGGCCCATAAATTTAAAAAAATTATTTCTATGTAGCAGTTTGCAAAATTCTGTTAGAAAGTGATAGTAATAATGACTTTATGTTTTGATATAGCAAGGCATACCAAAGTTTTACTTAGAGTAAGAATATCACCAAAGGTTTAATTTAAAACTCCTTTGGATAATAATAAATTGAAAATGTATTTCCTTATGGATGTTTAGATACACTTACATCTTAAGTCTTATTAACATACATACAAATAAATGTTTATAATTTAAACCTAGTTATTAACAATTATGGAATATGTCAAAACACTTAAGATGTTCGTGGCCTCTTTATCATGTAATTCACTTACCAGAGGAATTATTCAGACAGGTAAAAAATTCTTGAATCAAGCTGTTGTTAACTATATACTATGGGCACTGAAAAGCTATATTATAATACTTTTTAAAATTTTTAAGTAAAACAATGAGGACTTTATTCTTAAAAATCAAGCAATACTTTGAAAACTTTGGTGTGGATACTGAAGACAAAAGGCTTTCTCTAGAACTGGTTATTTCTTTTAACAATGTTATTTAAAATCTGAAGTCACATCTTAAATTGAAGTATGCTAGCAATGTTAGATGCATGTTAAATAAAAATTAACATAAAATAATTGGGGCTAATAAGGCTCATGTTTCAAAGATTTTATATTTAGAGATAATCCATTTTCAAATGGGGGGATGTCATTTAAGTTAATCAAAGATCTTTGGCCCAGGGCTTTATAAAACTATCTGTGTTAAAATCCTGATCTTTTGGCTTTTTATTCTTTATAGACCAACACATATATAAATATTATTAGTTTGCTTCTAAGTGAAAATATAAATGCAATACAAAGGCTTATATGAAAACAAAATGACTAGATTGTTGCTTAAGCTATATTAGGAATGATAAACCTAGAATGTGATAGTAACTTTACAAATACTTTTTGAACCAAATTTATAATGAAAAGACTAGCAGAAAAAATATGTTTGCATTTGTACAAATAATTTAAAGCAGGTTTGACACGTTGGCAGCTCCCTCCCAAGTCTCTGGCAGACATTGCTGATTGATTACGCCATTTTTAAATCACCTAACCATGAAGCAGAGATGTGGCTTCTCAGTTTTTCCCCATACAGTGATCCAGACAGCCACTTCCAACTAATATTGACAGAAAACTAGTTTGCCATGGAAAGACACAAAAAACTGTGAAAAGAATGAAAAGACCTCTTTGACGCTAACTTTGCTCTTTTCTTGTCAAAAATCACTTAAATTGTTATTCATAATTTTATTTTGTTCCACAATATGCTAGTCTCCCACTGATAAAAAACAAAACAGGTTCATGACAAATTGTTGAAAAGAAGTAAAATCAGCATTAAAATCAAGAAATGCTACTAAAAGTACAAATAGGAAAAATGTTTCAGGATTTTTAGTATAAGAAATTCAAATAAATGTAGAAAACTAAGTCTAAAAATGGACACAGTTTATAAAGATTTCTAATGTTAGATTAACATATAAGAATGTGTCAATCTCTCATTCATCAAGGAAACAAATATTAAAATCACTAGGATGTCTCAGGTCAGAAAACATGGAGAAGCCACACAATCCCTAAGTCTCAGGCTGACCAGCTGGGCGAGGTAAAACTCTTTCAAGAGCTCTTGGGCAGTACTGACTAAAGCTAAATGCGCTCTGAGCAGTAACTCCACCTCTAGTCCCAGAAACCAACAGAAATGTTTGTACGTGATGTGGTGGAGACATTCAGAGGGAAAACTCAGATGTCCACCTCTAGCATTCTGGGGAAATGCTCTGTTCAAGGGACAAGAAGAAACCAGTGTACACACCAACTCACCTCGGCTCCAGATCTTCTGACCCCACAAATCTGCAGAAATTTGCAGGCACATATCCCCCTATAAATTAAGTAATGTCCTGGGCCCAAGTCATCCTGGTCTGGATACCCATGTATATGCAGAGTCTCTGGAAAGTATCTAGTAGTAAGCTGAACTCTACAAAGTTAGATAATCATACAGTATTCAACAGCTAGCCCAACATGTAGAGGACCTAAGGTCAAGCTGTGCTGATTCCAGGGCAGCTATGATGTTGTTCTAAGTGCAGTACCAAGGGCCCCTCAAAGCCCAGACCTGGCAAGAAAAGGAAAGATCCTGCTGTTGGGAAGATTCCTGAGGGCTGGGAAAAGGGAGCCAGCTAGGACAATAGGACCATAGGACCCAGGTGGGCAGGGGAGCACAGACAGGGCTCTTAAATATTGTTGCCTCGATAACAACTATGTGAATTGCTGATGTTCTAGTTGAGGATATGTAACCTGGCACATCTTGGACTATACCTGCTCTTGGTACTCCTTTAGGTTGAGGCTGGGTGCCAGGGTCACCCTATCATTGTAGATAGGGTACTGTTTCATTTTGGAGATGCTATTACTTGCTATAAACCATGCGTAGAGGACCAGAGGCACTGGGGAACCAGAAAATCACTATGTTCTTGAATTTTGGCTTCAGTTCCCTTCCTGTGTGTCTGTGTCTTTATAATTAAATATATAAACATGGAAGCACAAGACACATTGGAGTGAAAAAGTATTTCAGAATAGCCAAACTGATACGAATGAGTCCAGAGCTTCCAGCCAGATATGAATGAGTAGCCTCTGTAGAATTTATCTCCAGAGCAACCAAAGACCAACTCAAATGAGTATTGTTCTTTCTGTTATCGCTAATTAATTTGGAAAATGTAATGAGATCCTAGCACCCACAGGAAGCTAAGATTTGCTCAGTGTTTTCCCTGTGGTTAATATAGTAAATTCATTGTTCCATTTAGTTACGGGAATAATTTTGAAAAGAAGATACTACTTTCATTTTTATATGGTGAAACAAGATTTTTGATTTTTAAACAAGTGTTCCAATGTCTCAGAGTAAGGAATGAAGCATGGTTTTAAATGCAGGCTTGTCTTTATTCCCAAAGCCTGGGATTTTTAACTGCACACATATTCTAAGGAAGAAATTTGATCATGCAAACATAGTAAGAAAGAAACAGGATGAAACATAACCACATAGGAACAGAGAATCTGCTGAATGCATACCTGAAAGTATACTGTATCTATAAATAACATGGAAAATAAATCATGTTTATTTGAGGCACCATTACAATAGATACCAAATAAGTAAAAAATAGAAGAGAGAGTGCAAAAATATACTCTGGCTCAGGAATTCATCATGTTCATGATAACAGTTCTCCTAGATGCCAAGAAAACGATTCTCAGTGTATAAATGCAACATTTATACCCAAACAGCAGGAGCCCATCAGTGCCAGAACAGTAGCAGCAGGGCCATTTGCAGCAGTGGTATTCCTCCTGGCTGGGTGTGGAACTCAGCTAGCAGGAAGGAAATATGCTTCAGTGATATAAGAAAGCCAACTTAAGGACAGAATCTAAGAAACAGTCTATCAGAAAAACAGAATCCTATGCAATTTGGGCCATAGAAACTGGCACCTGTAATACAGAAGTCCCAGGATGAACAATAACTCATATTTTTATGATTTATTTATATTGATTTACAGGTAAAGAGATGAGAAATTATGTGAAATGTTTCTGTAAGTACTTATTTTCTCCAATTAAGACTTATATGCTTGTTAAGAGGGTTTTTTAAAAAATTTGTTCTTTTAAGATATACATTACAGTAGAGTGTATTTTGACAAAGTATACATACATGGAGTATAATTGATTCTAATTAGGATCCCATTCTTATGGATATACATGATGTGGAGTTTCACTGGTGGTGTATTCACATGTGAACTGATTATTTATCTCTATTTCATTCTACCATCTTTCCAATTCCTATTCCCCCTTCCATCCCTTCATTCCTCTTTGTCTAATCCACGTTTTAAAAAAATATGTTTTAGTTGTCAATTGACCTTTTTTACTTATAAGTGTTGCTGAGAATTGAACCCAGTACCTCACATATACTAGGAGCTACAACCCAAGCCCTATCTAATTCACTTTTAACACACCAAACAGATGCTACAAAAATCAAGTAAAAGATGATTGATACACAGGAAAACACTAATTGAAATGATAAAATTACCCCTTCTGTTGTTTAAAAATTGTTGTTTTTACAGCTTATACTTGAAAGGAGGCTCTATTTTCTCTTAATAATCTATTTCTTAATTAAATTTGTATTTAGAAGACAAAATCTAGTAGCTTGTAAAATTGATAGTAATGTATGCATTAGCAAAGTTAATAAAATATATCTTAGTACTTTAAGATTAATGTCATGTGGTGTGAGCCCCGTCAATACTGAGTAATTAATCATACATTAGTATATGAAAACACTTCTTGGAATATTACTCTACTCTTTTCTATATATTACTCAACTAAAGACAATAAAATAATGACATGATTATAATAAAATATATGTAAATATAATAAAAGAAAAATAATCCAATATATTGAAACTTACCTAAACATCCCCAACATCAAATAAAATATTAGTCCCAAAGACTTTAAAGATGAAACTGAGAATCATAAAAATATTAGACAGAAAGTCCTGGGAGATGGGGAGAGGGAAGGAGAAAACTCTTATATCATTTTTAGTACCCTTTCCTTTATAATTCTTAATTTTACATCAGTGCTCAACAATGAACTATTCTTTTTGCTAGCAAAAATATCATCATAAAAAAGAAATGTGGGAGAGAAGTGCTGAGTTTTTAAGTGTGGCTAAACTTTAGTCTCTAAAATGTCCCTGGTTACATATCTGACTCTCACTAAGGACTTATAAATTTATATCTGAGATTAATCAGTAATATTGGCTTTTCAAATGGATAGCAGGAAATTCCTAGAGAATGGACAATAGTAAATATATCTGCCAGCTTTTTCAAACTATTCTTCCAAACAGGGGAATTTGCTCTAAAATATATTCAGTAAGACTTTGTTAAAGTTGAAGTATAATATGGTTTCTATTCCTTACCTTGGAAGGGATTCCAGAATAGACTGCTCTATAATATTTATGCTAAAAAACTTCTAGAAAAAATGGTTATCATCAAAATAAAAATATTTAGTATTAAAGATTAAATTTTTGAAATAAAAATACTTCAAAAATTTCTAATTTTTTTTAAAAAATCATATAAGAAAGAATAAAATTTTACAAAAAGGTGAGTGTCCCAAGAGTCTTAGATTCACTTCCATTCTGTACTTTGTCCAGGAATATTTAAAATACGTAACAGATAAACAGACTTCTTAAACAGAATGAGCCAACATTATAGTATCAATTAGAATATCAATTATAATAGAATAATTAATTGGAATGGATATTAATCAAAAGAAAATGATAATAATCAAGTCCAATATCTGCACTAGAGGTTTTTGTATCAATTTCACAAAAATATTTCATAATAAACAGCATTATTCCCATTTTAAGACTAAAAAAAAGAAAGAAAAATATTTCAAGATTGTGTTGAAGGTTACTAAGTTTGAAAGTGGTTAAGAAAACTTAGGTGAGCTAATTCTATCTAACCAAAATGGCATTAGTGCTGAAGCTAGGATTCAAACCCAATTTTCAATGTCAATTTCTGCCTTAAACTCCAGATAATTGTTTTTCTATTCATTCATGCTCAGAAAACTTTAACTTGCAGCTCACATTCCCTTTTTTATTAGATATACAAAGTAAAATATTAGCCGTCTGTTAAGTCATACTTCTGCCTTTTAATGAAAATATTTTATTATCTGGGAGAATTTCTCTATTTCCTTGGAATAAAGGACATAAGGAACTTCCATTGTTCAAGCTGACTGGGCTGCCAGATAGAAACCTCATCAGTCACTGAATTGCCCTTGAGCGGCACAGTTTTATGATATTTCTAAAGAATCTGTTTGCACCTGAAAATGTTCTTCCATTTAAGAAATGCACTCTTGAAGTAGGCACATTTTCTCTTATATTCTCAGACAAAAAAAAAAAAGTATTTTTCTTTACAGCTTTTCTTTGTTTTCCACAAGCACATTCAATAAACTGTTCTGTCAAGAGAAAGAGCAAAGGGCTCAATTCAATAAAAAATTGCAGTGATTATGCTATGCAATTTTGCTCTTGCTACTTTATCACAATTTGCCATTCAAGTGGACACTGCTGTGCTTCTAGCTCTAGAGGGGGAAAAACCCCATTGACTGCTACAAGGTCATTTTATACTAGTAAGTCCCCAGTCCTATTTGAGAGCAAGTCTCATGTCAGATTGCTAGCAGTCTTTGTATAATAAACCAAAGTCATGACTTCATGAAAAACAAATCAATTAAAATAGATCATTATCAAATAATATTCATTTATCTAGACAATCTTAGTATCAGAAATAATTACATAAGAAGCTACACAGTTCTCACAGGCCTCAAAGCTACATTGACTAGTTACTGCTCTTCTTGATCACTGTTCCACCTCAAGGCCATTCCAAGGAACTTAAAAAACTGAGAAAGGGCTCAGGCTTGGAATGATGATTCAGTTGGCTTTGTACATAGAATTGGAAGGAAGACAAGTGAGAAAGGATCTATAACTATGTGCCTGCAGAACTGATTCAATATCAATTAGCATACTTGGTAAAGATTTCTGCAAATATCTTCCTGCATGTGTTAAAAGTTGAAGCATACTCATGGTGGCTATGGGTCAGTCTAAAATATTAAGACATTTTATGTGGTTTTTTTTAATCAATATTAAGTCTTCAAACTCTGGTACACATTTTATGCTTAAAGAACAGCTCAATTTAGATTAGGCATTTCAAGTGCTCATTAGCATTAGATTATTGGGTAGTATATCTCTAGAATCTTAGAGGTAAACTTGACATGTGAAAATGTCAAATTATTATAGAATATTTAAAGATCTCTGAAATGAACTCAGAGTTGAAAAAGGGTAGGAAATGTACTCTTCTGGTAGGTCAGAAACAGTTTATGACTATTTGCTCTTCTGTGGTTAGGATTCAATCATGGTTTTAAAAGCAAAGCATGTGAGAAATTGGAAAGATTATAGGCTTAAAAAGCATGAATAAAAACTTGAAGGTAAAAAAGTTGAGTGTGAGAGGAGAATGTCCTATGGTCTTCCAGGAGGTGACTTTAAGAAGCAAGTACATGGAAGTGTGAGATTTTTATTCCTTAGGAAGTGAAACAATGTTGAACTGAATAGTGATGCCACTAGAAAAGCAAAGTGAATACTGATGCTCTTCAGCTTACAGTATGGTTAGGTCTGATAAACCCATTGTAAATTGAAAATATAAGAGCAAACTGCATTTAATACACTCAACCTAAGAAACAGTGTTTAGCAACACAGTATACTAGAGGATATGTGTTTTTACATTCATGACTGGGAGCTGTAGTTCACTGTTACTGCGGCTGCTGCTGCTGCTGAGGCCCAGGATAACACAAGAGAATTGTACCTCATATTGCTAGCTGGGAAAAAGATCAAAATTCAAAATATAGGTTTTACTAAATGCATGCCACCTTTCATAGAATGATAAAATAGTAAAAATATTAAGTCAAACCATGAATCAGATACTTCCTGTACTGAAAACAAAATTGATATTGAAGAAAATCTGTAAGTCTTTGAAGTTCAAGTGTAATTTGTGTATCAAAGACATTCTGATACTTTGACTCTGTGAAGGCAAGAAAATGAGGTCATCATAAACAGATTGGAAATGGCAGGAAAGGAAAATCAATGAAGTAGGGCCAGAAAAAGGACTTAACATTGGGTATACTGAAGTTTTTGTTTTTGTTTTTGTTTTCTTTTGGGGGGGGGATTATTCTTGAAGTTTAGAAACAACAAATTAAATACGTGGATATAGATATTTGAGAAGACTTTTAAAAAGCAATACAACCTTGAAGAAGGCTGCTTTTTCACTGCCATGATCAAAAGACCATACAAGAACAACTATAAGAAGGAAAAGTTTATATGGGGCTCATGGTTTTGGAGGTCTTAGTCCAAAAACTCCATTCTCCGGGACCTCTTCTGTGGTTAGGATTCAATCATGGTTTTAAAAGCAAAGCATGTGAGAAATTGGTGTGAGAATTTGCCTCAAGGTGAGGCAAAACATCATGCTAGAAGAGTGTGGTGGAGGAAAGCGACTCAGAACTTGGCAACGTGGAAGCAGAGAGACCAACTCCCCTTACCAGGGTCAAAATACCCTAAAGGCACATCTCCAGGGACCCACTTCCTCCATCCACACCCCACCTGCCTACAGTTACCACCCAGTTAATTCCTATCAGAGATAATTTACTGATTAGTTTAAGTGAATAAACTTTTGGGGGAGCTTTTGGGGGACACTTCATATTTAAAACATAACAAATGCCATATCCAAAATTTTAAGAAATTTAGAAGATAGAAAGGACAAGGCAAATAACAAATTCAGAATGTTATCTTTCTCCACTAGTATGATGTCTCAGAAGTTGTTCATGAAATCTTAGTTTACAGACTCCCAAGTATTACTGCACAGTAAGTGCTATATAATACTACAACATAATGAAAGAAATACTGGAGTTATGTAAATATAGACAAAATATGGAAGAATGTCATTTATTTGCCTGAGTGATTGAACCATATGAATTAATACTTCAGGTAAACTTAACCTCTATTAGATTTTCACTTTGAATGTACTCTATTGGAAACTTACAAAAAAGAAACAGACTGGACTTTGGAGTGAAGTATAAAAAACATGATTTTAGTTAAAAAGTAGTCATTTTTCCTTTTAAAGAAGGAAAAGTTTATTTAAAGCCAGAATGTGACTGAGATCTGTGAAAATTAAGCTGATCCCCTCTGTACTACTGAGAAGATTCACCTTCACAATGGTAGGCTGAAGCCAAGGGACACAGACAATTAACCATAATTCCCAAGAAACACTGAGTCTACACCATTTTCACCTTATAGATGATAATGAAGCTATTAAAAATTAAAGAATACAGAAACCTAAAGTACTTGCAGAATGAAGGCTTCAAGAACAATATCTAGGGGACCCAGAGTACACACATTTAAAATGGAAATTGCAGGAATAAATAAATGTGAGATACAAGAAAAACATTAAGAAATTGGTAAATATGTGGGTAAATCAAAGTTAATTTTCACTGTTTAGTTGAATGGCAATCAAATACTGGAAAAGAACATGTTTCAGGAGATAGATAATCAGTGTTATTATACTCTATGATATTTGTCTTCTTTGGGTAAATAGTAAAAATATTGACTGAATTCAGATCCAGGTTAAAAATGTGTTTTAATAGTAATCTCTAAAAAAATTAGTGTGTATGATTTCAAAGTTAAAGAAAAAAATGAAAAGGGAATTTCAAAAATTTGAAAAATGTATGATTTTCTAAAAAGAGTAAGTAACAAAGAAACAAAAAGTTTCCAAGGTATCAGTGAGAATGGGGCAAAATATTATCAACTTACATTCTTGTATAGATAGCAATTTTTAAAAACTTTGCCTAAAGACCTGAGTATTGAGATTGCAGGAGTTTGTAATTTTTCTACCATTTTTAGGTGGTTGATCTAATCAAGATATTTAAACATTTTTAGACATGTGATAAAGGAACCATAAAAGTATAAAATAATTTATAGTAGTCACTAAGAGCATAACACCTTGAAAACTCCTGGTAAGTATATCAACCATAAATATCAATATTACTTTAAAAGAATGTTCCTTTTTCTCTTATAACATATATAATAATTTTATCCATGAATGTGAAGATGTTATTTTTCAAAATAGACTCTGCTACTTATTTATAGAATCGAATGTCTATAAACAACTCAAATATTCAAAGTTGGGGATCCTGTTAAAGAATCCATGGTTTATCTTTGTGATTACATGCTGAGGGCCATTGCCAAGTAGGAATGATGCATTGAAATTTCCTTGCCAGCGTACCCCATGTTAAATGGACTTGCCTTGGAATTTTGCTGTTGACATTGCATGTAAGGTGACCTTGCTCAAGGACCAGGGCAGATCCGGGTTTAGAGCTGATCAGGTTTGAGGAAGTATTCCGCTCCTTGAGTTTAAGGGGTTCCCAGTTTAAGACAAGTTTAGGGCGTTCCTGGTTTAAGACAATATAGGTTTTAGGGAAGTTGGAGGTTGAAGATTATTGCTGCTGGGAATAGGGTGTTCCTGCTGCTTGTTCCCGTGAGTTCTCGTGAGATTCAAATGGGATTTGGAAAAAAGCCTCGTGGAGTAGGTGAATTGGGCTGGGAGATTTTAGATTTCCCCTGAACGTGTGTGGAGGCCGGTGTGAGTTCGGGAATAAAGAATTGCTGTTTGAACCTACAAAGCTGTGAGTGGCTCGTGATTCAGTGCCAAGCTGAGACATTGGCAATTACACAGCATGCATGTATCATAACTTATCATACAAGGTTATCAGTGGCATGGGAAAATGTTTGGTATATATTAGATGGAAAGAAGTGTTTAACTGAGTATATACTACAAGACATTATTCAAGATATATACTGTACAAACTGATGTCAACAAAATGGTAGAGGGTCTGATAGAAACTTTCTTCTTCCTCTCCTACCCAAAACTAATAGACATTTATTCATGAAAGATTATAGCTCAAGGGTCTGCTTTATGTTATGGTTGGGATGTGAAGTGTTCCCCCCAAAACTCATGTGTGAAACAATGCAAGATTTAGAGGAGAAATGACTGAATTATGTGAGCCTCAATCTGATCAGTGAATTAATTGTCTAAAAGGATTAATTGAGTGAAACTGAAAGCAGGTGGGTATGCTGGAGGAGATGGGACATTGGGGGTGTGTCTTCAGGGCATATATTTGTATCTGGCAAGCAGAAATCTCTCTCTCTTTCTCTCTCTTTCTCTCTCTCTCTCTCTCTCTTTACTGATCATCATGTGAGTTGCTTCCATCTTCCGTTGTTGTCTTCCACCCTGAAGTTCTGCCTCACCTCCAACCCTGAGGACTGGAGCCGATAGTCTATGAACTGAGACTCAGAAACTGTGAACCCTCAAACTTTTCTTCCTCTACAATTTTTTCTGGTTAGATCTTTTAGTCACAGTAGTGAAAAACGCTTACTAAAACAACTTAAAAATTTGCAGCAGCATAGTGGAACAAAAAGATTAAAAATTAGAATAACAACACAGGAAGGATTCCATGGAGAGAATAGCACACCTGAGATATTATTGGAGATGGCCAGGAATGAAGAAGGTTGGGGAATATTATCCATGTGGTTGCATCCACTGTAACCTCTAACCATCTTCTCTGCAGGGGACACTGATCTCTTTTGTCACTGAAGTCGCCAACAGAAATTTTTGTCAGGGACACTCAGAGAAGGAGATGCTACTTTCTCCACCCCACAAGAAGAGCCACAGTTATGCTGCCTCAGGAGTTCTCATTCCTTTTAACCCTGCATAAACTCTTGATTTTGGAGTAAGATTTTCTCTGTATGTGTCCACAGGCCAAACTCTGGGATCACGGCCAGGCTATAGGTATTGTGTATCAGTTGCTAGGGCCACCACTACTAAAAGGCACACTTACCAGCTTAAATGGGACACAAGATGAAAACTCTTGACCATGACTTCACCAGTATGAGAAAGATTAGGAGAAAGATTAGAAAGAGCACTCTGCAGTACTACCATTGAAAAGCCTAACAGGATGAGGATAATCACAGACTTGACCTCCGAGGAGCCTTGCAATCTTTTGCCAATGCAACTTTAGATTTAGACTACACTGGTGTGCCCTTATTGGAGCCAGAATTGCCACACTCCAAACAATTTCATCCCTCATACCAAACCTTAGGAGGTTTTTCTCCAATAAAACCAAATATAAAAGTATGAAAGAGATAATTGTTCCACCAAATGTGCAGATATTAATGCAAAGCAACAACAAACACCAAAAGGCAAGGAAACAATGCCACCAAAAGAACACAATAATTTTCCAATAATTAACTCCAAAGGAATTTTCTACAAAAAGTTCAAAATAATTATTTAAGGAAGCTCAATGAAGTCATAAAGAGAAAATTCAATAAAATTAGCAAAATAATACATGAGAAAAATGAGAAGGTTTAGAAATTCAAATCATACAAAAGAAACAAACAGAAAATCTGGAGCTGAAAATACAATGAATGAAACAAAGATGCATTAGCAAACATCAACAGCAGAACTGATCAAAGATAGAATTAATCTATAAATTTGAAGTCATGTAATTTGAATATATCATGTCAGAAAAAAAAATCAAGGGAGAGAGCTTATAGAATTTATATATGAATTACACATTTCAAGAAGGATATAAATGAAATAATGAAACATAGATACTGTTCAGAAAATAATTGCTAAGAATTTCCCAAATCTGAGGAAAGATATAAACATCTAGGTGCAAGAAGCTCACAGGTCTTCAATTAGATTTAACCTAAAGAAGACTTTATCAAGATATATATTCAAAAACCATAGGCAGAGAACCTTGAAATCAGCAAGAGAAGAAATGTCCTCACATTTAAATAAAAAAATAATGTCCTCACAATAAAAAGTAGCCTTGGTAAGATTCTAATAGTTCTTAGCAGAAAATCTGCAGGTCACTGGGAGTAAAATGATGGATATATTCAAAGTATATTAAGGGATAATAAAATCCCAGAATACCTTAACTGGTAGAGTATCCTTCAGAAAGGAAGGAAATATAAACACTTTCCCAGATGAATTAGCCAGAATTCTAAAGAGAAACAGAATGAAATATGTATAATCAAAAGAGGGTGTTTCTTTATTTGCTTTACATGATCACAAAGACTGAATCCTACAATGGCCATCTTCAGGCTGGAAAGCAAGGAAAACATCAGCTGCTCAGTCCAAGAAGCCAGAAACCTAAAGATGAGAGAGAGACCATTCTTGCAGACACTGTCCAAGGCTGAAGATCCAACATCTCCTTGTTTTGGGATACTCTAGAGGATCATAACCAACAGGATACACCCCCCCAACATACACACGTGATTATTAAAAGGGGACTTATTAGATTGCATGAAACTATTAGAAGGTAGTTCTAAAATGGCTGTCCACAGACTGGAGAATGAGAAGAACCTGTCCAAGAAGCTGGTGTCTCAGAAGATGGAAGACAAATGATGCAGCTTGGGACTGAAGGCCTTTACCTCCTAGAGAATCACTGGTCTGTGTCTGTTTTGTAATAGTGAAGGAGCTGGAGTCCAATGTCCTCTGGTGATTGCAGCAGTAATCAAAGTGCCCAAGAATGGGAGTTTAGATCTACATGGACTTCCTCCTCCTTCTACCATTTTTTCTACCCAGATCCCCTAACCTATGGATTCCCCCACACACATTTAGGGTGGGTCTCTCTCCTCAGTTTCTAATCCATATACCAATTATTTCTGGAAATCCCTCATCCACACACCCAGAACTCTCTTAGTTTAAGACATCTCAATCCAATTAAATTGACAACCTAGATTAACCAACACACCCGTGTATATCCCACTCTGCATTCAAAGGCTAAAGAAACTATAGTCTGATTTCCATGGTCAATGGCAACAGAAAAACACAGTTGCTCAGAAAGAGAAAGTAGAATCAAAACTTAGCTTCCCACTTTATCAGTTTTATCATTCCACCCAGATTCTCAGTCTATTGGATGTTGTCACCCACATTCGGGAAAGCATTACCCTCTCAATTTGTTGACTCACATGACAATCTTCTCTGGAAACAACCTCATAGACACACCCAGAAATACAGTTTACTAATTCTGTTAATCTAGTCAAGTTGATAACCAAAATTAATTATCATACTAGAAAAATAAAAGTAAAAATTCCTTATAAGGAAAGCTTAAGGAAGTTCTACAAGCTGAAAAAAAGGTCTAATTAGTAACATGAAAGCATAAGTCTCACTGGTAGAAGTATATTGACAAATCCAGACTACTCTAATGTTGTACGGGTGACATGTAAATCACTCAGATCTCCAGCATAAAGGTTAAAAATTATTTAAAATAACAAATTACAAGTTATTTGCTTATATAAACAAAATTAAAACATGAATATTATGACATCAATAATGAAATGCATGAGTAAAAAGCACAAAAAAATTTATGCACACTCTTAAATTGTTATCAGCTTAAAACAGTTAACTATAACATGTTTAACTTAAACTTTGTGGTAATTACAAAGTATTATATTTGATACAAAAAGATAAAGAGGAAAGAAAGCATATCACTATTAAAACATCATATAACAAAAAGGAAAACAGCAAGGAACAAAGAATCTACAAATCAAGGAGACAATTAACAAAATGACAGTGGTAAGTCCTAAGCTATCAATGATTAACTTGATAGTAAGTGAACTAAATTCTTTAATCAAAACACATATAATAGGTGAATGGATTTTAAAAAAATAAGACGCAACCATATGCAGCCAACAAGACTCACTCTCAATTTCGTACTTTGAATAACAGATAGATGATTCAGACAGAAAATCAATGAAAACACAGCAATGTTAAACCATGGTGTAGATTAGTTGGACCTAACAGAACAGGGACTTTGTGGCATCCTTGATCTGTCTGCTCCTTCCTTTGGTTTCAGGGCACTTTCCATGTTTTGTGGCTGTTCTTATTCACCAGGACTGGGTTTTTCCAAAAGAAATATGTATAATTATTATGAATCAATTGAAAAAAAAAGTAGGCTGAAAGTGATGGTATGTTGTTGTACTCCCAGCTTTGGAGGCTGAGCGAGGAGTATGACAAGTTTAAAACCAGCCTAGACAATATAGCAAGACAATATATTAAAAAAAATTAAAACAGTATAGTACCATCACACACACTCAAAGACCAGTAAAACAAATTGTAGAGCCAAGGACTTAATCTATGTATTATTGTTAACTGATCTTTGACACAGGTACAAAAAAATACACAATGGAGAAAGGAGATTTCTCTTCCATAAATTCTTTTGGGAATTTTTATGGAAAAATAAAACTGGACCCATACACAAAAGTCAAATAAAATGAATTAAAGACTAAAGTGAGGATTTGAAACTCTACAAGGACTTGAAGACCTAGAGGCAAACATTCTTGATGTTGGTCTAGAAAAAGGTCTTTTAAATATGACTACATAGGCAACAAAAGCAAAACAGACAAAAGGGATTGCAAACTAAAAACCTTCTGCATGATGAAAAAAGCAATCAACAGAGCAAGGAGATAATTTATGGAATGGGAGAATATATTTGAAAACCATACATCTAAAACGTGGTTATTATTCAAAAGATATAGTTAACTCAAACAACTATATAGCAAAAACAAAATAAAACACATCTGATTAAAAATGGTAAAAGAACCCGAAAAGAAATTTTTCAAAAAACAACATTACAAATTTTTGACAGGTATATGAATAAATACTTTTATGTATATAAAAATCATATGATATCACCTCACTCAATTAGAATTTCCGTTACCATAAAGATACAAGTTTGCAAAGTATTGGCAATGATATGGAGAAAAGGGAACATTTGTGTGCTGTTGGTGGGAATGTAAATTAATACAGCCATTATGGAAAATATTCTAGAGATTCCTTCTAAACATAAGAACTATCATATGATAATAAGCAGTCTTTTTTTCTAGGGACATATCCAAAGTTAAAACAAATCAATATGTCAAAGAAATATCTGCACTTCCACATTCATTGAAGCACTATTCACAATAGTCAATATGGAATCAATCAGTGTTTATCAACAGAAAAGGAGTACCTAAATATATTATGGAATACTATTAAGACCTTAAAAATAAATACTTTCAATTGTGATAATATATATGAAATTAGTTCATAGATTATGATAGATAAAATATTTCAGGCACAGAAAAAAACAAACATATGATATGAAACTTTTATATGAAATATAAGAAAATCAAACTCAGAGACAGTGGAATTGTCGTTACCAAGGGCTGAAGGTAGAGAACAGAGAATAAGTAAAAATTGCTACAAAGTTATTAAGTTCTAGGAGGAATGTATTATATAGCTAGTGATCAATACATACTGGAGATCTATTATACAGCCATGGTGACCCTAGTGAATAATAGTGTATTACATACTTGAAATTTGCTAAGAGCAAAGATCTTAAATTTTCTCACCACAAAAAGTTTAAGAATGAAGCCAGGAGTGGTAGCACATGCTTGTAATTCCAGTTGCTCTGGAGGCTGAGGCAAAAGGATTGCAAGTTCAAAATTGCAGCCTCAGCAACTTGGCAAGGCCCTCAGAAACTTAGCATGGCTCTGTCCCATGATAAAATAAAAAGTACTGGGGACATGGCTCAGTGGTTAAGTGCCCTTGGGTGCAATCCCTGGTAGCAAGAAAAGAATGTTGTGGAGATGTATATATATAATGCATGTATACATATGATTTTACTTGTGAAACTTGCATAAAGCTGATTGATACACTAAACAGGAAAAGATGATACTTTTGTTCCTTTCTACATTCTGTATTCTAAATGTTCAATAACAATCACATATTGCTTTTGTAATGCAATAAAAATAATTCTTAATTTGACTAATAAATAATTGTCTAGTGTTAATACTAGTAAATAAATATTATATGCAATCAGAAATCCATGATGTGAAAAACGTGGTACCCATTCTAATAAAACAACTGGCAATGTGCCAACCACATGCAGTAACCACCCAGGTGACTGTTTCAGGATATAAGCTTTAGCTAATTAATAAAAGGGACTGTGTCAGATGTGTCTAGTGCTCTTTATTATCATGTGTGTGGATTTTTAGATGAAAGTTCCAGAGGTCTTTTATTCATCACATGTATGTCAGAGAACATTCTAAATATTATGAGGGATAAGTGTGCATATGACCCACTTTAAATATTTTGCTTTCATTGTACTTTATTAAGAAAAAATATTATGACATTATAAAAGACTATATTGCTTAAAATATTTTGGGCTCTAATTTTAATTTTTAGTATTTTAGGATATAAAATATCAACAATTTGAAAATAACTCTACCTTTCTGATAACATGTATGGGAACCAATTATAAAGTAACAATTTTTCAAATCTTACTTGACTATTCATAATCTATAGGCATCAATTTTACCAGATGGACTACTAATAAGTACTTCTGTTAATAAAATCACCTTTTTTTCATTCTTAAGATGGATATTTTAATCAGTGTCTTTTAGAACAGAAAATAATTGTATCCTTTTATTCAATTTATGGATGACTGTAGAGTGGATGACACTGTTTCTGAGATTTCTTACTATAAATATTTCAATTATCCACATCCTGTTCACAGAAATGCATATACATAGGAAATCAATGACCAAAAAAGGAAAATACAAAAGAAAAAAATCACACATTGATAATTTAGAGAATTTTTAGACTTTCAAATCAGCCAGCTGTTCAAATAAATAATGTATGCTGCAGCTGTCTCTTACATGGGTCTGAGTGTCCAATAGTAGCAGATGTCCCAGTTCTATAAATGTGTTAGTAGAGGAAGGTCCTAAATTGAAATTGGAACAAATTGTGATGCAGGCTTACAAGTGATCATTTGATTTTATCAAATCATATAGAAATCATTGGATATGCTTTTTTCTAAATGTCTATAGATTATCAGTAAAATGCTTTTCAGTTAAGAGATGAAAATATCCTATAACTTCCAAAATAATAAATTGATTTTTCCAGTGATTTTTTTTTTATTTACATACGATCTTTCTCTTCTGTGTTTGGAACAGAAAGTACTTGTGTCATTTTAGAAACATGTTTAAAACGTACAAGAAGGAAAATTTCGAAAAATTAACACAGGTGTCAAAAATACTAACAATGACATTTATGAAGTAGGGATTTGATGAGGACCTGGTTAGAGCCTAGACCTGCTGGTAAAGTAAATGCTCAGATGGAAAAGTTCAAACTAAATATTTAAAATATGACATAAACCCGGTCCTCAAGAATGTCTACCTAATGGAGAAAAGAAATATGAACGCATGATACTTTAACTCCTATAAGTGAAGGTCAAATATGAGACAAATAAGAGTGCACACAGCACAAATAAGCATCACCATCATGGGCAAGATCAGAGAATTTCTCACAGAGGAGGGAATGATTGAAATTGGCTTGAAGTCTGTAGCCACTCTCCAAGTAATATCATAGGAGGGTAAGTATTTTAGGCAAAATAAGTGATATATAAAGGTGAGAAGTGCCTGAAGTACATAGTAGCCAGATGGTAATGAAGGAAATTCAAGATAGGAAAGTGGAAGGAGGCATTAAGAGAAGAAAACAAAGGAGGTCATAAATAACCTTGTACACAATGCTAAGTAGTTTAGATTTTACCCCGTAACAAATAGGATTCCAGTTAAAATTTTTTTAGAGTGGTAGAAGAACAAGGTTGCATACATTACACAGGTAAAATTCCTCCATTTCACTGGACCATTCCCACTGGGCCATTTCACTGGGTCATAAGTTCTGGTCTTCCTTATCTATGTGTTTCCTAAATTCGGTCACTCATCAGTATCCAGCAAAATTAATTATATTCATTTTTGATGACTTTCAGGTCATTTTGGCTTTATTGCCAACTAAAACAGTGTCTTCCACATGGTTAAGCATCAATAGATGTTTGCTCAATTTGAGACTCTTCCCTCAGTACAAGAGGAAACTGAAGTTTTGGAAAGTTCACCCATGTTTTTCAAGATTAACTAGTTTATGGCAAAGTTAAAGGCAGAAGTAAAGATTAAATTGTCACCTGATTTTTCCTTGACTATATTGTGAGACTCTCATTCCAATTTATCCTATATTCTAAAATAAACAAATCTCCTTAATATTAGCCATACCATTACAATGGTGAAATAAAATTTCAATGCCATTAAACGTGAGTTTGAAGTATTTAGCTAATATAACCAGCTAAGAAACTTAACTATTTGAAAATATATGTTGAAAAAGAAGAAAATATACTTTCTTTGGGTATTATATTATTGAAAGAAAATATTATTCTTAATAGTAAAAATTCTTAAAATTACAAAATACCTGAAAATTTCAATTAGACAACTTATACTGAAAATAAACAATAAAAATGAAATATTTAGAATTATATAATGATTTTGGAAAATAAAAATTAGGAGAATAAAAAAGTTTAAATAAATAGTAATATTCATTTATTTTTTAAATAATTTTTTTAGTTGTAGATGGATATAACACCTTTATTTATTTATTTTTATGCAGTACTGAGGATCGAACCTAGTGCCTCACATGTGCTAGGCAAGCGCTCTACCACTGAGCTATAACCCCAGACAGATTAATTTATCTTTAATGCATTAATATTATAAGAATGTCATCCAACTGAAAATTAATATCACAATTTTAATTTTTCCCATTTTTATTGCTTTTAATTTGGGAACCATACAATAATTTCAAAATGAAAACAGAAAAACGTTTCTAAAAAGAGCTAAGAAATATTTGAAAAAAAATGAATAATGTAAAGGAAACTTGAATTACTAATGCATCAGTGTACTATTGCTATGTTTTGAATTAATGCAAATTTACCTTCTTAAAACATCACCATTGGGGCTGGGGCTGTAACTCAGTGGCAGAGTACTTGGCTAGCATGTATGAGGCACTGGGTTCACTCCTCAGCACCACATAAAAATAAACAAATAAAATAAAGGCCTGCTGTCCATATGCAACTACAAAAATTTTTTAAAAACATCACTATTACCTCATAGCTCCCTAGGTTACTAGTCCAATACTGCATATTTGGATTCTTTGCTCAGTGTTCACAAGGCTAGCTAGCATCAAGTGCAAGGATGGCTAGTTTCTTATCTGGAGCTGGGTTTTTTTCCTAAGCTCATTCCTATTACTGCACAATCCCTCCCTCAGCCCCCACAGTTGTCTGCCTGCAGTCTGCTGTTTGCAAGGGAGCAGTCTCAGTTCCTAGGGGCAACTCATGTTCTTATTGCATGGCCCTCAGCAAAAGACAGCCGTGGTGTCCAAATGTTTCAATGCCTCAAATCTTTTTTCCACCATCCAGAGAAAACCCTTGCTTTTAATGGACTCAGTTTGTGCCCATCTGAATAATCTTTCACTTAAAGTCAACTGTATTATGGAAGGTACCATACTTGTGGAGTAATCTCTCTTCCTATTCACATATTTTATCTCACTCAGAGGGAAAGGAGTATGTTACAAGGGCATGAGACACATCTGGGAATGGTCCTTACACAACCAGAAACTGTAAATCATAACAGGATGATACTAATATAGGAAAATCATGAGAAAGAAAAAGGTCAAGAAACGGAAGAATGTAAAGGAAACTAATGTATGAAAACGGTATTTTAAATAAATGGGGGAAAGAGTGGCTTATTTGATGTCTGTGGTTGGTATGATAGGCAGTATAATTTGAAAAATATGGATTATCTCAGGTACAAAATGCTTCCTAGATACTCGAGTGGGCATACCATGTAGGCAGTTGAACATAATGGAGTTCAGAGATATTAAATTAGAAATGTAAATTTGAGAGCAGTATGCAGTAAGACTTTTATTTAAAGGCACTGAATGATGCCATAGAGAAAATATTGTAGCTGGAAGAGAGAACACTCTCTGCTCTTTGAAAATGGGCTAGAGGAAGAAAATTGACCAAAATCCTATTTCTCAATATTCTTTTACAAGTCTAGATCTACTATGAATCATTAATAATCACATTTATATTATGAACTGGTAGATGGCCTAATGTGATATGGCTTTATTGCTGTACCTGAAGTTGAAGATTAACCAAAAATTTTTTAATTTGTTTTAATTAGTTACAGATGACAGTACAATGATCTTGACGTATCATATATTTGAATCAGATGGGATATAATTTCTCATTTTTCTGAGTGTACAGGTTGCAGAATTACATTGGTCATGCAGTCACCTATATACCCACAGCAATAATAATGTCTATTTTATTCTGCCGTCCTTCCATTTCCCACTTCCCTTTCCCTCCCTTCTCATCATATATTTTTAAAGAACAAGAGAAATGAATTACAGTAGATGGGGTAGAGAGAGAAGATGGGAGGGTAGGCGAGGGCGGGATAGTAGAGGATAGGAAAGGCAGAAGAATACAACAGACACTAGTATGGCAATATGTAAATCAGTGGATGTGCAACCGATGTGATTCTGCAATCTGTATACAGGGTAAAAATGGGAGTTCATAACCCACTTGAATCAAAGTGTGAAATATGATATAGCAAGAACTATGTAATGTTTTGAGCAACCAACAATAAAAACTTTTAAAAAAAGAAAACTATAATGCTTTCAATAAATTCATAATTTTAAAACAACTAGGGGCAGGTCCTTAACATGACTTTAAAGGTTTCCAAAATCTAACCTCTTTCACCTCACTAGTCAGTTGTAATCAAAGTGAAGAGCATTGTTCAAAATTAAGTTCTGAGCCTCAACTTCTTCAACTGTATATTATCCATAACAATAATTAACAGATAACATTGTGAAGATTAAATCATCTAGTAAATATAGAAGAGGTTAACATATTTCCTTGCATGGTACAAATAATAATTTCTAGATATCACCTATGACCTATTAAATATAGTCTTTCTCAACCTGCCATATATCCAGCCAAATTAGTTCATGGTATATTAATACCTTGCTCTTTTCCAATTCTAAATCTTTGTCCATGTGCTTTACTTCTTTAGGAATATATTTCTCCCATTTTATGGTATCTCTCCTTGTCCATGTTCTAGTCCTCCTTCAATATCCTATTCAAATATTGACACGTCTTTCATATTATATGGATGTTTGTGTTTTGTTTGGGCCAGCTCTGTGGTCCCACTCATTTTTTTAAAGGACGAGTTATTGGGTTTCCCATTATTATTATTCTTGGTAAGAACACTAAGAGTAAAGAAAAGCAAGAAAAATATCTTTTTATCATCATTGCCCACACATCTGCAATTTTTTTTAAACCAGGGATTGAACCCAAGGGCACTTAAACATTGAGCCAGCCCTATTTAGTGTTTTATTAGAGACAGGGTCTGAATTGCTTAGCACCTTGTTTTTGCTGAGGATGTCTTTGAACTCATGATCCTCCTGCCTCAGTTTCCCAAGCTGCTGGGATCATAAGCATATGCCACTGCTCCTGGCCACAGATGCAAATTTTAACATGAAAAATGTAGAATGCAACTTTAGGATAAAATCAAGCTATGTCTAAGGTTGTACTAAACCCTCAGCTGTGAGAATATCTTGGTCTAAAGACTATTAGATTCAGACCTTTGGTTTTTGAGTATATATTCTCCCTGGCCCTAAAGCAGGGACCATTTCTTTTATACTTTTGTATTTCTGATACCGAATGCCCAATATGCTTGAGGAATGGCTGACTGCACTTTTTCATTCACTATAGTTACTTAGGTATCATGGCATTATTTTGCACTATAAAAAGTCTCAAAAATTAAAATTTGATGCTTGGGTCTAGCACAGACTTTGGAAAATTAGCAGGCAAGTGATACATGATAGCTAAATTAAACTGAGAATGACAATTTATTTAGCTGCAATATAGGGTAAGACTCTGACAATTTGTAAAAGAAATTTTAAGTGAGAAAGAGGAATGATACTGCTTCTTCCATCTGGACTGTTTGCCCACGTATATGACTAGAACATGCATACTGAAGAATATATTCACAAAAATAAAAGTTTATCTTAACCTTATGAAATGCTGAGAAACTGAAATTATCTTAAAATTGTTTCAGATATCAAGTTTCTTTCCTTTGCCTCCTTTTATCATTTGCACAACTAACCACATATCTGTTTACACTTGTCCTCAAAGTGTAAGAAAATTTATCTCTATTTGTCCAGAGTATCAGTATACTTCCTCACAATGTCACCATGCATCCAAGTTAAGTAAGAGTTGGAGAGAAAGTAGTGTCAACTCAATGACACAGAACCATTCCTGAGCCCATTTTCTGATTCCCAAATTCACACTGATGGATGATTGTGTAGGAGATGTTTAAGGATTTGCAACTTCTTATGGAAAGATACTTCACCGTGGCTCTTTAACCAGCCAGATAATGGAACTGAACATGTAACAGAAGCAGAGGTAAAACCTAACATGATAAGCCTCTCTGGTGCCAGAATCCAGGCCACTGGATGAAGGAAAGGGAAGCATTTTAGCGGCAGCCACTCTACCAGTTATCTTTAGGTCTCACACACTTGCTTTGAATCTTAAAATATTTTTTATAAATTTAACCACACTCATGTTACTTCTGTAGAACAGTATTAAAATATTTCCTCTTTGGGAAATATTTACAAATGAAGATAATGCCAGCTCTGTAGTCCCACTCACTTTGAAGTCACAGGTGGGCTGAAAATATATTGCATTAAACATAATTTTCTTTATTATAATATTTTCACATAGTCCAAGGCATTTTCTGAAAAAAAGTGCTATTTGTCTAACCATATTTTAGGTAGTGTCTTCATTTTCCTCTAAGGGGAACATTATAGCATGCATTTTATAGCAAATAGCTTTTAAAATAAATGCAGTATGCCTATGTATTAAGAAAGTATTGGAAAATGTGGTGCTCACGGACAGTGACATTTTGAAAAGTAACTTTAATTCTATGGCTTTAGATTTAAAGAGCAATTGTTATTTTTAAGAACTACAGGAGGATTCACAATGGCTATTAAAAATAAAGGTGAGTCATTATTGCAGTTATCTATCCAAAAGACAAATAATCAATTGGTAAGTTATAATCTATAAATTATGCTATGAAAATTTATTAAAAAGTTACTAGCTGATGCTATTATTAATCACATTCAACAATGAATTGGTTCTTTCATCCCCAAATGGTCAAATCCTTTTAAGAACAACTATAAGCATATGGAGATTCCTTTGCAAATCTAATTCTACTTAAAGAGAATTTATCCAAGCCATAAATGCATTCATGCTGCAGGATTTTTCAATCTAATCCTTTCCGTCTTCTAATCCATGCCCTAAGAATTAAAATGAGAAGCTTTTGCACTCTAATGAATGCACAAATACAGTATCAATATTTACTCAACAATACTGTGTAAACTTCCCAGTGCAAAAGAGAATCACCAAACTCATTTCCATTGATAATTACTCAGCATGGACTCAATTGGTTCCCACCAGTGCTTTTCCACTCAAAGTACACACATTAGGTGGGATGATTCCATGACTCTGCATATACATATTGTGTTTCTAATGCTCAGAAAAGGAAAAATGTGTTAAACTTGCTATAAAAAAAATCAGCCAGCCAAAAACCAAAAAATGCTTAGCACAAGAAAAAAACACAATTTTTAAAACAAAGACATCCCCTTGTTAGAAGTGGAAAAACAGCTTTCGGAATATTATTAAGAAATCACAAAAGGAAAATATACTTAAAATAGTTGGCTATTCACATACACTTTGTGACTGGAATTAAGTAGGATTTTATTAAATAAAACAGTAATATAATTTTCTTTTTTTCTTTACTATATGCAGCTAAAAAGTATGCAAAATTTAGTAAGTTTTGGTCCCTATATATTTTCTGTTTGCTAGCTTCTTTTAAAATATAGAGCAAGCTCTTCTGTTCATCAGATATTATGTTACATTTGTAAAGAAAATAATATTAAGTATTGTAGCCTATAGAACCATTACCCCTAATTTCTTTCAACTTAAAAAAGAGAAAACAAAGAAGATAAAGGAATTTGGGGTTTTATTTTTCTTTAGTGCAAAACACAGAAAAACAGAAAAGATCCTAAAATGAGCTAATCTCTGATCTTCCTTTTGTTCTCCTGGGTAAGGGAGATTTTTAATTTTTTTAATAAGGTAAATATCTCAAAGACAAAAGCCAAACAAGGTATATTCAGGTGCTATGGAGGCTAATACTTGCTTGATTTAATAGTGGGGAGGGAGGGGAGGGAGAGGGAAGATGCAAGAGGAAAATTTTATATCTAAGAATTCTGAAAAAAAATCAGAATTATGCACTGAAGTAACAATCAAGTAGCATTTGGGCATTTTGGAGATAACTAGCATTGGAAGGTAAATCTACCTTGTCCTGAGTTTTAATCTAAGACGTTTGTACACTTCGATTTCTTATAAAGGAATATAATAGAAATAGAGAAACTATGCTGAGCCAGTGTTCAGAGGCATTTGATACATTTCTATTAATGACTAGAGAACAAGTTAGTGATTGAGTCATCTGATCAAGTGTTACTGCTTCTAGTGTTTTCCATGGTCCTTCCTAGCCTACTGCTCTCCTATAATGTTTTCATCAGAATCACGCTGGGGAAGAAAAGTTCAGCTTCTTGCACTGCACTTCAGCAGACTCATTGACATACATAATATCTGCAGACAATATTTCCAAATCTATCTTTTTATAAGATGATTCTCATGCAGAACATAATTAGAGATTTTGCCCTTTACTTATAAACACCTACCCCAGAAAATATCCCTCCCCACCATCCTTTGTCTGAGTTCTAGAAACACATTATTAAAGTAAGATGAGCATTTGGCAACAGCGTATAAAGTAAAAAGCAGTGTAATTAATTACCTTTTATGGAATTTTATATTGACTTTATTATCTCTCCATATTTAGAGAAACTAGGTGACATCAACTATTCAGTAACAAATGAAAGAAAATATATTTACAAATATTAATATGTTAAAATTAGTTTGATTGTGAACATAAGACTACGTTACAATAAAACTCACTCATCACTTAACTGTCGTGTGGAAAGTGTTAAGCTGTCAACCTTACACTTTGAAAAATTAGTTCTCATGGTTAGCACTCAATATCCTTGATGGTCACAACTATTGGATGTTATTGTGTTTCCCACAGCTTTAATCTGCCCGTTGTATGAACAGCTTGGATTTTATAAAATCTAGTTGTTAAGGAAAATTTAGTAAAGGAAATAATGACACAACAAAAGTCATTTGTATCTTGAATTATTTTATCATTTAAAGAAAAACAGTACAATGGCAGTGTGTATTACGGCAGATTTTAAAAATTAGGCAAAAACCTCAATTATTATACATTGTTCAGATGTGTACATCATATTTGTCATTAGTGCTTTATCCTATAAATATGACTTTACTTTTTTGAATGTCATGACTATATTTAATGCAAACCATGGGGTTTTTGGTTAATAGATCTCTAAGGTCTAAATTATACTTTGTATTGAAAGTCAACAGCTGTACATCAATAACAACAGAGTCATGTAACTCAGATGAATTGTACTGTCTAAACTCTGCTTTTTCTTCTTGCTCTATGTTTGTCCTATAAACTTACTTGCAAATAATACAGCTTGGAATTTAGGGTCCTATATTATTTAGAGTGATTGGCAGGTGCCATTAAGAAAAGCCATGAATCTTTCACCAGGGATTTTTACTCAGAAAAGCATAAACTCTCTCTGGGATGCCATGGATGTGGAAGCCTTTTCCAGAGACTCTCTAGAGAAACTGAGGGGCATCATCCATTAAAAATCAGTTTTTCCTGTCTAGATAATTAGAATTACAGTGTATATGTTTTTGTCCCCAGAGTCACATTTTCTTCTTGGGTTTCCTGAGTTACAAAGCATCTTCAAAGCAGAGTAAATTCTACATTATTCCTTCACATTCTCATAGCACTTTCCAACGCCTGAGCCATGAGTTTGGTTAAATGTATTTCATTATGTCCCCCTGTTGTTAACAGAAATAGTGGTTATAGTTAGTTTTGTTTGTAAGCAGACAGGGCTTTTTCCTGATGCCAGGGTTGACTGAGGTGTATGATGAAATCTGTGGGCAGTTTCTCTATAAAACCCAAACCAAAATCTTTCATTAATGTTAATTTAAAATAGGGGAATGAAGCAGGTTGCATCTTATTTATATGTGTACCCCATGCAATTTTTCCATTAGCAAAATGACCATAAGAAACAAAAACCACTAGTATTCACATGAATGTCATTTTATTGTTTTACATAATAATCTCTAACATCAAATAAAACCTAGTTTAGACAATGAGGGAGAGAAATGTTATCTCCTTCTGCTTTATTTTTTCTTTTCTGTTTTTTCTTCCTTTACCTCTTCCCTTCCTTTCTAATCCTCAGAGATAGAATTACCCTTACAATTCATATAACCAAATTTATTAATTTTACAGATTGGGAAAAGGAGGCATACAGTTGAAGTAATGTTTATTGAATTTATTTGGTCATTATTATGGTTTGTCTACCAAAAGTTCATGTGTTTAGGCTTGGTCCTCAATATGGCAGTGTTGAGGTGGCAGGATACAGAGAGAGGTCTCAAGAGTGGTCATTTTCCATGGGCTAGCTCCCTGCCTTCTTCATATTGTCCTCTGCCACATTCTCTCACAAGTGTAATGCCATACACTTGAAGTGATATAGCACTGGGGCCCCCTCAACTAACTAATACATGCTATTTTTCTAGCCTCCAAAACAGTGAGTTAAATAAACATCTTCATGAGTTACTAGCCTCAGGTAGTTTATTATAGTAACAGGAAATAGACTAAGACAGTCATATGTCATCAAAATAGTTTTGGCAGTGAGAAAATTACTTAGCATACAAAATGCATACACATTTTGTTTTCTAACTTTTAGTGTTATAGCATACTTTGATTTAAGATCCATTTTACAGTCTGGAATATCAAGAAAGAACAGTAGTTTTAACCCAAAGACTCATTTGTGAATAGGAAGTATTTAAAAGTGCTAGCAGAATGGATCAGTTAGTTTCAATTTGTATTTAACTAACAGAATCAAGACTTTGTTGTTAAACAATTTGGAACTTAAATAAAACATAGAATGATACTATAAATGATATATCACATTTTTAAAGTATGTTGTTATGCCTATAACCATCCTGATTATTTCTTCATTCAAAAATCAAATTTTTGATGTTGAATAAAGTTGTCAGAAGACTTGAAAAATCAAAAATATTTGAGTTTCATTTATCTCTTTAATAACTCAATTATAAAGATTATAAATTTTCGGGAAAGCCTCATTTGGCCAAATCTTAGCTATCTTTATAGTGAATTGAATTCTACTGAGAAGTGGTCTATGAAAGTCTGATTACCTGCTATATTCATAATCAGTGGTAAGTAATTACACAGAGTGATTGGTCATGATATGCTCTTCTGACCAAATACTCAATGAGTGAGACTGGCATCAGGAAATTTAGATGGTTTGGTAAAGAATAATAGGTATTAAATTTTAACAAGTACAAATTTCCTCTACTCTGCTGATTTTTTCAACCACTTACTTGTCCTTTTGGATAAATTGAATTTGAGGCATGCAGGAAAGATTAGTCACCACTAGTAAGGTTTATAATTAAGCAAAGGTGGTTGAAAAAAAATCCTAAACAACACTGATATCCCCAAAGTTCAGTTATAATTTTGAATGCCTAGAGTGAGAACTGAACCCGGCCCTTTGTATTTGACACTAAACTTGCTTCAAAAGAAATAGATTGCAATTCTGATTCCAAAGGGGGAAGCATAGAGATATATTATAGTTTCAACTTTTAAAACAATTTAGTAGATGCCAATAATTGTAAAATCAGGGATATTTTGTGTATTAGTTTGCTAGGGCTGCTGTAACAAGTACCCTAGGACGCCAAAATGAAAGTGTTCACAGGGTTGGTTCCTTCTTAGGACAGTGTGGGATGAGGAGCTCCAGGCCTCCCTACCTGGGTCTTTTCTCTACGACTCTTCACAGAGTTTTCCCTTTATGCATATCTCTGTGTTCAAATTTCTTCTTTTTATGTAAGGACACCAGTCATATTGGATTAGAGCCTATCCTAAAGAACTTATTTTAACTTTATTTCATCTATAAAGTTCCTATCTTCAAATAAGGTCACACATTCTGAGGTATTAGGGATGAGGACAGCAGTATACGAATGGAGAGTCAGGATAGAATACAACTGATAACTCTAAATTGTAAATTTTTAGCCGTAAATTTAAAAATTAACTTAATCTTAAATTGACTTAACCTTATAATTCTTTTTCTCTGCTTGTCACCTATAAATTTATGAATATGCAGCAATTGAGGTTCTTCAGCTATTTAAATAATGTTAGAGAATTCAATTTCCTGTTCCAATAGGATCAACAGTGTTATAGTAAGGGCAGGTCAGTCTGATCTGTCACTGGTGCTTGAGTCCAGTCATTTTCCTCTTATCTACAAATGATTATTGGACTAGCTCTGCAATATAATTGGGTTGACCTACAAAGTGGCCAAAAGTCATTCTGAGTGGCCATCCAAAATAGTGAAATGGATCTAAATAAACTTGTTGAATTCATAGAGTCAGGAATCATGGACCTAGCCTCTGTTTCCTTTCTGAATAAATGCCAGTCATGAAACAACCCAATAGTTTAAAAAAAAAAACATGAAATTAAAACAGAAGAAATTTAGAGGAATCTATAATTGTGATTCAGACCTAATTCTCCATTGGTGGGAGGGAACAATATTCAAATCATAACATGTCCTTTTAGTTTAACAACTATCCTTTTGTATAAATAAGCATTTTAGCTTATAAAATGGATGTTTGACTGTCTTTAAAAGACAAAAGTTGATCCTTTTGTGATTCCTAAGTGTGGTACTTGGGTTTGCATGATAATGTGTAAAATGTGCCTCCCTTAAAACTTTTTACAAAATTGACACATTATCCCTGTGACATGAACTTGAGGCAGGGGGCAGAGGAGTCAAGCCAGCACAAATGGTCTGTAGAAGAGAACAGGTCAAATACTCAAACCAGATCACAATTCCTTACCAGCTAGGAAGAAGGGCTACCTTCTTGATTAGTATACTCTATATGAGCTACCAAGATTAGCAATTAAAACAATCCACCACCAAGCACACATCCTGTAAGAATACAGTAAGTAAATCTGAGGTATGAAAGTCCCAACACGGATCAGAGAATAGAGACAGGGAGCAAATTGGGAAGAAAGCAGTTAAGACAAGTGGGAAAGAGGGCAGGAAGGAGCTGAATCAGGGCAGAGCCAACAGGGCAGAAATTTTTTGGTTTATTTGGTGGGGTACCAGGGATTGAACTGAAGGGCGTTCAACCACTGAGCTATATCCCCAGCCCTTTTCTGAATTTTATTTAGAGACAGTGTCTCACTGAGTTGCTTAGCACCTCCCTTTTGCTGAAGCTGGCTTTGAATTTGTGAATCTCCTGTCTCAGTCTCCTGAGCCACGGGGATTATAGGTGTGTGCCACCACATCCAGTTCCAACAGAGCTTTTAATAGACAATATGAATTACTGATTCAACAAGCACGAACAAAGTTCCAGGTCTTCCTAAATCTTGATTGTACTACTGCTGAGAATATTTCTCCTGCATTGCTAAGGTATCCTTATTATGGAGCTTCATTAACTCAAGAAAATGAAGTCTACATGTCTTATAACTGGGGAGACAGCAACAGAGAACTTTTAAGTACCTCTCCTTGTTCCCAGAGTCCTTGGGAGAGATCCCCAGCTGTGTGGGATTCCAAAAGACCAGGTACAGACAGTCACTCATCCCAATATGCCAATCATAGAGATGAGCAGTGATGAAGGGCAGGAAAAGAACTTTAATCATCATGGCATGCTGGGAAGAACAGATATAAGGGTACAGTGAGCAAAGATCTGTTCTTAAGGGACTAAACTTTGAGATTTTATAGAAAAGGGTAACGAAGGCAAGAGTTGGGGACTTTCATGGTTTTACACAGCTAGCCATGCAGGTAGGTCATCTTGGTCAGATTATGGTCCTATTGCTCATATCTCATCTGGTTCTGAGAGGTGGCTCCAGAGAAGTCCTTATTGTTTATGAGGGCGATCTGGATCCCATGAGATGATTGCTCCTGCTTTCAGAGCAGCCTCAGTTCTAGTCATGGGGGAAATGATCCCATGTAAGAGGATGATCTCATTATGGGGTGATTTGTCTGCCAGGCTTTGCTGTTCCTGCAATTCAAGATCACTATAGGTTTAGGGCAATGCTCAGAAACATACAGGCACCTCTCCAGGAGTCTGGAACATCCATTTTAAAAAGCTGGTAGTTTAATGTCCCTACAAATCTTAAAAATACCTGAATTACTCTCAAATTGTTGTCCTCAATCCTGAAGGGGGACAAAGCAGATTAGGTTAATTTAGAGCTAATAAGCTTTGTTTCACATTCTTTAAATAATTAACATTCCTATGTGCAGATCTGAGAAGTGACCCAGCATAAACTATAAGGTAATAAAGGAGACATACAAAATGAAGGCAGAGATGCCAGGTTTTATCCTGCTCTTAGTTACACAGTGAGAATCTGCAGGCCCAAGTGCAGAGTCAGTGCTTTTAGTACTGACTAAAGTTGCTTTAATTCCCTTTTATCTCCTGAAAGACTTTTATGTCATAAATAAGGCGATCAAGTGGTAAGTTCAAATATGGCCATTTTTTGGAGTATCCACCAATTAACACAACATTCTCTCTTCATGACAAGAAATAAATATAATTCATCTCATTTCCATCTGATGATCAGTTGCTCACATGCAACACAGTAAAAATGCAATTACATAATTACATAATCCTTTAGAAACTTCATCTACCAAGAAATTATAACACTAAGAATAAAAATTAAAATCTAGAAATTAAAATTACTGTGTCCAAAGAAAAAATCCAAACACAGAAAGCACACATGTATATACACTATGATTAGCATTACGTGACATATGAGTTGAGAATTATTACAAAAAATTTAGTCTTATTACACTATGAATTTAATGCTCTGATTTGTAATATGGGTTTGCAAACTATATCTTGCAAACCAAATGTGGCTCCTGCCTCTTTTTATATAACAGTGGAGATTAATGTTTTTTTTAAATTTTTTAAGTGATCACATTTTAAATGATTATATAATATCCTATCTTGCATTTTGGCCCTGCTATAGAGCATATACCCATTAATATGATGCTGTTATAGACTAATCATCATATTTTGAGATTGCCTTTTAATAAATCAAAAACCAACTAATCAATACGAAGTCATTGGGCAGGGGATGTAGCCCAGTGGTAGAGCACTTGCTTAGCATACTCAAGGCCCCGAGTTCCATCCACAGCAGTGCAAAGAACAATAACAATAACCAGAATAAAACCAGAAAAACCAAGTTGTAACAGAGCAACTCTCTGGAAAGACATCTTTAACAGTAAGGACACATGATTTCCTAAAGAGGCCTCTGTAATGCTGCCTCCTTTTCTCAAGTCAGCTGAACAGACTTGCAGAAAAGAAACAGTGTCTCTCTGAAAGGAAAATGCAGATGTTGGTTCAAGAAGATAGTCTGCCCAGCTTCTCTGTGTGAGGAAGGAGAGAAGAACAGAAGCTTTGGAGAGGAAGACCCCTACTTGACTAGAACCCCTGCCCATTGTATCACCATAACCCCTTTTCAATCATATATTTGTACACACACACTATATACTCTTTGTACCCTGACTCCATCCTAAAATAAGAGATTTGAGGTGTAAAGGCTCCTCTATCTTCTTCAGGGCCTGATTTGAATAAGCCTGTTTCCTCCTATCATATTCTTATTTCCAAGCGCTTAGTTGAGTAGCAAGTGGTAGGAACCTTAAATTCCAGTAAGAAAGTTATTATCTTCACCCTCTGTGGGCTAGGTTTTTCAAGCGGTACTCGCATGACTCCATCTCACTCCCTGACCATCATTAGAAAGAAGATATAAGGTCTGTTAAAACCCTATGAGATTATGTAAATACTATTCATGTTCTTTGACATGATAAAACTTACTAGGGACCTTTGTACTTAATAAGTAAATGAATGATGTGAATTGATACCCAGGTTATTAACTCGGTCATCTCTGTGAAAAGTTGTACACTTGTCCTGTAAAGGAATATCCAAAGAGTTACAATTACAAGGTGCTGTTCAAGATAATTTAAGGTTCCAAGATGTCCTAGAAGCATCAAGTTGCCGATTCAAGAAAGCAACTGAAAAGGCATTCTATCATCTCAAGAGGATTATGACCTGACAAATAATATTTTAAAGGAATAAGCACATACAATTTAGCATCCCTAATCCAAGAATCTGAAATGTTCCAAAATCTAAAACATTCTGAGCATCAATAGGATGCTAAAAGGTGAAAATTCCACACCTGATCTCATAATAAATTACAGTAAGAAAACAAATAGTTGCAATAAAAGTACTGTATACATGAATATAAGGTGCAGATAAAACAAATATGTTAGACTTGAGTCCCATGCCCAACATTGTCTCATTCTGTGTATGCAAATATTTCAAAATCTGAAAAAAATTCTAAATTTAAAACATTTTAGGTTCCAAGCATTTCATATAATGAATAGTTAACCTATAATTGAAAGTTGAAGCATATTTGACATTAACCAAAGAAAGATGCATAGATAGAGAATGAAGGAAAAATTACCAACAGTTACAAGATGACTAAAGAATTACCAAATCAGGAACAACATTAGGAAAGATGAAAGGACTATGATCTAATTTTAAGGAATGTATGGTTATAAGTAAATATTCTTAAAGAGGTCATTTAATAATAGCTATCTTTTAGAAGATACTTTGTGATCTTATTGGAAGAAGATAAAGAATAGTGTTTGGAAACAAAACATTACAACTGTATAATGTAAAAAATGCACTAGTTTAAATTAAATGGTCAAGGGAGACTGTATTCAAAGTTATTCAATAGGAATGAGAGAGCTCACGCTCAATCTTAGCTCAACTCCTTAGGAACAAAGAGCTTAAGAGTTTTTAAAAGATGGGATGGGAAGGTGGGTTCATAGGCCATTTATGTTTACTAATTGGCTTTATGCAAAGAAAAAGTAAATTTTCCCCTATCTTGGAATGGGAGGAGCAATTTTAAAATTTGAAGCAAGGGCCTACTGCTGTTAGTTCCTACCCTTCCATGAAGCTAGGAGACAGAACCCTAACTTCCTTTATGCGTATATTTCTAAATGATGGCTCCAGGTTCTTTCGAAAGATATTCCTGGATTGTTCAGCTGTCAAGAAGCTTTTTAAAAGGTTTATATTTCAAACAGGCAGAAAAATAATTGACAATTACACTTTTTTTTAAGGAAAAGTCTCTAAGAAGAGGGTGATCAGGTGTCTAGAATTAGGAAGAATTCTAGCACCAGTAAGCAAAATAGAATATACACTAGTCAATCAAGTTTAACATCGCACTCCAACTCCCTGCTCCCTCTCATCTCCATGGCCCATGGAATGAAAGTCTGGTGTCTTGGTAATCTGCATTTTTACACTTTCATACTAAAATGTCTTAAGATAAAGTTCTAATATTGTCATCTTGTTGATAATTCACATTTTACTACATTATTTTCAGGCATTGGGAAAAAAGACTCACAACTTAGGTCGAAAGAAAAATATGAACTACTTCTTTGCATAGAGGCGAACCTGCTATTTTTGATGAAGTGACAAACTGTTAATAATCAATAGAAAGTAAAATTCCAAAAGGAAAGCTAAATGCAGTCCTCTTTCTGGTATGCAAGAAAAATGATGTTATAATCTTGAGTTTTTATATGAATGACTGATCACTGGAAAATTTCATGTGACAAAATAAAAATACACCTAAATATAAATGGACTCTGGTAAGTAAGTAAACCCCTAAATCATACATAAATTTCTATATACCATTTAGATTGGTGGCTTTCACCTTTTGAGAAGTTGATGAAATCCACAGACATATAAATTTGTCTAGTGTAGATGGACTTTGTTGCCTTTGTTCACTACAGAAAATATCTGGGTAATAAAATACAGGGATTAAGCACACCATGTTTGAACAGGAATAGAAAGAATATTATGATGTGCATTCTCACAGATCAGAATGAAATTTCACATAAAAATATTACTTCAATCAACCATATTTTAGTATTGTAGAATTAATTCTATAGTTTACTTTAGGAATATTTCCATGGAATAGGGAATGTTAAATTTACTCTCTAGGATTTTAAGAACAATTTAATGTCTTCATGTACAGAATCATTTCTGCTATGCCACAAAATTAACTCCAGTGGGAAATATTTGGTATCTCAAGTGCTTTTAAGTAAGTTTAAAAGTTCAAAAACAAAAAGCATTCTAGTATAAATAAACTACATAGAAAACATTCCTCCTACACTGTTAGAGAATGAGAAAGAACCGATGGTGGGAGGCAGGGGAGTAGTAGGGAGGGTGGATATGATCAAAGTATGTACGGAAATGACACACTGAAGCCCATTTATTTGTGCAATTGTTATATGTTAATTACTATAATTAAAACTTGTGAAATAAAAAAGATTTCCCCTAGAAAAATCACAATAGAATCATTATAACATTAAGTAAAAGGTGATCATCTAAATAAATAGGCAATTTGTTTATAAGTGTATAGAATGTAGAAACCTTATATAATTCTGGATATTATTTTTACTTTGAACCAATACAGTTAGGAAAAACTGTCACTGAACTTATCAAAGTTACTTCACTCTGGGTCTTTCAGAAAACTGGAAAAACAAATGTACACAGAAAAAAGTTAAATTTTTGAGACATTTTATTTGTTTTAACACTTTTAAGATGATTAAAGCCTTTTTTTCGTATCACTAAGTTTTTTTCAAAATAAAATGCTTACTTCTCTAATGAAATGTTTAAAGAAATATTAAGGGAAAAAAGGCAGAGCCCCCCAAAAAGATGGATAGCATATTGAAGAAAATATTTAAAAAAAAAAGCAGGGGAAATGATCAGCAGTTCCCACAGTCCAGCTGCAGCAAAATAACTGGGGGGTGACGAGCAACTTGCGTAGATTGATACAGCAGGAGTGGGAGCCGTTTATTGTAGGACAGGAGGGGTATTTATACATTCCACACAGCTTATCTAATTAACATAAAATAGATACAGCAGTCAACCAATAAGGAATCTCCACACTTAATGGCTCACTGGCATTACTGCACAAACCACCCCCTCTGGCAAAATACCAGGCGCCATCCTGACTTGTTTACAGACTCTAACAAGAAGTAAGTTAACTCCTAAATCTCCTAAATGGAGACCAGTGGCTCATTCCAGAATAGGGGCTAAATTCAACTCTAAGCCAGCACCCAGGTTAAGTAAATGAGGATATGTTAAAATGACTTAACACTGGTTGTACTAGACCACAGTGAATGAGTCTAGTGATTGTTTCTCAGAAGGGAAATCTGTATCTCAAGAGAAGCACAGAGTTATGGGAACAAAACTGAATGAGAGTATTTAATGATGGGGTCTTCTGATGCATTATTCCAAACCTATATAATAAGTTTTTTAATCTACTAGTTGTCTAGTTATTATTAATTCACTGTGAAAATGTGCTTGTAATGGCAAATAGCCATTAAATTTAACAGAGATAGGTAGGATCCATTAATAATAGTTTTATTAAACTATACAATATCATCAATATTATTATCAGCTTTTATTTTCAGTTATAATAATGATGTCTGCTAGTTTTACCAAAGAATAAGTAAAGGCAGCAATGCCAACAATAAAAATCAAACATTATTCATAGTTACTGAAAAAAAAAACAATGCCCAGAATAGTACAACTTTTTATTCATTGTTGACCTGCATTAAAAAATATACAATAGCTGTATGCCTCACTAGCTTTAACATAGTGAACTGCACTGTACCAACCTCACAAAGGCAAGAGTAGAAAAATAGAATTACATAAGTATGTGTATTCAGATGTATGAATAAATAAGTGTAGATGCAAGGCAGTCCAAGAAATCACAGTGCATTTTAAAGTTTTAACTAGTCTGTAAATCAGCTACAAATATTGGAACAATATAGAAAACAATGGCAGCCAATGACCAAGATAAATAGCCAGAATCTATTCATTATTTTTCCCGTTTCTTCGTCCCTCATTTCTTCCCTCTCCTATCCTGCAACCTCCTTTCTCATCTTCTCTCCCATCTTTTCATCTTCCTTTTTCCCCCCCATTGTTTTTGTCCAATTCTTGCTTACTTTCTGCCATACACTATTCAGGTATGTTGACCTGCATTAAAAAATATACAATAGCTGTATGGTTGGTAAGATACACTAAAAGTTCTGATTAAATTCACTACCTCCTAAAAATTCTCCTCCAGTGGGAGATAAAGGGGAAAAAAAAGGTCTAAATCAAAATGAAAGTAAAAACCGAGAAATAGGTAAAGATGTTTCCATAAGAAACAGGAGTGAAAAGATGAGAAGAATGTGACCAAATTGGGGGAGGAAAATTTTGTTTGATGATCCAAAGAAAACTTCTCCAGTTTAGTAAAAATTTACATGAAATTTTATGTAAAAAAAAAACTTAACTCTGTACATCACCCACATTTTAATACTACAGAATTAATTCTATAGGCTTACTGCAAAAGTATTTCCAAGGAATAGGGAATATTAAATTTAGACTCTATTCTAGGATCTCAAGAACGTTTTAATGTCTTTATGTACAGAATTGGTTATACTATGACACAAATTAAAGTGAAGGGTAGGTCATGTAACAGTGGCAGAAGAGAATTCCAGAACAAGGAAATCACAACCACAAGCCTTTTCTGCAGGAGGAATGAACCTCTTGTGAACAAGGCCAGTGTGATTTCCATGGAATGACTGATGAGATTGACAGGAAATGAATGTGCAGAGATGAGCACAAGGATTGTGGATGATGGTGTGAAATTTGGATTTTATCCACATGCTGTGACTATTTTGTAGAATGATATATAACAGGAGACTATTTTCTAGTCCAACTAGAAGTTGAAATAGGTTTCAAATGGAGACAGCTTGAATTCTATAAATCACCTTTGGGTACAGAATTTTAAACCTGTGGTATGCTTAGGTTATACCTATAGTATTATACATGTGGTATTATTTGATTATACCTGTGTTACTTGATTAAACCTGTGGTATACTTTGATTATACATGGGCATATAATCCTATAGCATGATATGTATACTGTCTTTCAGGTTATAAAATACACTTATTACATTATTTCATTTCACATTCACACTCTTTTAAGGTATACAGAAAAGGTACTTAAATCCTCATTTCATGTACTCAACAATATGGGCATAAGAAATTAAAATGAATTGCCCACAGCTGTAATACTAATAACAGAAGTCTTAGTCTTGACTTGTGAGTCAACACACAAATAAATATCTAACAATTATAGTTTAAAAAATCATAAAAAATTAATTATAGGTTAAAAAAAACACCAAAATATACATACTGGAACGTGATATATGTAAAATAAATACAACTTATTTTAGGTTTAAAAAAATTTTGTAGCTATAGATGGACAAAATGCCTTTTTTAATTTTATTTTTTAATTTTTATGTGGTGCTGAGAAATGAACCCAGTGCCTCATGCATACTAGGCAAGCACTCTGCTACTGAACCACAGCCCCAACTCCTATTATGGGTTTTTGTTTATTTTTTTGCAGTTAATATTCTCCTCCACAATCCCTTCTTCTCTGTCCACTGGGAACAAACAGACTTCCTCTTACCTAAAGTCAGATTCTTCAGAGTTGTGGGTATATATTTAAACCTCTATGTGCTTTTTCTCATGGTAAGGTCTAAAGCCCTTGGGTTCTCAGGTGCTAAGGTGATGCTTTACTGCTACTTTTTAAATGAAAACCCAGTAGTCCTAAAAGCTAACTTAGAAAAATAATGATTGCTAAATTTTGAAAAGAAAACAAAGATATTTAATTCCTCCTTGCTTCATTATTTTACTATTCCTGGAAACCATTAAAATATTAGGAAAACCTTATTTTATGACTTCCAAACCCATCTAGTTCCAAAATTCCAACACACACACATGCTAAAATCATGTCATAGACCAATTATGTTTACAAAATATGGGAAAACAAATTCAGAAAGGTATTTAAGCCTATTCAAATCCATAAGTTAGAGTGACTTTGAAGTAATTATATATACATATCATATAGATACCTTTGGAACAAGTTCAATTCTTTATCTGAATAATAAGTACACTCTGACTTATAGGAACAAGCACACTTTTTTCGGCTCAAGCTCCCTGGCCCTCTTTAGTTTTGATATAAGGACATCAGAATTCACTTGTGCAAGGAGTCTTTGTGTTTCATTGAAAAAGTTAAAATTTCCTTTCTCTGAAACATTATAAGAGACTCTGCCATTAATCAATAGGTGTGTTAAGTCTAAAGTCTTTTAAAATTATGTTGGGATTTAGTTTTTTATAAAAGCTGAAAACAAACATCACAGATTCAATGACTCATATGTCAGAAAAATTAGCTATTTTGGTGATTGTATTATTTTTCTAACTTACTTTTTTTCCCCAAATGAAAAATTGCTGAAAAGGTATTGTTACCTTTACCAGTCAGCCATGGGAGAGGAAACATGGCATAAAAATCATATTACCATCTAAAAATCCCAAGATAAAAATACACTAATGTAGACTGTATTGGTGCTTCATTGATCTTGTACATCCCTTTTCCTAAATTCAAGCGATAACTCTGGCTCATGACTTTTGTTTATATTCTTTTAGAATAAATCTTAAACTAGGTGCCATGGGTTTTTAAAGTGAATATTCAACTAGCATATTGTTAGAGTCTGTAAACAAGTCAGGATGGCACCTAGCAAAATGCCAGAGGAAATGGTTTGTGAAGTAACGCCAGGGAACCATTAAGTGTGGAGATTCCTTATTGGTTGACTGCTGTATCTAGTTTATGTTAATTAGATAAGCTATGTGGAATGTATAAATACCACTCCTGTCCTACAATAAACTACTTCCACTCCTGCTATATCAATCTACACAAGTTGTTCGTCACCCCCCGGTTATTTTGCTGCAGCCGGACTATGGCAGCATATATTATTACTAATATTTCCTTTTCTTGAAACTTTACGACTTCTCTGCTTTTAAAAACTTTCTAGACAACCCTAAATTGTGTAACTAATAAAGAAGAACCTATTTTCCTAAAGAAATACTTTATAGCAGAGGCATTGTATAATCCTTATCAATTGCCACAGGTAAGTAAATTGACAGTCCAGACACTGATTCTAAAGAAATATTGGATGGGTATAGTGAATAGTCTATCATTAATAAGTAAGCCTGTTTCCTCAAACCAATATGCAGACTATATAAATGAAAACATTTTGTATAGTTTAATATACTAGTTATTGAATTGTTATCATCAGTACTACTAATAATGCAGTAAGTATTGATAGCATTACCAGTGATTCTTATAATTATCCCACATATGCCCATGAGGATTAAGCAACCAACTTCTGTATTCCAAGTTGAAGTAAGGATAAGCAATACACCAGCAATACCATGTAGGCGTGTGGTGATCAATATATTTTTAAAATATCTTTTTTTAATTCCAACTTGGCAAAGTATGTCCATTTAGTTTATAATTCTCACTGTTTACTCAGACCTAGAATTGTAATAGATTTTAAAATGGTATTATTTTTGGATTTTCAAGCAATATAATTCAATTTTAGGACAATTTTGAATAAAATTGTGGCACTGAATTAGTTTCTTTAGATTATAAAATAATTCCCTATATTTACATTGAGACATTTGGTAAAATAATAATGCTAAATTATTTACTTCATTTGTAACATACTCTGAAAAATATAAATACTTTGGCACTTGAGAGAGGAGCAGAAGCAGGAATTTCACCTTCACCTTTATCTAGCCCTTCTCCCCTTAAGCTGATTATAAAACCTTTATAGTCAGGAAAAGAGGATCCTGTCCTCAAAGACACAAAGAAGAATCTGAACAAATAGGTTTTTTTAAGTTTTCTGCAGTTTATTAACATTTGATCCTACCTGTGTACAATCATAGTTCTGCACAACTGTCCACTCTTTATCAAACCTAAGCTAAAAATACACAGGTTTCCCTATTCCTTTGAGCCTTCATTTTTTGAAGACTACTGTGTTATTAAAACTTATATTAAATAAATTTCTATAATTTACTCTTGTTAATCTGATAGGTGTCTCAATCATGAACCTAAAGATGGGTGAGAAAATTGTTCTCCCATATAATCAGAACTTTTTCTAAAAAGTTATGTCATATCATATATCACTCTTATAGGAGCACAAGAATCATTATTTTATAGGATGTCATGGTTATGCTTCACAGAAAATAACACTACTTGCACAAACTGTATACTGCACTATTTTAGTTAAAAAAAAAATGCTCCAAAGGAGAAATGGCTTCAAAAGTACAACAAAGAATCGAGGGAGAAGGTACTTGAAAATATCCTCTGGGAACTATTGGATCCCTCATATTTATCCCTCTCTTGGCTCATATATAAAGATTTGAGGTGGGCATTGGGCCAAGGCAAAGACTAATATCAGACCTGGGAAGCAGAAGTATACTCTGAATGCAGATAAAAATCAATGGGATGGCCAAAAATAATTCTAGAAGAAGATAACTTGAACAGATAAAGAATGGAAAAAGAAATAAGCAAAAAAGTTATGAAAGAATTAGTTCCAAAAGAATTTGTTCAAGCTCTCACAAATAGTATCAGTTCTGCTATAAAACTGTTTAGTGAATTTGTCCCAACACAATTGGTATATTAAGAAACAACTTTAACATAACACAGACTTTTGTTTTGTTATATGTGGTTTCATTGGTGAAAAATACTGGTTACTGCAGAAAATGTAGCAGTTCAGTAAAATCACACACACAGACACACACACACACACACACACACACACACACACACACATTCCTATCAGACATCTCAATTCAGTTTGTTTTGAGCACCTCTACCCACATATGGTGTTACAACTTTCTACTTCATAAACCCCCTCCTACCATTAATTTAAAATTACTCATAGTTGCAACCCTTCCAACTTCACAACATACATTAGGCCTTTTAAAATCTTAACTACCATATTTATAGGCATATACTATATAGTATTTAAATATAAGTATATATAGATATACAATAAGTCTATATACTTTTAACCATTTAACAGGTGCAAAACTATGCTACTGTTTTATATTAGATTCTAATATTTTTAATGTTAATTAATGTTTTTGAAGTTCATGTTTACAACTATTTTCCCCAAAGCTTTCAGGATTTTATTACATGATTTTGCAAAAAACGGTTTTTTTTGTAACATATATCATATTATAGCAGAATTGACTATGCTGAAAATAAATGTGCAATTCTAATGCTATGTAAATATTTCAATAAAATTCATTCATTCTTAAGATATTTATTTAGTACTTACTATGTAAGAAACATGATGTTAGGAATATTTTCTTCATCCAATATTACTACTGCAATAAGATTTTGAAAAAAGTATAAAAGCATAAAACTGTAAAATATCTGCTTAAACTACTGATAGATGACACTAAATTTCATGTTAAATAGAATACTAATAAATAATGGGATTAAAATTTATAGTAAATACATATCACATTCATGTCAGATTATTCAAATAAAACACTCATATTTTAGCATTAGGTATCACTATCATGTTATAAGTGGAATTATATAAACAAGAAAATAAAGAAAAACAGCATGACCTAACCCAAAATGCTTTTAATAAAATTTAATTCCCATTCTTTCTTTAAAGATAAAATTCTCAAAGAGAATAACTGTCCCAAATTGATCTTACACTCATTATTAGAAATTTCCTACTATCACTAGGAATATACCACTCCATAGTACCAATTATCTTTCATTCTAAAAGTCCTAAAATATAAAAATGACAAAGCAAGCTTATCAGCTATTATTACTTGCTATTTGGCAAGTTTCAAAATCATTTACTTAAAAAGTAACAATAGAAGAGAAACAATTGAAAAATAGTTATATATTCAACACATGTGCCAAATGACTGCTGTTGTCAGGTACCACAACAATGGATTATTCAAGAGAGAAAGACATCATTAACAACAGCAGCCAAAGAAAAGGGAAAAAAAAAATAAAGACAAGCTTAGAGTATGCTTTTAAAAGAAACTGTACATCTTTAAAGAAACATATGTAGAATATATAAATAAATGCTGTATTACTGAAAGCATTATTAATAATAACTTCTATTCTTCCTGAAATAATACACAAGTGGCACAAGGTATTAAAAATAAATTTAATAATGTTCATCTGGAAAAATTAATAGAAATAGCCAAGAATTTAGTCTAAAAAAGAGAAAGGACATATATTAACACATATTTGAATAATAAAAACTATATCATCATTATGGTTCACTAGCATGAAAACAAGTGGAAAGATGTAACTTAGAACATTCACAAATATAACAAAGATTTCGAATGTGATAACTAAGCCTCTAAGCCAATAAAGAACATGCTTTGTTTAGCAATTGCTAATAGGAAAGTAAAAAGTTCTTAAAGAATCAATATATGTCTTTAACTCTCGTAGTAACCAGAATAAATTCTAGGTAAAGTGCTGAACGATGTTGAAAAATCAAAAAAATCCTAGAAGAAAAATATTAGCAGATAGGTTTCTAAAAAAATTTAATAAACTAAAAATATATGTTAATAAAATATAAAAATAGAAGATTCAAGAAAAAGAAGACAAGTTGAGAGTTGGCAAAAATTACTCAGTTGGGAGAACACTAGACTGAAGACAAATATGAAAGGCCAATCAATTAGATTTTTAAAAAACAACATTAAAATCACAATAGAAGAAAATGGACCAGATAATGACCAATTATAAAATAATAAAATATAATGGACATATATATATATAAAATTTACTACTAATCAACACAAATAAAGAAAATCAGAAACAGCTTTTCATTTACTAAATTAGCAAATACTTTATTATTTTAAAATATTGAATCCCACTGACAATGTAATAAGACAGGCCTTTTCATTTTCTAACAGTAAGGTATTGTATTTGTTAGGTCTGCTGTAATAAAATACTATATAATATGTGGGTTAAACAACAGAAATTTTATTTTTCTCACAGTTCTGGAGGCTGGAAGTCCAAGATCAAGGTGCTGGCAGGGTTAGTTTTTCTAGTGCTTATGATCTTGGCTTGTAGATGGCAGATTTTTCTCCTTGTCTTTGTAAGGTCTCCCCTACTGAGTATGCCCTAATCTCCCCTTCCATAAAGACACTACTCATATTGCACAGGACCCACTTTTATGACCTCATTTTACTTTAGTTACCTCCCGAATGCCCTTATCTCTAAATACAGTCACATTCTGAGTCATTGAGAGTTAGGACCTCTACAAAAAATTTTGAGAGGAAATTCAATCCATACAAGTGTCAAATAAAAAAAATGTGACAGGAAGACATTACTTAAGCCTATTATAAGGAAAAGGGGCCAAAGTTCAGACTCAGCTCAACTATGCTAAAAAAAAAATAAATTGACTGGGGCATTTTAAGAGCTGAAGTAGGGGATGTTCAGTCATCTGTGTTTTCTAATTGACTTTGTCTAAAGGTAAAGACAACTCTCTCCTATCTTCAGGACAACTTTTGAAACTTGAAGCAAGGTGCCCACTGAAGGAATGTCAAGTTGGTAGCGTGAAAATGATAATGATAGAATTATTCATACCATTGACAGTGACTACAAATCTCAGAACTCTCAATATCCCCATACACTGAGAGCCAGCTAAACATTCACCAGCATGCACGGGCTTTGATAAGACATCAAAATGATACAATGAAAAAAAGCAACCAGTGTAGATTTGTCTTCTAGATGCTATTAAGACTGAAGATCCAAGGCAACTAGGGTTTTCAGGCATGAGTTCAACAGATAGTTTTATGAAACAACTTTTCTTAAAGAGAGCCCGGGATTTTTACCAGGTTAAAGCCTGGTACAAGAAGTAGGAAAGAAATGAGAGGGAGACCAAGCGGATGATCTCAAGGTAATTCTGGAAGGAGATTTAGAATTGGCTGAAAAGTGTCTGAAAGGGACAAGTAAATAAGTGTTTGCACAATCCTCCAAATCAATAAAATAAAAAGATTATTGGTTCATCTCAGGATTATATTACTTCTAGAATTGGTGGTCCCAGGAGGTCTTATTATACTTGCACAGAATATAACAAGTTAAATTTGCCTTATAGGTATGTGATACATAACTTTCAAGCAGAAATGAATAAGACCAACTCTCTTTCTTTTTTGCAGTGTCTAATAAGCCTTTATTGACAGAGTGCACCAAAAATTAGAGGAAATACATTCTGCTGGGGAAAAAAATCCTAATTGGCAAATGAATTTAAACAGTGATGATCATTCTAAAATGCAAATCAGCTCATTTCTTCTCTCACTTCAAATGATGTGATGGTTTTTCATTGTCCATGGAATGAATTTAAAAAATTGTAGCATGGTTCATTAGGCAGTGTATCATCATATTCTACCAATCTCTCCTACTTGGCAAACTGCAGCCATCTACCCGCTTCTACATTCCTCCATCCTCCACACCAGACAGAATTAGGAGGTACTACAAGAGTTCATAGGGCACAGTTATGTTTCTATCCCACAACCCTAATCCTGAATTGTAAACCATAAACCTATATACTTTAAGAATCAAATTCTTTGAGAGACAAAACTGTTAGTTCTATCCAACACTTGCCCCTTGCAGAGTAGGTGATATGAAGGAAATATTTTTAATGAATGAATGAACAATTATTTAAGGAGTACTTATAGTTTCTAGGGGAAGAAAAACTAGTACTTACAGGATGATTATAATTCCTCTACCATTTATTCTTTTTGGTTCCAAAGGAAAAGTGGTGTGTAACTCAGAAAATGTCCAGAGATTCTCAGATAGCTGATATATCTAAGTTCCACTTTATTTTAAATATTGATAATTAAAGAAAAAAATCTCTTTATGCTTTGGTCAAAATAAGTTGCTACTATTTCAAATTAATCTTCTACCCATTTTCTCTTTTTTGTCAAAAGACAGCTAGGGAAAGGGATAGTTGAGTATAATGATAATTTTCAAATTAGATATAGTATCATTTAAGTCTCTTAGGAAACATTTTGGTATATGAATATAAACACATACACAGATGTACATTCACAGCTCAAATTTAAAGCATATAAGGAAAAAATTTTAATAACAGAAGAATAGTTGCATTTTGAGTAGACTAATTAATCCAATCAATTACCTTCACTGTCTAACTCCTTACCCTCAAATCTTATCATTCTACCTACCTTGACCTGGTAATGTTCTCTATTGATGGAAAACAAAGCCCGTGACTAAATTAATGCACTTCAATCAAGGTTCATTTTTCTTGAGAATGGCCCGACACTTAATTCTGTGTAAATCTGCCCAGCAGGCAGTTCTGTATAGTTTTTAATAGTGTAAATGTCTATTACCAGACATCTGTTTTAAAACTATCTTATTCATTCTACTTTCTCCATCTAATTGCATTATTTTGGTAAGCAGAAGAAAAAAAAAGTAATTTAAAATGACATCTATCTGAATCAGTCCCAAACTAATTAGCTTTTTTCATCCTCAAAAGATGTAAAAACAGATGTTTTTGTTACTCTGCCCTGATACTGCATATCTTTTTATATGGGAATCAATCTGTTTAATCTTTGCCATTTTCTTCTGCTTTTAACTGGTATTACTACTTGCAATCTTCTACAGAAATGGTCTTAAAACATTTTTTCCTTGAAATGTTTGCTTCAACCACTAGTAACTTTCAGATCTGATACTTTCTGATAAGGCAGAAGATACAACAATGACCCAGCATTTGTAGTGGAAGGACTTAAAGCCGGATGATAGAATCTGTGCACAAATACAACCCTGCAAAATTAGCTTTGTGGCAAAAAATAAAAGAAATGTAGCTAACAAAAAAGTATGTAGAAATGCTATTAGAAAGCTAGGATAGATCACTGTCATGGAGCCAGGAAGAAAAAGCATTAAGGAATTTTCAATAATGCCAAGTGATAGTGATCATTTTTCATACTTATATAGTGTTTCACACCTTCCAAATATTTCCAAATACTCTAATATGTTACCAATGACAAACTTGCAATAAGAGCAAAACAGATCAATTTTTCTTTGGATTAAAAAATCATCAAGGTTAAGGAAGATTAAAAAGATCAGAGAGGAAAGCAATTATGGGAATATCTAAATTGGGCAGCATTTTTGCTGTGTACGTGCACAAATTCTGATTTGGAGTCCCTGAGTTCCAATCTTAGATCACTCAGGGTTTACTGACCCTTTGACTATCTTGGACCTCAGGTTGTTCACTTATAAAAACAGATCCTGAAAATGCTTACCTTACAGATCTTACAGTAAGGATTAAGTAGCTGACATTCAATAAATTCTTGATGCTATTATTACAATCACTAAGGGACCAGAAGATGGAAAACATAGTCACAGAATCAACATTTGCTTTACCTTTCTCTGCGGGGCTCTGGACAAACTGAGGAACAAAGGAAATGTGACAAGGGAATGCCTAATTTTAAGGATGGCCAAGTGGCCATGGAAGGACACAAATGGCAAAGTCTAAGGCCCCATTCCAAGCCACAAATGCTGAGATGGGCCTGGCAGTCTTGTCAAAAAATAGAAAATATTATATCATTCTACTAGGGGCTTTTGTTCGAGGACAGGGTTGTGGATAATCATAGCATGTGACTTTAACTCCAGTCTAAAAAATTTTACAAGTATAGGCATGTAAGTTAATTACCTTTAATGTTGAAGACACAATTAACTCATGTAGTAACATCTGGTGGGCCTATTTGCTTTTTCAAATTAGGATAATTAGAACTGACAAAGTACCTTCTTCCAATTTCTCTTTCTTATCACATCTTAGATTATTTGAAAGTTTTTTTTTTTTTTGGTGTGACAGTTTTCCTTCCATTTACTAACATCATTCACTTCATTTTATTTTAAATGGCAGCAGCTGTAATCATTACCATGACACTGTTCACAATGCAAATTTATGTTACATTGAAACACCATTATCGGTATTGTATGGTATTCATCAAGCATGATCAAAGACATGGTTTTTTTGAAGGCTTCCTGAAAGATACTCACTAGTGTTCCCAACTCTTAAGACAGGGATAGACATATAATAGGCATTGAAAAAATAAATATCCCTTACACCAAAGAAAAACATGAATCGGTCACTATGTGCAAGCAGATAGTACTATATATTAATTAGAACATAAATTATTTTGCCTGTAATTTCGAAGTTCCTTTTTATGGCTATATTAATTTATAAAACTGTTATCTTAATCCCAACATATCATGCCCCTTTCATCTTGTGCATCCTAACAATTCTTTTACTACTAGGAAAAATATTCGTGCATGCCAAATTCTATATTCTCATGTTGAACTCCCAGTAGACAGATTACTTAACCTAATAGTTTATAATGATTTTTTTGACCAACCCTCTATAAGTGACATGATACAAAGGTCATTAATATTCAGGAAATATCCAACTTAAATATGCATAATAAATTTTTCTCTGGTTACTATATTTTTCCTGGTCAACTTCCTCTTACTGGACTCCCCACATACTTTTTGTTCTTAGTTGAACATGGTATTTAATTCTGCATAAACCAACTCTTCGACAACCACTCATTTCTCTGGATATTTCCCACATATAGATCATCGCCAACATATGATAGCTTAACTTATTTTTTTTTTTTACTTACAGATCATATGAAAGTGGGAAACATTCAGTAGAAATCTTAGTTCTAATTTTTCTCTTTCCTGGGTTATCTATACAGTAGGATACTCTTTTCTGATGCTGGGCAGCCAGGGTCCATAGCTCCCAGTAAGCCATGCAGTCACAAGTGAAGAAGAAAGATGATACTCCACAGAGTACTGTGCTATGGAGCTATGTTGTTTACATTAGCTGTGTCAAATAAAATGGGTCTGCTTTAAAGGAAATAAGAAAATAGTTTATACTGAGCACATTATGAAATACTTTGGCCCAGGAACACAGAATCATACTACCCTGATGGACATATTCTACCATGGAGGAAGTTACCTGAACTTTTATAGTCATAGAACAAAATAAAGACACAAATCACTATATTTACCAATTACTTTGACAAGAGGGTCAGGTAGCTGGGTCAAAGCAAGGCAAAAAATCTTCTCTATAGATTTTACATGTTATAGAAGTATTACCTTGAGAGTTCGTAGATGCTAGAAGTCTGCAAAATCTAGTGGTACATTCCAGAATGTTAATTTATTAGTCACAAGGTTAGAATGAATACAAAAATTAAGATAAATGACTATTAAAGAGCTTAAGATAGACCAAAATAATTTTGACTCCACCTACAACATTCCAAAATGTTCTAATAAGCCAAGGAAACTGCAGGATCTGTAATATAGATGCAGTTTTGTCAGAGAACTTCAGTTTACAGTTGTATTAAATGCATTTTAAAAATATATTTTTCAACTCATGATGGGCTTATCAGGATTTAACCCTCTGTACACCAAGAAACATCTATATATATGAAATATACATGTTTAAAATTATATTTTTCTTTTGTAATCTATCTTTTGTTATAGGGGTCCCAGTGGAGAATTTAGGACAAAGTGGAAGTTTTTTCATTCCCTAAAAAGAAAAAGGACAAAATATTCACAAAAAAATCTACATTAAGGCAAAGTTTTTATTTAATATATTAGAAAATTTTGTGGTAAAAATATAGTATTGTACCACATTAAATTTTTAAAAAATGAGCAAATCTACTTAAAAACATATTTTGAAAGACCTCTGAATCTATAAATTCACGTATGCTTGCTAGGTTGATAAGGCAATTCATATTTTCTTTAGCTCATAGCTTAAATCAATAAATCCAGATAAGAAATATTCTGTAATATCTTTTATTATTCCCATCTTTATCAAGAATTGAGGTTCTATTTTAATTAGAATTCTGTGGGTATGTCTGAAATTGCTGCTTGCTGCTTTTAATTTTACTTAAAAAATTCTAACCTATGGAAAATATTTTAAAAGTACGATATCACCATTGTAACAGGGTCTCCCTGGAAGAAGAACCAACCCTTACCTAACTCCATTTTGTCTCTCTAACCTATTTTTTGTCTCTCTCCCTCCAAGTAATTTTCCTACCATGGTTTACCTCAAACTCCTAATGGCAGGAACCATGGCTGCCTGCAAGCAGGAGCAAGCATCTGAGGATGAGGAATAATTTACATCCTTCTCTACCCCCAAGAATTAATAATTTTCCTGTCACCACCGGGGTCCATGAACCCAGACCTGAGATAATAAAAAAATCAGATTATGTTTGACAAAAATGCTATATATACTTCCTGTCCCCTGCCTTAATTCTTCTGTGTATTCCTGGAGCAACTGTCAGTACCCCAAAGACAGATCTTAGGTCCCTAGACCTCTATTCTTCCCAGTATGGCCACACCCAAATAAATTCCTTTCCTATTTCAGCACCACTCCCCTCTGTCTCTGCTGATTGGATTATTATGGCAAGAGGACAAGTATGGTATGTTAAGAACCCTAGAGTCAGGACACTGGACTAGGACTCCAGTAACACCATCAAGCTATATTAAAGTTACAATGCATTTATCGTGTGATAGTAATACAACTCACAAACTGATCAATCTCACTTTCTGGAATTAACTGGGAATATAAGTGGAAAATAAGATCTTCATGTCTCCAACTTTTTCTTAAATATTTTTCCTTTTATTTGTTCTTAAATATACTTTTGAAAATCTGCAATGAATTATTGACTCCAAAAGATCGTTTAAAATATTGATATACTAAAATAATCATTAAAAAGTGTACAACTGAACAGTTCTAAATTGGGACAAGAGTTTTCATAGTATCCCAAGAATAAAACCATAAATCACTTTGCCTTGCCAAAGTACAGAATCTATGAAACATAAATACACATAAAAAGTATAAATGGTAGTTTATGAGTGATGAGATTATTAAAAGTAAAATTTTAGCCTGTCTTAAGTGACCTAACAACTGCACAGTATGACTAACATTCTAATTTCTAAAGCATTAATGAAGCAATTAGCATAGAGATGAATGCAAATGACAAGCAATTATGGAAAAATGGTAAGGTAAAAAGATGAAAAATGAAGGCGCTGAATTCATGACTTTGTTCCCTGTTTAGTACCTTTGAGGATAACCTGGCTGACCCACTAAAAATGCGTGTCTACCAACATTGTTGTATATAAGATAATTTCTTGTTTTAAACACATATAACAGATAGCAGAACTTATCATAGACCTTTAACTTTAACCTCTGACTGCAGGTAATTCTTATGCAAAGACTTCAACCTTAGTAAAACACCTTTTATTTAAGGACCTTAAAGGATGTTATAGAAAAAGAAATAGTGGGGGAGGGAATTATTCCTCCTCAGTGTATTTCAGTCCCACAGAGTAAGTCAAGAATCACATTAAATGATGTATGACATTAAAAATTAGAAAAAAAAAAAACAAGATCAAGTCACAAAGAATTAATGGTCTTGACTTCCCTTGGCACCCTTTCTATTGTCAAAGAGGATTTTCACTTATTCAGCAGCTTCTGAACTTACTCAGTGGCTAGGAACAAATTTATTTTCCTCTATAATGATATTAAGACATTTTATAAATGTATTATTTAAAGAGACTAAGAGGGGCTGGGCTATAGTGCAATGGCAGAGCACTTGCCTAGCATGTGAGAGGCACTGGGTTTCAATCCTTAGCACTGTATAAAAATAGAGAAATTTAATAAAGGCATACTGTCCATTTACTACTACTAAATAAATAAATAAATAAATAAATAAATAAATAAATAAGTGACTAAGAAAGTTGAGTTCATTACAAAAATATTTTTATTCAATGTCTTTATAAAAAATGACAAGAAAAAAATAATTTAGAATCTCACTTCTATCAAGTATTGCACACCCTTGAGAAAGTCCCTAACATTTGTACTAAATTTTTTTTATGTATAAAATAAATGATAGAACCTGCTTCATGCTTGTTATGAGGTTTAAAGTATTTTTTTTTTAATCTTATTTTTCGGGGGTGGGGTTCTTGTTTTTTTCTCTTTTTTTGGAACTGGGGGTCAAACCCAGGGCTTTGGGAATGCAAGGCAGACTCTTTGTCACTACTCTACAAATTTAGAGAGCTGCATAACTCCACAGGGTAGCACTTGCCTAGCTTTGCACAAGGCCTGATATTTGATCCCTAGCAACACACACAAAGAAAATAAATACATTTTGAAAATGAAACAAGAACTTAGAAAAGTATTTGATCTCTTTAAGTACTCAAATATATTAGTTATAACTATTGCAAATAACTAAAAAATGTACAAAGAAAAATATTCACCATATCCTGGTACATAGAAAACCTTGGCTCTTTGCAAATCAATTTTTTTCTCCCCTTTTTTAGTTTCCCCACCTTGTGCTAGATAGTGAACCTATGGCCTCGCCTATGCTAGGTTAAAATGGTCTATCACTGAGGTACATATCCAGACCTTTTTGTTTTGAGAAGCAGTCTTGCTAAATTTGCCCATGGTGGACTTGCATTTATTATTCTCCTATGTAGTCTCTTGGTAACTGGGATTACAGGCATGTACCACTGCACCTGGCTGAGAAAATCTATTTACTATATATCATTCACTATCACTATGTGTACTCATACAAAATATAAGAATATCCATAGCAAAACACTGGCCAGATACATTAAATTCTAATTTGCCTTTTCACTTATTAATACTTAACTAAGCAGAACAATTTTAAATGAGACATAATTTCTGAAGTATTTAGGTCCCCTGCTACATTTTTCTTAAATACAAAGGACAAATATAATTAAAGAAGATATCCTTAAAAGCAAATACCAAAGCAGTGTGAGGTAAAAGATAGTAGAATAACATTGTATGAGAACATAGAGTGTGGAGTGACTGCATCTGGATGTTTGAGTGAAACTTACAATTATGTTAATATAATGTTTTTTAATTAATTCTGTATTAACTTTCAACGGTAACAAAAAATACTGAATGTGATCGAACGGACAAGGTATTTAACAAGGTAAAAATTGTGGAGATAAACTAATGCCAAACTGTCATTCACCAAATAAGGAAAAAGAAATCTGAGAAAAGCTAAATTTCTAGTGAATGCACCATTTAAATTACTAGAATTGATGCAATTCTAGATTCTATCACGGTAAGTTTGAATAAAAATAAAGAAAAACTTGATTTCTTACATCTGTTAGTGATTAAGTAATTGGAACAAACCTTATATTCAGGACAATAAGAAAATTTGGGAAGCACATTTTCTGCTTGAAGGAATCAGAGAGAAAATACTGAAGGATGATCAGGCTAGAACCTAAGGGTTGGTGAAGGCCATTTGGTGAGCCAAGTTTCTTGTGGATTTCAAAGTAGGTAACTGAGGGACTAAGAAGTGCTTTTCAAAGTCCTGTTGATCTGGGTGAAAGGAATTGGAGTCCAGTATCCATATAAGGGTCCATGCTGACGTGAAAACCCTGTTTTGACTGGAACTTTAAAAAAGAAAAGAAATTATATGTATACATAAGTATGTACATGCATATATGGAATACATACATACGCATATGTATATATGCACATATATTCATATATAGAGAGAAAAATCATTGATCTATGCATTTAATAAACATAAATCCAAGTAGGATAAATTCAGATATCCACACCTTGAAATACTATTGTCAAATTGTTAAAGACCGAAACTTGAATGGATTGAAAAACAACTTATCACATATAAGAGGTCTGTAATAAAATTCACAACTGATGTCTCAACAGAAAATATGGTGTCCAAAAGGCCTTTGGACGGACACTCAAAAGTGCAGCTATCAACCAAAAGAGCTATACTCTTCTAAAGCAAAGAAGTAATTAGGACAAACAAAAGTGAAAGAATTCATTACTGGCAAATCTTCTTTCCATTAACAACAGGAATTCTCTAATCAAAATCAAAAACACAAAGGTGAATGAGCATTGGTAAAAGTAAGTACATCAATACAAAAAATAGTATAAATATATTTTTATAAATGTTTTCTCTATCCAATTTAAAAGACAACTGTATAAGTAATGTGTAAGTAAAACTGTTGGTAGCTGAAAATGAAGACATAATTTTTCTGTTGGTAGCTTATACCAAAGAAAATAGAATTTGTATGGAAAGAATGCAAAGAAAGGGGAAGAAATGAAACTGTGTTAGAGAAGAATGTCTAACTTTTAATTTTTAAATTTTTTTAAAGATGGACACAATATCTTTATTTATTTTATTTATTTTTATGTGGTGCTGAGGATCAAACCCAGTGCCTCACATGTGCAAGGCAAGTGCTCTACCGCTGAGCTATAACCCCAGCCCCAACTTAATTTGATATTAATCTGAACTAGATTGTTCTTAATTATGATGTTAATTATAATCCTTGAGACTAAGACAATATCTCAAAATTGTAGGAGAAACAAACAAAAGAGTTAAAATGATATATGACAAAATACCTGTTCAATACAGCAAAACATTATTGTAGAAGAACAAAAGCAACCTAAGACACATGGAAAAAATTGAAAAATGTCAGAAAAATTCCACTAGTAATTACATTAAACATAACTTGACTAAATAGTTAAAATCATAGATTAAATGGACAACAAAAATATTAAATTATATATTGCATATAAGAGACACTTCTGATTGAAAACCACAGATAGGTTGAAAGTAAAAAGATGGAAATATAAATACCATGCAAAGTAAGCAAACTTCACTGTGCATAGTAATATCAGGGACGATAGATTTTGAGACAAAAATTATCACTACAGGCAAAGAAGGACATTTTATAATGATAAAAATCAAACCTTCAGGAAAACATAATAATAAATGTAAAAGTACTGTATAATAGAGCCCTGAAAGACATGAAATAAAAACTGATGAATTGAAAGAGGATATAGATATTTCAAGAGTAATTGAAAATTTCAATATATCATTTTAAACACTAAATAGAAGAACTAGGCAAAAGATCAACAAAGATATAGAACACTTGAACAATATTAGAAAAGACATCTATAGGACACTCCATATAAGAAGAGCAGAATAAAAGATAGAATCCATCACACCATTTTTTTAAAAAAAAGCTAAAGACATTAAAAATTGAAGTTATATAAAAGATTTAAGTGTCAAATGTTATAGACTGAATTTTGTCCCCATTGAAGCATTAACCCCCAGCATCTCAGAAAGTGTATTTGAAGATAGGACCTTTAAAAGGTAATTAATTTTAAATTAGGCAATTTCAGAGGGCCCTAATCCAATCTGACCAGGTTTCCTCATAAGAAGGGAAATTAGGACAGAGATACACCAGAAGCACACATGTACAGAAGGACAGCCATAGAAGAGGCCATAGAGGGTGACCATCAGCAAGCCAGAGAGAACTTTGGACAAAACCAATCCAGCCACCACCTAGATCTTGGGTTTGTAATCTCTGAAACTGTGGGAAATTAAATTTGTGCTATTGAAGCCACTAAGTTTGTTGCAGTTTGTTATGGTGGACCTAAGAAAATAGCATTTAAAGTGTGTTCTCTGAAATTAGAAATTAATATTAAGAAAAAATTGGGAGAAATTCACAAATGCAAGGAAATTGGACAGCACATTCATAAATAATATAATTAAAGAATAAATCAAAATGGAAACTAGGAAATACTTGGAAATGAATGAAAATGAAGATTAAACATATAAAAATGAATGGAATTCAGCTACAGCAGGGTTTAGAGGAAAATTCATAGGTATAAATCCTTGTTGTGGTTTGGATATGAGGTGTCCCCCAAAATTTCATGTATGAGACAATGCAAGAATGTTTAGAGGAGAAATGATTGAGTTATGAGCGCCTTAACCCAACCATGTGGAAACTGAAGCAGGCAGGGTATGGCTGAAGGAGGTGGGTCATTGAGGGGCAAGGCATTGGGTTATATATTTTGTATCTCTCCAGTGGAGTATCTCTGTTTTCTGATCATCAAGTGAATCTCTTCCCTCAGCCACACTCTTCTGCCATGATGTTCTGTTTCATCTCAGGCCACAAGGAATGGAATTGGCTCTCTATGGACTGAGACCTCTGAAAATGTGAGCCCCTAAATAAACTCTTCCTTCTCTATAATTGTTCTGATCATGTTTTTTAGTCACAGCAGCAACAAAGCTGACTAAAACAACCGTATATTTAAAAATCAATAACCTAACTTTTTACCTTAGCAAACTACAAAAAAAGAGCAAACTGACTGCAAGCTGAAGAAAAAAAAGTGATAAAAGTAAAAATAACTGAAATATAGAATTGAAAAAAAAATATAGAAAATAAGTAAAAGTTGGTTCTTTGAAAAGATTAATGAAATTAAGTAACTGTTTAAAGCTGATGAAGAAAAAAGATTCAAATTACTTCATTAAAACTATCTGTATTCACCGAACACATGATATGAAATATGGAAAATCCTAAGAAATCTATATTCAAAAGACTATTGGAAATAATAAATTAACTCATAGGTGGCAAGATACAAGATCAATATACAAAAATTAATTGTATTTCTGTACTCTAACAATGAAATCTCATAAATATCATTTACTACAGTATCAAAAAGAATTTAAAAAGTAGGAATATATATATTTTTCTGGTCCTGGAGATTAAACCCAGAGGTATTTTAACACTGAGCTACAGTCTCAACCCTTTTTATATTTGATTTTCAAACATTGTCTCCCTAAGTTGTCAAGATTGATCTTGAACTTGCAATCTTCCTGCCTCAGCCTCCTGAGTTTCAGGGATTGCAGGTGTACACCACCATTCCTGGCAGAAATAGGAATATTTTTAACAAAAGAAGTACAGGACATTATACTTAAAACTATGAAATATTCTTGGAAGAAATTAGAGAGCTAATTAGGAAAGACAACTTTTTCCTTACAATGAAAAACTTAATATTGGGATGGTAATAGTGTATGACTTGGTCTACAGATTCAAAACAATTCATATTAAAACTCCTGCTACTTTTTTTTTTCAGCAATCTATAACCAAGAATAGCCAAAACAACAATCTTGAAAAACAAGGTTGGATAACTCATACTTTCCAGTTTCAATATTTATTACAAAGCTATAGTAACCAAAATACTGTGATATTTAGTCCAGGAATAGATAAAACAAACAAACAAGCAGTCAAACAAACAAAAACCACAATGTAACAGGACTGAGAGTACAAGTATAAATCATTATACTCATGGCCAATAATTTTCCAAAAATGTACCAATATTGGGGGAAAGATTGGGCTTTGTAACAAATGGTGCTAACACAACTGAATAGCCTCACACAAAAGACTGAAATTAGACTAGTTCTTGGTAACATACAAAAAGAACTCCTTTGTGGTTCAGAGACCCAAATGTAAGAGTTAAAACTGTAATAACATTCTCAGGAAAAAATGAAGGAGTAAATCTTAACATTCATTCAGTAGGGTTTTCTTTGATATGACACACTGTAAGTCACAAAAGAAAAAAAATTGACTACTTTGGATATTATCAAGTTTTAAAAACACTTTTGAGCTTCAAAGTACACCATCAACAAAGTAAAGGCAATTCAAAACAATGGGAGAAGATATTCCAAATCATGTATTTGATAAGAAATTTGTGCCAGAATAAAGATCAAAACAAAAAAACGTGACCAAACAAACAAACAAACAAAAAACAGTCCAATTAAAAATAGAAAAAATAATTTTTCTAGAGGAATACAACTCAAGATCACAGTGAGATAAAATATCACCTTACATTTACTACAATAAATGAATCAAAAGGCAGACAGAAGTATTAAAAAGGACATAGGAAAATTAGAATTTTTATGTTATTGTATGATTGTAAAATGGTATAGACACTTTGGAAAACGTATTTACAGCTCATGAATATGTTAAAGACACATTTAAGTCCATATATGAATACACGAATACACGACCAGTGAAACTCTACATCATGTAGAACCACAGAATGGGATCCTAATTAGAATAAGTTATACTCCAGGTATATATGTTAAAAAAACACCCAACTGTCATGTGTATCTAAAAAGAATTTAAAAAAACAGATTTAACTATATGATCTAACTATCCCACCCAAAGATATATTTTCATATATAAAAACATGTTTTAAAAGCAACTTGTACACAATTTTCCTAGCAGTATTATTTACAATGCCCTCAAAGTCAAAACAACTCATAGGTCCATCAACTGGTGAATACACAATGTGGGGTATATCCCTACAATGGACTGTTATTTAGCTGTAACTTATGGCTAAAAACAGTTCTTGATTTTGCTTTTCAATCTCAGGAATTTTTGCTTACTGTTCCACTGATATAGGCACTTATTTTACTTGCACTCACATCAAAGAAATATTGAAAAGAAAGTTTTGTCTTTCTTCACTGTCACTATAAACAGTCCTGAAGAAAAACAGAACTATGGAATTATAAAACTAAAATTATCAAAGCTTTCAGAAACCGTCAAATCCCCATAAAGTATAATCATTAGGTTTAATGTCTATAAGCTCAAATTCACAGGGACCTTTATATCATCTCCTTATGAACTAATAACAGATTAGCAGTGCGATTTAGAAATCTCATCACCAATCCTAGATTCTACTTGATTACACACAGATATGACAGATACAATTACTCTTATGATATCTCCATCTCGAGTTCAATGGATGTGAACATATTTTCAAACACCCATCTCTTTATGATCCATGATCAGACAAGTTATTTTTCTGGTAAACACATCAGAAAAACTTCCCTTAAAACTTGATAAACAGGATTCTATTGGATGCTGTTAATGACAGACACAAAGTAAAGTTGGAAGTATTGATTTTTCATATTGATATTTCCTCCCTCCAAAGATACTCATTATTTCATATATTTATCTGCTTGGGCTGCCATAAAAATACCATTGACTGGATTGTGTTAACAACAGAAATTGATTTTCTCTCAGTCTGAAAACTAAGAAGTCAGAGATCAGGGTACCAGCACAATTAAGTTCTGGTAAGAGTGTGCTCTTCCTGGTTTGCAGATGGCCACCTTTTCTCTGTGTCTCCATATAAACTTTCCTTGTGCACATATATAAAGGAATCTCTTTTATTCCCCCTTATTCTGATAAGGCCACCAGTTCTATAAGGTTAAATCCTTACCCTTAAGACTTTGTTTAACTTAATAACCTCCTAAAGCTCCAAGCATGGTGTATTTGGGGTGGGACACGACTCACTCCATAGTGCTTTCTTTTCCCTTCTGGGCATCTATTTCATTTGGGAATCTTAAACTGAGGACTTTTAGGAAGCATTTAAAAGCCTCTGACTTCTGATTCATCAACATCATTTCCTGTCCCCCTACTCTGCTCCCTATGCTATTAATTTTATCCTGCCTGACCTCCATGGTTACCTTCCACCAATTATGGAAAAACAAACCTCTTACACATTTTTCCCAGACTATAGATATTGCTCTGAATTTAATGGATTCCTGGATTTGTCACTCTCTTCTTAGACTTGCTGATAATATTTAATAGCTCTTCCCTGAAATGCTTCAAAAGATAAATTCTCTTTAACAGGATGTTTCAGACACTTTCACCTTCAATCTTGCAAAATTGGATCTTGACTTCATATTAAGTAAATGCTTCTGCCCATGTCATTATAATCCTATCAACAAAGCCTAGTCAACAAATAATAAGCATTTACATTAGGACTAAGCCACAATACGTTGTTTTCTTCAAAGATATTCCAGCCAACTTTATATGAACTATTGGATTCCACTCAAGGCATTTGTTCAACTCAGAACATACAAAGTAACTTCTATTATAATAAAAAATGCTTATCTTTCCAATACAATATATGCTCAACAAGGATACTACATCTTACATGGACATCAGACCTTTTCCTATATTCTATACATAACCTCATTTACCCTGGGTATTGGAGTAATCATTAAGAGATTTTCCAATATTAAAAACTACCATCTCACTAACAAGTCATATTTCCTTAAATATAATACCCAGAAGCCTCCAAAGTATAATACATGTTTCTTAAAATAACTTCCAAAAGAGAAAATCATTGCCTTTTCATGAATATTCTTCAAACTACAATTTGCTTAAGGAGAATAAAACTAGAGAAGATAGTTAGAAACTTCTGTCTTGTTCTTAACAAATTAATAAGAAAAATCACTTCTTCTCTGAAAGCCAGAATGCTAGCCTAAATTCTTTTACTAAAGTTGTTATAAGCAATTGTATAATTTTAATTTCTCCTTAGTTTGCCAAAGGAAAGTTAGTGTTGTAGCAAATACTTCTTATTACAACTATCATATAAAGTAAATGAAAGTCTACATTAAAAACAGAACAAAAAATTGACCTCAATGTCTAAAGCAGAACCAATTAGATTTTGGTACAGTTTATCATGACCCAGTTCTCATAAACTAGATGCTTAATTTCAGACCTATTTAAAGGACAAATCAATAGTCATTTGTTTCTGATCTGATAATTGTTTTGATTATAATTGACCAATATGTCCTGTCCAGCATAATGTTTCACATTGTTCAACAATTCATTCTAACACACACACACACACACACACACACACACACACCCTGGAGAAACTATAGTACTATGTTCAACAGACAATTCCAGCAGAATTTTAAGAGCAAACAATCTAGAGGAAGGCCTTTTCTTAACAACCTTCTAGGAAATCACCCAAGCAAAGCCCAAGTCCTATAATAGGTTCTAAAATCCTCTTTCTCAAACATCCCATAATTTCCTGTGGATTTGTATACTTTTGCAAGAAGGAATAGGTTTAATTTGCTTAATTTGTTTAAGCATGGAGAGGCTCCTCATGATCTCTGGGTTATGAGCTTCCATGGGTACAGTGGATATACAGTTGGCTTGGCCTGAGCCAATCCTCAGTCTTTCATTTATTGCCAGTATATGTGTATCAATCCAGTATCACTCACAAAGGTTCAGTTTTCCTATAATGGGAAAATATTTTCTCAGTGGAGGTTTATGTCAAGAAAAATTGATATGATACAAAGTAAATAAATGCTGGCAGTTCCTAAAAGAGAAGATCAAACAAGTTTTCAGAAAAATTGAATGGATAAGTTCAACTGTAATTAGACAACACTGAGAGAGAATGAATTAAAGAGAAGACAGGTTTGATAAATAACTAGAATGAAACACAGAGGTAAAAGAATTTAAAAAAGGGGGGTATTAGAAACATAGGTGATATAATTATAAGTACTAAATTAGGTCTCATTGGAGACCATCATAAAGAGGGAAGATACAAAGCAGAATTTTATGCTTCAATGATAGTACTTTACAAAACATATTACAGCCATCAAGAGAGGTTTAAACCATCCCTGTAAAAACCCAAGAAAAATATATAAAAAGAAATTATACTAATGAACATGATGGTCTTTATATTGGAAGGAATAAATACGTTATTCTTAGTACAAATTATTCTTTGTACAAAATATTTTAATGGTGACAATATTTGATTTTGATAAATCAAGAGTATTTTAATATTGAGGAAATCCACTAAATGATTAAAGTACATAACTTCTGAGTGGATATATGGAATAAAATAATATGAAAAAAAGGAAAGAAAGGAAATGTAGAATAAGTAGACTATTTACAAAGCATATAGAACAGTTAAAAGATGAAATAAAATTAAATCATTATTTAAGTGCACTAAATATTTCCATTAACAGAAAAAGATTACCAGATTATCAAAGATTACTGTTTAAAAACACAATAGAACAATTATATGCTGTTTAAGAAAACTCAGAGATAAAAACATGTTTCCTAACGATAAAAGAATCAATACACAAATGTACAACAATTCTCCATTTTGCATTTCCCCAAAGTTATGTCCACAATGTAAAACAAACATTGACAGAAATACAAGAAATGTACAAATCCACAACTATAGTACACTTTCTCACAAGTCTCTAGATACTGATAAACTAGAAGACAAAATGTAATAAATGTACAGAAGATTGAGCTAGGCTTTTATCAATTTGGTCTAGTTGACTATGTGTGCTTGTGTTGGGAGAGGTCACTACATACACAGAAATGGCAGAATAGCAACAAAAAATAAGTGTACCTCATCTTCAAGGCATATTGAAAATTTATATTCACTATATGGTGAACACAGAACAAGACTCAGTGAATTTCATTTACTGAAATATATAATGTAATCTCTAATCACAAGAGAATAATACGTGGTGGTGCCATGCTCTTTGACTTCCAGAACTGAGTTAAAATAAGCCCCTTCTCTTTATAAATCATTCAATCTCAGGTATTCCATGGTAGCATATTGAAACACTTTTGATTAATGGAACTATAGAACAGCAAGCAAAGAACAGACTACAATATCACTACTGGGTTAATTGAATAGTGTATACACACACACACACACACACACACACACACACACACACACATACACACATATAAAACTTGACTCCTGAACAGAACAATCTTAATTTTGGATTATAAAATCTCAATATGGAAAACAAAGCAAGTAAACTTTTATTTATTTATTTATTTATTTTTGAGAGAATTTTTAACATTTTTTTTTTTTTTTTTTTTTTAGTTTTTGGCAGACACAACATCTTTATTTGTATGTGGTGCTGAGGATCGAACCCAGGCCACATACATGCCAGGCGAGCGTGCTACAGCTTGAGCCACATCCCCAGCCCCAAAGTAAACTTTGATAATATTGTCATTGTTTCAGATCTGAGAAAACTTGTTAAATGTTTCCCTGAAAGAGGAAACATTGACTGTAAAGTAACAAATTGATAACTTGAACTACAGCATGTTGAAATTAAGGAGCTTATACAAATATGAAAGCTGATTCAATGAGGTTAGGTGTTCTCACATTTAGTTTGTGAACCATACTTTTCCACTGTGCATTAGGAGTCTTTTTGTCCCTTGGATGATTCCACAAAGTGCTCTGTTAATTGAACTTTCCCTTGGGTGGTAGTTCTTCCTTTTACGTTTAAAGGAATAAATCCTAATTATAAGTACCATGGATAATATTTTAGGATTTTTAAGCCTTTTGTTTTTGCCTTAAATTACATCAGAACCAAATATACTTGTTTGATTTATTTGACTTACATAATTCAAAAGCTAATTGAAATAAATACATAAAATTTAGGTTGTATCAGAATGTAGGAATCCCTATTTAGCACAAACAGTGGAAACAATCAAAATCCAAATATGGTTGGTGTTAGCTAGATGGGTACTCTCAATTTTTATGTCCTCTTTTTCTTTCAATTTAGTAAGCAATAAGATTCCATTATATTTTGAGCAATATTGAAACCATCCACAGTGCTAGTTCATAGGATATCTCAGGCCTATGAAGAGGGGATATGATGTAATATCTTTCTCATTGACATAACCAACAAATCTGAGGGTTTTGAAGGTAAGATAGAAGAAAATTGAGGATTTAGAATACTTAAAATTTACATGTGCACTGAAGATAAAGAGTACCTGACATCATTTGCTGGATTTGATGGATTAATTTAGAGTCTCTCACCTTTACCCATTGGTCACTTCCATGATTCTAGCCCTGAACCATCCGGGACAATAACCAGTAACCATGTGTGGCACTTAATTGCTACTACTTTGAAATAAGGAAATTATCATTGGGTTTTGAAGACTTAGAAGAAAATAAATGTCTCATACTTTCTGTATTGATTACATGTTGACATTAATATTTGGGATATATAAGAAAATAAAATATTTATTAATTTCATCTGTATTTTATATTTTAAATTAGATACTAGGAAATTTAAAATCATGTTTTATGGCTTGCATTTGAGGCTTGCATTATATATCAAAATGATCATGCAGCTCTGGATTACTGTCACTCATATTTTTGTTCTTGGCTTAGTCTTAAGTTTATGAAACTAATTTTCTTGAAACACTGGCTTCTTTGTAGAATAATGGTTCTCTACTGTAATGGTTAATTTGAATTGTCAACTTGATTAGATTAAGAGATGCTAATGATTAAGAGGCTCTGGTGTATTCATGAGGACATGTCTAGGAATGATTGGCATGTGGATAGCTAACTGAAGTGGAGACCTTCCCTAAACATGGGCAGCACTGTCCAATAGGATGATGGCTTGGATGGAATAAAAGTTGGAATAACAAAGAAGCTTCAGCAGATGCAAGCCCCATTCTTCTTGAATAGGCTCTTGATTCTTGCTGCAGTCACCTGAGGATATTGGATTCTTACTTCTTCAGTCTTCCAATGTGGGCTCTGCCAGAGATTCTCCAAGGAGTTTCCAGAAGCCTTTGGTTTCTGACTAGGGAAGCACTGTTGATCCCTCTTTTTCTGTAGCTTCAGCTTCCTGGACTGGGCAACTACTGGTTCCTCCAGCTCTCCAGCTTGCAGATGGCCATTTTAGATTATCCATCTTCTGGTTGTATAAATTAATCTAATAAATCCTGTCTTTAGAATCATACTTCCTGTTGATTCTGTTCCTCTGGAGAACCCTAATACATTTACTTTGTTCATCTTTGGGTTGACCCATCCTGCATTTCCCTGTTGTGCTCTTACCATGTAGTTATGCCCCATAGATTGTGTGCTCCAGGACTGAGACCTCACCAAAATCTGCAGAGAGCTGGGTGCATTCCCTGTGAAAGGCAGCTCACTTAAGATACCATCTGCTGATTATTGTCATCTTTCCATAAAGAACCAAATCCTCCATGTCACCAAGGCCTTTCAGCTGTAATTAGAAGAAAAAGTTAATTTTGTTAGAATAAGAGTAAGTGACCTTAAAAAGAAGTCCTTGGGTTACACTTTCCTTATGAATTTCAAGTTTGAAATGTAATATGTAACAAACAGGGTTTTACAGGAAAAAGAAAAGATTAGGGTTAAAATGACACTATGTGATTCAAGTCATTAGTTAAATCATGCATAATAATGTATGGAAAGTTGTGGTTTCTTTTTTCTGTTTTTTAAAATGTATTTATTCTAATTTGTTATACATATCAGAATGCATTTCAATTCATAATACACATATAGAGCACAATTTTTCATGTCTCTGGTCGTACACAAAGTAGAGTCACACCATTTGTATCTTCATAAATGTACTTAGGGTAATGATGTCCATCTCATTCCACCATTTTTCCTACCCTATGCCCCTTCCTTTTCCCTCCCTCCCCTTCAACCTATCTAAAGTTCCTAAATTCCTCCCCATCCACCCCATTATAAGTCAGCATTCACATATCAGAGAAAATATTTGGCCTTTGGATTTAGGGGATTGGCTTACTTTGCTTAGCAGGATATTCTACACTACATCCATTTACCTGCAAATGCCATGATTTTATTCTCTTTTAATGCTGAGAAATATTCCATTGTGTATATATACCATAGTTTCTTTATCCATTCATCTAGACCCAGTTTCTCCCACTCCTTGTTTTATACCCAAAGGACTTAAAAACAGCATACTACTCTGATGCAGCCACATCAATGTTTGTAGGAGCACAATTCACAATAGTTAAGTTGTGGAACCAACCTAGATGCCTTTCATGTCCTAGATGAATAGATAAAGAAACTGTGGTGTATATACACAATGAAATTTTCTCTTTTCCTACATAAATCTACATGATCATTCTAACATTCACATATAAAGGGAATTTGTGCTGTATTAGAAAAGCAAAATTATCCTAGATGTATATTTTTTTCCTAGATGTATTATTGAAATTTTTTTTTCACTTAAGATGATGCCATGCACAAGTCACCAGACTGAAAATCACACTCTATTTTGGGATAAATTCATAGAAATAATTTACCACAAATTATTTGTCCATTCTCCCATGATGGAAAAGATGAGTGATGCTGCCATAAAATCTATGTAGATGGAAAAAAAGGGGCAGATTTATATCACCGTAACTATTATTGTAACAATATAAATGATATAACTACTGTGATCCTCAACTGTCCTCTGATGATCTTGTCACTGGTATCCATTAGTATTTTATGCTCATCTCACCCTATTATTTTAATATCTCAGATTTGAACTCATAGATCATTTAAATCATATTTAATGCTTTCCTATAGCTAGAAGTAACTTTGGAAAGCTTTGCTCTATTGAGTTTTTGTTTCCAGGGTTTGGGTTTCTGGTTATTCACAGTCATTCACGTGGTCAGCTTATTGCCTTAAGTAGTTTGAATTTTTCTTTTTTGTGTTTGAATTATTACTATTCTTTTTCTTTCTACCCTTTCTCTGTCTAGGCAGCTCTTTTTGGCACCTTTCATTTTCAGCAACAGTGAAGGATAACCAACTGACTTCCTTTCTGCTACTTCTGAGGCAGGAATTCTTTCCTGCTAATGTGTGTTTTCAGGTTGGAGAACTTGGTATGTTTTTTTCCTATCCATTTTTCTGTGGTTTGAGAGAGTAAGTAGTAAGAGGTGGCTGAGGACAAAGGATAATTGCAAATTCAGCATCAAATATTTTAATGTTTGAATTCAGTTTACCATTTCAAAAACTTTTTTATGAAAAACACTGTACCAGGGCACTTGGCTGGTTATCCATTTTCACAGGAGAGACCTCCAATATCCAGATGGCTTTTCCCAAATTCAGGGTGTGGCCAGTCTTCTTAATTGTTGACTTTCCTATATCCATTATATTCCCTTTTCTCCAAGGGTAAAGGAAAGGCTCTTTAATCCATTTTATCCCATCATCCCAGATGTGGAACATATATAAAAACTGAAATAGTTACTATATGTAATACAATTATATAAAATGTAATTACAAGCAAATAATTATTAATATAATAATGCAAACTCTAGATTATGATCTCCAACCTCTAGATTATGATTTACCAACATATTTTCATGCAACTATGTCCACTGCATTAAAATATTGAAACTTAATATTTAAGACTGAAAACAAAATTGCAATATAATTTTCAATCTTCTTATTCTTTCTTCAACCTATAAAATAGGTACACATTTCAGTTACATTTTTTAGTTGCAAGAACAACCTTATTCCAGAATTTAAAAAAAGGGAATATAGTATAATAGTTCTTTTGTCATGGTCCCAGGAGTTATTGAATCACCAAGCATCACAAGAATAAGATTGGCTGGGTAGAAGTTTGTATCTTAGTCATTACTGAGACATAATATAAATCTGCCCTGAATCTCTCATTACCAAGTTTCAAATTCTCTGGAAAGCCTTATTATTGACTTCAGTCTGGCACACAGACTTGAATTAATCAAGGTGGCTAGGGAGTGTGGTTATATCATACTAACATAGCTGCTACTCAGGATTGTTACCTAATTTTGTGGAGTCTAGTTCAATTTGAAAATGTGGGTCCCCTTTTTCAAAAACTATTAAGAATTTTAAAAGAGCTACATCAGGGTATTAGAGCAGCAGACTTAGGGCCCTTCTAAAGAGAAGGGCTCTATGTATAGGTCACATGTCTACAAAGGCAGACATGGAAACCATAGAATCTGCTTAGGTGTGTTGTGGGGTGGGGAAGATATTCCCAGAAGTAGTAGTTACTAGGCAGAGGAAAAATGAAAAAGAAGAAAAGAGCCCAGTACACTGTACATGTGTCATCACCTTTTTTAAAAAAAATTTCAATCTGTTTTAATTAGTTATACATGACAGCAGAATGCATTTGTGCACTCTGGTATATCATACAAATATAATATATATATATAAATATATAATAGATGGGATATAATTTCTCATTTTTCTGATGTACATGTTGCAGAATCATATTGGTCATGCAGTCACATATATACATACAGTAATAATGTTTGTTTCATTCTATCTTTCATATCCCACATCCTCAAAAAATATCACTAGTTTTAGATGACTTCTTCCATTTCTTCTAACACCTTATTATATTTTAGATCATAGGGCATCACTTGTCAAGGTATCTGATACAACAACCTAGTTTTAATTTATTTATAAACAGGTATAGACTACTATGTTATAAAAACATAAAGCAGTTTTTAAAAAAGAAATGAAAAATGTAAGCCCTGATTTTCATTACATGCAAAATTATATTTCATCAAATATAATCACAATATGTAGGTTAAAATTTTAAGTTGAGGTCTATCCCAATGGAGCTTCTTCTGTTGCCACACATCATTGGAAATCCCTCATAGAGTAACTCTGTGGTTTTGCTTTACTCAAGGACTATTTGTTAGACTTGTAGGAAGTAACTACAAGATAATTAATGTTTTTTAAAAGAAGCTATAACAGCTAGGTTAAAACATAGAAAACATGGGTGTTTGATTAATAGAGACAATCACAATGACTCTTAAAATTTTCCTTTTAACAATCATAATAAAAAGATAGGAGCAAAATACTAATTTCCCATATCAAATACCTATACATACAATTCAAGCTAACACTATATATAAAAATATTTTATTTTTTGGTACTGGGGATTGAACCCAGGCATAGTTTATCACTGAGCAACATCCCAAGGCCTTTGTAATTTTGAGACAGGGTTTTGCTTAGTTGCTAAGGCTGACCTTTCAAATTAATGGGGTTACAGGCATGTGCCACCACACCTGGCTAAGAATATTTAAATTTTTATGTGACAAATAAGCTTAGTTTTTATCTGTTGACATAATTTTTATTTGATTGATAACAATATCAAATGCAAACAATTTTTTGTTAAGCAACATTTAATGCAAAACTCACAAAAGAGAACCATTCTCACACAAGAATGCTGATGGGAAAGGATGGACAATTTCATCAAGTTAAGATATTTAATTTGTATCCAAAAGGAAGAAATGCTATATTCCCAAAATTAATCTTTAAAATGTCATATGTAGCCAGTTTCAAGTATTTATCCTGAATTTACAATTAAATTTATATGTTTCAATTGAAGAAATCCATTGATTTCAAATTTTATACAGTATTAGGTTTCAGTCATCAAAATAATCTTAAAATATTCATTGTAATTTGACTGGAACATAATTTGTGCTCTCTGCAGCTCAAATTTTACCAATACCTGAAATAGTTTACAGCCTTTTCAACCAGACTAGTCATCCTGACAATGTCAAATTGCTATATAAGTTTCTAGACACTCTCAATTTGTGTCTTTATCCCACTGTGAACTGGTAACAATTTACTGTCAATCACCAGCCAGTGCATCACACTTTCTTCATGTACCCTTCTTGTGTCCAGCACCTATGAAGCAAAACTCTTATACTAGATAGATTTTTTCACACACCAGGTGGAGATAGACCAAACATAGCAAAGGGTCCAAATAAATGCAGAATGTGGGAGGAAAAAAAAGTAAAAACACCTGGTGAAGCCATTAGAAAAACCCCAACCACTGAACTTAGGGAAAAGAATGCCAGATCACTGGGTGAGAGATATTAGTAGTGGCTGCCTATTTTTCACAGTTCATTCTTTTCCTGTTTAATATTAGGCCTCCATGTGATTAATATTAAAAATCTACAACTTTGTCATTTGATAATCCTCATTAGCCCAATAGACCACCTGACTACATTATACTTGGCCCTTTTATTTTCTTGCACGTGGGCACCAAAGCTCATTTTTCTCCTTAACAAACAACATCATTATAGTTTTCTCCAAATACCTCTGATTTTCTTCAAGTTAGAAATGCAAATTATAAGGGAACAACATAGGAAGGACATTTAGAAGGACCGTGTTTCTAAACAGAGATATTAAACAGTTTGTTGAGGCAGATGTATTCATCCACAGTAAGTCTCCTCAGGGACACCTCAGTCTTTTGCATAGCCCTAAGGCACCTTCAGGGAAGTCAGAAAAGTCCCCGTCCTTGGGGGTTGCTACTAATGCCAGCTGCCCCAGCTGCAGTAGCAGTAGCACAAATGAAGAATATATGCATTTTAGCTATAGTTTAAATGTAAAGTGTACACTTTGTGTTATATAGAAAATATAATACATGGAGGTGGTAAGGCATACTTGCGGGTTCAAATTATAAATTTCACATTAATAGGCATGGTGCTATTATCTTCAAAATATAACAAAATTTAAAACTTTAATAACAGTACATTACAACTCTCAAGAAAATCCTTTAAGGGATCTGGGGCTGAGAATTAATGCATAATTTGATATTCCATTGATTTGCTGTATCGAAATACAAGCTTTAGTAGACTAACAAACAATCTGTGCATAAGAATTACTAATTCCCAAATGTGCTGGAACAGAGGGGGAAAAAGCCTTGGTTAAGCTAGTTCTCTAAGAGAAAACCACTGTCCTAAATTCTTATCATTTGGGCTATTAATGCCATAGCTAGCTTAGGCTGTATAATTAGAAAAGTCTTTCTCAAAATGTCAGTCTCGGGCCTGGGTCCATTTGCATGTGTTGTCTTTCTCTTCTACCCATATTAATCTAACCTGCTGAGCAATCACATCTTTAAGCTGTTACTTGTCATGATTAGTGTTTAATATTAAAAATTAGATATATTTTCCTTGTTTCCAAATAAATATGTGTACACTGTGGGAATTTGGGAAAACAAAGATATACAAAAAGGAAGATTTCAAATAACCAGAGAAATTGACTGTCTACAGTTCAGCATACTCTTAAAGCCTTTATAGTTTCTTATTTAAAATTGTAAGTTAACAAATTGTGATTACATATATTATGGTTAACAAATTACTGTTGCATGTGATATCATGATTAGTGACTACAGTATGAAGTAAAGCTATTTAATTAGCAAACAATTGTACATAGTTGAGATCAGGATCAAACTTTATTTTATGTTCAGTTCTAGCTTCTGCTTCCTTTTTTGTTTGGCAGGTTGTATTGTACTTTTGGTACTGTTCATCACTATGCATTTTGCTAGGTTGCTGCATATTCTTTATAAATATGTTTCCCCAACAATATTACAAATTCTCTCCACTCTCCCATATTTTTGTGATTTAAAAACAAAGTCCTTCACAGATTGTGGCCACATGTGTCCTAAATGGCTTGACTTTATTGACTATTAATTTAATGAAATATGGTAGGCTCTTTTGAGCTGAAGAATTAGAACTCTGTATCCCCCTCACAACTCATGTCATTTATTATTGCTTCTATTTGCAATTACTCTAGTTTGTTTTAGGAATTCTATGTCATTTGCATAATATTTCTTGTGTTATTTTACTTGTCATTCTGGAAAGGCATTTTAATGTTACTCATAATCAACAGTACTGATTATCTTACTTGGACTTTAATGGTAATTTAGCCTTTTGCTATTTACATGCCAGCACGATGCACATTATCCATCTCTTGTGATTTATATTTTGAATTTCAGAAGTAGATAGTTGAATAAATAATAATAGTTCGTTTTTTGCTATATCATTAGTTGGTACAAAGTCCCTCACATATTTTCCCTTCAGTTCATAATTCCAGATCTCATTCCCTTGCCCATTCACCGTACACAATCACTTTGCTTTATTATGTGTATTTTGACAAGCATGTGACTTTGAAAAACACATTATTTGATGCATGTATTTTATATTTATTAAAAATGCTATTGTGCTCTAGGTTCTTAAGATCCTTTTGCTCCTGGAGAGGAAAGAGTTTTAAAAATGAATCCAAATAACCAGGGCATATCAAGTTCTTTACAACTTCCTTCTGCAAGGTTATTTCTATCATATCTGTTCTCTTAATGATAGATACCTATTACATCTAAACAGTGTGAGATAGTGTACAAACATAGTGCACAGTGAACTTGGGCCTCCTGCATGAGACTGTTGGGAAGTTCCCTGCTCTCTACACACTGAGACTGCTGGGCAATAATAGCATTTAATTCCGCTAAATGCTGCCGGATTACATTCCAGAGAGCCTAATCTAGTTATATACCAATTGGTCTCCTCATAAGGACTCCTGTATTTCCTATTTCCTAAATGACTTTATAATCTAATGTTTTCAATTTTTAAAAATGTGTTCTGTATAAACCTATTCAGTATAAATCTATTGGTTATTTCAACTTGCAATTCTTTCACTGCTGTTGAACTTGCATTAATTTATGTATGTATTTGCTATTTCCGATCTGTGATTGCCTGTTTATATATTTTGTTCATTGGTGGTTGGGTCATTTTTCATTGCTGATATTTTTCTCTGGACATTTATTTATTGGTTTGAATGTTAAGTATTTTTGTGTTAGGAAAAAAAAATCCATGATTTTGAGGTGGTCAAATACTTTTTCATATAATAATTTGTGCTTCTACATTTTTTTCTGAAGAAGAGCTTCCTCACTCCAAAGTCATTTATACAATCTATACTTCATTTTGAGTTATATTTTCAAAACTTAAAGTTTCTTTAAGTCCATCTGGAGATCACCTTTATCTAGGGTGAAACAGAGTATGCTTGAAACTTTTTCCTTATTGTGAGCCATGTTTTCAAATACATCTAATGAACTACCCATCTGTGCCCTGGGGACGTATTTGGCCATGCGTGTTGCATATCGAACCCCTATCTGTATCTGGATATGTTTGTGTTCCCTATTCTCTCCCATTAACTTGTACATTTTTATATCTGCACAAGCAACCATTTGGTTTATACTAAATAGCTTTGTAGTATGTCTTAATGTCTAGTTCAATCAATTACCCCTATGTTCATCTTTGGTCAAAATCTGAATCTTCATGTATACTTTAGAATGAGTTTCTCAGGTTCTTCAATAAAACTTGATAGTACTTCCTTGATCTGCATTTAGCTTGCAAAACAACTTGAAAATGAGCCTGCCTTTCTTATTAGAACACAGTTCTTTCTGGTGACATTTATGGGTAGAAACAGCAATTCTAATTGTGTGCTGCCCCTGGCCTTTTAGTTTCTTAATCCCCTAGAAGATAAAAGGTGATTTTATTTTATTGGGGGTGGGGAATAACAAAGGGTAGTGTTGACATAGTTCCTCCCCTTTTTCCTTAGAGAGGAGAAAGCCTAAAGAGAGCAGGGGATCTCCTCCTCCACACTGAAACAGGAATCTGAACAGGCCCTACATTAAGAAGATGGATGCCTTCAGCATTGTTGGCCTCCATCCACCGACTTTTTTCTCAGAACTTGATTGAAGGAGAGTTTGCTATTTATTGAGTTTCTTTCAAAACAAGTAATTTTGGGTACAGTCTCAGAGAACATTGACAAATGAAACTGGATGTGGAATTTCAGGCAGAAGCAACACGAGGGAGCCTTTGGGTGGGAGCAGATTGTCTGGACCTTTAACATGTTGCCAAGGTGCTTTTCTTTTGGTGATTTCTAGAGGCTTATGCTGTCTGGGCAGGATTTTAATGTTCTGTGACAACATTAACCATGTATAGTAACTGGCCACACAGCATTTTAAACTTTGTGAATGCCAGGAACTAAAGATGGCTTTGTCTACAGCTGACTTCTATTTCTATAGGTCCCCTTAGACCTTGGCAAAAACATGTGGGTGGCTTCACAAATAACAGCTGCCATTAACAATTGGAGTCAGTTGCAAGATTAGGGCAGCTGCAGGCTTCTTCAGAGCTGTTTCTTAGTAGGATGAGCTTGGGCGATGATTATATTGAAGGAAAAGTCTTCAAAGACCTTGACATTAGGAGGGTGGAAAAATATAGGTGGTATTACTAGATTTTTTTTTCAGCCAGATCTGAAAGTGTGGACTAAAAATTCTGATGTAGCTGATTTTTGCATGTTTTATTCAAAAATTTGGCTTTATTTTAGTAGTGATATGTAATTTAATAAAAAGAAAAAAATTTACACTCAAGAAAAAGTACATCTGAATGATCATATAAGGAGTAGAAAAGAATACTGTAGTCTGATAAGAGGAAGAAAAGTATACAGAAAAAAAAATACTTCAAGTAAACAGCAATGTGAGGTAACTTGGAGAATATTACATGAAGTGACAGCATCGTTAGCTTTTCCTTTCAGGTCTTAGCAAGGTTTACAAGAAAGAGAAAAATTCCCCGTAGGGATCAAAATGTTGAAGACAGAAATAGACAAAGGAAAAAAAGTTCAGGCAGTTGATCTCTGTACAGTTTGATGGGCTCAATGCTACTGCTAACAAGAAATGAGACTGAAAAAATGTCTTCAATAGCAAAATTATATACAGCCTTTTTAAAGAGGGAAACTTTATGGGGAAATGCTATATCAGTTTTCCTACAGCTGTATGCTCCCCAAAATATAGTGGCTCAGGGTATATCCTAAAGTTACCACTTCCTGGCCCAAGCAATGCACACCTCTTGTGGTGGTAATGGAGGGGTGGTAATTTTTCCTGTTTAATGTGTGTGGGTGGGGAATAAGAGTTAACTCTCCTCCCCAGCACACTCCTAGTAAGTAGACTGCTGGTAAAACTTGGTCATCTATTCTTGACTACTCTTTCTCCTCTACCAGGAATCCGCAAATTTTTACGCCCCCCCTACAGGTTGAGATTTCATATTTCTGTAATGATTCCAACTCTGTTTATATTTCTGGCTTTTCCACCATTATTGTGATTGTCAGGGAATGGCTGCTTCTTTCGTCTATCTCCCAGTGTTGAAATTTTATGTCTTTTGGTTTAAAAGAGGCTTTTTTTTCTACTTGCATGCTATTAAGAGAATTTTTTTAAAGTTTTAATTTTTCTCTGAATTTCTCTCAAAAATAATTTTCAAACTGAACTTTCAAGCTCCTTGTTCAAAGGTGATCTATAGCTGAAATTTTCTATTTTTTTTCTTCAACAAATGAGGAGAACTCCAACTATGCTTAGTCATTAATTAATATGGAATTCTGATTGCCTTTAGTCCTACATTTTTTTCCTTTCAAATATTAGGATCTACTTTCCTAGACCAAATTTATTTGACCAGCTCTTGCTTTTTAACAACATATTGAATACATTTTTTTTAAAAAAATAGCCCTTCTATAAACTGCTGTTTTTTAGTCTATTTATACTATACCTAAGAATGTGGTAGTCATGTAAGTTCCATCTCATTTCCTGTTTATTAGCTCTCAGCAATCTCTGAAACTTTAACTACAGGTGATTATAAATTATGGTAAGAGGGAAGGGAGAGAATAGCAGGAGTAGCACTCTATTTTCAAAACCAGCACCACTGAAACAGAGGAATGGTTTTCCATCATTCTCTTCAGTCAAAATTTGTACTTCTAAACTGAAGAGGGAAAGTCCATCTGACCTTCCCTTAAAATAAGTGATAAGGTTTGTTTACAGCTGTGCACTATGACAAGTCTTAGACTATGTTCTCAATCGAGTTACAGCAGCCAATCACTTAGTAGAAATTTTGTCTAAAATCTATTAGTAGCTATTTTCACCCCCTTTTTATTTTTGTCTTCATAAATCTTTTAATGAGATAGTGGAGAAGGTGAAGAACTTTTATTGCTAGTTATAGACTCTTTTTAATTTCAGTATCTAACATTTATGCTTGATTTATTCTTCCCTAACCTGACTGCAAATTCTTTAGTTCACAACCTAATACAAAATAATTTTGTCTCCTAAAGCAATTAGTCTAGTGTTATGATACTACAGGCATCTACAAATTAGGCAAATGCATGAAAGTTTATATCTAAATTATGAGATAAATAAGAACTAAACATGAATTTACAGTAAAAGTCAAAGTTACTGAGTTTGCTTTAAACTTGTCAGACTCTGACAGATACTGCTGTTTTATTAGACTGAGTCAGTGTGGTTTATAACTGGGGCTATGGTTTTTATGACCCTTCTCTTGAGAGCCAGAACCATTATTTTAATCAAATATTTATATGAAACCTCATTGAGCAGCTTGGGGTCTAAATGAATGGTTGTCTATGACAATGAAATGAAATTAACTTTGCTCCACCAGAAAGCATACAATTTCCCCAAGTAAACACTAAAGGACAAGAACTGCGAGATGATGGGGAAGAGTCAGCGGCAAACAAAGAAGCAACACTGAAGTTCTCATGCTGTGGTCTCAGATAACTTCATTTCCTAGAGTTTTTAAACCTAGGATGAAGAGATGACTTTATCTACTTTGGATTGTTTTAAATGCCCATAAAGTCTGTTTGTTGCTAGGAAACACTACTTGGCATATATCACCTAGCGATGGCTCCTTTTTGTGTGAGACTTGTTTAATCCCAGCTTACTCTTAAAGGGTGACACCGTAACGACAAGGAGCAGCAGGAGCAGGGGCAGGAACACCAAAGCAGGTGATATGGGAAAAGAATGAAGTGTGGGTTTTTGCATTTGAATTTGAGAAAATTACTAAGGATGCCACTGGAAAGCAGTTTCACCCCTGTCGGGACAATGAGCAGTGTCCAAATGCTGGGTTAATCATAGTCATGTGGAAGATCTGTACAATGTGAAGAACAATGACCTTCCTTTATGTAAAAATTTCTCTTTTCTACTCCGTCATTTTAAAGGGAAGGCAGGGATTCAGTTTTTCTGATTTTCCCAGACTTTCAGCACAGGTTTTTGTTTTTTGTTTTTACAAGTTGCAATATATATAATAGAGAGTACTACTAGTTTCAGCCTCATTCATTTGCTTTGCTGTTGAACATTTATAAAAAAGAAAATCAAACTATGTAGAATTTATTTTAGGCACAAAGTGAATGTCATGCTCAATTAAAATAACTGTGGGTAGAATAGAAGAAACTGTGGGGATGAAGAAGAGAATGGAATTTACATTAGTTAAAAACTTTACTTCATGCCACTCTGTAAGGTGTTTGATTTATTACTAATAATTCTGTAATTTAAATTTTATTATTCTCATTTTTAGAGATACCAATAAAAAGTTTCGAAGAGGGTAAGGGAATTGTTTAAGATCACACATACTGCCTAGAGCTGTCTCCCTTGGAGTATGTGCCGTTCCTTATAGGAGATGCATCATCCCTGATGTGGAAAGGGAAGACATTTGTTTACTAATTAAGCGGTCAGTCTTAGGAGGCCTTAAAAATTGAACAATAAAAACCTGATATGAATCATAAAGAAAGGATATGCCCAGCAATTTAAGGCAAAATAATACATTGAATCAGTACATTAAAAAAAGAGAAATAAAGCCGAACTTTTAAGCAGCACATTGAAAGAACAGAGGGAAAACAGTCAAGAAGCTATTTTAGTAATTAGACAATGTATAATAAGGATCAGAGTGAGAGTAATAAAGCTGAAAAGGTTGTTTGCTTCCATAATCATCTTTATTGTCCAAATCATTTTGATAGGTAAAGAAATGTTCTGCTCACAAGGTTGGATCCAGAAAGAACTAAAGCCCAATTCTTTGTGCCCTTTTTACATCACCAGTGCTGGTGAGAGAGGCAGTTGAGGCAAAGCTAGTTCTTCATCAGAATAATTGGAAGATGGTACTGGTGATTTTTGTGTGTGTGTGTGTATGTGTATGTGTGTGTGTGTGTGTGTGTGTGTGTGTGTGAAAACCATCCTGCAGTTAGGAAGGACTTTAAAAATAACAATATACAAATTCTCTTTGCAAAGGCTCTGATAGATGCTTGCTCAGCCTCTGCCTGAGGGTTGATTCCTGTTCTGTGGTGGGGCAGTTCACAGTGTTGTAATGCTTTCATGTTTACACTGAGTCCCACTCTGGTTCCTATGGTTATCACCCTTAATTACTTACAACAACTCTAATTAGTTTTCCATTCAAATATTTGTAGACCACTATATCACCCTGAACTATTTTACTTTTTTAGTTTAACATTCTCTGGGGTTAAGGGAGTACTGTTGTGGAGAAGACAGGAATGTACTGGAACCGGGGAATGATACAATCCACCTTCTAGTCCAAGCTCTGGCTCTGTCCCTACCAAAAGCAAGTTACAGCTTTACTTTGTCTAAGCAATATTAGTTTAGGCCTTAATCTCTAATACATGTGCTTAGAATTATTTTGTTGTCTCAAAAAATATATTAAAAAAGTTAGTGATATGCAAGCATTTTAGTATTCCCTATTCAAAAGAGCTTGAAGTCTTGAAAGCAAGGTGAGTTAATGTTTCACGTAATTTTGATGTAAGTGTGACTGAAAAATCCTTCACTTAAGATGGATTCTTGCCCATCTTTTGTTCTAGCAGATTATAGGATAAGGTTTTCAATATTCATTTCATGATGCTAATATGGTATCCATACTGATCAGTTTGTCATATGTGACATAATAATACAGAAGTTGAACTCCCCTATGAGCTAAAGTTCAAATTGCTTATTAAGGGTTGAGGATATAGCTCAGTTGGTAGAGTGCTTCCCTTGCATACACAAGGCTTTGGGTTCGATCTCCAGCAACACACACACACACACACACACACACACACACACACATACAAAAACAAAATTGAACATTAAATACTTAAGAATAATGCTTAACATTAAAGAACAACCAGCTACCTCAGGTATAGAGAATAAACAAGAATGGGCATGGGAAATAACAACCCTTAACATTACTTTTCTATGCTTAGGTCGCCTTTGACTCTCTCTCTTCCCATTATTGCTATATACAATATAAGCTCCAAATAAGATAAGAAACCTGATCTTTGAAATCCTTAATCTGATCTTTAACCTCACACAGACCTCCTCATATCAAATCCAATGTCCCTTCTACCACATCATTTTCCTGAATATAACTAACAGCCATAGAAACTATAATATTGGGACACAGGGTGACCAACTGTCTGGATTTCCCTGGTCAAGAGATTTCCTGAGATGCAGGACTTTAGTACTGAAAAGGAGATTCTATAGTGAACCCGGATGTTTGGCTACATTGATGAGGTGAAATGGTGTCTTGAACTACAAATAAGCATTTGTATTCAATGAAAGAAATCACAGCAGGTATAATAGGATTAGAAAATCATAATTATTCACTGTTGATGCAATAATGAATCTAATCAACTAGATAATAGTTTAATTACACCTATTAGAATAAAAGGTTGACAGAAAACTTAATGGATAGGGAGTTAACACAGGAATCATTGATTAATTTTAATATCACTAAAAGTGTTATTTCCAGATATTTCTACATGACACAATTTAAAATGTTGAGTAGGATCTAATAAAGTTTTAAGATCTAATTAATGCAATTCATAGGTAGGTAATGCAAGATGGAAGTATAGGATATTATGCCAAATGGCACCATAGAGGTTAAGTTTGAAAAATCCCAAAATAAAATGCTTTATAGAACATAGGATCTGTTTCTTCAAACATATGGCAAGGGAAAAAATAAAATAAAAAGGGTCACACTAATCAATTGCCTTGTTTGGACACTGACTGAAACAAACCAACTCTTGACATTTTTTAATTGATTGGGAAAAATTAGAAATTTTTATTTACATTATTAAAGATAGTTATGATGTAAAGTTATATTTTTAAAAGTCTCTGGTAGAAGTATGTGTTGAGATGCATTTATGGGTGAAAAAGTAATATCTGTTTTCTTTAAAGTACACATTCATAAACAAAGATGTTGTGTCTGCTGAAAAACTAAAAAAATAAAAAAATTCTCTCTCTCTCTCTCTAAAAAAAACAAACAAACAAAAATTAAAAAAAACAAAAGTACACATGCATATAGAAATGGATGGCATTGGAGAATATAATGCTAAGTGAAGTTAGCCAATCCCCAAAAAACAAATGCCGAATGTTTTCTCTGGCATAAGGAAGTGGACTCATAGTGGGGTAGGGAGGGGGAACATGGGAGGAATAAATGAATTCTAGATAGGGCAGAGCAATGGGAGGAAAGGGAGGGGCAGGGGATTACAAGGATGGTGGAATATGATAGACATCATTATCCAAAGTAAATATATGAAGACATGAATTGATGTGAACATACTTTATACACAGAGGTATAAAGAATTATTCTATATGTGTAATAAGAATTATGATGCATTCCACTGTCATTTATTTAAAAAATAAAACCAATAAAAATACTTAACAATAATTAAATAAAAGAAATGTACTACAGTGGATTATTCTACTCCATATTTTTTAAATGTTTAAAAATTTCCAAATGTTAAGAAAAAGTCACGTCGTATAGATGAGCATAAGATAAAGGGAAATGAAAAAGAATACACTGTCAGGAATGTGGGCCTGGGAAACTGACACTGCCAACATTAAGGGGAAAATGGAAAAGCAAAGAGAGCTAAGGGGGCAGGTCCAGGTGTTCACAGAGAAGTCTTATACAGATGGATGTGGAGTGTGTTTGCATATGCGTTTATCTAAGTATGGAGTACTGTAGAATATTTAACATATCCACAATGATAATATCTCTGTATCCTGGAATTAAAACTGATTATTAATTTTATCTGTATATGTCTGTACCTCATCACATTTCAACAACATGCATATTTTCATACAATCATAGGAAACAAAAACCAAATGTATATGAAATATATTTAGTTGCTATAACTTGTAGCTTTGTCACATTTGCTATAGTTGGTTATAGCACATTAACTCTGGGGTGAAACCCTTCCAATAAGAGAATCTGAAAACAAATAATCTCTTTGAAGTGACAGATTGATCAAGAAAGAACTTCTAACTTCTAACTTCACATAGTCTCATTCACCAGCTGATTACTGATTTTTTTCTAATGACACTTTACAGTGCCTATTGGCACTCAGTTTAGATACAATGAGAATACATGACAGGGCAGTAAAGTTATTTATTTTACCCACTATAGAAAAATGTAACAAGCTACTCTTTGTATATGCTACTCTCTGTATATAAATATAGAAAAATGTAAGTCTTTTAAACTACCATCCAGAGGAATGTTCCTAGAAAGATTTTTTTTATGGGCATGTAAAATTATATGGGATTTTGTCTTCAAATAATCTTTTGGAGTTCTAAGTTCATTTAAATAATTCTCATTCAAGTTTCCTTTCCACTCAATGTCAGGCCAGACTGAACATTTGGGCACTTGTGTAATACTGTTGTTCTGAAGCAGTAGGTTGAATGATACATTTCCTTCTCCCTGAGGACAGTGTCCTTGTAACCATGCTTTGTGGTTATTTTACCAATCCTATTTTTTTTTTTTTTTGGCCGGTAAATGAAAAGGAGTGGATAATTCTACTTATTCTCAATTTTCTTCCAGTGTATCTTATTTTTGTTATTGTTAAAGAAACTAACTTTACCTTGCCAAAGAGCTATATCTCCAACACCTAACACAATGCTGAGTACATATTATGAATGAAAGAACAAAATGCTGAATTAATAAATGTACAGTATTAATCACTTGATACAACTAAAATCTATTCACACAATAGAAACTAACTTTTGAGTATGTTGTCAAGTTTCCAGCTATTCTTACACACCCCTTTATTCCATTTTAAAATAGCACAACTCTTTGTTTACATTTTCTTGTCACTAGCATGCCACAGACTAGAATTCTTACCAGGATACTGCTATGAGATAATTATGTACCATAGAGTACTAATTTAGGCTATATTGCATGTCTAAAGTAATTTTTTTTGTCTTTTTGTCTTATTTATTTATTTGGTGCCAGGAATTAAACCCAGAGCCTCATGCATGTGAGGCAAGTGCTCTGTCACTGAACTGCATTCCCCAATCGTAGGATAGCAATTACTAACACAAAGATTATTTTATACCATCACATGCAGGTCCAAATTCTTACAAGTATTAAGAAAATTTGGGCTTGAAACTAATCATTTTATAGTCAATCTTGAAGTTTCTGGTCTGATGTTTTTCTTTAGGATATCCAAAGGAAAAAGGTAAAATGTTAATTTCTGTATAATTTTATAAAGAGTAGATAAGAATGGCTGACTTTAATTCTATAAATTAATTATGTCTTGGGAATAGGTATCCCTAGACACCTGTGATGAATATCATATGAAAAATTTTCCTTGATTTGATGATTGTAAAAATAAATAATTGATATGTGTCACAAAAAGAATTCTAATTCTAAACCTAGATTTATAATGATCTAGCTTTGAATCAATGTTCTTAATGTAATTTTCCCCAAATGAACATACTTTGTGAAATTCTCTTCTTAAAAATAGGAACCTGAATTTTTGCTCATGTAAATGCAAACCATTTATAAATTTTATTTTTAAGCAGTTTTATTTGACCTTCCAAATTCATTCTAATACCTTGTTTTGAGGTAGAACACAAGAAACACTGAAGTAAAATTAAAAAGTACACAATTAGGAAAATAATACAATTAGGAAAGAATAAAAATTTGCTGTCTTCTCCTCTAACTACCTCTTTAGTTTGGGACAAAATATTTACCAGTATAATGTGTACATCCATCTCTACCCAAAGCTTTAGTTATTAGATATAAGTTTCTTTTTTTAAAAAAAAATTGCTTTTATTTTTAAAATACATGACAGCGGAATGTATCACAATTCTTATTATACATATAGAACACAATTTTTTATATTTCTGTATATAAAGAATGTTCATACCAATTCATGTCTTCATACATGTACTTTGGATAATGATGTCCATCACATTCTACCATCATTGTTAACCCCTCCCCTCCCATCCCCTCCCACCCCTCTGTTAAATACAAATTTCCAGTAAAAATTTTTTGTTATGGAATTCAGTATGTAACTCTGCTATTGACTTGGAACATACATTTTCTATGGTTTGTGATATTTTTCCTAGAGGCACCATTCACCATTTTTTTGGTACTATTGTATACTAAAGTAATGCAGCAAACTATCTTTCAATTAGTGTTAAATACCAAAATGACTCAAAAATGCTTTGTAAGGTAATTATGTAATCATTTTAAAAGACATCCTCTAATTTCACTATAATGAGTCATGATTAGTAAGAAAAAGAACAATTTTGTACCTTTAACTTAGTTCAAATGTTCCACTAGCATTTGTTGAAAGGGTACTAAGGAGCTTCCTTCCTTGTTTCATTTGGAAGATGTGGTCATATTTTAGAGCTAAAAAATAAGCAGAACATATTCACTTAAGAACACATATATCACAAGGAATTGGTAAAGAGGAGTTTATATTTTGGATAAAAGAAAAGTATGACTCAGTGATAGGTGAAAAACTCTGAAATCAGTGTATGTTACTAATTTACTCTCTATGGAGACAGAGCAAATGAAGGTTTTGTCCCTTTTCAGGGAAAGGGACAACCAGAAAATGTCTCTTAGTAGATACAAAGTCAGCATTCATGAAATTAGTTCCTTCTTTTCTACACCTTAAAAGACAAACAACAATAACACAAAACAATAAACTTTTTCTAGTAAAGTTCTATTTCCTAAAATAGTATTAAAATCATGTACCACTTACGTTCATAAAACATTCATTTCCACTTTTGTTTATTTCATTTATTTTCTTTAGTATTTGTTGGGGAAGGATGCCCTCAGGCACTTTCATTACTCAATTAACTAATATTCAACTAGCATCCACTAAAATGTGAAAATATCGACATATTTGAAAAAACAGCCTAACAACATATTCTATTTAAAACCATACTCGCCATTCTTGAGATGTCAAAAATTTCTATTCTGTGCAAAACTGAAAATGGCATACCTAAAAATGAGAGAAGCATGTGGGCCAATCTGGCTTATGGCAAGTACTTTTCCACTGTGTGAATATAAACTGCATTAAAGTCAGTCAGCTTTTGTTTTGGAAGAATGTTTGTGCAGCTTCCAAAACAGCCAGGTTTTAGCTGTCCTAGTTTTGCTGACAACAGTGAAATTCATATTATGAATGTAAGGGGAAAACAAAGGATTCAAACACTGTAATAGTGTTAAAAGGATAGTTTTAATTTAGAGAAAACCTACTGCGGAGAGGGCAGGGAAGCACAGCGGCAGGAGGAGGGCGAAGGGTAGCTGAGGTCAGGGCCTGTCTCCAATCTGCACCTCCTCCCACTCAGGCGTAATGAAGGAGGAAAATGTGTTTTCAGGATTAAGTTCCCTCCTCTAGATATTATTAAATGTTTCACATCTAAATGCTAAAAAGCCAACAAAACATTAACACAGAGTGATACAAGAACATTCAAATATCTAGGAGGCATATATTTTAATTTAGCTGGTAGTTAGAATTTTAAAAACCTGTCAACACAAAATTGCTAAAGTCAGTGTAATTCAATTATTAAATTAAACTCCTTGTGTACGTAAGATGGGGTTAGAAAAACAAGGTGAAGAAACCGACTAGAATGGCATGCATGCCATTTTTTAATACGTATATTTTCAAGGAAAAGTATTTGTGGTTCCTGAATATTAAGAATGACTTGAAAATCATTCACTTCAAAAGTTTTTAATCATGTTTTACTATCATTGAATAAATATATGAAAAGTTCAAATTCTAATTTTATTTTCACCACTTACACTCATTAAATCCAATTAGAATAGGTTTGGTTTTCTTTAGTACAAGAAAATGAATGAATTCTGACTTTAGTAACATTATGAACTAAAATAATCCTGGGATGTTTGGAAAAAAAATGTATATAAATAGTCATTTTTATAATACTTCAAAAATCTAGTCACAACCATTTCATTAAGGGAAGTCTTCCAAATGTAACTATATTCCTTGGCTATACTGAAAACTTCAAATATGAATTAATGCATTGAGATTTCCAAATTAAGAATGTCTTAGAACTTTTCAAGTATAACAAATCTCCATCTGTCTAGAATGTTTTTAAAAACATAGTGAAGAGATATATCTCAAATTCATTCATGAAGCACAAATTCTTATTTATGAGACATGCAAAAGAGGTGACTAGTTAATGATGGAGTTTTTTTTTTTAAAGGATTTAAACATACGCAGAATGAAATTGAAAAAGAATGTGTAAGTTACACATTTCTATTTTTTCTTTCCTCTTGATAATAATTTGCAGGAAACTATTCTACATGGAAGGCTGCCTTTGGTTAGAATGAGGAGGAAGATTTCACTTATAGCTTTGTCACTACTTTTTTGTGTGCTCTTGGGCAGCTCGTATCCCTTTTTTGAATAATTAGGTGATTGGATTTGATCATTAGTGTTGCTTTATTCACCACCTCTAAGTCTTTAGTGACTTAACAATAGATGATTGGTTTATAAAAATAAGGGATAAAAGCATTTCTCCCAATATTTTTGTCAGTAATAAATTCAGAAAACCAGAAATTTTATATAAGGAACTGTTATTTGCTTACAAGTGAAGAATGCTTGAACTCTGAATAGATGCCGTAAGCAAATTAAATCTTTCAAGACCTTTGAAATGTTGTTTCAAATGTTTACAGGAGATTGCAAATAATTTCAGTTTGATTGCAGAACTCTCCAGCAACTACCATCAAACAACATTCAATATGACCACTTACTTTCAAATGAACTAAAAATCAAGCCAGTAACTTTATTTTTACTTTTAAATACCATGAGTGTAGTAGTTCTATATGAAGATTCTTCTTTTAATTGGTTGGAAATATACATGTATCTATAAAAGCAATTTTTAACAACAATGAGGAAACAAATGGTAAGAAATTATAATTTTTAGCTCTTAACTAGCTATTAACTTTAAAATTCCCTTCACTTTTTTTAAGCCAATAGTAAATTAGCAGAATCACAAAATCATATTCCCTAGAATATCCCTTTCCCCATGATTTAGGAATGTTAAAATCTTAGTGCGGCACCTCTTCATGGAGCTTATGACATTTGGAAGTGTCTTTTATCCCCAAAAATTAAAAATATTCTGGATAATAATGACCACCATGAATTTTGTTTTCTACTGTTCAGGGAAAAGACACTATAGTAATTGAATTAGATAGTGTCATTCTCAAGGGCCCAAGGAGTTAGGCTTATGAAAAACAATGTTATAAACATAACTTCAGTCAAATTTAATGAACTTGAAAGAAGAAAATAAAATGTGCATTTCTGATCTAATGTTTATTTCTGAAACTTCTTTATGTCTTGCTATTTGCTTTGAAAATATGAAAGACATTAAATCATTCTTCAGAAGAACGTGGTAGGGTTAGAGGACAAAAACTACAGTTACATGCCATGAGTATTAGAAAACATGTAACTACTGAATTTTAAAAATTGGCAGCCAAAACATCTGCAGAGAGAGCCTGTCCATAGATCCTTGTTTGAGAAAGGCAAATCCACATTGGCAAAGCCCTGCTTTCTGCCAAGTACTATACCAGATTCACTCACAACGAGTAGCTCATTTTCCCCTCATTATTAACCCTGTCAGAAACATTTTCTGAGGTCAAATTTAAGCCTCCAAGAAAGGTTTACAATAGCCTCATTCTCTCTCCATGGTTGCCAAGCTCTCAAGTCATGATATCCTAAGAAACACAGGACTGAGCTAGTATTGACCAAAGCTTTCAGTAGGGGGAGGTGGGGGAAACTTGTTTTTTTTTTTTTTTCTTTTTCTTCTTCTTCTTCTCTGTAGTTTGATCTTCTGAAACCTTCTCTTTTGGGTTTTGCTTTTCTTGGGCTTCTGATTTCTTTCCCACAGGACTACCATGTTTGAAGCTATGTCCTATTTTGCAGAGTTGTGAACCACCACCAAGGTTGGGCTTAGGAGAGATGAAGACTGTTAGACCTCCCTCTAATGTGAATGTTTTTACACTGAACTCTGATATATTATACAGTTCTCTAAAGAAACAGAACCAAGAGGACAGGAAGGGAAAGTGGGAGGGAGAGTAAGGTTGGTGCACACGTGTTGAGGAATCGGTGCACTAGATTATGGAGGCCGAAAAGCCCCATTTTCTGCCATGGGAAAGAAAGCTGGTGGTGTAATTCCAGTCCAAGCCCAACAGCCTGAGAACTAGGTGAGTGCCCCATACAATCCCAGGTCAAAGGTAGGCAAAGACTGATATTCCAGCTCAACAGGCAAATAGGAAAATAACAAGGAGTGGGGAGTCCTTCCTCCACCTTTATGTTATACTCAAGCCATCAACAGATTGGATGATGATCTACCCACACTAAGGAGGACAATGTAATTCACAGAATCCATCAATTTGAATGTTAATTTCATCTAGCAACAAACTCACAGACACACTCTGAAAGAGTATTCAATTGAGGATCCTGTTTTGCCATCAAGTTGACACACAAAATTAACCATGACATAGGCCAAATGTTAATATGATGTTCAAAATACCAGAAATGCTGAAAATTCCAACAGCTGTCTATGAGTAATGAAAGTTACCAAGGTTTAAAATAGAGATACATCCCTTATATGTAGTAATTAAAGGTACACCTGTAAATGAAATCAACTGTGGAGAGAGTTTAAAATAGTATTTCTTAGACTTAGCTGCTTATTAGAATCACTGTGGGTAGGACAAAAGAAATAAAATAGGCAGAAAGGGGGGAAAAGGTAGCAAAAAGACCATAACTATAAATCTAAAAGCCCCATGATCACATTTATTACCCAGACCCATTTTTATCTCAAGGCCAGTTACTCCCAAATTTAAGAAATCTGCAAATCTCAGAGTTACTGTAAATTCATCCTCTATGGAAATTGCCTCATTTCCATTAAAACTTAAGTGCACTGCTAGCCTACATAATGCATTTTCAGATTAGATAAAACAAAGGGAAATGTGTTTGAAGAAACCTACAAAACAGGAATATTCCAAATGTTATCTAGATAGAGGAGACAATGTCATCCTGAAGATCCTGGAAGAATACCAGACCTCCATAAGTATCCTGTGACCTGTGATCAAAGAACTGATGTCACCAAGCTGATGTTATTCCTATGTACCCTCCCATGTACACCCCCTAACAAATTTGTTTCTGTTGTTGGTTTTTTGTTTGTTTTTGTACTAAGGATCTAACCCAGGGACACTTTGCCCCTAAATTAAAGACATAGTCCTTTTTCTGTTTCTTTCTTTTCTTTTTTTTTCTTTTTCTTTTCTTCAGACAGGGTTTTGTTAAATTGCTGAAGCTAACCTCAGACTTGGGATCCTTCTGCCTCAGCCTGCCAAGCTGCTGGCATTACAGGCATGAGCCACTGCACCCAGCTTCAAAAGAAAAGTCCAAGATCTTGACAACAATTGTCACTATGGAAATAGCCCAAACTCTGCTTTAAGAGTGTGTTTCTTCAACCTTTTACTTTCTAAAAAAGCTTTTCCTCTTTACTAAAACCTGACATCCTTTTTTCTCTGATGTGGAGTCTCTGAGCAGAGGTCTCCTCTTACTCTAGAGAGATGTTCCAGAGCCTACTTATGGCAATTTCATGATTTTAAAGGAAAACAAAATGCAAAAGTTCGGACTCCACATAGACCAAGAAAATCAATCTCTGAGGAAAACATTTGGTCATCAATAGTTTTGGTTTTCATAATTTTTTAATGTTCCATGAAGCTGGAGAACCACTGAAATAAAATCAGAACTTTCCTCTGATTAATGTATCCTTTAGGAAATCTAATACTTAATAACTATATTGAAGCTGTTATATAGTCAAATCAAGAGTTAAGATGGTTTAAGTACATGGGGAATAAAGCAAATTGAGATGAAAATATAACAAATTTTCTTGAATTTATAAGTAATAGTAGTTGCATGAGGATTTGGATTTATGAAGAGTCTATTAAAATGAGATTTTATCCACTTTTATATGTATAACTGTAATGCTCTAATTAAAATCATCATCATCATCATCATCACTCCAGAAATTCCCAGAAGAGAGATCAGTAGTATAGAGAAGCAGAACAGGGAGAGGGAGGAGGGAAGGTAAAGGAAAGGACCCAGGGGAGGAGACTGACAAATCATGTTTTGTGGATATAGGAGTGCGGCATAACAAATCCCACTATTATGTACAGAGAAGATCCAGATTCCAGGAACAAAAATGGACATCAGAAAAGAATGTGTGTCTTCTTCCTTCTGTCAGGGGAAAAAAAGTGGAAAACAAAATTCGAAAGTAGGTGTGAAAATTTTAAAGAAAGTAACAGCAGTGTTCTAATAGGCTAGCTTTTCTCCCTCAAGGAGAATCTGATACTATTTGTGGAGAAGAAAAAAAAATGAACCTGCCTTTTTTTTAATGAATGTTTTTCAGGAAAAGTGACATAATTATTGAAACAACAATAAATAGACATTAGTGTTGCCACTTTCAGATGAGGAAACAGAGGCTGAAAGAGGTTAGGTAACTCACTCAAAATCATAGGAGCAGAAATGATATTTGAACTGAAGATGTTTGACCTAAACACATACTGAGAGCTGAAGAACTCTCCTGTTTAGAGACTCACTTTGAGCATCACAGAACTCACTCTAATTCTGTGACATATATTTTTTTAACTTTGCAAAAGGTACTTAGCCTTTTTTCAGATTCATTTATATTATTACTAATATGCAAATAATAATAGAACCTTCCTCAAGGATTTGTTGGGAAGGAAAACGATTTTCCATTGCATATTACATGGGTATTTATAGACTCCTATTATGTGCAAGGCACAGTTCTAAATACTGGAAGCTGTAGCAATCAATGAAATAGGCAAGTTGCTTTTGTGGAATTTATGTCCTAGAGGAAGAATAAGCAAGTGCACAAATTGTCCATATTGAAGATTTCTCTCATGTCCCAAGGACTTACAAGTACAGACACATTAAATTCCAGCTATCATCAAGTGATGCTTTCATTTTGCATTGTTAGCCTGTTTTAGAAATGGTCTCTTTGTGATATTCATCACAGCATCCAAAAATCACTCACAAAAAGATTTCATGGTACTAACTAAAGGGGCTTCCTCTAAATAACTGAAATGAAAATCCGAATCTGATGCTTTTCAAAGAAAGAGAGAGTTTTTATATAATAGTTTCTTTAAATAAGAGAGAAAGATGATCTTGAATAGGGTTTTGGTAAAAGTGACTGATAATAACTAAGAGAAATTTGAGGTAGCTGTATTAATATTCAAAAAAGAAGACATAAAAAGTATCACTGGGGATAAAGTAATGATTTGTAGCAATAATAATAATAATAATTCAGAATGATAAAAGAAACTTTATACCTAATAGCATAACTTCAAAATTTATAAGGCAAAAATTGAAAAATTTACAAGTGCAAAATGAACATTTTTTAAAATGCCAATATGATATATGATATGCAAGCCTCAAAAATTTCACATAATTTAAACTATCTAGAAACTATTATCTAACTATAGCTAAATGAAGTTAGGAGCTGACTAAAATAGCGAGAGGGGGAGGGTACCATAGAGACAGAAAAAGAGATGGAGAGAGACATAGAAAATCTCTGACTTCCTGGAGTTGAACAATACTCTTCTAAATAATGCTCAGAACAAAGAAATTTAAACAACTGATGAAGTATTTTAGAATCAATGAAACTAAAACACAACATTTCAAATTTTATGTGATGCAACTAAAGCAGTATTTAGAGAGCAGTGCATAGCTTCATCATCATCTCTATGTTGAAAAATAGAGTTTGAAAATAAATTATGCATGCCTTTTTCACTAAGAAGCCACAAGAGAAAAATCAAAACCAAAACCTGCAGAAGAAATAATAAAGAAAAATCAGAAAAATATGATATATTCAAAACCAGCAAACTTTAAGCCTCTGAAAATATTAAATGATTAAGCCCCTACCAAAATATTAATATGGGGTACAAAAAGAAAAAGAGTAATACAAATTTCAGTATAGCATCAGGAATTACAAACAGGAGTATTACCACTCTTCATATCTGCCTCAAAGGTCATTGAAGAATAGTCTAAAGAACTTTTTAGTAATAAATTAGAAAAAAAATGAAATGTATAAATTCTTCAAAATAAAACTGTAGGAAGATATCAAGTAAAAAATAAAATCTGATTTTAAAACATTTCAACAAAGACTCTAGGTCTAGACAGCTTCATAGTGAACTTTTTCAAATATCTAAAAAAATAATAATAATAGCAATCACAACACTTTAATCATAGAAAGAGAAGAAACATTCCCCAATTCTTTTTAGGAGGCCAGTATAATTTTGATATTAAAACCTGACAAAGACGTTATAAGAAAGAAAAATTATCCCAAAAAATAAATTAAATAACCCTCAGAAACATAAAGGCAAAAATCCTAATTAAACATAAGTCAATCAAATTCACTGATATTAACAAAAAATAGTGACATTATGACCAAATTACCTATTCCATGAGTGGAAGCTGTTTTTCTAAACAATCAAAATACATCAATATAATGCACCACACTAACAAAAATAACAACAACAACAAAAATCCTACATTTTAATAGGGTAAAATAATCTGAGAAAATTTGTTATTCATTTATGATTTAAATAAGAAATCACATTATATTTACGAATTATCCCTTAAAGGGGGACTAGGTAATTGCCCAGGGGTCATAAGCTAAAGTCACAAAAATAGAACTATTTTCCATGACATGGTTCTTTGTATGGTTTGTTAACAGTAGGAGAGTATTTACTTATAAAAAGAAATCCATTTCTTTAGGAAGAATAATAATTAAAGATGAAGACTTTATACTATTTGTTTCTTATACCAAAGTTTAGTTAGTCCTTCCTTCATATTATTATATTATTTGTTTGAAAAGGGCTTACTGAATGGAAGAATGATAGTCTCCCCTTTGTTTCCTGGTGTTCATTTTTTTTCCCTGCTGTAAATTCTCTCTCCACACTAGAAACATACGTTTACTTATCTAAAAGGGGGAGAAATGAAAGTAATAAAACAGATAAGATTAAAGCAATATTTTATTACTTTAAGTTAATTTTCTCATTTTTCAAGGTCAAATACAACAGGCAAACAAGCTTCAAGTTAAATATAAAAAATGCAACAAACCAATAACTTATAATTCTCTTAAGGGATAGAAATTGCTGAGGAGCTTTTTATTTTTTAATGGAAAAAAATAAATCTAATATGAGCATGATTTACAAAAGGTTTCCACAAAACAGTATTCAGTAAATTATTCCATCCAACCTCACATTTATCATAAGACGTGGCTATTTTCTTAAGCATATTTAAATGCCACTTCAAAAAACAATCTTATTTTCCAAACTGCCTTTTTTGTCAGGTTTCATTTCAGTAGTGAGGCACATCTCATTTGCTCCCTTATGGGAAGCTGTATTTTAACTCTTTTCATTTATCTATGAGACACTGTTGATGAACAAATGAATTAATTTATCTGCTCTGCTTTTAATTTTTAAATTGTCACTTTGCAGGGTTTCCTAAGGAAATTATTAAAAATACTCCTCTAAAGTCCTTCAATGTGTTCTCACATTTGGTTAAATGCACATTGAGGAACGATCTCATAAAAGTACCTATTTGTGTTTTCTATATATTATGTTTCTAGAAATTAGGTCCTACTTGTCAAGAGACCAGTTTTATTTATTTATCTGTTTGTTTGTTTATTTATTTGTGTGTGTGTGTGTGTGTTGCTGAGGATTGAACCTAGGGCCTTGTGCATGAGAGGCAAGCACTCTGCCAACTGAGCTATATCCTCAGCCCCCAATTTTAATCTTTTTTAATATTTTCATTTTGTTTTAAAGAAAAATAATCTGTTAGTATAAACAAATTTTGTTCTATCCTTCACTTATTAGTATCAAATTTTCAACACTTAGGTAATTAACTAATTGGGATTTTGTGTGTGTGTTTTAGAAATGCTACTATTAAAAATTACTTTCAGATGAAATTATAAACAGTGATACTTATAAGAGAAACTGTCCAGAAAATAAAACTATCATTTGATCCCAAAACTTCCTAAATTGAGTTTGTTAATATTACCAACATTTCAGCATTGAGGCTAGTGGCTAACAGTACCCTAAGAGTCTCAAGAGTGATTATGTTCCAACCTAGAGGCAGGTTTTTTTTATCAGGACTTTAGTAATCTCAGCACCACATTGTGTAGGGGAATAGGAAAGTCACATTTAAGAAGTTAAAAGATAAATTTATTATTTGGGTTTAATGAAGCCATCACTATAAACACAGTAGGACAGTACTGCTTTTTCTCAGGGCATCTTCCATTATATAAAGTGGTGTTCCTAGAAGAAAGAACTCAACATGAATTTTATAGGGGAAAAAAACTGATACTAAGAGAACTGGTTTACAGGAGTAGTATTTTTTTACAGGATTTTTTCAGGTCAAGAATGCACTATTAAAGCAGGTTTTTATATTGTACGTTAAGCTGCATTCTATTATCATATCTTAGAGAAGTAACCTAAATTGGTTGGCCCCTAAATCCGATGACAGGTTTCTTACAAGACTAAGGCAGAGGGAGACAGGACACAGACACTCAGGGCAGAAGACAGGGTGAAGACAGAGGGTGAGAGTGCAGTGATGAATCTCCAAACCAAGAAATGTCAGGAACTGCTGGTGCCACCAGGGGCAAACAGAAAGGCAAGGACCAGATTCTCCCTGATAGCCTCCAGAAGGAACCAACCCTACTATTACCTTGACTTTAGATGTCTGCTCTGAATAACTTGAAGGAATATATCCCTGTTGTATTAAGCCATCAAGCATTTGTTATCGTAGACTTACATTAACATATGGGGATACTTCCCTCTTCCTGGATGTCCTTTGCTTCAAGTCTAAAGGCCTCCTCCTCAGAAGGGATTTCCTTGACCATATCATTAAAACTTATCTCTAAAACTACTATTCTTTATCACTGAATTCTGTTCACTATTGTGGCATTTATCACAAATTACATTGATATATTTATTGCCTGACTTCCACACCAGACATAACCTTTATGCAGTCTCTTTTTTTTCCTCTGAATTAAACTTGCACATGCCAAGCACACAACTGGGCTCCATGGAAACAATACAAACAAAGCACCCCTACAATGTTCACAAGCATCGTGGAATTTACTAAGAAAGGGAAGGCAAAGATAGACTGTGTCATCTGCTGCACACTAAGTACAAAACCCTCAAATCTTCAATATTTGTTTTTGAATTCCATTTGGTCATAACACAACTGTAGGTTTCTACTGAATCTTTCTCCATGCAGTACTCTGTATCATTTACTATGATTTCACTTTTTTTTCTCTATTAGTTCATCTCACCACCCTCTTGGAAATGAAAAGTATTGTATGTTCAAGAAGTTTATTCTCTAGGGCTGGGGATATAGCTCAGTGGTAAAACACTTGCCTAACATGTGAAGCCCTGGGTTCAATCCCCAGCACTACAAAAATGAAAAATAAAAAAAAAAATAAATAAAACCTTTATTCTCTAATCTTAGCCCTAAACATAAGTCCCATAAGTCCCCATGGTGTCAGCTCCTAAGCTATTTCCCCATGTTTTTAAACAATTATTGAATGCTTCTTATACATCAGTGACTGTCCTGTTAAACACTCAAAACTTAGAAATAGGTCATAGTGAAAGCAGCATATCATTTCAATGTCTTAGTATTATTTAACTAGACTAAGGATAATTTAGTCATATAAAAAACGTACCTTTATTGATTACTTATTGAAAGTTATTATTAATTCAAAGAAGGGAAAGATATGACAGTTGCAAATCATTTCTGTTCAGCAAATGTACTTCCAAAGTGTTGTGGACATTGATCTGTAGGATGCTAACCAGTCATGTTCCTAACCTGTTTTTTTCCTGATAATCTTTCTCTAATACCTGTAAGCTCTCCTCCTATAAGCCTCCTGAGCACCAGTTTTAGCATTTTTTCTGCTCCCTAATTAGTTTAATAAATATTTTGCATGTGTTCATCATATATTTGTATAAGAGTATATTAAGGACTTAAAAAATGATGGCAAATCTAAGTGCTTTATAAATATTAACTTACCAAACACTTATCAAGGTATTCTTTTAAAGAACTAAAATTTTCTTTCTGAGTTGCACTGCCAGTTTTGTGATACTACCTTGATAGTCTTTGGCTCCTATACCACTTAACACACAGCATGAAAGATTTTAGATCAATGATACAAAAGATACAGTGCTGTATAGGATTGCCTTGCTTTACTAGACTGGTAAACTACACTTTCTTAACACTTCCACTCTCACTTTTTCTAATGAAAGGCATAGGGGAAAAAAATCAGTAAGAGCCCAGAAAACTGTTTTTTATCCTAACTAAATACTGCTGAAAATCCATAAGCAAGGCAGAAGAGGCAATCAGTGCAGTCTCTATTCATCACAATGCTGTTCATCTCTCCTACAGAATCAACAACTAAGGTTACCTTTGATCAACAGGTACTGTGCTGATCACAGCAGGTGAGGAACAAAATTCAGGCAGGCTATCTTCTTGAATGATGCCCCTGCACTTTTGGAAACATCACTGAAGTATCATTTTTTAAAAATCTATAAAGGAAAGCATTCGTTTGTCTATGATAGCATGATTTAATCATCTTGGGTATTTAAATCTGAATAGTCATATGCAAAAACATAAGCTTTTCAGATTTTAAGAATAGGCACATACACTTTTATGTACATACATTTATACACAGGCACACATTTATATCACAGAAATCATTTTAAGTTTTAATTATATTAATTTACATTAAACTTAGTCAAATCAGACTTTTAAACATAAATATTTGGTCGCAGATAAGCTACTTTAATGCTATTGAGTCATGCTATTGAGTCTTCAGAATTTTTAATGTGTGCAACAAGGTGACATACTGAATATCAAAATCTCTCTTATTCTTCACTTTGCATTTGTTCTTAATATAATGGAGATCTCTATAAAATGTAATTTTGTAGTCACATTGGGACATCAGATCAAGAGAAAATATAACCAGAGAGAGAGAGAGAGAGAGAGAGAGAGAGAGAGAGAGAGAGAGAGAGAGAACTGCCATATATAGATTACTAAGGATGAAATTTTAAAATTTCTCTTTATTATTCATTTTCTTGGCAAATTACACAAAATAAGTTATTTTATCTTTTATAATTTCAATGCAATTGAAGGTCAGTCATTGAGTAGATGCAAACATACAAGACAAGGCTAATGTAGAACATACCTAACATTTTATTCTTCAGTACTGAAGCATTGTAGGCAGAAGAATAAAATACATGGTTTTGTTTTTATTTTCATTTGCCTTATTGGCATTTAGCCTGAGTAGTAGTTTTCTCAGTGATTCATCTAAAAACATGCTTTTAGAAGGGAAGCCTTCACATTTAGGGTCATTTGTATTAAGATTTTCATTTTTAAGTTATAGAATTTCAACTGTGTAAGTGTTCAAATGAGGAATAGATATGGTACAATATGAACCATTAATCAGAAATGCTGAAAAATATAAGGAGTAGTTAAGTACACAATTTATTGTTCAGGAGTTCTAACCATCTATTAATTAGTCATATGCTGCCTACTCATAAGCCCTGAGGTCCACCAGGGCCTGAACAAGACCCATGGGGTGCACTGTTCTAAAGTTTAGGTAGAGAATAGGAAAAATTAGGGAAGGTAGAATCATATTATACAGCTATATTTTATATAATTAGTCTATTATATAGAAGGTAGAACTATATTACATAGTTAAAACTATGTAATTAGTTTATATCATATAGAAAGTAGAACTATATCATGTAGTTGATCTTCTAAGTGTCAGACATTCTGCTAGATGTTGTGATATAAATAAAACCTGTACTGATAGAGCATTTAGCTTATGTAATAGATTTTTGGATGGCTTTTTGTTCCAGTGATCATGTTATAGTTAAAGCTTTGTCCCAGCGTTTCATAAACTGACTTCCAGACCACTCACATATAATCAAATCAAGCCTTTATTGAAGCACACCAGTGGCGGCTGACCAGAATATAAAGCTGTTCCCCTGATCAGCCCCGAACAATTGCAAGGGCACTCCTTATAAGCCTGAAAACCACAAAAGGGATGTTCAGGGGGTCTAGCCAATGCAAGCAAGCCAGGTTACAGAAGTGGGACAGTGCAGACAAGCAGAGGGAAGCCTAAAAAATCACAGTTAGCCCAGTCACCCCAGTTACAGAAACAGAGCCCCGTTACCCGAGTTACAGAAACAATACCCCATTAGGTAGTTCCGTGTTCTTAAAGGTTTCTATAGCAAAAGGAAAAGAACATCTTGCTCCAGTCATGACTCTTCTACTTGGCATGGTTGTTTTACAGGATGAAGTCATAAAACAAAATGGAGTCACATTTGCTCCTACTATCACAATCAAAAATACCTAACATAAACAGAGGAGGAAAAGTTTATTTTGGCTCATGGTTTCAGAGATTTAAGTACATGGTCAAATGATTCCATTACTTGGGATCTGAGGCCAGGCAGAACATCATGGTGGAAGGGTATGGTAGAGGAAATCTTCTTAGCTCATTACAGCTGGGAAGCAGAGGGAAAAAAGAGAGGAAGGAGCTGGGGACAAGATAAAGCCTTTCAGAACACACCCCAGTGACCTACTTTCAGTTAGGTCCTACCCCAATGATCCACTCAGATTATTCATGCATCAAATCACTGTTGAAGTCATGATGCAATAATGTCCTCAAAACCAAATCTCTGGACATTGCTACCTTGGGACCAAACCTTTAAGTACATGAGCCTTTGGGGTCATTCTAGATGCAAGCTGTAACAGACCTTAAAACAATAAGAACATCAGCCATATATAAATATTTAAAATCTCAATAACTAATATAAAGTTAAAGTATTAGGATAGTGGTTACTGGGATGAGAGGAACTTTATCATATGTACCTTCTATTTCCTATTAAAAAGCTTAAAAATAATTCAATATGAGAGATGTCAATCAGGTCACTGGTTTTATAAGTAGTCTTTTTAAAAATGTCCTGGGTGAGAACATAAACTGCAATTCAACAATTTTGGTGATAATTCTATCCACAGACGTAGGGGAGAAAAACTCAAGAAAGTCCACTGCTCTCCTCCCATGCAACTATAATATTTAAAAAGTCTAAATCAGATAATAAGAAATTCTTCAACTCAAATTCTGTCTTTGGGCAAATGTATACTCAAAGAACAGTCATATCTAGGGTACTGTGCCTCTTCCACCAAATGGAATCTTTAGAGCTAAAGATAATTCTTTTTTAAAATGCTGTTTCTTTATTATTGAAAGGAGAAAAGAGGGATGGGTCATTTTTCATCCAGTCACTGATGGTTATTTAACTTCAGTTTTTTGTTTATTTGTTTGTTATGGGTACAAAGTATTGAGCCCAGGGGAGCTTTACCACTGAGCTATATCCCCAGTCCTATTTTTAATTTTAAATTTTTAGACAGGGTCTGTATAAGTTGCTGAGACTGGCCTTGAACTTGTAATCCTCCTGCCTCAGCCATCCCAGTTAATGAGATTACGGGCACACACTACCATGCCCACCTGACTTCAGCTTACTGCAAAGAAAAATTAAAGGACTTGAGTTAATTGATTGAGGGTATAGCAGAAACAAAACTCAATTACTTACATTCATTTCTCTTATTGAAAAAATATCTAAGAATGTGAATAAGATTAAATCATAAGAAAGTGAGTCTCAACATGGGCTGTGATTTTTACAAAATTAGTAATGACTGACGTTTTGAGAACAGGCTTTGAATGTGGAGCAGTAGATTTGAATCCTAGTACCCACAGATCCCTAGTAGCTCATAAATTGCACACACCTCAAAGCTTGGGTTTTCGTAATTGTTAAATCCTGAAAATAAGTGATTCTTTTATGGGGTTAAAGGGTTAATTGAATAATGTTCATAAAATAGATTTAGTAGAATTATTTAATGAGTAATTCAAAATTTTTTATTTTACAATTCCATTCACAAATATCAGGACTAAGAAATGCACAACTTGACCAAAATCAAGAAAACATCTAAATTTTTAAAACATCTAAACATTTAAAAATTCCAATTCTCAATTTAAAGTGATTTTTCTAGAATTTCACATTACTTCCAATAATCTGCTATTCAGAGCAAATATTGATCTTTATCTTCCTAATGAAGAAAAAATGAGAACACATAATTAAGACATCTGTGGTTATAAAAATGTTCTTTCACTTAGTTCTTATATAGAACATCTAAATAACTGCACATGCCACCCTGGAGTGTTCAGAATAAAAAGCAGACTCCTCTCTGAAAACTGGAAAATGAGTAGTATATTCTGTGTTTTCCATCCATGACTTTTTACACTGTCTCAGCAATCTATAGACACAATCACTATAATGATCCACATGCTGCTCACCTCTACATTTCCAGACCTCTGAGGTACAAAGGATTGACAGTGCCAAGATTGAGATTTACTATATACATTACTTTATAGATGTCAAGTCAAGACTATTATAGTAAGTCAGATAGTAAAATCTTAAACATTATGTAATGTATAAGTCATCCCAAAGAAATACACTCAGCCAGAGATGTTTCACACTCAGCCAGAGATGTTTCTCAAAGATTCCAAAAATATAAAATAATATCCTGGAAATCATAAAAAGTGGTGTGTGTGTATATAAACATCATACAAATTGGTCTAGTAATAATGCCAAATGTACATGTATATGCATATAGTTTATTTTCAATTTTGTATTTAAAAGATTATTAGAAGAGGCCCAATAACAAAAGATTAACAAAACACCAATTTAATGTTATAAGTGCCATGGAAATCTTCACAATGAAATAACAACCCCAAAGAAACATTTAAATCTGAGAGTCTTTATAGCTTGGTTTAGTGAAGAGTAGAGAGTCCTGGAGAAATATAAAGCAAAAGGACATGATCCGATATTGATAAACTGGGAAACTTAGCAAGGTCTGTTTGTTGAGATTCTTCTCTGTGATCCTTCATGGTCAGAGAAGAGGATGTTTATTTTCTTCAGGCATATGGAATCACCTCTCTTGTGAGAGTCTTTAAGATCTATTTCAGGGGAAGATCAGAAAATCCTAGATTTTTATGGACTGCTTCAGGTGAGAAGGATAGGGGAAAAGTCAGTGACCTTCCTACTTCTGTCATTTTCTAAAATTCCTTTAGCTTAAAAATATTCATTATGCCAGGGTACCATATCCTGGGGTAACATGTTCTGACTCCATCAAAAATATCCAGCTAAGATCACTAAATATGCTAAGAATACACAACATAATTCAATCCAATACATTCTTTTGCATACCTTTATGTAACCTACTCTAGCATTTTGACAGAATCACTCTATGCTTATCCAAAAATGGATCAAAAAGCAGCTGGAAATAACTTCAGTGTATATATTAGATGTCTTGACCCACAGATTTCTAGGGTTTATATTTCTAAAAGATATTCTTGACTGATTCACAGAATTAGTTGCCATCTCTGATAAAATCCATTTACCTCATTGATGTTACCATCTGGCCTGGTTTCAACTAACTCTTATCTTTCTGGGCTTTGCTGACTGGATTTCACAATGGCTGAGTTTATTAGAATTCAACAGATGAGATCAATGTTGGATGTAACCTGCAGCTGGGCTCCATGCTCAGTCACTAAATATCAACTGAGAAATTACCAATGGTACAAATATAGCAGATAATGAAACTATAAAAGGAATTATAGAAAGTATTGTCTATTTCTTAAAAGGAACAGAATTACTGTGAAGTTTAAATGTTGCAACTTGTGCTTTCTATGGTAGCCATTTGAAAATTGTCATTTGCAAAATCCCCCTTATGGTTTGAGTTCAGCAGAACTATTAACAAATGTTTTGTAGTAGTCCATGGACCTAATCACATTAGGATTCCACCTTCAGTCAGTTAGGTCTCAAACTGATCTGTTAAAGAGATTAAATAAGAGTTATAGAGTTCAATAAGAGATCCAAATCCGTTCATTTTTAAGTACTGGTTTTAGTTTTTTCTAATAGCTATCTTTTGATTGCCTCCCATTAGTTGAATGTAAATCATCATGATTATGAAAGGTATCCTTAAAGATGGATTTCTGAGATTCACCCAGAATAATATAAAGGGGTAATAGTGATTCCCACCAAAACATCCAAGTGATAGCCCACACATTGAATAATAAATTTGATTTGTAATGTAAAAATGCTTCCTTTATCTCTTATAATCAAAGTGGCAAATATTAGCAAAGACTTAAAAGTTTAATAAATCCAGTATTGTTTTTTATCATTTTTTAAACAGAGGAAAATGAAAACAAAATAATATGTACCAAGACACGATTAATCAAGACAGCAAATGCTATATAGCCAGTGAAAATGAAAAGGTTAGAACTGAAAGGAACAAATGATTGAAAGTTTTTTTAAACTAATATAATTTAAAAATTGGTGGGAAAACACACAGCAGGAAGTGCAATATGAACCAGCATGATCCCATTTATATAAAATGCAACTTTTACATAAGACATATAAGAGGTATGAACTAAGTTAATAGCAACATTCATCTAGGGGATAATATTTAGGGGAGTGAAACTTCCAATACATGCTTTGAGTTATTTGTAACTAGTATGTCCTTTCATAATAAAATGTGATAGAGACATTTTTAATAGAAATTATAGCAGTTTTGCAACAAAACGATATCGTCAGGATATAGGTATTATTATTAGCAAGTAACAAAAAAATATGTAACTCCTTGGTGATAAAGGAACTATTTTTTGGTGGAAAAACTAAGGAATGGACATGTAGTTTGATAGCACTATACCTTAAATTACTTACAATGAAGAAAGTGTTCAAAAATATCAATTAAGTGCTTAAATGTTTGTTAAAACATCTCAGGAAATTAAATTGTGCTGTGTGTTTGTGTGCAGATACACCGAAGAAGATTGAACCTGGGGCTTCATGCATGCTAGACAAGCACTCTACCACTGACTACATCCCCAGCCTGGTACTTTTTTTATTTTTTGGTATGGGAGGTTGAACCCAGGAGTGCTTTCACACTGAGCTGTATCCCCCAGTCCCCCTTTTTTTGTTTGTTTGTTTGTTTTTGAGACAAGATCTCACTAAGTTACCTAAGGGCCTTACTAAATGGCTGAGGCTGGTCTTGAACTTGCAGCCTCCTGAGTTGCTGGCCTTACAGGCATGCACTGCTGCATCTCACTGATATTAATTTTAAAACATATTTTTACATAAAATTACTTTAAAATTGGTATAGTGTCAGTAATGTGACATAGATTACACAAACATAGCTTAATAAACTTGCCAAAATTATACAAATGATAACCTGATGTCTAACTGGAATTATTGAAGCAATGGTGAAGAGATCTGACATGATTTTCATCTCTAGTGATAGGTCTCATACTATGTTCTTTGAGATTACTGTTCCCAGGAATGCCGTAATCATTCCTACGTACTATAAACCGGGAGAGAGAGAAACTTCAAGAATTACTTCCCTGGAGAAAATGTTCCTTATAAGATTAACTGAAAATCCTAAAGGCCTCCAAGAAATAATTTTCCATGGTGAACAGGCAGGAGTGGTATTAGCGATCTGCAAATAGGTTTTGGAAGGAGGGTCTCATAACTTTCAAACACCATGACCAGCCAGGTGCCTTCTGATGTACTTCTAGGGCTCTGGAGACAGAGGCTTCCTGAAAGGAGAACCTTACCTATTTAATTTTCAATTCAAAATTCTGGGAACAGCAGAGAGAAGTAGCAAGAGTACAGGAGGAAGAGGAGGGTGTTTTTAGGAGTTCAGGGTGAAATAATAAATTTTTACAATAAGACATGTGGAACTTGGTTCACTAGTTTCTTATCCTTGTCTTTTGGGTGTTGTAGAAATTGGAATCTCTATAATCCTCATCCTAGTAATTGATTATTTTTTTAATCAATGATTTCTTTTTCAGTTTGTTGTAGAAGTAAATAAATTTTACAGATTTTCCCCCATAATATTTCTTTAAGTTAAACCCTTTTCCAGATGTTTCTAAGGTTGGTTACTAACAACAGAAATGACACTCAGCTCACTCTCAGTTTTGGTTATATTTACAAGGAAAATGTATGGGGAGTTATACAGAGGGACTGAAGTAAATTTGAACTTCATTTTAGAATTCCTTGACTGCTCAGGCTCTCAGAGAGAGCAAGGACTTTGAGGTACATAGGAGCAGAGACAGGAGGGAAGGGTGGGAGTTAAACAATGTATCTAACAATGAAGAGTGGGAAATGGAAGGGTTCTCCTCATGTGAATTGTTGTGATTTGTAGTCTGAAGACTGCATACTTCACCTTGTACTGTTGTTAGTAAAAAGTAAAAATGGAGACAGGAAAGGAACCAGAAAAGGTATCATAAGTTACAGCATCTGAGCAAGAAAGAATTTGAGGAGATACTTGATTGTAAAGGGAACCTCACTTTAAGAGCTTGAATATACCTTGTGTTGAAGGCGTGGTCTCCAAGGTAGGGGAGCTGTTAAAAGGTGGGACCTAAAGAGATGAAGTTAGGTCAGCAAGGATCTGCCCTTGAAAGAAATATTGTAAGCCCAGTCCTTCCTCTCTCTTGCCTCTCTATAACCATCAGCATCTAGTCCTCCTCCTCTGTCATGCATTCCCAACATGAATTATTTTGCTACTATCTGTCCAAGACAACATAGTCAAGTAGCAGGCCAAGAATGAAACCTCTGAAACCCTGGAACAAAATAAACCTTTCAAGTTTTTTATCTCAGGTATTTTGTCACAGTTACACAAAGCTGACCTGGACATAATTACAAAGAAAATATTGTATATGCATAAACAGATTAAAAACTACAAATTGTAATGGTTTTAAGTTATTATTATTTAAATATAGCATAAACTGGCTAGACATTTGACTTCAAAGCACATCTCACCTAGGATGTTAAATGCCAGAACACATGTAAGGTGAAGCAGCTACCACAAGGTAAGAAATTAACAAATATCAACAAAGTTTATTTCAATGTAAAAAAATAGTATTAAATGCATTTATTAAATAAAAACAATTTGAAAAACATGGACATATTTATTTAAGCTATTTTGTATAAAAATGAATCACAGCTTTTATTTATTTATTTATTTTTAAAGTTACAGTTAGATACAATACCTTTGTTTTATTTATTTTTATGGTGGTGCTGAGGATGGAACCCAGGGCCTTACACACGCTAGGTGAGCACTCTACTGCTGAGCCACAACCCCAGCCCCTGAATCATAGCTTTGGTCGCTATTTTATATTGTTATCTTACAGTTGTTTTTTTTTTTTGTATTTCTAATACACATATCCTGGACCAAATCATTCACAAAGGGTCATGAAGGGAGATATATTTTATATTTTAAGATCATTTCCATAAATTTTTAAAAAGTAAATCAAGATTTCAGAACCTTTTCAATCATTTATAGATATTAACTTTTCAGACTAATTTCATTCTGTACCATGTCCAGATAGCATATATGATTCAAATGTCAATACCAGATCACATAGGTACATGGTGAACTATAATAGTTTGCCACTGTAGTGGGCTTGAGGCCATGAATTATTCACCATGATAAACCAGTAAAGCAAATTACACAAAGAAGACATTTCTCTGGGGCTTACTTCACAAGGTCCTTCATCTTTGTATCCCAAGGATCTTGAGCATGATAGCTGGCACATGACACTATATGGAATCAATAAACTGTTCAAATAGTGGTTCATTTAGAACAGTGGAGGGCTAAGATGCATTTGCTATTATCCATACACACATTATTATTAGATCACTCTCCTTCCCACCCTAAGACCCTTAGGAAAAGAAGACAAATCCAACCATAAAATGATGAAAATAGTTAATTCTTTTAACTTTTAAATTTCTTTTTAGTTATACATGACAGTAGAATGTATTTTAAAATATCATACATACATGGAGTATAACTTCCTATTTTTGTGGTTATACATGATACAGATATTCACTGATTATATATTCATATAAGAACATAGGTAAGTTGTGTCCAATTCATTCTACTATATTATTCCCACCCCCCATCATCCTTCCCTTCATTTCACTTTGTCCAATCCAGATAACTTCTATTCCAGCCCCTCACTTATTGGGAGTTAGAAACTGCATATCTGAAAGCATAATTGACTTTTGGTATAGTTCCAATCATTTAGTGGCAAATGCCATAATTTCATTCTTCTTTATGGCTGAGTAATATTCCATTATGTATATGTACCACATTTTCTTTATCCATTCATCTGTTGAATGGTGCTTAGGTTGGTTCAATAGCTTGGCTGCTACAAATATTGATGAGGCCACATTAATACAAGTATGATGATTTTTAAGTCCTTTGGATATATTCTGAGAAGTGGAATAACTGGACAAAATGGTGGTTCCATTCCAAGTTTTCTGAGGAATCTCCATACTGCTTTCCAGAGTGGTTGCACCAATTTTCAGTCCCACCAGCAATGTACTGAGAGTAGCTTTTCCCCCACATCCTTGCCAACATTGTAACTTGCATTTTTGATAATTGCCATTCAGACTGGAATGAGATAGAATCTCAGTATAGTTTTAGTTTGCATTCCTCTAATTGCTATATATGTTGATTTTTTTTTTTGGTTGAACAACTGTATTTCTTCTTCTTCTTCTTCTGTGTATTGTCTGTTCAGTTTCTTTGCCAATTTATTCATTGTTTTTTTTTTTTTTTTTGTGTGTGTGTGTGTTAAGTTTTTTGAGTTCTCTATATACCCTAGAGATTAGTGATTTATCTCTGAGGTATAAATGGTAAAAGTTTTCTCCCTTTCAGTAGGCTCTCCACATTCTTAATTATTTCCTTTGCTGTGAAGAAGCTTTTTAATTTGAAATCATCCCACTTATTGCTTCTTGATTTTACTTCTTGTGCTTTAGGAATCTTGTTGAAGAACTCCGTTCGACATAAGGGAGAGATGAGTCTACCTTTTCTTCTAGTAGGTGAAGGGTCTCTACTGCCCAAATCCTTAATCCTCTTTGAATTTTGTGCATGGTGATATATATGGTTAAGTTTCAATCTACTACATATGGATTTCCAATTTCGCAAGCACCATTTGAAGAAGAGGCTATCTTTCCTCCAATAAGTTTATGATGCCTTTGTCTAGTATGAGATAACTGTATTTATGTGGGTTTGTCTGTCTTTTACTCTGTACCATTGGTCTCCATGTCTGTTTTGGTGCCAATGCCATGCTATTTTTGTAACTATAGTCTGTGGTATAATTTAAGGTCTGGTATGGATTCCTTCTGCTTTACTTTTATTGCTAAGGATTGCTTAAGCTATTCTCATTCTCTTGTTTTTCTAAATAAATTTCATGACTGCTTTTTCTATTTCTATAAAGAATATCATTGGAATTTTAATGGGAATTACATTAAATCTGTATAGCACTTTGGGTAATATGGCCAATTTGACAATATTAATTCTGTCCAAGAAAATGAAATTTCTTTCTTCAGTATTCTGTAGTTTTCATTGTAGAGGTCTTTGCACCTCTTTTGTTATATTGAAGCCTAAATATTTTATTTTTTTGAGGCTATTATGCATGGGAAAGTTTTCCTAATTTCTTTCAGTTGATTCATCACTGATATATAGGAGTGCAATTGACTTGTGGGTGTTAACTTTATATACTGCTACTTTACTGAATTTATGAGTTCTAGAAGTTTTCTGGTGGATTTTTGAGGGGCTTTTAAATATAGAATCATGTTATCCACAAAAAGGGATACTTTGAGTTCTGCTTTTTCTATTTGTATTGCTTAAATTTCTTCTAATTGCTCTAACTAGTTTCCAGACTATGGTGAATAAAAATGGTGAAAAGGGGCATCTCTGTGTTGTTCCAGGTATTAGAGGGAATGTTTTCAATTTTTCTCTACCAAGAATGATGTTGGCCTTGGGATTGGCATATATAGCTTTTACAATGCTGAGGTGCATTCCTACTATGTCTAGTTTTTCTAGTGTTTTGAACATGAATGGGTCCTGATGTTGTCAAATGCTTATTCTGCATCTATTGAAATAAATCGTGATTGTCTTTAAGTATATTGATATGATGAATTGTGTCTATTGATTTCTGTATGTTGAACCACCTTACACCCCCTAGGATGAACCCCACTTGGTCATGGTGAAAAATCTTTTTAATATGCTTTTTATGTGATTTGCCACCATTTTAAGAATTTTTGCATCTGTCTTCAGGGATATGGGTTTGAAGTTTTCTTTCCTTGATATGTTCTTTTTCTGGTTTTGGTATCAGGGTGATACTGGCTTCACAGAATGAGTTTGGATGGGCTCCCTCATTTTATATTTCATGGAATAATTTGAGGAGGATTGGTGTTAGTTCTTATTTGAAGGGCTGGTAGAACTCAGCTGAGAATCCATCTGGTCCCGAGTCTTCTTTCTTGGTAGGATTTTGAAGTCATCTTCATTTTCACTGCTTGAAATGGAATCTGTTTAAATTTTCTAGGTCATCTTGATTCAATCTGAGTAGATATTATGTCTCTAGGATTTTGTAATGTCTTCAATATTTTCTATTCCATTAGAGCATAAATTTTCAAAACAGTTTGATTGATTGTATTCAATAGTGCCCATTGTGATATTTCCTTTTTCATCGTGAATTTAGTAATTTGGGTTTTCTCTCACCTTCTCCTCATTAGCTTGGCTAAGCATTTATCAATTTTATTTTTTCAAAGAACCAAGTTTTGTTTCATCAATTTTTTTGGTTCAATTTCATTGATTTCAATTAAGTATTTCCTGTCTTCTACTGCCTTTGGTGTTAATTTGTTCTTTTTCTCGGGCTTTGAGATGTACTGGTAGGTTATTTGTTGACTTTCCATTATTTTAATGAATGAGTTCAATGCAATGAACTTTTCACTTAGCACTGCCTCCATAGTATCTCAGAGATTTTTGATATGTTGTATTATTCTCATTTACCTCTAAGCATTTTTACTTCATCCTTGATTTCTTCCACTATCCATTGGTTACTCAATGACATATTATTTAGTCTCCAGGTTTTAGAATAGCTCCTATTCTAATTTTATCATTGATTTATAATTTCATTTTATCATGGTCTGATATCAGGCACTAGCTTTTTTTTTTTTTGTATTTGCTTAGAGTTGCTTTGTGGCATTTTACAGAAGGATCCACACATTCCTAAGAAAGTGTATTCAATCATTGATGGATAAAATATTCTATGTTAAGTCAAAATCCTTATTTTTTAGTTATATAATTTCTTAATTTAGTTTTTGTTCTTTCCAGGGGTGAGAGAGGTGTTTTAAAATCACCTTGTATTACTTTGTTTTTGTATTTGTTGTTGTGGTCTATTTGAGATCTTTGAAAGGTTTGTTCAATGTATGTAGATGTTCCGTTATTTGGGGGCATAAATCTTTATGGTTGTTATGTCTTGTTAATGTATAATTCCCTTAAGTAGTATGAAATGTCCTTTCTTTTTCCTTCTGATTGGCTTGAAGTTCACTTTGTCTGAGATTAGATATCCCTGCTTGTTTACAAGATCCACTTGAGTAATATGTTTTTTACCCATCTTTTCACCTTCAGTTTGTGGATGTCTTTGCCTATGAGGTAAGTCTCTTGGAGACAGCATATTATATTGTTTCCTAATGCAATCTGCCAGTGTATGTCTTTTGATTGGTGAGTTTAGGCCACTGACATTCAATGTTATTATTGAGAACTTATTTTTATTCCCTGTCATGTTGATTCCTTTTTTTCATTTGAATTAGTTTCTCTTTCGATTATTATTCTAGTTTAGTTCCTATCTTTGCAGGTTCAGTTTTATTTTTTTTTTAATTTCTTCATGAAATATCTTATTATGTGTTGTAATACAGGATTTCTAGTTGTGAATTCTTTTATTTCATTGTCAACTATGAAGTTTAATTTTGCTGTGTATATAGTTTCTTGGCTGACATCCATTTCTTTCAGAGCTTGGCATATTTTATTCCAAGATCTCCTAGCTATTAGGATCTGGAATGAGAAATCAGCTGGATTGGTTTCCCTCTACATGTTGTTTTTCCTCTTGGATGTTTTAAAATTCTATCTTTATTCTGCATGTTAGGCAGTTTAATAACATGACTTAGTATAATGTTGTAATTTTGTATTTTGGGGGTCCTGTAAGCCTCCTGTAAGCCTTATGTATTTGATTTTCCATTTCACTTTAGGTTTGGAAATTTTTTCCAATATTATTTCATTGAAAAGATTGTCATTCCTTTAGCTTGTATCTCCAAACCTTCATCTATTCTGATAATCTTACATTTGGTATTTTCATATTATTCCATATTTCTTAGAAGTTCTGCTCATAGTCTCTTAGAATATTTTCCTCATGGTCAACTATTTTCAGTATTATATATCTTATCTTCATTACCTGAGACTCTGTCTTTGAAGTGATCCAATGTATTGTGATGCTTTCAATTGAATTTTTAATTTGGTTTGTGAATTCCTTCATTTCAAAGTTTTTTTTTCCAGGATGTCTATTTCTTTATTGATATGATCTTTCCCATCCTATATTTTCAAATTTTACTCCTTATATCAAACTTTAATTCACAGGTCAGTTTAACTATGTGCATTCTAAACTCCTTTTCTGACATTTCTCCCACTGTGGTGTGAATGAATTCTATTACTAGAGTATATTGGTTTGTTTAGGCCAATTTGGACCCCCCCTTTTGTTTTGGTTGGTGTGTCTACCCATCTAACAGTATGGGTCTGAGGCAGTAGCATTTCTATCTTGTGTACTTATAGTGTCCCTGAAGAAGTTTTCCAGTACCTCACGCTCTACAGTGAGACGAATAATAACAAATGAAAACAACATATATTATTAAACCAAATAGTTCCTGCTATGACATCTATAATGTTAACTATCACAGTAATGAGAAGTAATAAGATCATTTATTGCTTACAATAAAAATGGTAATTTTCCAAAAGTATTTACAATTTTGAATGGTGGACAGGGAGAGAACAGAGGTGATATGGGGTGTGATGATTATGAGGGTAGAGGAGAAACAAAAAACTAAAGAAGAGTGAAAGAATAATAGAGATTTTCTGTCAGCATAAGAAAAGGGAACCAATGGAAATGGATTAATAGGAGAAATATATATAAAATTTTAAAATTAAAAAAATAAAATACAAAACAAAACAGAAATATAGCAATCATACATCCTGTCCCTCAAAAACTGACACAAAAAATAACTGGTTTCAAAAATTCTAGAAATGAGAAAAAATACAAATAAAAATATGTATAAATGTCCATGAACCATTAAGGTCACAAGTAGAAAAAAAAAGGAAAAAAAAAAGAAGAATCTTGATGAAAAGTTAAAGAATTGTTTCTATTAGAATTCAAAAGATTCTCAGCTTCCTCTCAGCAGTGTTTGGTGGGGTCATCTAGAGTGTGATGCCCCACCCTCAGAGAAGTAATCCATATGCAGGTGAGGTTTAGGCTTAGATATGCTAGATATTTCTTGCTGAATGCCAATTGTTCTGGAGATTTCACAACATCACACCTCCAAGACACAGCTATTGCCCATTCACACTAGAAGACTGAACTCCATGGGTTTTACTCCTGTGGTCAAGGAGCCAATTCTTAGCCCACTATGTCACCTGCAGACCCCATGTTTCCTGGTCTCCAGTTCTATCTCCAAAAGCTCAATCTCTCCCATCTCCACTCTTTGGAATTTCCTGGCATGTACATTTCTCCTAGCCAGTCCTGCAAGAGGCTGGATTGGAAGGGGAGAGCCGAGTGGACTTCCATGACCAATATTCTCCTGTGTAAACTTCTCTCCACATTTGATTTTATCCTGGTCTCTTAGGCATAGTCTACATCGTGCAGTGTGGTTTGCCAGCGCAGTATTTTGGGCCAAACTCAGGTTTGCCAGGAAGTGGCTCCCCTAGCTGCTGGTTACCTCACTATGGCAGCAAAATAATTCCTTTCACTGTCCGCTGCATGCAACCAGGATAGATTCAGCTTCTTTTCTGCACAGAGATATTGTGCTTAATCAGCTTAATCAGACGGTGTCTTTGCTCTCTAAACTCTCCATACCCATGCCTTAGGCCTCCTAAAAATGCAGGTTCCTTTAATTCTCTTATCCCTACACTTTGCACGTGGAGGAGGTAAGTTTGTGGCTAGTACCTCCAGCTGCAGGAGCAGCTGTCTTGCTGGGGATTTCTTCCTTCCTATATCCAAACTCCAGTGTCCCCAATGCACTTTGAATGATCACTTCCCCCAACCCTCTTTTTCATTTATTTATTTATTTTTGCTCACCCACCTTACTGAGAAGCTGCTTAACTTTTCTTGGTTTCACACCATGAAGCAGCCAGGAAAGTGTCCTCAATGTTTCCATCTTGAAACTTCCCCCGTTTATATCAGAAAATTTTAGAAGATGAAGATCATTTCACAGTAAGAAAGATATTTGGAAATGATTGTGTCCAGGCAATACTGAAAGGGGAAAAGGAATAGAGACAAGATAGTGATAAAAGCAAAGGAGGACATATAAATGCTAGATGTCAGGATGAGTGATAGCTCCAAGTGTCCATAACAGACTGCTGGAGGATTAGGGATCACAGCAAGTTTCAGATGAACCCAGGAAAAAGCAGCAGGTACCAGAATACATCTCAAAGCGAAAATGTGAGAGCATTCAGAAAAATTAGAGTTCTGATTAATATTGTTTATCAAAAACATTACAAATAGTCTAAATAGCTTGAGGTCTTTTTTTTTAAATGGTTGAGTCTGTCAAGTTCACTTTTATAGAAATCTTAAAGATTTTAAGTAGAACATTTGGTGACTTTCAAAAAAAATTGTGAAAATATTTTTGAAAACAGCAGCTATGACTGCTTTTGTATTATTTTTTCAACATTAAATTGAAATAGCCCTCAAATTTCAGCTATCTAATGACTGCAAAGAGAAAAAATTCTTAAACAAAAAGCACAGATACTGTGAGCTAATTTTGTACATTGTCCTGCCATAATTTTAGTTCTAGGTTAACTTTATCTTGAAAGGTTGAAAATAAAAAAATAAAATGAATATTTCATAAAGATACTTGAAGATATTTCTATTTTACAAAGGCCACAAATCCTATACTGGTTTGAGAATAAAGAAAGTAGATTCAGAGACTATGTGTCTTCCATTACTAATTTCAGGGCACTACTGGACAAATTATGTTGTAAGAATGATTTGGTGAATTAAAATTCATTCCCATCTCTCCTATTGTTTCCGAAGAAATCTAGGAATTGGAGATACTCAAATAGGCATAGCACCATTCATTGCCTGTTAACAAGAATTTTTACTGTAGCCCAGGGCATGAAAAGGGGAGGCTCTTGTGCTATAATAAGGCCAGAGTTATTAGTTATTTGTTTCTTATAAATAAGGTCAAAGTTATGTTAATAGAAGGAATATGGATTTCTCACAGAGACCAGATGGGAACCTTTAGAAATGAATGAATTCTCACAGTGGGAGGTATGTTTGCTTTCAGATACTTTGGTGAAAATAAGCTCCACTCTATCATCCATTTTCTCTCTCCAAATGTGAGAGTCATCATTATACTCCTTTAATAGAGCCAGAAGATAAAGAAACTGTAACATACCCCCTCATTCCAGCAAGATCAGTAGAAAATCATCAGCACCTGGGTGAAAAGCTGAGAATTTCCAGCACATGCTTTAGGCTGCAAAATTGGAAAGACCCAAGGGATATCTGACAACAGAGCAGTTGGAAAATTCAGAGTGCTTATGTGTGTGGGTGAGGGTGAGTTCCAGACAAAAGGGAAAGAGGTTAAAGAGAAGACTGAAAGAAAAGGGCAAAGAGATGCTTATGTGGGACACCCACCCACTCCACATCCGAAATCTACTTCAAGTCATTGATCCTGATATGACAAGAAGCACTCAGGTAGCTATGTGACCTCATTCTTCACCTATGCATCTCTGTACAGGTAGCTTTGGGGTCAACAACATGAAACCTAGAATCAATTTCTTAAATTTTATTTAATATTTACATTCACTTTGGAATACTTGCTTTGGACACAGGAGCTCATCATAGTAGGATCTAGGGTAGAGAACAATTCCTACACCATGGCTAAAGCAGTCTCTGCAGCACCCTTGATGTGGAGTACTGGCAACTAAATGGGACCCACCACAACTGAGGTCAAGCATGCGGAAGCAGGCTCACAGCTACAACTCACAGCACTTCCTAAAGTATTTCTGGGGGAAACAGGGCTGGGTGAGAAAATGGAAGAAACCTCACACAGCTTACAAATAATGCTATTTCTTTGGAAAGACTGGTATCACTAACATTAGATCCCTAAAATGTACAATAAAGGCTACCAAAATGACTTCTCCCCTAGCTCTGGCCCTCCAAAGATCGCAATGAGCATTTTGTAAATAGGATGGTGATTTATGTTGAGACAAATGCCAATAGTAGGACAAAAATCTTAAATGGGAAATACTCTTCAGGATTAAGAGCAAAGAAACACAAATATACATATAAAGATAAAAGGAAGCTCAACTGTAATATTCTCTGGGTTTTTTAAGGAAGCTGCTTATACATTGTTCCTATGTGCTATTAATATTCCCTGAAAGATTTTACCCAGAGCTAATTGCTCCAAGGCAAAAACCTTGGGCGGCATATTTTAGCACAATGTGTAATTTCAACATCCAATTGATAAAAAAAAAACTATAAAAGACATGAAATAGACAAGACTTGAAAAATAAAAAAGGACTCAAATTTTAAAAGTTAACCAATTTTATAAAACCTCATTGAAATTAGCAGAGATGTAAATGAATCAAAGAAGATATAAATTTCATAAGGAAATACTAATAGAACAGTTACTTTTTATGCCTTATGTAGAATATATGAAACACCTTTACAGAGTGTGTAGTATTTGTCTGTACATACACATAAACATGTATATAAACAATATAATTTGCAATTATACTTTTACTATCTCAACACAGAGAAATAAGCAAAAATTTAGCAATAAATTTTCTTTGATCATGCAAGTTAACCATGAGATCAGGGATTCAAATCTTATGAAAAGCATACCCAGGGTTGTGATTGTATAGAAGCTATCTATTTTCCTTGATGAAAATAGATGGAGATGGAAAGTTAGTTGCAAGGTTATCTTTTCAAAAAAGGTTTACAGGATTTTTTTTTCAAAAAACAGATTTTTAGAATTTTTGTTGTCATAGAAACAGTTTGAGAATACATAAAAATTGACAGAAATCAGAAATATTCTAAAACACTAATAAGAAATAAGGAAGCAGCACACTAAGATGAATTTAGCACTTTATTCCACTATTCCAAAATAAATTACTTCAAAGGAGATGATTTTTCAGGGTCCTTATACATAATAACTTCTGAGCTATGTTTATGTTCCTTCAGACTTATGAGCAAGGTTTATAAGGAGAAAGAAGCAGGACAAGTATATTAATGAAAGTAAATGGTAACCTGAGGAATAGTCTTAGAATTTGATGCCTCCTTTATTTTTCTACATTCAAGCTTATTCTAGTGAAATAAGAACTCAATTGTGATACCTGATAACAAAAGCAAGGACAAAATGCCTGAAACCTGGGTTCATCTCTTTGAAAGGATTCTCTTTTCCCTATTGTCCATCTTTTTCCACCCTAAAATCTTCTCCCAGGAACTATTTTTTTTTATTATGCTTATCCTAACATTTGTTTTTCTCCTTCATTTTTCTTTCTTTCTCTGAGCTTAAAAAGTTTCGTCCATATTTTCTCCATAGTCCCTCTTTATATGCCCTGTTGATCAAATTGTCAGACAAAAAGAAAAGTCAGGGGAGGGTGCACACCATTTCCACCCATCCTTTAGGGAAATAGGGGAACAGGAAACAAATCATTATTTTACAAAAATTCTCAACTTCAACAGGAAAGCAGTGAAAAACCATAAAACATAAAACTAGGGAAATTAGTTCTCATGTCTGAACAGATTTTTTTCAATTAATGATATTTATCAAATATTTACTTTGATTTAATCCACAACTCCAATGAAATTTAGATGTTTTGCTATGTCCCTGCCTACCCACCAAACTGCAGCATAACTTTCCAGAAATGCACCAAGTGTGACAGAACCCTAAAAGAAAATCTCTTGTAAATGTTATTGCACTTGAGTAGTCAAAGTCTTTCAACATTTTTAAATTCCTTATGTTTTTTCTCATCACTAGTGGAACACTCTGGAATTTGCCTGTAAATTTATCATTTTCATTTATTTATAAAAAGTGTTTGCTAATTTCATTTTTGACTGAAACTAAATATAGAAAGTAGAATGTCTCAGAAGTTGTGCATTAAGATTTGACATCTCTTTTGAGATCCATATTTTCTTTCTAGCATTTCATATAGTCACATTCCTATTCTAGAGGATAATGGCTTCTATATGGAAAAGAAAAAAGTAAATAAGTACATTTGCTTTGTAAGCCATTACCCTTTTTTGAAGTGGGAGGGTAATTTCATCAGCATAATCCTATTTTATTGAGTGTATGAGGTCACAATTGCTCCATTTCCCTAGAGTATATTGTTGGACTTATTGGGATAGTTGGTAGGGATTCAAGATGGTATAAGGCTAGAGGTGTAGAAGCAACCGACTTTAGTAAAATAATGTATAATGACGATAAAAATGTTTTCCGAAGCAGCAGCATGTTGGGTAAATGAAGCTCCAAAGTTGTATGAATTCCAAATTATTGTTTAAAAATTTAACTCTCACAAGCATGAGGCAAATATATCCCATTACAAACATAATGAACATCATTTGTAGCTAACGAGTCCCTTAAGTGTCTTCTTTTTCTCTTTGCTTTTTCAGTTCTGTTTATATATCTTTAAACTCACTGATTATTTCCAGTATACCAATAAGCCCGTTAGACATTCTTCTTCATTTATGTTAAAGTGTTTTTTTTTTTTTTTATGACTGGTATTTATTTTGATTCCGTTATTCACCTAGTATCCTTGTTTGGGCCTCCCCTGTTGAATTTAAGTTTCCCTGGATTCCTTTCTACAAGGTCTGAAAGGTGGTTCTTTCAGCTGTAATCCCCACTTACTTTACAGGAGCCATAATGATGTGGTAGTAGGAAGTTCTCACTATCCTATAATTAGATTGCAAGATCGTATTAAGCCTGTGACTCTGGGATGTAACCTTGATAAGAGTTTGTCAGCTTTTTCTTTTCCCACTCCATAAGGTGAGAAAGGAAGCTGGAGGAGACTGGAGTTTCAAGTTTTTCCCTTTCTTCAAGTTAGTTATGCTCTGGTAAAAGATAATTTGGCTAAAGTCTGGTGAAATAGTTTCCTCTGAGTACAGGTTCCTTCTCCCTTCTCCTTGCAGGAAGTATAGATGGAGTGCTTTTCCTCCAATTTATCTTCCTGAGAACCTGGTAGAGCTTCTGAAGGTAAAATCCATGAAAGTGTGGGATCCCTCCTAAGGCAAAACTCCAAGTATTTCTTCACTGAAGTTAGTCCATGCTCAGTCTAAAAGAAAGGAAGAAAGGAAGAAAGAAAGGAAGAAAGGAAGAAAGAAAGGAAGAAAGGAAGAAAGAAAGGAAGGAAGGAAGGAAGGAAGGAAGGAAGGAAAGAAAGAAAGAAAGAAAGAAAGAAAGAAAGAAAGAAAGAAAGAAAGAAAGAAAGAAAGAGAGAGAGAAAGAAAGAAAGAAAGAAAAAGAAAAAAACAAGAAGAAGAAGTAAGCATTAACCAGGATCCTGTAAGCCTTCCTATCAGGATTCATCAATGGCGTCTGTGCCCAGTGAGTTTGATTCTTTCTTGTTTGGACTCTCCAGTTTGAGAGGCAGCAATTTTCCTTTGTGACTTCAATTTTCTGATAGATTTGTGGAGTTGTTGACTCAGTTTGTTGAGAGTTTTCCTTGTTGCAAAGAAAGGGGTGATGACTTTCAAGTTCTTTATATTCTAAGCCAATACTTTAAAATGTTACTTCTAAGAATGATTCAACCAGCTCACTCATAAAGATATATTATTCACTAATCATTAAAAATTTGATTAATCAGGGATTAATGCTTGCACCCAATTTGTTAATCCTTCTTCAGCTATTGTGAAAACTGGCAGATGTTTCTGTCAGGATCCTAATGAGAAATAGAGCTTAGTTTTCCTGGTATTCAAACACATATTCCAACTTACAGTTTAAGTCTTAGTTTTAAAAGAACCATTTGTGGCCTTAAGATTATTAAATTTGGCCTAAAGCTGCATTTGTGATTTGAATCCCTACATAGCAAACTGCAACATGACTTAGATGTAAATAAACTGCAACCTTCCTTATCAGTATATTCTTTTAATAAGTAGCTGAGTTTCAGTCAAGCTTAGGCTGCCCCTGATCATACCATGCCCATATACTGCAAATGTCTCATTGTACATGTGCAAATGAGGCAAATGCTGAGCCTTAACCAGTCAAGCTGTGCATATGCATCATTTCAATTTTCTATCTATAAATAGTACCTACATTTCTCTGTAGGTGGACTTATCTAAACCTATTCTGGTTTAAGTTACTATCTGAATCATTTGCTCAAATAAACTTTGCAAAATTTTTAATTTTTCTAAAGTTTTTATTTTAACAAGAAAAATGTTTGAGAGATTATTATAAATGTGGTTACCAAGTCTATGTTTACATATTTGTAAAAGGAGAATACTCACTGCTGATGGAAAGGTTGCCATCTGCTCCAGACATTTTTGAAAAAAATGGCAAATTTTTAGAAGATGGAAAGAAGGCCTATTTTCTTTGCTTATATGCCATTCCCTGAAAACACTTTTATTATTATCATTATTATTATTGTTATTATTATTTTTAAAAACATTACAATGCTCTTGACATATAATATTTCATACATTTGATTCAAGTGGGCTATGAACTCCCATTTTTACCATGTGTACAGATTGCAGAATCACATTGGTTACACATCCACGTTTATACATACTGCCATACTAGTGTCTGTTGTATTTTGCTGCCTTTCCTATACCCTACTAGCCACCGTCCCCTCCCCCCCTCCCTTTTTCTCTCTCTACCCTATCTACTGTAATTCATTTCTCTCTCTTGATTTTTGTCCCCTTTTCCCTCACCTCCTCTTATATGTAATTTTGTATACCAATGCAGGTCTCATTCCATTTCCATGCAATTCCCCTTCTCTCTCCCTTTCCCTCTCATCTTTCCTCCCTGTTTAATGGTAATCTTCTTCTCATGCTCTTCCTCCCTGCTCTGTTTTGAGTTGCCCTCCTTATGTCAAAGAACACATTCAACATTTGTTTTTAAGGGATTGGCTAGCTTCACTTAGCATAATCTGCTCTGATGCTATCCATTTCCCTGCAAAAGCCATGATTTTGTTATTTTTTAGTGCTGAGTAATATTCCATTGTGTATAAATGCCACATTTTTTTATCCATTCATCAATTGAAGGGCATCTAGGTTGGTTCCACAGTCTAGCTATTGTGAATTGTGCTGCTATGAACATCTATGTAGCTGTATCTCTATAGTACGCTCTTTTTAGGTCTTTGGGGAATAGTTCGAGAAGGGGAATAGCTGGGTCAAATGGTGGTTCCATTCCCAGCTTTCCAAGGAATCTCCATACTGCTTTCCAGATTGGCTGCACCAATTTGCAGTCCCACCAGCAATGTATAAGTGTACCCTTTTCCCCACATCCTTTCTAGCACTTGTTATTGTTTGACTTCATAAGGGCTGCCATTCTTACTGGAGTGGGATGGTATCTTAGAGTGGTTTTAATTTGCATTTCTCTTACTGCTAGAGATGGTGAGCATTTTTTCGTGTATTTGTTGATTAATTGTATGTCCTCCTCTGAGAAGTGTCTGTTCCGGTCGTTGGCCCATTTGTTGATTGGGTTATGTGTCTTCTTACTGTTTAATTTTTTGAGTTCTTTGTATACTCTGGATATTAGGGCTCTATCTGAAGTGTGAGGAATAAAAATTTGTTCCCATGATGTAGGCTCCCTATTTACCTCCCTTATTGTTTCTTTTGCTGAGAAAAAAAAAAAACTTTTTAGTTTGAGTCTGAAAACACTTTTCATTTAAGATAGCAACACTTTGATAGAAAGAGCCAAATGACTGTATATCAGTAGTTAAATAAATTATCTGACATTACAAACATAAAAAGTTGTTTTGATAATAAACTCATGAAAAACTGAACTATGTATGTTTTTGGTAGGTATAGTAATTTTTAAATTCTTACACCAAAACAGATGGATTATATTTTATATGTTGTTATCAAATGGACTAAACTGCCACATTTTCGAATACCCACTTGAACCAATACTTTATTTTTTAAACAAAATGACACCAAAGGATTTACTCAACAGCATGAGATACCACTCAATATTTTTCCTTAGTAGAAAGAAAATGTCTTTGGGAGAAAATGACATAAAAGAAAAATATAAGCTAAAACTTTAAGGAGGTAAGGACTAATGATGTGTGAAAATTTAATAGGCTCCAGTAACCTACTATGGCTTACTCCATTGGTTGAGGAATGGAAGAAAAAGCAATTCTCTGGGTAATGTGAATAAGGGTTATTAGCAATAATAATGGATTTTTAGCTGATAAATTTGCAGATTAAGCAACCTCTGCCACAGAGGTTAGTAATATTTCACAGATATTGCTCAAAAGAATGGAACAGGTATTTTATTTTTGTATGAAGAAAACTACCAAAGTGTTTGGCACCAGGCTTTCTGCTTCCACATTTTTTTTAAATCTAGTGAGAAGAATTCTACCTATATTGAAATTTTTATGACATTTCACTCATTCATTTAATCATGCAGTGTTCTATAGTTATGTTCAAATCATCTGGCACTCTTGTTCTTTTTAAAGATCACATCAGAAAAAGCAACAATTTTAAAGCAAAAGTAATGTAAGTTTCTTCATTGGAATTGCATTTTGCCCTTTTCAAATAAAAAAAAAAACAGTAAAATTTCAAAATGACCATTAAGTTTTCTACATTCAAATTTCACTGGCCAGTCAAGTGCCTTTAGAAAAGGGCCTTTGATGGTTTCACAAAGAACAACTATTGCTCTGATTAGCCAGTCTGAGAGGTCCCAAGAACAATGAATAAAGAACTGCTATTGATACAAATTGCTCTAGGATGATTTGATACATGGGAAAGAAATTGCAGAAACCTACTCTCCCTGCCTCCATCTTCATTCCTGCCTTAAGTGACTCATTACTTCCTCTCTGCCCAAGATCTGTAGCACTTATTAAAATAATCCATGCTTTTGGGAAGATTTAAGATGGCACATTAGAGGGAGGTTGTATTTCTGGTTGCTCCATGGCTTGAGATTCATGCAGGTTCTTAGCAAGGTGGTTGAAAGAGGGAATTTACTAAAATTTAATTTTTGACAGTCAGAGTGTCATCGAAGCTCTGAAATTCAGGTGCATTGAACAAGGAATGAGTCCACTGGAGCCAAGCCAGTTGCAGCAGCAGGGAGGCAATGCTGGTTCACCACAGAGGGGAGGGATAACAGAAGCACAATGAACACATTTGGCATGGAAGAACCTGTGGATCAGAAAAACATCCTGAATTTAATTGATACAGAGGCTGCACAGTGAACTGGTGTTTGGAAAGTGCTCTCTCCATTGGCACGTGGGGAAGTAAGGAGGTAGACATCTTGAGGAGGACAAGCTCAAGTTTGTTGCTATGGGAACCTGGGAGATCATAGTAAACACTGCCATCCTGTCCCAACAAGCACATAATCACGGGCAGCAAAGTATGAGGAGGATTGGCTCCATTGTCCCTTAAATAGGATTCTTGGGAGGTTTTGGAGATGCAGACTCCTAGCAGAAATGGGCATCTGCCTGGCCCTAGGTGTGTGTTGATCTAATCTCAACAGAGAAATCACAACCCAATAAAGCCCTAAGTCCTTATTAGACTTAAGCCCCAGTTGCCAGAAATCTCTCATAGGAGTGCACCGATCAGTGCACACAAAGTTTTGTCAGTGCAGACAAAACTCCAGTTGATAGAACTTCCCATTTCATTCAAACTTATACAGGTAGAATATAAGTAGCTTTCAGTTTCAACCAGTTTCAGTTTTATACCACTCTGGCTGGGAGGTTAATGAGTAACAAAAAAAAAAAAAAAAAAAGAAGGTGTTAACAACCCCAAGTTCTTATATGCACTTCTGTGTGCATTCTCTATCCACCTCCCCCCTCCAAAGCCCAAGAAGAAATGAAAAGATATCTGGGAACAAGCAGTGAACCATGCATTCTCTTCCACAGTTTTGATATTAATGGAGAAAATTCTTTGATTTTTCATTAAGAATCTTTTTTTCTTGGAAGGAATTTCAAGATGGCAGAATAGAGGAGGTCACTTTCCTTGCTGCTCCATGCAGTGAAACTGTTTATGCTATTGCATTTATTAATGCTATGGATGACATAGTCAACACATGCTGTTAACTTTAATTTCTTATCTAGTTCATGTTGTTATTTTTGCTGTTTGACATATGCTAACTATACCATTACTATTTTTGTAGTAATTAGTGTTGTAGAAGTCATAGTAAGCACAAAGTATTTATGTGAATATTGTACATTGTCCTTTTAAGTTTTTGTTATTATTTCCCTCTTCCTGTGTGGTGATGGGAATCTCTAGGGACACTACAAGCTCAGCAGGTAAAACTCTGTTGCTGTACTAAATCCATCCAAAAGACAGCACACCTTGCTTCAATATATACCCCGATAATGTAAATTAACCACAAACTTCAGCTGCATTTTAGAACAAAAAACCTAAATTAATGACCAGAATGTAATGATAATGGCTGAAGGTGGGCCCTCAGGTCACATTCTTGGACATCCATTCCTATAGCAAAAACAGAATTAACATAAAGGTTGTAAATGTTGCACCCATGAGTGGGTTTTAATCTGAATGACTCTAGGACAATTTGGCAAGGGAAGGCCATATTCTCAAATGGCCCAGACATAAAATTGGAAGAGAAATCCATCCCAAGTGATGCATTAAAAAAAAAAAAAACTACACATAAAAAAAACTATGCAAAATCACTTCTGATGGGATGGCCCAACAGATGCATGAAAAACTAAACCAGAAATATGAAAAAATGAGGCAACACAATGCCTCTTAAATTTAATAATTCACCAGTAACTGACTCCAAATATCTTAAAGATGATGAAATATCAGATAAAGAATTCAAAAGTATGGTCTAAAAAGGATCGATGAATTCCAAGAGAACACAGAAAAACAACCAAAAGAACTAAAGATAAGAAACTCAATAAGGAGGTAGAGATATTGATAGAAAACCAAACAAAAATCTTGGCAATGAAAAACACAATATATCAAATAAAATGTTCAGTTGAAAGTTGCTCTAATGAATAGACCATGCTAAAGACAATCTCAGAACTGGAAGACAAGTGGCCAAACTTGGACATTTAGACAGTATTAAGGAAAAGAATTAGTAACCATGACCAGAATATACAAGAACTCTGGGACAACATTAACAGACCAAGTTCAAAAATCAGTGGAATCAAAGAGAATTATTTTTGTTTGTTTTGTTTCTCTTATTTGTCTCTTTTATTTTCCAGATACAGCCAAGTCTCTTGTTTTCTGTATCCCTTTTTCTTTTTGTCTTCCTCCTCCTTTGTAACCATCACTTGCTACTTTTTTTTTTTTTTGCATTTTCTGTTCAGATTTTGAACATTCATTCATCTACCTTTCCATCACAGATTGAAGCTAATGATATTAATAACCTCTTCAGGAAAATAACAAAATTTTCCAAACCGTGTGAATGAGATGGAAATTCAGACATAGGAGGGAATCAGACAGGATCAGAAAAGAACCTCTTCGGGACACATTATAATTAAAATGCCAAACTTACAGACAAAGAATAGAATTTTTTAAAAGACTCAAGAGAAAAAACATTAGGTCACATTTAGAGGCAAGCCAAGCAAAATCACTTCTGATTTCTCAGCACAAAAGCCTGTAGGGCTTGAAATGACGTGTTCCAAGTCTTGAAATAAAATAACTATAAACCAAGATTGCTACAATAAGCAAAGCTATCTTTCAGAATACACAAATAAATTTTAAAAGTTCCAAGATATGCAGAAATTAATAGAATTTATGACTACTATGCTAGCACTACATAAAATAGTTAAAGAAATGCTCTCAACACTCCAATTAAAAGACATAGGCTGGCAGAATGGATTAAAAGACATTGTTTTAAAATGTCTTTTAATTAAAAGACTATGTTGTTTGCAAGAAACTTTCCTTACAAAGACAGCTATAGGCCGAAAACATAAGAATGGAAATCAACATATCATGCAAATGGAGGCTAAAAACAAGCAGAAGTACTGACCCTTATATCTGACAAAGCAGAATTCAAGCCAATATTAAATAAGAAGAGACAAAGAAGTTCACTTGATACTGGTAAAGGGAACAATTCAATGAGAGGTTATAGTAGTAATATTTATGCCCTAAATATTGTTGCGTCTAAATACATAAAACAGACACTATTTGGACTACAGTCTCAGAAAGACCCCAGTATTATAATAATAATAATAATAATAATAATAATAATAATAATAATAATAAATTTCAACAACTCTCTCATCAATAAATAGATCATGTAATCATGTAGACATAAACACAGTAAAAACCCTTTGTACCTCAAAACTATTATAAATCAAATGGACATCTACAGAATATTTTATCCAACAACAGTTGAATATACTTTCTTCTTAACAGCTAGTGGAACCTTCTCCAAAATAGACCATATTTAGGCCAAAAATCATCTCTTGATGAAATAATTTTTTATATATTATCAGATCATAATAGAATGAAATTAAAACTCAACACCAAAAAAAAATCCTATAGAAATTATATAAAACATGGAGATTGAACTATGTACTTCTGAATGATGAATGATTGAAAAAATCAGGGGAGAAATTCAAAAATTCTTATAATCAAATGAGACTAGTGACACAGCATACTAAAAGCTCTTGGACACTATGAATGTGGTTATAAGTTTATAACTATGAGTGCCTACACAAGAAAATCAGAAAGATCCCAAACAATCTAATAATATATCTCAAGGCCCTTGAGCAAGGACAAACCAATTCCAAAACCAGAAGGAGGAAGGAAATAAGATTAGAGCTGAAATCAATAAAATTAAGAATAAAAACATAATACAAAGTATCTATGAAACAAAGAGTTAAACCAGATTGAAAAGCTTTTAGCCAATTAAGGAAAAGAGAAGACTCAAATCAACAATTAAAAATGAAAAAGAAGAAATAATCCCAGACAACACAGAAATTAAAAGGACATTAGGGAGTTTGAAAATGTACTCCAATAAATTGGAAAACCTATTGGAAATAGAAATCTTTCTGGATATATGACTTGCCAAAATTGAACAAAGAGAACATAGAAAACGTAAACAAACCAATAAATAGCAATGAAAGTCATCTCAATAGAAGTTGTTATGGTTTAAGATATGAGGTGTCCCCCAAAATCTCATGAGTGAGATAATGCAAGAAAGTTCAGACTTGAAATTATAGGATTTTGAGAGTCTTAACCTAATCATCGAATTAATCCACTTGAGTGGGTTAACTGAGCAGTAACTGTAGGCAGGTAGGGTGTGGCTGAAGGAGGTAGGCTTCTGGGAACATGCCTTTGGTGTATATATTCTGTTTGTGGTAGGGGGATTCCCCCACACACTTCCTGGTGCAGTGACCTGAGCCACTTTCTTCAGCTATACTCTTCCACCATGATATTCTGCCTTTCCTCAGGCTCTGAGGAATGGAGTCAGCCATCTATGGACTGAGACCCCTGTACCTGACAAAATTTCCCTCCTCTAAAAGCATTTGTCATGTCCTTTTAACACAGCAGTGAAAAAGCTGTGAAGAAGAGAAAGTGTTCAACAAAATTCAGTACCAATTCATGAAAAGAACACTGAAGAAATTGGGGGTAGAATAAACATAAATAGCTTTTGATGTTGAAGTATATCAAACCCAAAGCCAATATCATAGTAAATGGGGTCAAACTGAAAGCATGTCCTTAAAAAATCTGGAATAAGAAGGATATTCACTCTCTCCATTTCAATTCAATATGGTACTAAAAATTATAGGCAGCATTATTAGGCAAAAGAAGGAAATAAAAAAGAGAAAAATAGGGAAGGAAGAAGTCAAATCATCACTGTTTGTAGATGATATAATTATATACTTAGAATATCCAGAAAGCTCCACCAGAAGACTGCTAGAGCTAATAAACAAATCCAGGTAACAAAGTCAATACAAAAATCAGTAGCTTCACTATATACCAATAATAAATCTACTCAAAATGAAGTCAGGGAAAACAATTCCATTCACAAAATAATCCCATTCACAATATTCTTAAAGAAACACACAAACATACATACCCCTAGGTATAAATCTAATCAAGGAAGTGAAAGACTAAAAGACCTCTACAATTTAAGACACAAGAAGATGGAAAGACTGCCCATCATCATGCATAGACCAAAATCAAATTGTTTAAATGGCCATACCATCCAAAGTAATATACACAATCAATAAAATGCCCATCAAAATACCAAAGACACTTCTCAGAGAACTAGAAAAAAACAGTTTTGAAATTCATTTAGAAGAAAAAAGCAATTGTAAGCCAAAAAAGCAATGTTGGAGGCTTCACAATACCTGACTTCAAATATAATATAGAGCTATATATGACAAAAACTGCATGGTACTGGCATAAAAACAGACATGAAGGCCAATGGAATAGAAGACAGACAGACAAACCCACACAGATAGCATCATCTTATTTTTGACAAAGGTGCCAAAATATGAGGTAAGGTAAAGAGACCCTTAATAAGTGAGGCTGAGAAAAGTGGTTATCTATATGTGGAAGAATAAAATTAGAACCCTATATTTGATGAAATACCTAGGAATTAGACCAGACACTGTGCAACTGAGAGAATAAAATCAACACTCCAACACATAGGCAGAGGCAATGACTTTCTCAGAAATCCTTAAAGCTCAGAAAACAATACCAAGAGTAATAAATGGAATGGCATCAAATTTAAAAGCATCTGCACAGCAAATGAAAGAGTTAAGAATTCAAAGAGAGAACCTATAGAATGGGAGAGAATTGGGGGTAATTATTCTTCTGACAGAATATCCAGAACATAAAAAGAACTCAAACAGCCCCCGACACACACACATACAAATATAAATAAATAAAAAATAAAAACTTAAAAAACCTAACAACCCAAGTAATAAGTTGGCAAGTTAACAAAACAGACATTTCTCAAAAGAAATACAAATGGCCAACAAAAATATGAAAAAATGTTCCATATCTTTTGCAATTTGGGAAATGCAAATCAAAATCATGGAGATTAGTGATTTGAATCATGGCCTCTGACTCTCTCATGGCTGCATTGCACTGGGAGCTGCCTATGCAAAACTGCAGGTCAAGATGGCCCAGTTGCTATCACGATGCCAGCCCAGGAAGTCTACATGCAAAGGCACACAGCAATTATCAGTTGGGGCCTTGAGCTCAGTCACCAACTTCCTGGAAAAGAGAATTCTGAGCAAATCAAGATGACACTAATGTCTCATCAGTCCTACATCTTTCAGATTGCTTTGCTGAAACTTTCCTATAAATAACTTTTTGATGAAAACTGTATGGTAAATGTGCTGAGATAGCTCGGGGTCAGTCAAGACTCATCAGGGCTTGGCTGCCCACCTGGTCTCACCTTTTTCTGCCTTTTCTTCATTCCCCCATTGCTCCTTGTTTGGTTTTTGAATTAATGGCCCAGGCATGAGACCTTGGCACAAAACTACACTGAAATTTCATCTCACTCCAGTCAGAATGGCAGCTATCAAGAATACAAACAATTATAAATGCTAGAGAGGGTGTAGAGAAAAAAAAACAAACACTTTTTTTGTACTGTTTGTGTGATTATAAATTAATACAGCTAGGATGGAAATCAGTATGGAGGTTCTTTAAAAGACTAGGAATGGAGCCACTATATGACTCAGCTATGCCACATTTGGTGTGTATCCTAAAGTCATGTTATAGCCATACATGCATACCTATGTTTATCAGCATAATTCATAGCAATCAAACTATGAAACCAGCCTAGATGTCCATCAAGGATGAATGGATAAATAAAATGTGTTATAATGGCATTTTATTCAGCCACAAGGAAGAACAAAAGTATGGTTTCGCAGGAAATTGGAGGGAACTTCAGAACATATGTCAAGCAAAATAAACCAAACTCAGAAAGTCAAGGGTCATATGTTCTTTCTCATATGTGGAAGCTAGAGAGGAAAAATGAAAAGAAAGGTGAGTGTATGTGGGGGGAGAAGCTCATGAAATTCAAAAGGAGATCAATAGAGAAAAGTGACGAGAAGGAGAGAAGAAGAGAGTCAAAGAGGAAATACTGGGGAATAATACTGGCCAAATCACACTGCTGTATTTCTGTATGTATAAATCCCACCATTATCTACAACAACAAATAAAAACAAAAAAGGAAGAAATTTCAGAAATCTGAAACTAAAAATGGATGAGGATGGCTTCATAGAAAACATTATTTTGGCTTGGGTCACCCTACTTCTCTATACTGCATAGACCAGCACCAACACAGATTCCTTTGATGTAACCATGCTCCTATAGGGAAATGGTAAGCTGGAGAACTGCAGAGTCCTCATCACTTCCAAAGACACCCACAGATTTTCCCACTGAGGACCTCTGCAGTCCTCACTGATACTTATGGATTTGCTAAGAGTCCATACCACTGTCCTACCCTAGACTAGGAACATCACTGAACATTGCCTCCCCCCAAGGCACTGTGTGCCACCCTCTGTTCTGTATCAGAGCCTCATCTGTTGTATTCACTCAGGGGATGGAGCTGCCAGAAACTTCCATTTCCATATATACTTTCTGCTTCCACCTTCATGGCCATTTCATATATGGTCACAAGTCAAATATCAGTGCTACCCAGTGAATGCACCCACCCCATGAGATAGACCCTGCACCAAGGGCAATCCACTTGGCTATGAATTCCTGCCTTGGGGTAAAATCAGACCAGGAGAACCCCAGAAGTCTTAGCTATTGAACACCCTAAACTGTATGGTGAATGTGCTTGCTCCCTGTGTGATGGTTAGCCACAGTCTTGCCCACTGGTGGTCCCTCCAGACTTCACTGATGCCGATCTCAGATGAGGGAGCTCCATAGTAATGCTGCAGCACTCTCTCCAATGCCACAGAGCCCTCATGAAGCCAGAGTTGCCACATGCCCCCAGCTGACACCCTCCCACCCAACTGTAGATAAGATCTGTCTATGCTGAGGCCAGTCCACAAAGCCCAGATGAGTTGATTTTTCAAATGTGCAGAGATCAGCACAAGGATGCATTTTTTTAAAAAAAGGAAACATGACACAATCACAATTTTTCAGTAAATAATCCCAAAGAAACAAAGTTCTATGAATTGCCTGATAAAGAAATTCAGCATAATTATCTTAAAGAATTTCAGTGAGCTACAAGAGAACAAAGGCAGCTGAACAGAATCAGCAAAACAATACATGAACAAAAGAAGAAAGTTCAATAAAGAGAGAGAAATCATTTAAAAATACCAATCAGAAATTTTGGACCAGAAGAGTATAACAAATGAAATGGGGACAGCGGAGGGGAGAGGGATGATAGAGAGCTGACTGCAGACTCAGTTGAGCAGGGGAAAGTATCTGAAAACTTGAGAGAGAAGAAAAAATGAATAAATGAAAAAGTTGTAGAGAGCCTATAGGACTTGGGGATACCAAGCAAGTAATTATGTTAATTATGGGAATCTCAGAAAGAATAAAGAGAAAGGAGTAGAGAGCTTGTTTAAAAACTAATGACATACCTGGAATACAACTCATTCTAATTAGGATCCATTCTTATGATTTTACATGATATGGAGTTATACTGCATTTATGTATAATATGTCAAAGTACACTCTACTGTCATTTGTATCTAAAAAAATTAAACAAAAACTAATGATAGAAAACTTTCCAAATCTGGGGAGGGAAGTAACATAATGATGTCTGTGGAACTTCAAGCAGGCTAAATACCAAGAGGTCTTCACTGAGATGTCAAAGACAAAAAGAGAATTTAAAAGAAGAGAATGGAAACCTGAAAGGTGGAAGGGAAAATTTATAAGACTTGAAAGATTTCTCAGTTGAGACTTCATGAGCTAGAAGAGACTATAATAATATATTCAAAGTACTAGGTGTTGGGAGTCACCCTGGCTCCAAAGACTAACTTCCCCATTCTCCAAGAAGAGCCATCCAGTGGTGAGCCCTGCTGGCTCACATGATCCTTACCCACCAATCAGAGCCCTGCTGGCTCACATGTCCTTACCCACCAATCAGACTAACCCTTCTGGCTCACCTGATCCTTACCCTCCAATCAAAAAGCACCCCATGCCAAGTGTCAAACCACCCCTGGCTCTATAAATATGCAGAGCTGTCCCTCAATAAATGGGCATTTGCTCTGAGGACAGCCTTGTTTGTTCTTTCACTGGGGAAGAGGGCAACTGGCAAAGTACAAAACTGTCCTTTAGGATAAAGTCATTTCCAGATTAAAAACTAGGGAAGCACTCAGCAATTCAGGAGGCTCACAAGTTCATAGCCAGCCTCAGCAACTTAATGAGACCCTGTCTCTAAGTTTTAAAAGGGGGGCTAGTGATGTGCTCAGTAGTTGTACTCCTTACTCCCTGTTCAATCCCCAGTACAAAAAATAAAATAAATAAATAAATAAGTAAATAAATAAATATCTAAGAGCACCATCACCGCTATAACACAAAATCACAATAATTCTTTAAATTGAATTGAAAGTATGCCAAAGAGCAACATGAAAGGATAAATTTCACAGGTAAAGTTAAATCCAGACATATATACATAAGTAAATCTAATGGTATAAAGGTGGTGTGCAAGTTACTTTTCACCTTCAAATAAAATAGATCAGACAATGAAAAACCAAAATCAAAATCTGTCTATAAGAATGTGATTAATTCTGGAAGTGGGATACTATACAATCAATTTAAAAAAATTTAAAGACTCCAACTGAAAGGAACAAAACACATTGAAAATTGTTAATAGATACAAAATATAAAAAGCAATCTCTACAAGAACAAAAAGTGTTGTGGGGGTAGTGTTTTATGTGGTTAAAAGCATTGACTAAATTAGAAGATTATAATGATATTTTATGTAAATCTTGAAGCAACCACAAAGACAAAAACTATAGTAAGTTCATAAAAGATAAAGAGGGGAAAAAAAAACAAACACACACACAAGCCAAAATAAAAACCAAAACACCCACAGAAATTATCTATTAATGATGAAAGACAGAAAGAGGAATCCCAAACCTTAACAATAAATCCTCACTTATCAATAATTACCTGAAATATAAACAGGTTAAAGATACCAATTAAAAGAGTGACTGCATGCATAATGAAAACCAATAAGAGCCAGTTTCAAAAGATTCCCTTTAGAAACCAAAGGCAGTATGGGATTTCATTAAAAAAAATTAAAACTATTTTATGATCCAACAATCCTTCTCCTAGGTATATATCAAAGGGAAATGAAATCAGGATCTTGAAGGGAGCTGCACCTTCACGTTCACTGCAGAATTATTTACTTTGGCTAAGATATGTAAAAAACTAATATGTCCATAAACAGATGAATGGATAATGAAAATGTGGTGCATAGACACAATGAAATACTATTCAGCTTTAATAAAGAAGAAAATCTTGTTGGTTGCCACAACATGAATGAAGCTGGAGAACATTAAAGTCAGAATGACTAATAATGCATTCTTTCTCTTAGATGTGGAATCTAAGAGTTGAATCCATAATGAGAAAGTGGAAGGGTGGTGCTAGGAAATGAGAAGATATTGGTCAAAAGGCAAAAAGTTTTTTTCAAGATGAATAACTCATGGAGCCCTGATGTACACAATGTGAGAACAGAGAAGAATTCTTTATTGTAAACTTGAAATTTGCTAACAAAGTAGATCTTAAGTGTTCTCAGGAAAAATAAAACTGAAATAATTGATATGCTAATTATCTTAGTCATGGTGATTATTTCACTATGTATGAATATTAAATCAAATTCTATAATTAAATATACATAACTTTAATTATCAAATATGCCTCAAGGCATAGGGAACATTTGTTATGATTCTAAGAAGAATCTCAAGGATCTGAACAAATAGCCCACATTCCCAGAGGTTTCTGGTCCAGAGAAGACATGCATGTAATTTCCTAGCACAGCCCTTTCCCATCTGTTCTGAGATGTTACGGAGAACAATGGTCATAGGAGGAGGGATTCTAGCATTTCAGTACCTGATTCAGCATTTGGCTTCTCCTATAATTAGAAACATGACTTGTGATAATTTTATGAGCTTCAATTTTCACATCTATTGAGTGAGAGTAATAAAGTAGAACAAAATAAAACACCTCACAAAGAACTGAAACAGACCATTTATGTACAGAAAACTTCTAAAAGTAATTTTCTCATTTTAATTAATCATTCTGTGTATCATCTTAACCTATTTTGTGGTGGGAAGTATTATGGTCATCCTTCTCCTCTCTCCCCTCATACCAGAATACTGTCCACATGGTAATATGTTACCTTATGTGGCAGCAGGAATTTGGCAGATGCTATTAATTTTAAGGATCTTGAAGTAGGAGATTATCCTGGATTATCCAGGTTGGCCCAATCTGATTGTATGACTCCTTAAATGTCCAGAAAAAGAAATTCCAGTTGCAGTAACAGATGTAACAGAAAAGTGGTCATAAGATGAATGTTGCTGCCACTGGAAGAGAAGGAAGGGGACCACAAGCCAAGGAACTCAAGCAGCCTGGAGAAGCTGTGAAGGCGATGAAATGGATTCTCCCTGAAAGCCTCTAGAAGACATCTCATTCGAGCCTGAAGAGAACAAGGCATAGTTGAAAGAGCTCATCAAACTATTAAAATGTACTTATTAAAGCAAAAAGATGGAATTGGGAAGGGGTATATATTCCCCAAAGATAAACTTAAAATAACCCTTTTTACTCTAAACTTTTTAAATTTGGATTCATCAGGACTTAGTGCTGCGGAAAGGCATATGTGTCCAAAAAATGTACATAAGCCCAAGGTACTTTGAAAGATATTCTAACAGGACAATGGAAAGGTCCTGACCCAGTAATTATCTGGAGTTGGGGGTCTGTTTGTGTGTTTCCACAGGGAGAACAGCAGCCGATTTGGATTCCAGAGAGATTAACTAAAGTGATTTCAACAGACCAAAAAGAAGATGATTTGGCTCAAATCCATAACAGCTGATATCCAAAACTCCAGTCTGGCTATTCTTACATCTGCAACAGAACCAGGATGCTTTTTTCAATATCTGTTTTATTATTGCCCTTTCCCATATCATGAAGTTCTATTTTGTTTTTTGAGCTCATACAGACCTAGGTTAATGTTTTGCTGATCAGTTCTATTTTTTTTTTTTTGACTATAGAGTTTTTAAACATTGCAATGGAGATTTCACATGTAAAAAGTTATAAGGCCTTTACTATTATGTTATGTGTTGTATGTATTATATTATGTGTGCACACTTGTTTTTTGTGTTATATGTTTGAATGTACGTATGTCCATATATCATATATGATGAGCGCTCATGAAAAAATGGATCCAAATTTTTTTTTTATTCACGTGATTTAAATGGGTTAATTTAAATTGGGTAAACAACTGTTGAGGATTATTTTAATATGTGAACAAAAAAGGAGGTTAACAGATCTGTTTGTTTACTTTCACCTTTCCTTTTCATTATATTTAATAATTCTCTTCAAGATAATGTAAATTGTTAAGAAAATTGTTTTCTTTTAGTGCCTTCTGGAATGTTACACAATTTTTTCTTTAGCCATTATTGCCAGAATTCCTATCTTCATCCCAGTGCCGGTGAAGACAAAGATAAAACCAATCTACAGCTTCTGCAATAGCCATCACTGAACTGCTTGAAGAACTTGCCTAGACTATGTGTCACTTGTATGTATGGTCAACTCACTTGTATGCATTGTGAACTATCTGTTGGTGCAGTGACTTGTGGTAGTGTTGGGGTATTTTTGCTGATGATGTCATCGGTGGTACAAATTTTCCAAAAGGAGCCGTCAATTGGCTTGGTGTATCTTCCTCCCTTGTCATGATTGTTCAGCTAAAATTTGGGGGCCAACAGAGGTGAGGCAGAACCTCACCCCCCCCCCCCCGCTGGTACCTCTCCACAGGTGTGGCTGTATACTGGACCGGTAGTCAGTGACGGGTAAGATCCAATTACAATGGTACCAACCTAAGACAGGAGGCTGACGCCTTGAGGTCTGCTCATCTGATAACGGGTAAGGACCATATGTAGTATTGGACAACCTAAGGCAGGCACAATCCCTAAGCCACATGCTTGTTGTTTAAACAGAGAGGGGGAGATGTTGAGAGCCACAGCCGAAGGGGCCCCAGCAAACTTCCAGCTGCCAGCAAACTTCCAGCTGCCGGCTGATGATTGGCTCACAGCGGCCCCAGCAACATCTAGCTGATTGGCTCCTCTGTGGTGATGCTAATTGGAGATGCTCATTGAGCTGTGTCCCTGCCCTTTTAGACTGCCAGCTGATGATTGGCTCACAGCGGCCCCAGCAACATCTATCTGATTGGCTCCTCTGCGGTGATACTCATTGGGCTGTTTCCCTGCCCTTTCAGACCACAGAGCTGTTCATTGGGGGACTTCTTTGGCTCCGCCCACGCGACCCAGCCAATCGGCCTAAAGAGCAGGAGGATTGTGGGAGTAGGAGAGGCTTGTGGGAAGCCGGTGGTGGCAATTGGGCTCTGAGGGATTTTCCTGAAGAGTTGTTTTGTTTGGCATGTGTGGTTCTAAAAATAAAGTTTGTTTCTTTTGACAAGTGGCTCCTGAATTGTGCCCAGCCAGACTGTGGCAATACAGGTTGGCCCAATCTGATTGTATGACTCCTTAAATGTCCAGAAAAAAAAAATTCCAGTTGCAGTAACAGATGTAACAGAAAAGTGGTCATAAGATGAATGTTGCTGCCACTGGAAGAGAAGGAAGGGGACCACAAGCCAAGGAACTCAAGCAGCCTGGAGAAGCTGTGAAGGTGATGAAATGGATTCTCCCTGAAAGCCTCCAGAAGACATCTCATTCGAGCCTGAAGAGAACAATGTCGTACTACTGACCACTAGACGTGGAAGATAATAAACTTATGCTGTTTTAAGCTACTAAAGATGTGATAATTTGTTATCACAACAATAGAAAACTAATACATATTTCTAAGCATACTCATAAATAACTTTGGGAGCAAAAAGTTGGAATGTGTCTCTTCCATAAATATAACATCAAATGGATTAGAGAAGCCAATTAACGGTCTAATATAAGAACACATGCCACAGTCAAGGCAGTGCATAGGGGTAGGCAGTATGTGACTTCCTTTCACTGAATCAAGGAAAATAAGCTTAAGAAATTAGAATAAAATCACAATTTGCTGATGAAACTGGGCCTTTGAACTTTTCACCTCAATTTTTTGAAAAGGATTTCTTTTCCCCACAAACTTTCTTTTCTTAACTGCCTTAGCCACCACAAAGGAAAATTATACTCACTGTTAAATTCCCTCAGGCAGAAATCGGAAAATAACAGAATGATGTCTTTTGAAAGAGTCTAAATGACTTGTGTTTTCCTAACATCTAGACATTGTAGGACAAAAGTATAAGATCAGACTGTGTACTTATTGATTACAGTATGTAAAATATGCATTCAATTACCTCACCAACAAATGCATTCTACTAGTCTTGCAAGGAAATTAAAATATGCTACACTGAAACTGTTTTGCTAAGACTGCAATCTGAGATACTGCTTTGAAATTATTTTCCAGATTTATAATTTTAATATTTCAAGTACAAACAGGAACATTAACTGGGCAAAATATCAGCTTTTAAAAAGCTGTAAGTGAATACTGGCTATATGAGAATCATTTGAGATTAGAATTCCATTAGCCTATACAACAAAAGAGTGCTTTCAACAGATTTTTTTTTTTTTTACTTCAAAGGATACAAAAAGGGGTTTGATGACAATTTTATTTCTTCTAAAAAATATATTCATCCTCAGTCCAGAAAGTGGACATAAATGTTTCACCATTGTTTTGTAATATAAATTAGTGAAATTTGAACGAAATATAAATTTAAAAATATCTTTAAAGCTCTACCAAAGTGTACATATTTACCTCAATGACATGCTGCCTTCTTTATTCTTTTCTCTTGTCCATTTAGGTTTCACTAAAGATGAAAAATGGTCCTGCTGTGTGTGCTTTCCCTAAATATTTCAAATATAAAATAAAATTGTAGTCTGTTTTCTAACAGTTTATTTTAGGAAAGTTTACCACACTATGAAATAATGCAATTCAGTATGCATTAGGACCTTGTACTCTAATATTTCAAATTCCCTACTATTGTACTGACAAATAGGATTTTTACTCTCCAAAAAATTTGACCCAATTAAATTTCTCAGTTAAACAGGGAGTGTCTAATTTTAAATGGGTCAAATTCCCCAAATACATTTTTAATTGATTATATTATTAATATACTCACTTTCCTATTAAAATTGGGTTAGTCTGCCACTAAGTCCACCCCCACTGAATCTAATCCAATGTACTTTAAACATGTTACCCAGTTAACTTGGGTCATGAAGTTTTATGGATGCTAACCATCTATCTAGCCCACTACATTCCATCCTTCCTCCCACTTGCCTGCGAAGATGGTGTGAGCTGTTTTAGTATGACCATTCATGGGGTCACCATGAAATATAACAGGACAAAAATCTAGGAGTAATGATTGCCTAACTCTTTTCTGTGGATTCTGAAGTTTCGGAAATGTCCCCATTTCCATCAGGATGTGACTCACACTGGCTATTAGCCTGATCTATTCCAGAAAAGTCCTCTTCTCTCTTAAATTCCTAAAATGATAATGATATTGGCAGAACATAGAGAGCACATTTATCCTTTTATATCCTCCATAGGGGGTCAATTTACACAGAAGCAGTAGTGTGACTGGGACCAAATGAGCTACTGTAAAACAGCACTATGCTGTCCTGAAGAGTCTTGAGTCAAGAGACAAGAGTCTGGGACAAGGAACCTAATGAAACCTACTAAGGACATCATGGGGGACAGATGCATGCAAGGGATGCTAGCCTGCTATAGCCTTGCCCTACTGGCTAACCCTTCAATAAAGAACAACTTGAACTGGATGGGGAATCAGACTCCTAGGGTGGAATTACAACTCCATGACTTTACTGCTTATATGTGCTCTAGAAAGAATTTCTCTAAGCTTTAGCTACCTTCCTATAAAGCAGATGTCTATTGACAAGGTTATCATCAGTTTTAAATGGGAAGTCTAAAGTAATGTACACATATTAAACACAAACTACTATTATAATTATTGACACTGATTATTACGTGGGCTGGTTGCTCTGGTGATGATGGCTTAGGTGGGATAAAGTCCAAAAGAAACGGAACAGCCTACTTTTTTACCCCTTCCTACTAATTTTCTCACCAAGGCAGATCATATACTAGTGCTATTCTGGGGCTCCATGAGACATCTAATGAAAGTCTGGTGGAGAGAGCAGAAAGCAGCAGGTTGAGGAGACCTAGGAAAAAGAGGAAATGATGGATGACCATAGGGAATAAAGATGAATTATAATAGCAGGTCCTTTGACCTCAGGCTGAGGAAAATTTGGCAACAAGCACACTTTTAAGCCTTGTACAGAAATAGAAATTTGGCACTTTTGTGCATTTCCAGAGAGTTGACACTATTTGGTTGTCCAGCTGATTTCCCTTCCTCAGGCACAGACCCAAATGCCCAAAAGTCAGTGCTAGTGACAATAATACCAGGCCATCACTAGCATCACTGGTTCCTTCATAAAGCTGAAATAGCCAGCCAGACACTCTTTCCTATAACCACATAAACATTGGATAGACTGCCACATGCAACATAGGGGTTTATCATAGGGAAGTCATATCCCAACAAGAAAAAAAATTATTTGCAAAAGTTAAAAGTAAATCAGATGAGCAAGAAAGGAATAAATAGAAAGGATGAAAGTCCTCAAGATTTTCTCTGCTTATGATAGCTAGCTCAGGCATGGATGAGTTTCTGTTCCTGTATATTAGGATATACCCCAATAATTTTATTATTAATTTGCCCTATGACTTAAGGATGATCTCAAATTGGTTTCTCTTACTTCAAATCAAAGAATTAAAGCAATAAAGTTACATAACCTCTACAACTGAGCCATGTATTTTTGCCTCAGTGATTACTGTCTAGCTCAATTTGAAAATATTATTGGAACTTCCTCTTGAATAGCAAAAGTAATGGGCAGAAAGTAGCATCATAACTGCAACACCTGAATCCTGTGAAGTCATTAAAGTTCTCATGTGTGTCAACACTACTTTACAGAGATGATAGTATGGCATTCTAGCCGACACCAAATAATGAGCCTGCACCAACTACAAACCTATATGCTGAGAAATATTGATATCATTGCTGTAAAAACAGAAAATAAATTCATTAATCTGAGAACATTTTTCTAATATTCTTCAGATACATGTGTGCTTCTCAAAATATTCCTAGATTATCAGAACTTTTATCATTCTTATTAGTATTTTGTTCTTTTGTTATGTTAACACTGTTTGCCAGGAAACCACTTACTGTTTATATTTTTAAAATCTCATAATTTAGTCATTGTTTTGTTCTGGTAACTGAAGAAACTCTAAAAGGAATCTAAGTTTTTATTTATCTTATAATGCTGTGTTTTATTGTATTTTTAGTGACTACATATATAGTTGGTTTTAAGTAAAGCAGTGCCCAAAGTGGAGGCACTCATTGTATTAAGCAATCATAATGCAAGTGACACAGGATAACAAAATTCTGCTTCCAAACAAAATTTTGACCTGCTCATATATTGACGAGCTTTTTTTGTTTCCAACTATTATATGGAGCCAATTATTACCAATTTATATTCCAAATGTACACAACCATATTCATTAATAGTAATTCTTCCATGAAGGTTATTCATGTCAGAATATAGTCTTAAAAACTATTTCATCCTTGAAAATGTATAGTTTTGATAAAATATATATTCAATCTAATTAGAATATAGGTAAGAAAAATAGATGAACTTTCAGTGATTATATATTTTTGTCAGATATTTGCTTTAACAATGGTTACAAACTAAATTTTTAATGTATTTTTATTGCATCAGTGGATTTCTGAAGAGGGTAACTGATAGAGGGACTTCAGATGTTTTAACTAGGAGTCGTGCACCATGATAGGCAAAACATAAATGATGTCTCATGAGCTGATATGTGGTCTATCATGAATTCCATTCCAGTGTCCTCTCTTGGCTGAGAGGAGAACTGGCTAAGAGTTGTAAGGCTGAGGTCAAGTACTATCTGAATATTGTGCAGTCACAAGCTAAGAAACCAGGAGAAATTTTACCTAATACATGCAAGGCAATAGAAAGAGCACAAAACTAGAATTGATGCCCAAGTTAAACAGGACGTAGAAGACGGGATATGGAGAGTCCCTTTGGACATGGTTGCCGCGACCCTTCGCCAGCAAGGAGGACACGACACAGGATTCTTCTTTCAGCAGTTTATTCAGGCCTTTACTTATGTGTTTCTGGAAGCTTCTTCTACTACTACTACTACTACTACTACTACTACTACTACTCCTACTCCTACTACTCCCTCACCGGAGCGCCCCAGCCTTGATAAAGCACATCAAGCCCCAATGCACAACTGCCACGTGGATCTTTCTCATAGGGTGTTTTACAGCTACGTGCCATCTCTCCCAAAATAAGGAGTTGTTTATCACAGGCCACGGCGCTTATCAGCGCCATCTTGTAATGGTGACCATGGTCCGCTGACACGGCTCACCATAGTTCCCCCTTTTTGTTTTACTAAGACAATACAGGCGAGAGTAGAGGTCCTATCCCACTGTGCAGAAGTGGCTGCATAGTATGGCTCAGCCCTAAGGAGGCGCCTTCCCCAGATCTGACTCCATATCAGCTGATGCCTTTTTTCGTGGGGCAGGGCATGGACGTGTCAAACCCTCATGCAATAGGACATGCTCTCCTTGAGGTCCCGGTCCACTGCGGATCACTCAAGTGCAGTGCCTTGCCTCGCATCCTGTATCGTGACGCTGGTGAACAGACAGGGGTAGCCAAGACCGTCTTTTATTGGCCTTACGCCAATTTGTTCTCGCCATGCCTGAGTCAGCCAAATCTGCATGAGGGAAGTCACAAATAAGCTGGCCACATCCCGAGAGAAAGGCACGGGCCTTAAAGCAACAGATAAGCACCTCCAGTCCGGAAACCCATCTGCGTGTAATGGTAGCAAGACCTGCAGAGTGCAAGGGCTTTCCAATACTAGAAGTGTAACAAAAGAAAGACATGTCATTCCCAGTGCAATGTTAAAATAACTTGGGGTGCAACGACCATGTCGAAAATTTACTGCTTAAGCTGTGCAAGCCAGACCTGAGGCGAGATACCATTTTCTAGAGCTGCAAAAGCTTGCACGATCATAGCCTTATCTTGAGCACTGCGGGCCTTCAGGCGACAGAGAAACCACAAACAGAGGAATCACACCAAAGCAACACATAGTACCAAAAATGCCTACTCCCACCCACTCTTTAAAAAAGGAAAAAGTAGAAGATATCCAATTAGTGAATTGACCCAAAGTCACGGGATCAACACGGGTGTTATTCAAGACAGCTATCTGAGTCAGTTGAGACTGGATCATGTCTTCCGACGCCATGGACCAATTCCCGGCCAAATAGTCACCCATGATGCGAGAAGCATTCCTGGAATCATTAAATCTGACAGAGGTTATACATAAATGCGCACGTTGGTCAATGCAACCCAAAAGTACCAGGTCAGACAATTTTTTTAGCTGAACTTGAAGTATATCTATTTTTTGGTTAGCAGCCAAAATCCCTGACAAAATATGTTGATTAATTTTGTTTTGAGATTCGAGTATGGTGGAGGTTTGTTGAACAACTTGATTAATAGTGACAGCAGTTTGCACCAGGCTGGCCATGGCTACTCCGGCCTTAACTGCTGCAGCAGCAGCAAGGCCTGCATTAGTTAATGGCCCACCTATCTCTCTACAGACTTTCATCCAAGCCTCTATGCCTTTGTTTTTATAAGGAGTAATAGCTGCCTTACATTCTTTAGTACACTGTTCAAAGACCAATTGTTTAATCAAGGGCATGGCTCTATCCGGATCGCCAAAAATTTTTCCTGCAGCATCCACCATCCTAGCAACAAAGTCTGAGATCTGTATTAACTGTTCTCCAAACTTGAGAATGAAAAGTCCTCCCAGAGCCTTGGACTCCACCCACGTACGGGGACAGAGCAATGGGTGGATCTATGGGTGGAACATCAGGTATAGAGCCCTCCTCTAGGTTCTCAACTTCCTCCCCAGAACTGGATTTATTACCCTTCTCACAGCAGGCTTTTACATCTGTTGTTTCCCGTTTTTTCTTTTTTATCTTAGTCTTACGTAATTGTTGTAATAACTTGTCCAATTCCTCAGAGCTGTCCGAGCTACTTGTGTCTTTGGTAGTTTTTAACTCAGTCAAGTCCGGATAGAGCCTTCTCCTCTATTTAACTTCAGACTCCCTTGTCTGTTCACCACTCTTACTCCTAATACTTTCTGCTACCTCGCTATGTGACCCCTCCGATTTTTCTTCATGCAATTGCTCAAGAATGGCCTGACCCTCGCTCACAGCTTTCTGGCATTTACCATCCATTATACACCCCCTCACTAATTTCCAAAGCGGAATGGTACCGCCCTTTAAAGTTCCTTGTTTGTAAGTGAAATCCAGATCTTTCCCTAATTTGTCCCAACTGGGAATCATGAGACTCCCTGAAAAAGCAAACCAAGGAGCTACAGAGTCAGTCTCTTCTAAAAACCTCTGTAATGTGCTCCGCTTCACTTTAAGTTCCTTAGGACGCAGTAACTCGTCCAAGGCCAGCAAAATTGGGCTTGAGGAAGTAGCACCCATACTGTTCCAAGAAGTATAAAGAAAGTGAAAGTACAAAACCCCGCTCTCTCCTTATTTACAGAGGAGCGTCTTATTTATTATTTTTCCCCACTCTCTCTTTATCTACAGAGTAGAGTCTTATTTATTATGTTTTTCCCGCTCTCTCTTTATCTACAGAGGAGCGTCTTATTTATTATTTTTTTTTCCCGCTCTCTTTAATTACCGAGGAGTGCCCCGCTTTCATTTGCGGATTCCCACTTTACCTGGGAACTTACCGGTGCACCACCCTGACTGCTGAAAGTTCTGGATCCTGGGTCCGAGGAGGTGTTCCCTGTCCGGGCCACTAACTGCCACGACCCCTCGCCAGCAAGGAGGGCACGACACAGGATTCTTCTTTCAGCAGTTTATTCAGGCCTTTACTTATGTGTTTCTGGAAGCTTCTTCTACTACTACTGCTACTACTACTACTACTCCTACTCCTACTCCTACTACTCCCTCACCCGAGCGCCCCAGCCTTGATAAAGCACATCAAGCCCCAATGCACAACTGCCACATGGATCTTTCTCATAGGGTGTTTTACAGCTACGTGCCATCTCTCCCAAAATAAGGAGTTGTTTATCACAGGCCACGGCGCTAATCAGCGCCATCTTGTAATGGCGACCACGGTCCGCTGACACGGCTCACCACACATGGTGTAGTAAATGGAATGTCAGAGCACATGGTGAAGTACAAAGGATAAAGTCTCCACCATGATCAAGTGGGATTCATCCCAGGGATGCAAGGTTGGTTTAACATACAGAAATCAATAAATATAATTCATCACCATCAATAGACTTAAAGATAAGAATCATATGGTCATCTCAATAGATGCAGAAAAAGCACTTGACAAAATACAGCACACCTTCCTGTTCAAAACAGGGATAACAGGAACATATCAACAGTGCAAAAGCTGTCTATGCTAAGTCGCAGGCCAACATCATTCTAAGTGGAAAAAAATTGAAATCATTCCCTCTAAAAACTAAAACAAGATGGGATGCCCTCTTTCACCACTTCTATTTAACATAGTTCTTGACATACTGGCCAGAGCAATTAGACATATGAAAGAAACTACACGGATACACATAGGAAAAGAACTCAAATTAGCACTGTTTGCCAAGGATACGGTTCTATACCTAGAAGATCCAAAAAATTCTACCAGAAAACCTCTAGAACTAGCAAATAAATTCAGCAAAATAGGACACAAAATCAACACTCATAAATCAAAGACAATTCAGGGCTGGGGTTGTGGCTCAGTGGTAGAGCGCTCGCCTCACACATACGAGACCCTGGGTTCGATCCTCAGCACCACGTGAAAAAATAAAAATAAAAAAAATAAGTGAAATAGAGCTGGGGTTGTGGCTCAGCAGTAGAGCACTCGCCTAGCGCATGTGAGGCCCTGGGTTTGATCCTCAGCACCACATAAAAATAAATAAATAAATAGATTTAAAAAACAAGTGAAATAAAGTATTGTACCCAACTACGACTAAAAAATAAATATTTTTAAAAAATAAATCAAAGGCAATTCTGTACATCAGTGGCAAATCCTCAAAAAAGAAAACTACTCCATTTACAACAGCCTCAAATAAAAAAGAAAGAAAAAAAAAGCAACTTTGGAATCAACTTAACGAAAGAGAGAAAAGACCTCTGTGATGAAAACTACAGAATGCTAAAGAAAGAAATTAAAGAAGACCTTAGCAAATGAAAAGATCTCCCTTGTTCTTGGATAGGCAGAATTAATATTGTTAAAATGACCATAATACCAAAGTATTACACAGATTTAATGCAATTCCAATTAAAATACCAATGACATTCCTCATAGAAATAGAAAAGGTAGTCATAAAATTCATCTGGAAAAATAAGAGATCCATACTAGCCAAAGCAATCCTTAGCAAGAAGAGTGAAGCAGGTGGCATCACTATACCAGACCTTAAGCTATACTACAGAGCAATAGTAACAAAAACACCATGGTATTAGCACTAAAATAGACTGGAAGACCAATGGTACAGAAAAGAGGACACAGAGACTAACCTACATAATTACAGTTATCTTATGTTAGACAAAGGTGCCAAAAACATACATTGGCGAAAAGATAGCCTCTAAAACAAATGGTGCTGGGAAAACTTGAAATCCATATGCAACAAAATGAAATTAAGCCCCTACCTCTTACTATGTCAAAAACTCAACTCAAAGTGGATCAAGGACCTAGGAATCAGACCAGAGACCTTGCGCCTCACAGAAGAAAAAGTAGGCCCAAATTTTCATCATGTTGAATTAGCCCCTGACTTCCTTAATAATACTCCTATAAGGCAAGAACTAAAATCAATAATTAATAAATGGGATAGATTCAAACTAAAAAGCTTCTTCTCAGCAAAAGAAACAATCACTGAAATGAATAGAGAGCCTATAGCTTTGGAGAAGATTTTTACCACTTGCACATCAGATAGAGCACTATCTCTAGGGTATATAAAGAACTCAAAAAGCTAAATGACCCCCACTCTAAATATAACACAATCAATAAATGGGCCAAGGAACTGAACAGACTTCTCAGAAAAGGACATGTAATCAATCAACAAATATATTTATAAAAGCTCATCATCTCTAGCAATTAGAGAAATGCAATCAAAACTACTCTAAGATTTCATGTCACTCCAGTTAGAATCACAGCTATTATTAATACAAGCAACAATAAGTGTTGTCAAGGATGTAGGGAAAAGGGTACACTCATATACTGCTTGTGGGACTGCAAATTGGTATAGCCAATATGGAAAGCAGTATGGAGATTCTTTGGAAAACTGGGAATGGAACAACCTTTTGACCCATCCATCCCACTCCTTGGTCTATACCCAAAGGTCTTTAAAACAGCATACTACAGGGACACAGCCGCATCAATGTTGATAGCAGCATAATCCACAATAAATAAACTGTGGAACCAACCTAGATGCCCTTCAGTTGATGAATGGATAGAGAAAATGTGGTATATATACACAATGGAATATTACTCAGCAATAAAAGAATAAAATCATGGCATTTGCAGGTAAATTGATGAAGTTGGAGAATATATGCTAAGTAAAGTTAGCCAAAAAACAAATGCCAAATGTTTTCTCTGATATAAGGAGGCTGATTCACAGTGGGGTTGGGAGGGAGAGCATGGGAGGATTAGATGAATTCCAGATAGGGCAAAGGGTTGGGAGGGGAAGGGAAGGGGCATGTGGGTAGAAAAGATAGTTGAATGAGATAGACATCATTACCCTAAGTAAATGTATGAAAACACAAATGGTGCAAGTATACCTTGTAGACAACCAGAGATTTGAAAAATTGTACTCTATTTGTGCAATGTGAATTGTAAGGCATTCTGCTATCATATATAACAAATTAGAATAAAAAATTTTTAAAAAGAACATTAGTGGAATAATTTGTGCAATTTGAATGCCTATAAATTATTAATGGCAGGTGACATTTATTGGTTATGATAATTAAAATATGGTTGCATAAAATATTAATTTGGAATAAGTTGAATTAAGGGTATATTTGAATTCTTTCATACTATTTTTGTTAAGTGTGAAATTATTTCAAAATAAATAGATTAAAAAATAAAAGTTAAATTAAAAATAGGGGGAAAAATGCTGCCCTCTCCTGTTGTGGGTAAATAGGCCTGAATGATGTAGTGCAGGTTTTTTCATCTGCACAGTACACTGAATCACATGAAGTTTTTAAAAAAAATTACCAATTTCTGAGTTTCACCCAAGACCAATTAAATGAGCATCTCTGGTGGGATTGAAATGTACAGCTAATATTGAGAACAATTAACTAGATGATTCAATGAATGGAAACAATTACTCCACTGATAGGCTAAAGGTAAAATTCATGTAACAGATTCCTTTCATTCAAATTTTCCTAAGGACTGTGCACTAGAACTGACAAAGTCACAGAGCTTGCATGGTCACCTGCAGCCATGTGGAGAGGGAATTGTTGAGGTATCATGCCAGTTGAGATAACATGCACAGCATTCTATAGCATAAAAAAATAAATAAACTTGAACATTACTTGATGTTCATGAGAATACTTCTCCTGAAATGGATCATTAAAATAGGTATGACTAATATCCTTCAAAAGTGCCCTTTAAAAACAATGTGATACCCTAAATTCACTTCAGTTTCAGTCAAAGCCTTAATACAAAGAAAATATTCACATTCTCTTTGGTATAAAATTCATCAAGAGTCTCAATTTATAAAATCTATTTTTGTTCCAAATATTCAAAAGTCCATACATGCAGAAACCAAACCAAACCAAAAAAAAAAAAAAAAAACTCTTAAACTGATCCTGTTCTTTAATTTTCCATCCAGAAGAACAGTATGTTTTTGTATATGTTTTGTATATATTTTGTATATTTTCAGATGTGATTTTTCTTCACCTAAACTGTGCCCCGACAACCAAAATGAGATGCCATCATCTTGTGTCTGAAAGTCAGAAAAGGTGCTTCTAGTGTTTGCCCTGAGGAGATAGGGGCCCTCTTGGAATGTGTCCATCATTAAAACAGTGCTGGAGGGAATTCACCTGCTCATATTTTAATTACTGTTTTATTCACTTTATTTATGTCACCCCTATAGGAGTCAACCCAAAAGCCACTTTCTACCAATTACTTTCCTTTTTATTAAGATACATTTGTGTTTACATCAAAATGACAATGTGTTTTGAAATTCATCATTCACTAGAGTTAGGGTTAAAATCAGTCGTTTTTCACCACAAGATAAACATGCCACATGGGCTAATATTTTAGCCCGAGTCAGCATAAAATTATCAGGTTACTAGAGGATTAGCATACATCAGTATACACATATCAGTATGAAAACAAATCTTTCACCAAATTTTGGTAAATCCATGCATCCTCTACCCTCCCTCTTTGTACAAGGAATAACTGTGAAACTTGGGACTGAGGAAAGAATTTTGGCAATGTTATTTTTTTGTACTGGAAAGGACAAAGGTTTATTTGAAAATAAGCTGTCTTCCTGCTTTAAATGTTGCCTGAGGAATACAGAACTGCAAGAGCAGGAGAAGAGAGGAGTGATAACAAACTGGGTATTGTGGGAGGACACTGGGACTGACCTGGTATGTATAAGTATAGTTTAGGGTGAAAGCCACCAAGAAGCCACTGAAGGACTCACTGAAATACAGAGGAAGACAGGTGTGCAAACTCTTGCACAACTCTTGAGGACCGATCAATTCTTAAAGGTTCTTGAACTGCAGTGTTGTTGTTGTTGTTGTTTTTTCCTGTATTCTGAGAACATAGGTTCTTTAAGAGCAAAATGTTCCTTCCTCAAACCTCTGCCTTTTCTATTCACTTGACCTGCAATTTGGACAATTTCATTTTCATTTATTGGTGGTTAATATTAAATTTGCTTGTATGATTCCAGAGGACAGAAATCACATCTCATTGACTTTGTATTCCCCATAGTGCAAAACACTGTTTCTATTCACTATTATCTGAAAAATTACTTAAAAACACTCAAGGCATCTCCAAGTGAAAAAAAGTGCCTGGAAGCTCTTCTGGTGGTAGATGTCAGCCCTCTGATTTGTCATGAGTAAATAAGAACTATGTTATAGAAAATGAATGCATTTTAACATATATAAAGTTATATAATTAAATTAATAATGCATCACAAAAATAAAGTCATTTTTCTAAACTATGAATAATAACAGCTTACATGCAAGGAACCATTATTTGGAGTCACATGTTTTAAAGCACATTTGGACCACAACTGTATGTATATACTATTTCCAGACCTGCTCTTCAACTTGTGCTTTCATCTGTGAAGGCCCCCTTTTTCCCATCTTTCCTGCTTTATGTGAAGCTCTGCATTGCTAAGATGTCAGAGGCTCTGAGTACTTAGAACAGACTGGCATTTCATGAGTATTCTAGACTTCAGAAAACAATTCCAATATAATGATTATTATAACTTTGTCTAAACTGAATGTTTCTCCTTCCTGCATGTACAAATTCTTGATAGTTAGCATCTATTTCTGTGCCACTTACTCAAAGAGTCCATACATTTTTTTTTTTGGTTGTATTCCCATAAATAGGAGCACATGTGAAGGGAAAGAATGCAAAGCATGGTTAAGTGATCAATGTTTAAATGCATCAGACTCATTCATATGTCTATAAACACATTCCGTACTTTAAAACTAACAGACAATATTTAGAGATAAAAAATGAAAATTCATTCTAGCAAGAATATATTCTATAAGAGTTATTCACTGCATGGGAAAATGCAAAATCAAATAATATATATATAGAATTTCATGTTTTCACCCATGGAGGATAGTGATGAACAGAATAAATAGAAGTAAAGAATACTGATATTAATGCATTCATGAAAAAAAGGATTACATGTAAGAGAAAAGTTATTTCACAAATTATTCATCTTCAATGTTTATTATTATTTGGCAATGGGAATTTAATTCAGGGGTACTTTAGCACTGAGCTACTTCTCCAGCCCCTTTTATTTTTTATTTTGATATAGAGTCTTGCTAAGTTACTTAAGGGCCTCACTAAATTCATGAGATAGGACTTGAAATTGCATCCTTCTGCCTCAGCCTCCCGAGTTGCTGGAATTAAAGGTATGCATCACTGCATCCAGTATTAACATAGAATATTTCAGTTGTAATATGTGTCATAAGCATAAGTTATCCTACCCAAATTTTCAGGTATTAAAAAACTCAAAAATTAGAAGTAACACTTTTCTAGTATGTATATACACCAACTGACTCAGTCAAACTTACTCCAATCCTCCCTCCTGTACATGGTCCCTAAAAATTAACTGATGATTTTGATTTGAAGGTGGTAATAAGGAATATTTTTCTTGTTACACTGATTTGCACAAACTGTCTATAAAATGCATCATACATAAAAGAATGTCTATAGATTATGGTATTTAATAATTTACATTTGAAATTTTTGGAACTAAATACACCCCAAAATGTAATTTGCAGTCTAACTTCTTTTTTTTGAATCAATCGCTTCATTGTTATGTTAAAGTGTTGTGTCAAAGCAGTAAGTTAGAACTGCTACTAAATGATGAAATATCTAATTCCTCTTATGTGCCTTTCTCATTTGTTTGCAAACCTATATGAAATAGGCTACTGGGGAAATGCTTTATTAATGTGCATTTGTAGTAATTCATAGTGTTGAATTATGTGAAGTAATAAAATGGCACTCCTCTAATTTATTGAGGGACAAGGTTCTCATCAGGAACTAAAGAAAATAAGATTTCTCTAATAAGTAAACTTTACATGGGGACAGTAAAGAACAAGAAATATTTACACATTTTTAGATTCTTTATATTTATCATCATTGCTTTTTACTGTCACTCATACTCGAGTCTTTTACTTGTTATCAATTTATTTATTACAAAACAAACAAAATTATTAAATGACAAAAAAAATGAAAATAGGTTAAGTTCTAATACAAGCCATAGTAGGAATTACCTTGAAACTTGGTTTTAGGTAAAGCAAGGAGCTTGAAGTACAGAGCAGTTACTTAACTTCTTCAATGGCATGATTTTGTAAAGTTGAAGATTTAGACCATGCTCTGGACTGGAAAATTCAGCTCTAACCAGCTATTAAACTAAATTATGCATTGTGTGTTAAGTGTCTTTAAAGCACTTTAGAATATTTACCTCCAGGTTAAAATGCTGCTATTTATTATACAATGAAAGTATTTTTAAGTATTCAAAGTGTTTTCAAGAATTCTACACAGAATAACATACTTAAATGTGCTTTACATTTTGCATCCTCAATAATACTGAATTTTCTGTAGAAAACCCTGCTGCAGAATAATACTCCTGGTGAGAAGTAGAAAAATTGCCCAAAATCCAATTTAAACCAGTGTGATAACACTGGACAAATACAAAATCCATGAATTTAGAGGTCATGATCCCAGAGATAAGTAAGTACAAAGGACTGAGCTCAAATTCATTAATGCTTTTTCTTTTAATGTGTTTACCTATTCATAATCAAAGAGTAAGGGGCTAGTTAACAAAGCAGAGCTTCTTATAGGACTGAAGAGCCTGACATTGTTGTACAGGGACATTAAGAAGAAAGGATTCTGGTAAATATAGCAGTTGGAAACTGAACACCAATATCCATTAAACTTAGCTAAACAAGATACTTCAGATATGTTTATATTTGTGTTTGAGTGTATGCATATATGTGTACACACATGCACACTTACACATATTTTTTATAGGGGTGAACCAAAAAAAAACTTTTATTAAGACTCAATCACAATCCTGAACAAGTTTCCATTCCTGAATTGAGCTAATCAATCACTTCTCTCTGCCTGTAGGAAGGAAAAGTGAATTCTCTCTTAAATAAAATATATACAGAATCAAATGACCTCTAAAATTTTCATATACACTGTACAATGTTCCACTAAACAATTGATCATTAGGCACAATAAGAAAAAAAGACCAAAATGTGTCAAATCCAATAGAAACTGACCCATAGGTGAAATGGATATTGGAGTTATAAGACACGGACATTAAAATAAACATGGTGAGTATGATCACATAGTTATATAACAAGGTGGAAAACTTCAGTATCTGGAAATTAAACATAAAATTTTTTTTTTAATTTCCAAAGTTAACTGAAATCTAAGTGACATTCTTTGTGACACTAAGCATATAATTTATATTGGACATTACACTAAATTCTGTCCACATATGATTAATACTATTGCTTTCCTAAAACCTTACAATTTAAAAATCTGGGGGGGTAGTTTTCTGAAAATCACTCCATTACTATATGACTCTCTTAGTGAAGCTGAAATAAGCTCTTGCTTTCATTCTCAGAGTCATTTTTAATCCATAATTATCAAGACTACTTGAAAACCTTACGTTCCCAAATACATTAGAAATGAGTACTGTTCATGACTAAACTGCAGTCAGAAAGTTCACAAAAGAGAATGCTGATAAACTAAATGGATCTAAAGATATATTGTCTGCTTGTTTTTGATTTATAGTTCTAGACCTCACTACAGCTTTGAAGGAGAAAATATTTAAAGGTAAACACTTGTCCTAATTTTATGAAAAATTGAGAAATGCTATATACTATATCATATGTAATCTTTTTATATATAACATTTATATATTCTTTAGACTTTTATACTAAAAGTCTAAATTCATATGTTTAACATCTTTGTGTTTGTGTATATACATAAGTTTTACCACCAAAAATATTAAATCAGATCTAATAGAAGATAACCTACAAACTAAAGGTTACCCAAGGGGTAGCTAGCTCTTATTCAACAAATAAAGCAATTATTCATTGTGTTCATTAATGGTATTATGGTTTTATCACTGATCTAGGTAATCTGAGAACAAAGTTGGGCTTATATGAGAACAAAAGAAATACTCAATATCTACATTGCTATTTTAGACTATTTGAAAGATTTAAATGTTATTTTTTCCATATTTATTTCTATTATTTTATAAGTTTTATTTTCCTACTGAGACAATAAAATCTTATTGCAGACATTTAATTGCATAATTAAAAAGCTTTTTCTATATCAGAATTGAAATTAAAAGATAAAAATAAAAAATATTAAACATCTTCTCTGCTTCCATTTATTATAAAGCTAGCACAGAGGAAGCAACAGATTCCCTTTGTTCTGTATACTGATGTTTTGAGTCTGTACCTTCTACTTAATAAACTACGTGTACCCAACTTTCCTCATTTTTTAAAACATATAATCATATTGCCTACTTCACCAGATTGCTCTTAGGGATTAAATAACATGAAAAGGGCTTAAAACAATTTGTGGACTTAAAACACACTTTATGTTTGCTGTTGTTCTTGTGACTATTATTATTACTATTATCTTTGACATTCTGGTCCCCCTGTTCAGTATGCATTGCTTACCTTTCCTTACCTGTCTTAAATATTTTCCCATTTTCAAAACTGGTCCTGAACCCTTAGAACAATGTCCCTTTTCAGTGTTTTCATAACACTCTGAATGATCAGTATAAAATTATAGGAAATTATCTAGTATCCCCTTACTTTCCCCTCCCTCTCTTCTGTATTATCAATGCATCAAAAGCAATGACTGCCTTTCTCGATTTGTTCTCAATTGGTTTGATGCATAGCTCTGTCAGGAATCCCCAAGACCATCCCCAGTTTCAGTGCATCACAAGGAGGACTCAGCATATACTTATGTCTATGGCTATGATTTATTGAGGAGGAAGGTTACACAGCTAAATCAGCAAAAGCAAAAGATGCATGGTATAAATACCAGAAGAAACCAGGTGCAAGAGTCCAAGAGCCCTCTCCCTGTGGAGTCATTCAGAGTATGATTTTTTTCCTTCTGCATGGAATCCTGACAATACATTTGAAGTGATGTCTATCAGAGAAGCTCATTAGAAATTCAGTCCAAGATTTTTACTGGGTATTGACCACTAAATTTGCTTAATCTATAGCAAAATTCCAGATTCCCAGAAAGCAAAGTATTCAGTGTAAATCATATTGTATAGTATAACCACACTGAGTTCATATATTTAGATTTGCATGTCACTGTAGGGAACTGTTACCCTTCAAATTCCCAGATACCAGGCAAGGCCAAACTAGCAAATGTACCTTCTTTTTTGCACAAGAGCTTAGCACATAAAATGTATCCAATAACAATTTGGGTGAACTGGATTAAATAAACTAAGCTAGCTAATGGAACAATTTTAACAATACTAAATGAAATAAACTCAACTCTCAAAAAGCTCACATAATTTAGAATACAGCTATGAAGTAAGATAATCAGTTATATATTCATTCTGGACACTTACCCACTAACTGTACTGTACTAGGCATTAGGAATCCAAAAATGTCAAAATATACTGAAATGGAGAAGATAATGGGAGTTTAGTAGCAGGTGGGGGAAATGAGGAAAATATTGATCAAAGGGTACACAGTTGTAATTTGGGTAACTCTAAAAATCTAATGTTTAGCATGATGACTATAGTTACTGATACTGGAAATTCCCTACGAGTATTGAGTTCAGGAACTTTTGCTCATATGTACAAACTCAAAGGCAACTATTTGAAGAGGTGTATATGTTAGTTTGTGTGACTATAATAATCAATTTCAGTATGTACATTATAGCCATAACATCATGCTACACAGCTTAAATATAATAGACCATAAAAAAGGAAAAGCATAAACAACAGAATCTAATATAAAACATTTCAAAAAATTTTTTGATTTTGAAGTTAATGGAAAAAATTAGGGACTCACCACAAAAACAAAATTCTGAGACAAGGCCAAAAAGCTGTAGATTAAAAACAAATATAAAAGCTGAGTTTAATTTATATAAATAAGAAAATGTGGCCTTGTGAGAAGCAATAGTCACTCATTCACACACAAACTAGATGAAAGTTGTCCTTACTCTTATCCACCATTAAAAACAAGGAATTAAATAATTGCAATCAGTATGTCATGAATTAAATAAAATCCAATCTCTGGCTTGACTCTCCATGCTGAACCCATTATAAGGAAGTGAGAAATCCACTACTTTTTCAAAAAGATATTTCCAAAATAAGTAAGTCCCACTGCTCTAGAGGCTCATAGTGTATCCAAAGAGACTATTTTTAAAAATCAAAGCATTAGATGCCAATCTTGAAACACCAGATAGCTGAGGAGGAATTATTCCAAGTTCTAAAAGAAAAATTCTCTAAGAAATTATAAGATTATAAGAAAGAAGATTCAGCACTGGGGAACAGCAAAGAAATAATCATTTTTTCTAAGAAATGTATTGAAGCAGTAAAATATATCTTTCCCCTATCCTATTTCAATTAACTTACTAGAAAATATCAAATTATTTTGAACAATCATGTATGATATAATAACTTCCACATTCACTATCTTACTAAGCATTATATAAAATTAGATTCTTTGAAGTTTGTCTTCTTTGAAAGTCTTCATTTTAGGGATAAAAATTAGAATGTGGAAAATTATTCTTGGTTAGTTGAAGATATATTGAAAAAAGTCAAAATTTTGAATGGCATAGTTCCTACAAAGAACAAGTCAAAAACTTATAATATACTCAATAAGTATAAAATTTCAATTTGTATGAATACAAAGGAAATGTGGTATTGAGTGAAACAATGGACATTTATGCACAAACTAGAACTGTTATTTAATATTACCTATAAAGTCATCCTTACTGTTACCTACCATTAAAAGTACAGAATATATGCAATCAATACATCATGAACCAAATAAAATTCAATCTTTAAAAGACACTGTTTATAGATTTATATTACACACATGTATAAATATACCAAAGGTAATTTATTCTTTATGTACAAAGTACTGTTAAAAAATAAAGAAGTGAAATGAAGATCAGCAGAGTAAAATAGGGAAAAAACAAGGAGGGAGGAGGGAGGAAAAAGGAGAATGGGGTTGAAATCAAATTCTTTGTATAATTTTGTCAAAAGGAACTCAAATACTATGTATAATTAAAATGTTCTAATAAAAAATACTGTCAACAATTATATATATGTTTCATCCCAAGTGATGCCTCACGATTATACCTGTGTGGCCAATTCATAACTCATCAATAAAAAGTCTCATCTAAATAGATTATAAAATTTCTATAATATACTCACTGCATCATGAATACTATAGAGATGCTTCTCACATGATGTTTTACTCATCTGCCACTATACCTTTATATATTGAAGAAATTATAACTTTGTCCACTTAAAAATCATCATATATCTGTCTCTGTGTCCATAGGTCCACAGTCTGGTATGACTGTGTTAATATAAAGAGGCTAGATAATAGGTTATGTCCTAATGTTCAGAATTTTTTCCTTAAATATAATAGCTAGGTAATGGAGCAATTTTAACAATAGTAAATGAAATAAACTCAACTCAAAAACCTCACATAATTTAGAATACAACTGTAAAGTATGGTAATCAGTTATATATTCATTCTGGACACTTAGGCTCTAACTGCACTGTACTAGGCATTAGGAATCCAAAAATGTCACGGAAACATCAACTTTAAGTACCCACAATTCAAAAGCTCTTGCTAGCTATTAGACAAGCTTTGAAAATATGACTGTAAACTTCCCTACCACAAGCATCGTGCAACTTCATTACCTTCTGATTGAAAGATTACTTAAATATATTTTTGTGAATATCTTGGGTTTAAATATAGCATTATTGGGTCTAATTATACAATTGAGGTATGTATAGGAAGATATTTTACAATAAACTTAATTGTGTTACATCAGGTCATCTAACATAATTAAAATAATATCATTTGTTCAGATATGAGATATCCCCCAAGAACCTTATGTAGCAATGCAGGAGTGTTCAGAGGTGAAAGGATCAAATTATAAGAGCTGTAATCTGATCAGTGGATTAAACCACTGAATGAATTGATAATATGAATGGACTACTTAGTAGTAACAATAGACAGGTGGGGTGTGGCTGAAGGAAGTAGATCACTGGGGCCATGTTCTTGGAAATTATATTCTGTTCCTGGCTCCTCCCTTTTCCCTTCCTTGCTACCATGAGCTAAAGAAAATTTTCTCTGCCACACTCTTCCACCATGATTTTCTGCCTAGTCTTAGGCCCAAAGTTATGAGGTCAGCTGACTATGTACTAAACCTTTGAAATCATGAGCCCCAAATAAACTTTTCCTTAAGTTGTTCTCTTAGGTATTTTGGTTCCAATGACAGAGAGAGAGAGAGAGAGAGAGAGAGAGAGAGAGAGAGAGAGAGAGAGAGAGAGGTTATTAAAATCCTATTATAGTAGAATAGTTTTTTTAAAAAAAAATCAGATGTTCAAAGAGCATTTTTAAATGGCACTTGGTTGGAAAAGTTATCTAAAAAAAACTATAGAACTATTTATTTTACCAAATATTATATTCCTTCTATAAAAACAGTATTCAAATTCATGACAGCAATCCAAGAAAGTAATATGGTCATTTGGAGCCTTGATTTATACAAACTCTAAAATGCTCTATTTTTAAAATATATTAAATGTGTAACAAGGTTAGAGAAATATAAGCTCCCAGGTTCTCAAAGCATGAAAAATCTTCCAAAATGCTGAGAGGTGTCAGAGAAATATCTTCACAATTTTAGAACTAAAACTAGTACATACAATAATCAAAATATTCCTTCAAGTTTGAGATCAAAACAAGGCTGGTATGATTAATGGGATCCATTTTGTGAGAATACATTTCATATTAATGATCTAGGAATTTATTTTAGGAGAACATGTCTCTGAAGGATATTAGGCAGAAGAATGTCATTGGCAAATCAGTGAATGCATTTATTCCCTATTGTCACTGCAATAAATTACCATAAACTTACTGTTTTAAAACAACACAAATACGTATCTCACTGCTCTAGAGGTAGAAGTCTGAAATGTGATCTCATAGTTCTCCAATGAGGGTGTTGACAAAATTTCATTCTTTTAGAAGCTTAGGAGGAAAATCTATTACCTATACTTTCCTGCTTCCAGGGGCCATTTGCCTGTCCTGGCTTATAGCTGCATCAGCCTGACTACCTGTAGTGTCACTCCTTCCCTTTAAAATTTCTTGTGATTACCTTTGATCCACCCAAATAATCTGTCATCTTGACCTTCATAATCTAGTCACATGTTTGATGTCCCTTTGCTATGTAAAAAGACATGGACGTATTTGCAGATTACTGTTCTGCCTAGTATGCTAAGTTAGAAAATACTTCTATGACAATTGAAAAGTATTTAATATGTAAATCCAGAAACATATGAGTATCTAGGGTGAAAAGTATGGGCAAATGTATAGTCTTTCAGTGTAGAAGCAGGCAGAAGAGGCAGACATTAGTGAAATCAAACAGGTTACTACATGATTGTGAATCTGAATTTGAGATAAAGGAAGGTATAGTAGTTCGTAACATGAAGACTTAATAAAGTCTGAAGTATCAGAGAAGGTTTCCTAAGGAACTGAGTTACAAAAACAAGAAACACCTATTTCATTTGTAAGGTTGATGAAATGATGGGAGGGGAATTAGATGTTCATGGTAACAGCAATAACACTTGGGAATGATGAAGAAATAAAACCCGGACTTTAGTAAACCAGAAAGTGAATAGTAGTTGAAAAAACTAAGATGTATTACAACTGTGGTTTGATCTGCAATCACACGTCTAGGTATGATTTAAAAAAAAAATGTAATCACAATCTCAAAGAGATATTTGCACTGCACATTATTCACAATAGCCAAGATATGGAAACAAGTTAAGTGCCTGTAAATGAAGGGATGAAAGAAAATTTTAAATAGTTGTATAATATTAACCAACCTTTAGAAAAAAAAATTCTACCACATGTAACATGATGAGTCGGGAAAACATATAAATTTAAAAAGCCAGTCATGGACAAATACAAATATCTCCACCTATATGAGATATCTAAAATAGTCAATCTCATAAAAGTCAGTGAAATAAAGGTTGCCAGGGGCTGGAGGAAGAGAAATGGTAAGTTTCTACTTAATGGGGTTAAAGTTTTAGTTACATGAGATGAATAAATTGTATATATCTATTGTACCACATTGCATGTACATTTAACAAATTTTTAAGTGTTAAGAGTATAAATTTTCTGTTAAGAAATTTTATCACTGTAAAAATAATTGGCTAGGAGGAGGGTGGAGACAATAAACTAAAAAGGAATATGAATTCAAAGGAGAATCCTGAGAAAAATAAATGGCTATGAGAAAGGAAAAGAGCTAAAGCTGAAAATATAAGATGAATAATGGTCCAAGAATAGCTAGAAAAATGGAATCCAGAGCCCAGATACAAAAATAAACCTTAGAATAATTATTACTCTCCATTATGAAAGAGGAAGAAAGTATGATACAGAATAAACTTCTAGGTATATAGGCAAGAACAGGTGAGATCCTTTGTGATAAAGTTCATTTTCTGCAAATTTAAAAGGCATGGTCATATGTGCTCAGTAGCCAACATTTCATCACAGATGAAGCAGGACAGTTTCTCTGAGGATAAAAATGCTGCACCAAATGAATGAGATGAAAGATGATGAAAAATGGAGTAGAACGTATGGCCAAGAAAATGGCTAGCATAACCATATATAAATGGGACAAGAGGAAGCACTAAAGGGAGAGGAGGGTTGAAGAAAAGATTCATGTCATTAACTCTTATCGTCTATTCACTTGACACGTATCTATGAAGACCTACTAAGTGCCAAAGTCTATTCTAGGCATTAAAGAGTAAAGGACCTAGATATCACAAGAAGATTGATGTGGAAAAACTGCAAGAAAGAACTAGAAAATTTTGAAATTAAGATTACAGATAGTATCTATTAGGAATGATTTATATAAAGACCATACACAAAAATGATTATGGGAAAAAATGTATTGGTGCAAGTAAATAATACGTTTAATTCTAGAGGACCCAGAGCACAATATCAGGACTCAGTATCTCCTCTCTTCAGTAAATAATTTTTTCAAAAATTCAATTCTCAGGTACAATAGGTAGCTTAGACCTTTCATATCAGAAAAGCTGGCCACAGAAACTTTAGCCAAATATCTTGTCAGTTACATCCAACAAGAAACATGGAGGGTCCATGAATTTTCTGCATTTGAATACGACTAGAAAAGATTAATTTAGGTTGAAAACAATTTCTGTATAATACTTTCCACCCCCCATGGGGATGTCAGAGGTAGAAAACTCTCAAGAGAAAGAAACCTTGGGTCCCCAAGGGGAAAACGAATGAAATAAAATAGAAGAATGTGGCTAGAAGAATGTACATTGCATGTCAGGGGAGTAAATAATACATATCTACTCAAATATATAATTTTTCTAACGTTCTAATTTTCATGTCTCTTTTCATATGGCCATTGGAGTTGATGGCCAACATGGATAGCAGGTGGAAAGCATAGGAATTGAGATATTTGAAGAAGTGTTGGTACACCAGTGTAGATGTTAAAGTCACCTACGATGGCAGCACATCTGGGGAGGAAGTATCTGATTTCTGTTTAAGGGGCTAAAGTCCCTTAGAAGGAAAGGAAATGACAAAGCCAATGGGGAAAATACAAAATGATGGGTGTAGCAAAGCAAGATAACAAGTGACTCATGTTTTTCTGAAAAAATGTTACCAAACACCATTACCAAACACCATTTTAGTTGCTTTTTATATATTATCCTTGAAATAATTCATTTTAAATTTCTTAGTAACTTGTCCATTTTTTAAGTTTTACAAAATTGAAACATTTTTTCATGTACTTGTTGATTGATTGTATGTCCTCCTCTGAGAAGTGTCTGTTCAGGTCTTTGGTCCATTTGTTGATTGGGTTATTTGTTATCTTATTGTTTAATTTTTTGAGTTCTTTGTATACTCTGGATATTAGGGCTCTATCTGAAGTGTGAGAAGTAAAAATTTGTTCCCAGGATGCAGGCTCCCTATTTACCTCTCTTATTGTTTCTCTTGCTGAGAAAAAACCTTTGTAGTTTAAGTAAGTCCCATTTGTTAATTCTTGTTACTAACTCTTGTGCTATGGGTGTCCTATTAAGGAATTTGGAGCCAGACCCCACAATATGTAGATCAGAGCCAACTTTTTCTTCTATCAGACGCAGAGTCTCTGATTTGATATCAAGCTCTTTGATCCATTTTGAGTTAACTTTTGTGCGAGGCAAGAGAAAGGGATTCAGTTTCATTTTGTTGCATATGGATTTCCAGTTTTCCCAGCACCATTTGTTGAAGATGCTATCCTTCCTCCATTGCATGCTCTTAGCCCCTTTAGCAAATATAAGATAGTTGTAATTTTGTGGATTGGTTTCTGTGTACTCTATTCTGTATCATTGGTCCACCTGCCTGTTTTGGTACCAGTACCATGCTGTTTTTGTTACTATTGCTCTGTAGTATAGTTTGAAATCTGGTATTGCTATACCATCTGATTCACACTTCCTGCTTAGAATTGCTTTTGCTATTCTGGGTCTTTTGTTTTTCTATATGAATTTCATGATTGCTTTATCTATTTCTACAAGAAATGCCGTTGGGATTTTGATTGGAATTGCATTAAACCTATAGAGAACTTTTGGTAATATCACCATTTTGATGATGTTAGTTCTGCCTATCCATGAACAGGGTATATTTTTCCATCTTCTAAGATCTTCTTCTATTTCTCTCTTTAGGGTTCTGTAGTTTTCATTGTATAAATCTTTCACCTCTTTTGTTAGGTTGATTCCCAAATATTTTATTTATTTTTTTATTTTGAGGATATTGTGAATGGAGTGGTTGACCTCATTTCCATTTCAGAAAATGCTCACCATCTCTAGCAGTCAGAGAAATGCAAATCAAATCAAAACCACCCTAAGATACCATCTCACTCCAGTAAGATTGGCAGCCATTAATGAAGTCAAACAACAACAAGTGCTGATGAGGATGTGGGGAAAAGGGTACACTTGTTCATTGCTGGTGAGACTGCAAATTGGTGTGGCCAATGTGGAAAGCAGTACAGAGATTCCTTGGAAAGCTGGGAATGGAACCACCATTTGACCCTATTCCTCTTCTTGGACTACTCCCTGAAGACCTTAAGAGAGCGTACTTTAGGAATATTTCTACATCGATGTTCATAGCAGCACAATTCACAATATCTAGACTGTGGAATCAACCTAGATGCCCTTCAATAGATGAATGGATAAAAAAAAATGTGGCATTTATACACAATGGAGTACTACTCAGCACTAAAAAATGACAAAATCATGGCATTTGCAGGGAAATGGATGGCACTAGAGTAGATTATGCAAAGTGAAGCTAGCCAATCCCTAAAAAACAAATGCCAAATGTCATCTTTGATATAAGGAGAGCAACTAAGAACAGAACAGGGAGGAAGAGCATGAGAAGAAGATTAACATTAAACAGGGACAAGAGGTGGAGGGAACGGGAGAGAGAAGGGAAATTGCATGGAAATGGAAGGAGACCCTCATCGTTATATAAAATTACATATAAGAGGAGGTGAAGGGAAAGGGGGGAAAACAAGGGAGAGAAATGAAGTACAGTAGATGGGGTAGAGAGAGAAGATGGGAGTGGAGGAGAGAGGAGGGGGGATAGTAGAGGATAGGAAAGACAGCAGAATACAACAGACAATAGTATGGCAGTATGTAAAAGCGTGGTGTTAACCCATGTGATTCTGCAATCTGTATACGGGGGAAAAATGGGAGTTCATAACCCACTTGAATCAAATGTATGAAATATGATATGTCAAGAGCTATGTAATGTTTTGAACAACTAGTAAAAAATTGAAACATTAAAAATACTCTTAAAGATTTAAGACTTGTAACATATTACACACACATTATATATCCCTCAACAGTAAGCATTCATTCATTCTAAAAAGTAATTCATTAGGCAATTCTATCATTGGGCAAGCATCATACATGTACTTACTCAAACCTACTAAAAAGAAACTACATGTATGTGTGCACATGTGGTGTGACCTATTGCTCCAGGTCCATGTTGAACAAAATTAACAATAAATCAAGTGCAAGGGAAAATGATACAATGAAGAAATGTGGTACTGAGGAGACTTATGATGCTGCTGCCACCGTAACATGGCATACTATTTCAAAGTAAATTGTTTTTAATAAATACAATCTAATATCATGATAGACACATACTAAATATATAAACCAATAGTCATTTATTAACTCATTTTTAGCATAATCATATATGCAACTGTCAGTGCAGGTTTATGTACACTATCATTACAAACTCATAAGTAAAGAATGCATTTCTTTGTGATATTATGACCATTATGAAATCAGAAGGCAATGGGAAAATTTCGGCTCCATTCTTCACTGTGGGATCACTAATGTATATGTGGTCTATCACTGATGGAAATATCATAGAGTTCATGACTATAATATATATATATATATACATTTGTATATATGTATATGTATATTATTTTTATCTTGTACATTAAAAATATTTTCTTATTTTGTCATACTGATTATTTGTAATCAGGTATAACATTAGTTTTTCATTTTATCATTTTCTAGAAATTATATTCATGAACTTTTATTAACACTACTGAAGCAATGTAACATTATTTCATATTTATACATTTGTATTAGGAAGATTCATATTTTTAACATAACTATTTGTTCAAGAATCTAATACCATACATTTTTTATAATAATGTGAGAAAATGTATCTACAGTTAGCTTTTGTTTGAAAAAATGGAAATTGTGGGATATAATCCAATTTTAGTTTTCATTATCACTAATATGTATAATATGGCATCAAGTATTTTCAGATTCAGAGCTTTTAGAAGCAGATATTAAATTTTCCAAGATTATGCAGTTGATGAAAAAATATAAGTGCTCATTTTGCTAGAACAGGAATCAGTGAAATAATAGCTTCTTGCTTTTTCAATCAAGTTAGATCTTCAAATAACTTACTAAAAGGTTTCTTAAAATCTATAAACAGCTTTTAGCTAGATGTAAAAGTTAAACAACTTCTTCATGTTTTTGAAAGTAGCAGAAAATACTCTAGATAGAAATTCAGGGAGGAAAAAATATACTGCTATAGTAATGGATAGCAATAAAGAACATTTTGTGAGGCACTATTTTATTGTTCTTTGTTGAAAGATTATAATCACTATTTAAAAAACAAAAAAAAATAATTTGACTATTTTTTAGATAATGGCACAAATGTGGCTATCAAGTTTGATATTGATTTCTTTTAAAGAAAATATATCCCATGAATGCGGAATATGTGTAAGTTATACTCTAGTGTAGCCCACATAGAAAAGTGAAAGAAGGCAGGTCTTTAAAATATAAAACAATAATGGCCTTGAGGGCTTTTTAATAGAGTACAGTCTTATTTATCCTCATCTCCAATTTTTTATATTTGTGGGAAAAGCAGGAAGCAGAATTTTGGTGAGAGGAGGAAGAGATGCAAAAAAAAAAAAAAAGTAGTTTATGTCTCAATCCCATGATCTAAGTTTATAGTACAGATGTTTCTTTGTTTTGGGTTAGAAACTTTGTCTCTGAGTGTTAAACATGGTAAGCAAAGTCTACTAGATGAGGGAAAATTCTTGGGGCTACAAATTTATTCAATTGTTCACTAAACAAATGCTTTTGTAGTTTGGATATGAAGTGTCCACCAAAATCTGCTGTTAAGGGAGAAATATTCAGAAGTGAAATGATTAGGTCATAGCTCTCATAATCCAATCAGTCAATCCTAGTTTGAAGGGACTGAGTGGGTGACCACTGTACGCAGATGAGACATTGTTGGAAAAGGTGGTCATTGGGGGTGTGCCTCAGAAAGGTTGTTCTTTCTGTAGCCCCTTCCCTCCCTTCTCTCTCTCTCCCTCCCTTCTCTCTCTCTCTCTCTCTCTCTCTCTTTCCCCCTCCCTCTCTCTCACCCCTCCCCTTCCTGGTAACAGGTATCAGAGATGCTTTGCTCCACCATGATGTACTACTTTGCCTTGGGCCCAGAGCTATGGTGTTAGATGACCTTGCACTGAAGCTGTGAAAGTTTGAGCCAAAATATACATTCTCCTCTAAGGTGTTCTTATTGGGTATATTGGTCAAAGTGACACAATTACTCTGTACTTACTATATGCCATTCCAGAGAAAGATAGAAAAGCTATATCTTCTCTCAAGTATGCAGTTCACTAATAAGAGTCAGAAAAATGCATGACTAAATACATTATATTAAAATGTAATAATATGTATTGCACTAATTGCTAAAGAAGCACATAAATTAAAATTGAAAAGGGACAGAGTAGTCAATGGCAAGAACAGTACAAATACAGAGACAAGAAAGGACAAATCAAAACTGAATTTCAGTTGTCTTGGTATATTTGGAAATATAAAACTTGGAGAAAATAAAATGTCATGGAAAGGTAGGCAGAACTTTTACTATTGTGCTAAACATGGTAGCTATTGTAAACAAATATAAGCCATTAAAGGATTTTTATATAGTAATAAAAGTTAATTATTTATACTTACAAAAAATATTTTCCTAAAATTAGAAATAAGAAAATAAAGCAAACAGGCCAGGTACAGTGATGCATGCCTGTAATCCCAACAATTCAAGAGGCTGAAGCAGAAGGATCAAGAATGGGGTCAGCCTCAGCCATTTTGCAAGTCCCTAAGCAACTTAGTAAGTCCTATCTCAAAAGGGTTGGGATGTAGTTCAGTGGCAGAGCACCCCTGGGTTCCATCTCTTTTACAAAATAATAAAGCAAAGTTCAAGGAAAAAAATTAAAATCAATATAATTCTAACTATGAAAAGTTATTATTTTTTAATTTATTTATATTATAAACAGAATACAAGGGCTCTTTTTATAACATGCCTATAATGTCAATAGTGCACCGAAAAACATTTGGCAAAAATTCTGTAATAATTAAATATCTATATAGACAAATTTTGAAGTTGAAAAATTATATGATCATTTCATACTCATACAATAACCCTGGCAGCAATAGAGATGACAAAGGGTAGTAAGATGACTGGAAAACTACAGCAATAATTCCAGAAATGTAGGTATACCCAGAGGATGGTTCAAAAAGATCAGAAGTCAACCTCTTAAATCAAAAAGTAATCTATATTTTAAAGGTATATTTTTCAAAGTGCCTCACAACAAGTGATTTGAAAATTATTTTTGAAAGTATAGAATCCCTTTTTCTGTCTTGGGATAAAAGTGAAAGGATTTTCTAAACTTGCCAAAATTGCTTCAAAATTTCTTTCCCTATACCATCAGCATACGGATATGATACAGTTTACTGTGACATTAACATTTGAAAACAAGATAGAGGATTACCTCTTGGGAGTAACATTCCCATCAATACAACTTAGTTTGGAATATACCACAATCCAGCTCATGCATATTAAACATTAATATACAGATGGGCACAGTGACATAGACCTGTAGTCCCAGCAACTCAAGGGGCTGAGGCAGGAGGATCACATGTTCAATGTCACCCTGGTAACTTAGACCTTGCTTCAAAATAAAAAAGGGTTGGAAGATATAGCTCAGTGGTTGAGCACCCCTGGGTTCAATCCCCAATACTGAAAAAGTGTGTGTGTGTGTGTGTGTGTGTGTGTGTGTATGTGGTGTGTTTCTGTGTGTATCTTAAAAGAGATCACTCAAAATATGCATGTAGGTATTGACAATGAGGATATTTCCTTTATAACTCTTAACAACTACATAAAACATTAAGCATGTAATAGTGATTCTCTATCCCCAATGTATCATTTTTAGTGTACAACACATAAAATCATACACTTCCTTTCCTCCTGTTATGTTTGCCCTTCTATTTATTGAATTTATGTAATTTTATGCCTATTGAATCAAATAAAAGTTGTATTCTGAGGTCTTAATTATTCCATATTTCCAGTAATTCATTTTTAGTGTATGTTACTAAAAACTACTGGTCCAGAAATGACTGGACAAAAATGTTGTTTAGCACCCTCAAGAGTAGATAAATATTACTTAAGTCTGTTTCCCCAACCCACATGCATCTTTGCCTCATGTATCCAAGCAACTTTAAAATGGGTGGGAGGCCAAAGATGAGCCAAATTTCTATTTCCTTATAATGATATATCAAATATATCAAGTGACCATATATTTGACCAGTTTCTTTTTGTATATTCTCATTTAACTTTTGCTTTTTACCTATTCCAAGAACAAAATGATGCCCTTAGCATCTCCTTATGTCAGATAGCATTTTATGCTTAGCAAAACCTATTTTAAGTTTTTTTTTTGGGGGGGGGTAGAAATTTAAATCTAAGAAAAATGTTAGTTTGTTTTTCATCACAGCAAAGAAAGGAGTGCCTTTGACTGGAGCAGAGAGCAACCCTCTAGACAATGCAGACCAGAGGAGCAATAGAGAAGCACTGGCAGAGAACAAGCAGCAGCATCCTGACTAGTGAGAATGACAGTGCACTATCTTGTCTATTCACAGATAGAGGGGTGATGACTAGCAGAGAAATGACCAGGTAGTCCGAGTGAGACCAAGATATTAATTTGAGAGTTTTCTGAAGGTCTAATATGGCTCAGTATCAGCAATTTCATATGATCCAATCTATTAATTTAAACATGGATTAAGATGACATAGTCTTAAAATGATCCTCAACTTGTGCAGTTGAGATCTCAGAATTTACTTATGCTTTAACAAAGATGATTTGGGTATTGAATAGACCTGGGTATACTACATTAGTTATTCATTCATTCTGTGTGGGGGGCAATAAGGGAAAGGAAGGTGGGAGAGATGACAGATCAGAGCAATCAATAAAAAAGAATCTCAAATGCCTCCTCTTGACCAGAAAAATACTTCACCAGGAATTACATAGTCAGTGCCCTCAGTGGAGCTGGAGAATTACTGTTTGAATATCAAATCTTCTTGTAAAATGTTTCAGGACTCCCCAATTTGTAATTTCCAACCACACATCCATTCTAAGAATCAATGAGCCACAACATAAGGCAGTTTTGTCTCAATTCCAACACTGTGTTCCCTATTATATCTATGTCTCTCTCTCTCTCTCATATATATGAGAGAGAGACATTATATATATATATATAATCTACACACACACACACACACACACATATATATATGTTATATATGATAGAGTTGATGAAATTCTTATTAGCTTCATTTTGAAAGATAAAATTTGAGGTAAAAATATTTAATGAACCTCTTTATGTGCTAGACATTGTTCTAGACATTTCACATTTTTTATTTAAACTTAAGGAGCAGAATGTTTAGTCATTGGAATATTTATTAGCAGTAAAAATGTGGTCAAAAACTATGCTGTCTTAAAAATCAAGTAAAATAATAAGCTGTATATTTTCCACTTCTTCAATTCCATTTACATTGTAGCACCTAACTAATATACACATAATGACTTTGTTTTCAATGTAAAGACTAATCTGAGAGATCAGTATTGATTGATGTAGAACTATGATCAATATTGGAATCTGAAGGTCACTTATTTTTCAAGTGCATTGACATTATTGACTTTATGAAGGTTATAGCTTAAGAAATATGGAATATACCTGAAAATGATAAATTTGTATAGAAACCATTTGCCATGTTAAGGTAATATTAACTAACAGAGAATAAATAATGATCAACATAAGTTCAGAGATATTTTTAGGACAACCTCCAGATCTTGGTATGAACTTTTATCTTCCTAGCTCTCTGAATGGGATGTGTGTTGTCAGGTCTCAGAGAGCTGGCTGGGGAGAGGACTAGGAAAACAAAACCATAGTCTTTCTCCCTGCCCCAGTGATATTTGCTGTAACCATAAACTAACCTTGATCTACATCTTTAGAATTCTAAGAGAGAAGCAACTGAAGAAAATAGAAAACATGGAAATAAAAAAGTAAATAGGACACTGGAGTATGAAGAACTCTTGAATCATTTTCTCTGATATCATAAAAGAATGGGAGGAGGGAGGATGGCAGATTAGAGGAGGCTGTTTCCAAGCTGCTCTGAGGTGTGAGACCAACGTAGCTGTCTCAAGTCAGTGAGAGAGATTTCATTGGGATTTAATACTGCACACTCAGAGCACCTTGGGGACTCAGAAGGTTGGATATAGTAAAATAAAGAAAAAAGCCTACTGCCTCTGGTGGTGGCTGCCAGAGCTCCCCACTATGGGCAGAGTCCGGAGGGGGACTAGACTTGATGCAGAAAAATCCAAGATCAAAATCACTGCCTGACTGATGCAGAGGCTGAATTTCACAATGACTCATGCATAAAAGACACTTCATGTTTCCCATGGAGAGCTGAGGCAGGAGCCGTGTTGAGGGGGCTACAGGAACTGAGAAATTTCAGTTGGGTCCTACACAGTCCTGGAAGACACCTGCCACATGACAGACTGTGCCTAATAAACCAAGAGAAAAGCAAGCATAGAGAGTATTTATCAGGGGGAGAATACAGCTTGGAGAGACTGGGGAGAGTCTGGCAGCTCTCAGTACTAGCTGGAGTGGGATAGGAATTTGAAAAGGTGAGTGTGACTGTGCTTGTGGAGTAATCCAGGAAGCCAGGAAAGGCACCAGTCCATGGGCAGCAGAAGGGATGAAGGATTGCTCCTCTGCCTCAAGAGTGGGATCCTGGGGAGACTCCCTGGGTTCAGTGTTCCAGTGTAGATCAGCAGGTGCTGGGCCCTGGAGGTACACTGATTTAACATCTCCAGACCAGAAACCACTCATTGAAATAACTGGGGCCTAACTAGACATAAGTTCTGCCTAGATTTGGGAACTCCACCTACAAAACTCATCACAGAACTCAGTAGCAACTCCACCCTGGGAGTGAAGTTGATAGTACTTCCCATCCCACCATACATCATATTTCTAAAAAGGGAAGGTGAGAATTTTTTTAACTCCAACTGGTGACTTGGTGAATAACACAAAAAGTAAAAGGGCTTGGTCACTCTTGACTACCACTCTTTTGCTCAGTACATACTTCAAGAATAAATGAAAAGACTTTTCAAAGATGGAAAAAATAGAGAAGGTCACTTTCCTGGATGCTCTGTGTCATGAAACCAAGAAAGAAGATAGGCAGCTTCTCATCAAGATGGATGAACAAAAAACAAGGTGGATGAAAGAACACTGAGAATTAATACTGGACGTTCAAAACATATTGGAGACTCTGGAGATTGGATATAATAAGAAATATAATAAGAATCCACATTTTCAGGAAGTCTGAGGTGTACCTGGGTATGAAGAGATCAGACATCAAAGACAATGTCTGACTCACCTGAAAGGCATGCTGTTCAACATCCTTGTGCAGGAAAGAAGCTACATCTCTCCCTGCTGCCTGGGGAGGACAGGAAAAGGAACCATTTGACAGCCATGGTACAGGGGCCAGCTGCTCAGGGAGCAAATTCCTGGCAAACCTGAGCTTGGCCCCAAATATAAGCCAGGCAAATCCATACCATATTGACAAAGTGTGCCTAAGTGACCAGAAGAAAATAAAACATGGAAAGGAGTATATACATGGGAATAGATGTCATGGAAACCCACCCAATTCCCCTTATGCTCTCCAGTCTGGCCACTGGCAGGACCAGCTGGGAGAGTTTCGCACAGCTGTTAATTTGAAAGGGGGACAGAGGTAATTGAGTTTGAAGACTGAACCCAAGAGACCAGGAAACACAGGGTTCATAGAAAACAGAGAAGACTCCTACATTGGCTCACACAAGCGGAATCCAGAGGTACAATCTCCCAGCATAGACAAGCAACTGCTGAGCCCTAGAAGGTGCACTGATTCAGTCTTTAGACCAATTACCATTCAATAAAGAAATGGGAGCCTACCTAAGCATAAAGCCCAGGAGCTCGACCTATGGGATTTCCTCTCACAGCACATTGCAGTGATCCTGCCCTGAGGGCACACCTCACCTAACACTGCTGAGAAGGTAATCTGAGAATCTTTTGAACTCCGATGGAAATAATTCTTTAGCCATTCAGAGAACTTTTAATTGTTCTTTTCTTTCTTTTCTGTTTAATTTTGACCTGAATGATTCATGGACAGTTTTTATTTATATATTCATATTTTTTCTTATTTCTAGCATTTTGAAAGCAGTTATTTTTCATAAATCAATATTTTTAGGACTAGGATGTTTAATAAGTATATTTCAGACTATTTTGTATTTGTATTTTTTAATTTTATATATTTTCTTTCACTTATCTGTTTTCCTTGATTCTCTTTTTTCTGCTAATAGCCAATCTCTATCATTCTTTTACTCTTCCTTTAATTTTTCACTTCTATTTTCTCTCCTCCTCCTCCATAATCATCACATCCTACATCACTTCTGTTCTTTCCCTATTCATCATTTGAAATTGTAAACTCTTTTGCAAACTTACTGTTTTTACTATGGGCAATAACTGATCACATCATTTGTTTACTGTGACAATTAACATCTATAATGATAGCAGAAACTATCTAGTTTAATGTTGTATATCATTGCATTGGTTGTTATTACTTGTCTCCCCCTAGGCAGTGCAGGCAAAAATTCTACTGCCTCAGATCCATACTGATAGGTGGGTAGACACAGAAACAACATTAAAAAGCAAGTGAACAATTCACCCCAGACAAACCAGAATACTTCAATAACAGAATCCATTGATACCACAGTGGATAAATTGTGAGAGAAGTTCAGAATGCTCATAGTTAAACTAACTTGCAAGGAAAAGTACAAAATAAGAAGTGAAATCAGAGAAAATATATAAAGTGAAAGATCATGTCAATAGAGAGATAGTCTGAAAAAAAAGCAGAAATCCTCAAAATGAAAGAATCAATAAACCAAAAATAAAAATTCAATGGAAAGCAACACCAGCAGAACAGACCAATTAGAAGACAGAGTTTCAGGCAATGAAGAGAAAATATATAATCTTGAAAATATAGTTGAACATGGAGAAAAGACAATGAACAGAACTTGCAAGAAATATGAGACAAATGGAAAATCCCAAGATTTATTGGGACTGATAAAGTCTTGGAGATACAAATGAAGGGAATACACAATATTTTCAATGAAATAATACCTTAAATTTTCTCAAACATAAAGGATGAAATAGAAAATCAAATAAAGGATCCCCAAAATATAAAACTACAACAGACCCATACCAAGGTACATTATTATGAAAATGCCTAACATACAGAATAGGAAAAGAATGTTAAAGGCTGCCATGTAAAAATAATGGTCACATTTAGAGGTAAACCAAACTGGATCTCACCTGCTTCTTAACCCAGACACTAAAAGATAGGTCTTAGAATAATATACCAATCTCTAAAACAAAATGGATGTAAACCAAGAATGCTATATCTGCAAAATTTAGCTTTGGAATGGATTATAAAATTAAAAAAACTCCCACAATAAACTAGTTAAATTCACAACTAGAAACCTGTATAACAAAACATACTCAATAAAATATTTCATAAAGAAATAAAAATTAGCAGAGGCAGAAACATTGGAAGGAACATAAGAATGAAAAAAAATCTAATTCAACTTAAAGACAAAATACAAATCAAAATGACAGGGAATAAAAATCATTTCTCAAGAGTAACATCAAATATAAATGGTCTAAAATCATCAATCAAAAGACAGGCTGATGATTTAATAAAAATACAAGACCCAAAAAATACTGTCTCCAAGACACTCTCCTCATAGGCAAAGAGATGCACAGACTAAAGATAAAAGACATACCATTCTCATGGATCTTGTGAACAAGCAGGGGTTACCATTCTCATATCAGATAAAGTGGACTTCAAGCCAAAATTAATCATAAGAGACAAAGAAGGTCATTTCATGCTGCTTAAAGGAATCATACAATAAGAAATAACAATTATAAATATGCCCCAAACAAGAGCATTTAAATATATAAAACACTTCTTAATTTCAAGAATCAAACAGAACACAATATAAAAACACAATATAAAGTTACCTAGTATACTAGGTAACTTTAACACATCCCTCTCATCACTGCATAGATCTTCCAAAAAGAAAAAAAAAACCTAAAAACTAAAAAAACAAAAAGAAACTACAGAACTAAAAAATACAATTAATAATTTAGAACTAATAGAAATATATAGAATATTTGATCCATCAGTGAATGCATTTTATTTTCAGCAGTACATGGATCATTCTCTAAAACAGACCATATCTTAGGTTACAAGGCAACTCTCAGGGAGTATTAAAAAAATAGAGATAATACCTTGCATTCTATCTGATCATAATGGAATGAAATAGGAGGCAAATGATAAGATAAAAAATAGAAACCACTCTCACACTTGGAGACTAAACAATGTTAATGAGTAATGGATGGAAAGCAGAAGAAATCAGGGGTGAAATTAAAAAAATATTTTGAGGTAAATGAGAATAGTGACATGACATATGAAAATCTCTGGGATACTATGAAGGCAATTCTAATAGGAAATTAAGAAGCATTGAGCTCATACATTAAAAGAATAGAAAGATAAACAACAATTTAGCATTATGTCTCAAGACCCTTGAAAAAGAACAAATCAACACCCAAATGAGAGGACAGGAAAAATTAAAATTAGCACCAAAATCAATAAAATTGAGATTTAAAATTTTTTTGGAAAAAATAAAATCAATGAAACAGACAGGTCTTTCTTTGAAATACCCAAAAATCAATGACATCTTAGCCACGCTAACCAAAAGAGGAAAAAAATCTGTGATGAAAAAAAAAGTATCACTATAGATACTATTGAAATACAGAGGATTATCAAACTATTTTGAAAATGTATACTCCAATAAGCTAGAAAATCTTGAAGATAAGGACAAATGACAAATACCTAGAGATATACAATGTACCCAAATTGAACCAGGAGGATATAGAAAACTTAAACACATCAATTTCAAATAATGATATTAAATACACCATGAAAAGCCTACCAACATGGAAAAACACATTACTGAATAGTTTCTCACCCCAGTTCTATTAGACTTTTAACAAAAGACCTAACACCAATTATTTCTCAAAATGTTCCACAAAATAGAAAAAGAGGGAAACCTTCCAAACTCATTCTATAAAACTAGTATCACCCTGATACCAAAACCAGACAAAGACAAATCAAGAAAACACATCTTAAGAGCAATGTAATTGATGAACATAGATGCAAAAATTCTTAACACTGGTAAATCGCATTAAAAAAAAACTCATTAAAAAGAAAAAGATAATGCACCATGACCAGGTGGGATTCATCCTAGGGATGTAAAATTTGTTCAACATACAGAATCAATAAATGCAATTCATCACATACACAAAGATCTGAATCACTGATTATTTCAACAGATGCAGAAAAAGCATTTGAGAAAATACATTTGAGAAAATAGAAGAAACATAGTTCCAACATTGTAAAGCTATTTATGACAAACCCAAGGCCAATATCATACTAAATTGAGAAAAACTGAAAGCATTCCCTCTAAAAATAGAAATGTCACAGGGATGCCCACTTTCACCACTTCTTTTCAATATAGTTGTTGAAACTCTAGCCAGCTCAATTAAGCAAAAGAAAGAAACTAAATGGATATGAACAGGAAAAGAAGAATTTAAACTATTTGTTTGCTATGGACTTGATCCTATGTTTAAAAAACCTATAAACCTCCACTAGAAAACTTCTAGAACTGATAAATGAACTCATCGCATTAGAAAGATACAAAATTAACACCCAAAAATCATTTGCATTCATATATTCCATGGGTGAATCAGCAAAGAAAATTTAGGAAATCTATCCCATTCACAATAGCTTCAAAAAAAAAAAAAAAAAAAAAAAAACCAAAACACAACTTGGGTATGAATCTAACAAATGAAGGACCTCTACAATGATAACTACAGAACACTAAATAAATTGAAGAACACTATAGAAGAAGGAAAAATCTCCCATTTTCTTGGATAGGCATAATTAATATTGTCAAAATGGCCATACTACCAAAAACACTATATACATTTAATGAAATTCCTATTAAAATCCCAATGTTCTTCATAGAAATAGTAAAAGCAGTCGTGAAATTCCTTTGGAAAAGAGGCCCAGAATAGCTAAAGCAATCCTTAGCAAGAAAAACTAACCAGGAGGCAGAACTTAAGTTATACCAGAGTTACAGTAACAAAAACAAACTGGTATTGACCCCCAAACAGGCAGACGACCAATGGAATGGAAGAGCAATGGAATTGAAGACTCAGACACAAACTCACATAAATATATTTCATACTAGACAAAGATACCAATAACATGCATTAGACAAAATATTTCCTCTTCAAAAAATGGTGCTGGGAAAACTGGAAATCCGTATATGGGGTAGAATGAAATTTACCCCTTATTTCTCACTCTTCACAAAGCTCAGCCCAAAGTGCATCAAAGACCTAGGTATTACACCAAAAACCCTGCACATACCAAAATAAAAGGTAGGCCCAACATTCAAACGTATTAGCTCAGGAACAGACTTCTTTAACAAGACCCCTAAAATGTAAGAAATGAAATCAATAATCAACGAATGGGATGGCATCAAACTAAAGGGTCTTTTCATATCAAAGGAAATAATCAAGAGCATAAAGAAAGCCTACAGACTGAGAGAAAATCTTTACCACATGCACCTCAGATATGGCATTAATTTCCAGCACATACAAAGAACTCAAAAAACTTAACACCAAAAAAACCCAACCCAATTAATAAATAGGCAAAGGAACTAAACAGATATTTCTCAAAAGAAAAAACCCGAATGGTCAATCAATATATGAAAAAATGTTCACCATCTCTAGCAGTTAGAGAAATGTAAATTAAAATTACTCCCGATAGAATGGCAATTATCAAGAATACAAGTAACAAAAAAGGTTGGTGATTATGTGGAGAAAAGGGTACACTCATATGTTGTTAACGGGACTGAGAATTGGTGCAACTACTCTAGAAAGCAATATGTAGGTTTCTCAAAAAGCTAGGAATGGAACCACCATTTGACCCAGCTATCCTACTCCTGAGAATGTATCCAAAGGATTTAAAATTACCATATACAGGGATACAGCCACAACAATGTCTATAGCAGCCCAATTCACAATAGATAAGCTGTGGAGCCAACTTAGGTGCCTTTAAATAGATGAGTGGATAAATTGTAGTATATACACACAATGGAATATTATTCAGCCATAAAGAATGACTTTATGACATATGTTGGTAAATGGATGCATTTGGAGATATCATGCTAAGTGAAATAAGACACTCCCCCCCAAAATACTTGTAATGTTCTGGGACAGAAGTTAATCCACAATAATGGGGGTGGTGAGAGGAAGAATAGACATTCATTGGATTAGAGAAAGGATAATGACGAGACGGAACCTAGGATAGGAATAGGAATGACAGTGGAATGAACCTGATAAATCTTTCCTATGTATGAATATATGAATAAGCCACAATAAATCTCACCATCGTGTACACCCACAAGAATGGGGTCCTAATGAGAATAAGATATTCCATGCTCATATAATTATATCAAAATGGACTCTACTGTCACATATAAATAGACCCAATTTAAAAAAAACAAAACATGAAAAAGTAACAAGTCAGCAAAAACTCAAGAGCACTGACTGCCGTCCATGTATCCTGCTACTGCACACAATCTCCTTATTGTCAGGGGATCTGTGGCCCCTTCTGAGGGGAAAGTAAGGTAAGTAGAAACCCCAGGACCCAACCAGGAAATAAAACCCTTTAAACATGGTTCCAAGTGCAACCAATACTTCTTAAAGTAAAAAATTTTGTCCACGTAAACTCTAATGTCCTATGTTTCTGTTTGTTTAATTTCTCAGGGTACTATGCTAAGCATTGTGCAAAGGGTAATAATGGATGGGAAGTTTAATTATTAAATTTAATTCTTTATGCAACTTAGTATAACTCCTGATAGTGGTAGAGGAAGATTAGGTTTATTTTACAAATACCAAAACATACATTTTACTGAGTCTTTTCCATGTATAGTTATTTATATCAGCTCATATAAACTTCTTTTATGTTCTATAAGGTATCGGATATTATGTGTTTCTTATGGATAAGAAAAGTGAACCACAGAGCTTAACCAACCTGATGCAGCCCAGATATGAAATGATGAAAAGGATTCAAATCCACTTAGTTTGGCCTGCTACTTCCATGTTCTTAGCATCTCTAACACATCTCCCTTGAGTTTTCCTTCTGTTGACTAGCTTTTGCATGTGTTTTTCAGGTTATTAACTATTAGAAGGCAAAAATTTTAGAACAAATGTAGGGAGAGCCCATAGATTGAGATAAAGAAAAAGAGTGAAATTTTCCAAAGAGGGTTTTTTTTAGAATATTTTCTGGCATAAATCAGTAATTTTCCAGAAATAGGATTATCTAGGCCATCCTTCTAAGATGCCAAATGAGTTTTCAGAACCACTCTCTTAATGTCCACAAGGCGAGTAGCAAACAGAAGATATTATTAGATACTGCCAATTAAAGAACAGTTAAAATGTATTCATTTTCATATAAATAATTCAACAAAAAATCGGCAATTCAGAGTTGTGAACCAGATGAATACAAACTATGAATCTTTGATTAAGATTCCCAGAATGACTGTTTTTAATGAGTCAATCTTGGAAGAGCTTTCTGTAGAAGACTGACTCAGACTGAAAATAGCAGTGCATAGAATGTGCAAACACCCACTAGGAAGCACAGGTCGAGGAAAACTAGGGCATGCTTTCCTACAGAGCTTAGCACTTTAGAAGTACAGTAGAGAAAACTAAAAAGTTGTTTATATGCCTGCATATAATAATTTATAAGCTGGTTTATTCTATTTCATAAGAGATTTATTAGAAAAATCAAATAGCTCTAGGACTCTGTGTGTGCACACGTGCATGTGTACAGTTTTGGGAATTAAATCCAGAACCTCATTCATGCTAAAGCACACACTGTACCACTACCACGAGTTACACCCCCGACCTTTTTTCATATTTTTTAGAAAACCCATCAGCCACTCCTTTTTGTTGCACAGTTTGAGGGTTTGATAAATACATAATGCTATACCCACCAGTAAAAAAAAATCACATAGAATAAATTCACTGCCTTAAAAGTACCATAAGCTTTTTCATTCATCCTGTCCTTATCAAATCCCTGGCAACTACTGATCTTCTTACTCTCTCTAAACTCTGCCTTCTTCAGAAGGTCACTGTTGCACTTGGATGGCTAATTGTAACATGTAGCCTTTTTAGACTAGTTTCCTTCACTTGGCAATAATATACATTGAAGATACCTCCATAAAATATAGTAAGAAAAATGAAAATGGAAAAATCTCTACAGTGTTTGTTGCCTTAAGAGAAAGTACAAGATATCACAGGGTACAATTGTGCATGCATGTGCATGCCCAATTTCTTAGGAGGCTCAAGGAAGGAGGATCATTAAGTTTGAGACTATTTGAGTCTAAGCAACTTATCTACAACCTGTCTCAAAATAAAAAATAAAAAGGACTAAAGTTCTAGCTAACTACTGGAGCGCTTATAGGTTCTATCCCCAGTACTTAGTGGGGAAGGGGAAAGGCAAAATATAAACCATTGTTCATTTGTAGTACTTCAAAATTATTTTTCTTCTAAAGAAAAAAAAATACAGTAAAAGAAATAAGCAGAAAATAAAGGCAATATGTCATTAAATTTATATATTAATTTTAATGAAACAAATTATTTAAGCTAGATTAAGATGAATATGCAAATTTACACTATAGATGTTAATATCCAGAATGACTAGAATGGATGTTTTGAGAATTAGATCTGAAAACAATGGAATACTATATCATCAGAAGTATCATTGATTTTAAAAATCTCTTGATACAGAATTCAAATAAAAGGGCACATATTGGGAAAATATCTGCAAAACACATATCTGAATAAAAGGATGATTATCCAAAATATACAAAAAGGTCTCAAACTCAAGAAAAAAGCCTATATAAAAAGCAGTCAGAAGATCCAAACAGACAGCTCAGCAAAGAAAATATACAGATTGCAAACAAATAAATAAAAAGATTCTCAAAATAGTGTCATTGGGGAATTGCAGATATAGACAATGAGATACTACTATATGCTGATTAGAATGTCTAAAATCTGAAATACTGACAATACCAAATGTAGGTGAGGATGTGGTACCACAGAACTCTGATTCATTGCCATTGAGAGTGAAAAATTTAACAGCCACTTTTGAGGAAAGTTTTGTACTTTCTCTTCAAAATTAAACATATACCCAGCACTCATGCTCCTTAGTATTTGCCCAAAGGAGTTAAAAAATTTTTATCCATGCAAAAACCTGCACACAAATATTTATAGTAGCTTTTATTCAGAATTTCCAATACTTAAAAGCAACTATGATGTCTTTCAGTAGGTATATCCAGAAATTAAAATATTATTCAGTGATAAAAACAAATGAGCAAACAAGCCATAAAGAGACATGGTGGAAATTTCAAAACATATTGCTAAGTGAAAGAGGCAGACCTGCAAAAGCCACACCATATGAGATTTGTATCATGACACTGTGGGGAAAAAAAAACAAAATTACAGAGAAAATAACAGAGGTTTCCAATACCTCAGGAGGAAAAAAAAAAAAAAAAGGAGAAAGGGAGGATGGGTAGATACACTACACTGGACTTTTACTAAAGTGAATCTATTCTGCATGGCACTGCAATTGCCAATATGTGTCTTTATTCATTTGTCAAAACCTATAGAATGTAAATCAGAATACACCCTAATGCAAACTATGGGATTTAGTTAATAATGCATTAATATTCACTCATCAATTGCAACTAATACACCACAACCAGTGCAAAATATCTATAATAGGGGAAACTACATGGAGTAAGTAAAGCTATAGCTCACTAAACTGCTCAAAAATAAAATCTTCATTTAAAAAAAAGTCTCTTGTAAAGGAAGCAGCTAGAATTTTCTTTTAGATAGTATCAATCGTTAAGTGAATCAGGAAGAAGGAGAATGGGAAAAGAAAGAAGCATGAACAGTGTTTTAGAAAGGATGAGAAAAAAAAAGTATGTGAAACAGTCATTTGCACTCAGAGATGTGTCCTTCTGGAGATGTAAACATCCACTTTGTCACTGGCACAGACACCTATGACTAGTGGTGAGAACACTTCCACAAGGACAGCTTTGTTCTCGAGTCAAATTGCTATCTGTCCTTAAAAATATTTTCTCTTGCTAAAAATATCTATAGGGATTTCCCCCCACTATCTTAATTTCCATTTTTCAAATCCCTGAATTTGCAAAGTAGGAGAGATAAGGAAAACTCATCATTAACCAAAAATATCACAATGGAATTGTCCGTTTATGAAATCAATTAATACTCAAATCTACCCACATTCATTGCTCAACTTTTTTTTTTTTTTTTTTTTGTTCAGGACCTCACTGGTGGTCAATGAGGGCCCTAAACATGCCATGTAAATAAAATTCAAGTTCAGAGTAATAAATAAAATGTGATGTTTGTCAAAGTAATGATAAAGTTCAAAACAGATAAAGTCATAGAAAAATGGGGATAAACCAGCTAAATGAATTTAAAATAAAAATGGAATAATGTAAGATTCAGAAAATAATTTAAATATTAAAATAGTAGTAGAGATCTTTGGGGAAACAGCTAGTGCTTGATGCCAGAGGTTTTATAAAAGGATTATCTTAGTGACTCTGCTACAGGACCCAAACATAAAAAGGAAGGATCAGGACTTACTGTCTATCTTTTTGTTTGATAAAAAGCATAGTAAGGGGCTGGGGATGTGGCTCAAGCCGTAGCGCGCTCACCTGGCATGCGTGCGGCCCGGGTTGGATCCTCAGCACCACATACCAACAAAGATGTTGTGTCTGCCAAGAACTAAAAAATAAATATTAAAAATTCTCCCTCTCTCCCTCTCTCTCTCTCTCTCTCTCTCTCTCTCTCTCTCTCTCTCTCTCTCTCTCTCTCCCCTCTCTCACTCTCTCTTTAAAAAAAAAGCATAGTAAATTAAGACAAAGTAGAAAATATACAAATTATTGTAAATCAGAAATATCACCGTAATATTGTTTTCACTTTGTTTAATATATTTTTTTAGTTGTAGTTGGACACAATGCCTTTATTTTATTTATTTTTATATGCATGCTGGGCATGCGCTCTAACACTGAGCCCCAACCCCTTGTTTTCATTTTTTTAAGGTGACATTCTCCCAATTTCTGCCCTCTAAAAGAACTTCAATTATAGTGGGCTTTTAGTAATACATTTATGTTTCAAGTAGAATACTGCTACCCCCACTCCTATATTTGTGAATACTTGTCCCTGTTCACAGATTTCTATGAAGCAGGACAAGGGAGAAAACAGCCCAAGCATCTTGCACTGGTGCTGCCCCATCATGAAGCTTCCTAGTTAGTCATGCCCAAACATCTTCAACCCTGGGTTTGGCTACTCCAAGTACACATGTGGCCCATTAGGTTCAGTATTTAGTTGATGCCCAGCATCATTTTTGAAATATTAAAAATAATTTTACACATTGATCAAAATTTGGAACAATTTATGAAAGGAATGATAGAATGACCTACTACTGCATGGTACTGTAGTATAAAACAGTTAATTATTTAGCATTTCCGTGACTACAATATAGCATCTTATCTTAGAAAAATTCTCCCACTGATTGACACTAATCTGTTTCCAAAGCTCAATATAGTATCTATCACTATCACTGACATTGAGGAACAAACAGGAGAAGTGAATTATGACTTCCTTGCCTGAGAGAGTTTGTGTTCTGGTTGGAATTACCTTTTTATAGTTTGCAATGGTAATAAATAATTCATAATTTATTCTATTTTAATTATTTTTCATTAATTAATCATGATTATAGTAGTGAAAGGGACTAGGGATGCAGCAGAAAATACTTAAAAAGGTATCATCAAGGAGGCACAATTTGATGAGACCCTTCAGAGATGTTTAAAATAGCCGAAGTCCAGAATGCTATAAACAGCATAAGAAAAAAAAAAAAAAAAGAGGCAAAAAGTAAAAAGGCCTGACAGAGTTGGTACTATATTAAGAAGCTAGGAATACAAAAATAGAGGGAAATACATGATTAGCTAAGAGTTTATTTTCATATTGTTGCTAAATCTTTAAAAACAATGCTGCTACAAAATAAGTATATTTCCAGTTAGTAATGTATAAGGGTCTGTTCAAAGAAAATCAGTATTAATTTGCCTTTGAAATAGTTCAGTATTCATCTGCTTTTCATATTTTTGAGCATATAATCTTATTGAATCTCAATGCTAGAATAATGTTACAAAAGTTCTTATGAGATCGATACCCTTTACATCATTCTTATCTGTATTTAATTTCAGAATTTTACATTTTGCCATCTTATTCTAAATGATAAAGACCTTTATCTCCTTGATCTCTGGTTTATACAGTTCCTGGCAGACAGACACTGATCTACCAGGAGGATATTACTTCTTTCTGGTTCCTGCTCCCTGTCTTTCCACAGTCCACTGCAAAAGCAGAAGAGGGGAAAAGGTAACTTTGGGCATATTTATGATGACAGCATAATATTTTCTTCTGTTTTTCTCCATTTCTTATGTGTTCACATCTTTGCACAGTAAATAATACCTCCCCCCGCTGCCTGGGGTTTTATACTTTCTGAGCAGAATGTGGTACCAAAGACACATACAATGACTTAACTGCTTTCACAACTCCCTGGATATCTGCAGTTAAAAATATTCTTATATATCATTGCTCTAGTAAGACGATGCCTTAAGAAATGTTTCTAAATAAATTTGTTTCCATGGAAGAGTGTAATATTTTCTGAAGTCTATTTAAAATATTTTAAAGCTTTTAAAGGGTCTCATGATCATTATTAAATGTCACAGCTATAACATACTCCAATTTCCTTTTCAAACAGTGATGCTCTTTCTAATGCTTTATTTTATAAAGTGCTCTACCTCATTCAAAAGTGTACCTAGGTGATATTTTTATTATGCTTTAAAATATTAAATGTATTTCATAGATGTTAATATATTATTCAGAACTCAATTCATACATATAGATATTTCATAAATATCAAGTGACTTAGCAAGAGCCTCTAACCCTGCAGCTGTCCTCAGTCATGAGGAATAAAGCCTTGGTAATTGCTCATTCAGATTTCTTTATTTTTAGCTCACAAACATACTTCCTCTTATTTTATGTGGGACTATGTAATGTTCTGAAAACTTCAAATAAAATGAATACTTGCATAAATTTGGACCATAAAACAATTTTCTAATGTGTCATTTTTGACTGAAAGCCATAAAACTTTCTGGGTTAGAGTTTAATTTGGGAGTTGGTTTGCCGAGATTGACTTTAAGGGTTAATGATCTTGAATTAACCATTCTTCTAAACAATTAATCAGTATACTGTTAGCTTTCCACACTGAATTTTAATATCCTTTGATTGGAGAAAAACAATTCTTTGATTATCATGTACTTACTTATGGCTTCCCATTAAAGGAATCTCGGAACAGTTTGAGAACAAATAGCTTAATGTATGTGAGGATGAGTGATCTGTATTAGACATTAAACAGGACTTGTAAGTGTGTTTAAGTATATATGTAGAACAGTCCATGCAAGTATTAGTAAGACAGCTCCATAGGATAAAGAGAAACTGTATACATACTAATAGGACACCCATCAAAATATTATAGCTTCCTCCCTCTCCTATACGCATTTATATATCCATATAAACACAAACACACACAACTACTAAGGTCCAGGGAGAAATCTAAAAGCAAGAAGATGAGAATTTAGCATGCAATAATACTTTGGAAAACATTGACAAAGGACAGAAAAAATAGCTGCTAGTTAATTTTTGTTAGAATTTCCCCTAACACACAGGAATTATCAAGTGCTTTATATATATTAAGTTGTTCACTCCTCAGTGATCTTTTGAAGAAGTTACAAATAGTATGTCGCTTTGCAAAACATCAGTTTTTCAAAATATGTCCAAAATTATATGGCTGAGAAATCACATGCTGAGGTTTGCACACAGCCTGACTGGCTCCATAGTCCACATTCTTCTTTTAATGGGCTAGTTTTATTTGCTTGTCTTTTTTTAATTAATAGTGCAATAGCCTCCAACACGGGACATTAAATGTTTAGTGTGTGATTAAAGATATAATCATGTTGATTATTTACACTAGCAAGAATATTGTTCTTGTTTTCTAATAAATGATTCAAAGTTAATGACAACATTATTGTAAGAGAACTAAATGTAACTTAGAATTCCTGAACTGTTACTAGGATATTACTTGGTTAAAATCATGCCTTAGATAGAGTATGATACATAAGCTACCATGTTTAAAATGGTTATTTATGGATGTCCCAGACTCCTTCCTATACTTAGCAATATATCTAATTCTGGGTCACCTAATTAAGTGCTTCAGTCCCACAATTTCAGTCTGGTAATTTAACATATACTATCAAGGTTACCTAGGGACACAATAGGAAAAGAAAGAAGTTTATTTCATGGTGCATTTTACAACCAATTTCATGAATTGCATGGATGAACCACCACCTACCTCTTACTTAATGGCCCAAGTTGTTCCTTAAATACTTCCAAAGACTATAGCATCAGCATACATTACATAGAAGAAAATTCCTATGAAACCATTTTACATTTTACTTTTGCCTATAACAGAGCTTTCACTGCTACTTATTTAGTTACAAGTCAAGTCTGTCACATGATTGGTTAAATTAGAAGGCATGTTTTACCCAATCCAATACTTATTTTACATTATATGATGGTGGCTGAGATTTAATTAAAGGAGTTTTAAGAGTAGATGAATACTTGTGAAATGTCTAATCTTATAGATACTTTCATAAGCTTTCAAGAAAAATGGAATATATATTTCAAACACTGTTTTATATCACAACACTGATTATAGTAATATAAAAGTTAACACAATCTGTTGTCTTAATTAAGTCTCATTTTGTAATTTCACAATTTTTGACAATTTTGTAATTTCACATTATTCCCTACAAAATAATCATGGCTTAAATGTACCCTAATTATAGTAAACATAGTAGTTTATTTAGTTTTTAAACATTTTAATTTGTCCTCAATCCATTTGATTTTATTCCAAGTTGATTGCCAATTTTGCCATTATCAATTAAATAATTCCTTTTTCATGTATAAAAATTCTCAGTTGCATTTTACTGGTAAATGAATTTCCATGCATATGTAGAATTGTACAAATTATAAACAGTTAAACTAAATTATTCTTAGTGTATGACCCAGTCAATTTTTATTACAGTTTTTCCCCCAGAAAATGTGTATCAATTGGTTAATAAGTTTGATAAACACCTTATGCTTCTATTGGAACTAACCATAATTTTAACTTTCAAGCAAAGTCTACACACTGGCAAGTAAAATACTTATATGTAAAACTTTAAGATGTATAAGCATGATAAAAATATTTTAAATAGAATGCTGCATCAAATTCCTTAAACATTTCTCTCCCCTTACTTTATCAACAAAAGTTAGAATCCAGAAAATGTTGGGGAAAAAATGAGGATTTTAGGAAAGATTGCCATATCAAAGGAGGAAAAGATTAAGCCACCTATGGCTTTTTTTCCCCCAGATAATGTCTAAGTGTTCTCTCTCAAAAAAAAAAAAAATGGACTAGAGTTTTTTAACTCTAAACAAATATAAATGATTTATAAATATTATTTTCTAATCCCTCATTAAATCAAACTAATATCAAACTATTTCACCAAACCATTCAGGTTAAATGGCCAATGCCAACTTTTTAATAATGAAATCCAAAATAAGACAAAAAAAATCTTCAGATTTTTAACTTTCCTGGGCTGATTTTTATCCAAAAGAAGATGTGCATTGAGATTTTAGTTTCCTGTTTGATCTTTCTAGTTGACCTAGACTCTTGACCTCTCCAAAATAAATTTATAAAATGAAGGAGTAAGACTAGGTAATCTCCGAGTATACTTTACATTCAGAATTATATTTCAACTTTGCTTTGAACACTTGCTTTCAGAAGACAAGATGGGTACAGGAAAAAACTTAAATGCTATACATTGCCTATGTTTATAAAAACATCTACCAAAGCCATATTATTTACAGCATATGTAAGGCAACTTATTTTTATTATAAACTAACGGCTTATTCTATGAAACGGTAATATTGTCTCTCAACATGAAAACTTAGCTAAAACATAAGAAGACTCAAATTCAGGTGACTTTGTGCTGACCCTTTGTCTCTAACATTTGGAATTTTTTATCTCTGCAATTTAAGAGCTGAGAAGCTGTGGAGGGAAAATGAACAGGAGTTGCACTGTCATTGTGTCAGATTCTAGTGATTACTTATTTACAGAGAGATGAGTGACCTTGAAACCATGCTGAGAAGGCAAAAGGCTAGAGACAAAAGTGCTGGGCAAGTTCTCTCTCAGCAGAATAATGAGCCATGGTCACCCAGCACTTCTCATGCATTGAAGCTTGGTGTACGCCGGGCAAGTTGTGGTGAAGCACTTTGCAATGAACCTCTTCCTACGGGTGTTTTATGAACTGAGGGCATTCTTCCTGGCATGCAGAGACTTGCTTGTGTAATTTCATTAAAAGTTAATAAAAAGGCCCAGAACCAAGCTTCTCTGTTTATGGGGCCATAAAAGCTCTTTCAGGCATCTTTCTAGTGACCTTCTTAATATACATCATTCCTCTGGAATTCAGTATTTGTCTCTCGTCTTCAAAACATGTTGGTTTATTTTCCTCAGACAAGCAAAAGTTACAAAGCCAAAGAAAGCAAAATAGTATGACTTCCTGGATGGTCACTATTCAAGAAGGAACTTTCCTGATGTTTAAAGCCACAGTAATGCTTCTGAGACTTCAAACGTTTACATATTATCCTGACCAACATGAGTCTCTGATGTTTGGGTGATCTGAAAACCATCCCCTGACATTTGCACTTGGACTTTTATATAATCTGGTCTAGAAGTATTGGTTTGCCTTCAAACCATAATTTTTTAATAGTTCCATAATTCATTTGAATGCTGTCATCAGAATCTATTTTGTTTTTCCTAAAACCGTTTTATAAAAAGGGTCAATCAAGTCCCTAGTTTGTACCCTGCATTTCATAACTACATATTTAATTGTATCTTTAAGAAGCAATTTTATTGTGTTTACTAGTGAAGAAGCTGGAAAGACTGGTTAGAGAAATAGCAGCTTTTCTCCTTATGTCTGGGAACAATAGCCAGAACCAAAGAATCTGACAAGGATTTTTTGGTCACTACTTTTTTTCCAGCCCAAATTTAGAAATTTATTGCCTCAACCAAATTATTTTGATAATTTAATTTAGTAGATGACCAATGAATACATAAGTATTCTGGGGAGACAGGGAATTTGTGCAAAAAGCAATGACATGTCTAATCACTGCTATTTGCTTTGTGTTAGGCACTATAATTACCTATTTCTCACAATGTGATTTTATATAGAAACTACAGCTTTGGAAAGATTAAGGACATCTCCCAAGGTCTTAGAAGTGAGCCAGAATCAAAATAATTATCACTGTATATGTCAAAAAGAAGTTGGACTCTTAAGTGTCACAAGTAACTATCTCCCACCATTTTTTAACCTTCTCTGGGTTAGTTCTTCCCCTGATCCTAGAGAGAATTTCAGGGAGCATCCCCAGCTTACTAGTTTTCTTTAATCACAAAATAATCTCTTATCACTACTAAAATGTCCACTCAAAACCTCAGACTTCATACAAAGAAAACATTCTCTTTTCCCACCTTGGGTTATTTCATGCTGAGGAGCCTGTATTAATGATGGAATTGAGTGTTTTCCTCAACTCCTCACTAGGCTGTGTGGCTTGGCAGGGAATCAAATCCCAGGGCAAGGGGTTTAGAAAAAAAGGAGATACCATTGTTATGTGGAGTCAGAGTCCTTTCAGTGACAGAAGGACAACTCCTGACTCAGGAGAAGGGCAACACGTTTGTCCATTTCTCACTGAGCTTCTATCATGGTTCACACCCCTATGCTGGTAGCTTCTACTCACTCTTCTCCACCCCAGAACTTCTACCTATGGCCCTCTGAGCACAATAAATTCCCAAGCATCAGCCATCAGGAAGTGCACATACTTTTCCCACCACGTGTCTTTACAGCTTACTCCCAAGGGCAGTGTTCTAACTCTCTGTGGTCAAGAAGAGGACATCTCAAGCCCATCTCTTCAGGCAGGTGCAAACTGATCTCCCAAACCCCAAGTAACTATCAGGCCTTATAAATGGACACTTTCTAATATCAACTTACTTTCCAGTGAGGGGGAATCCTCCTTCATGAAGCAGCTCTTTTGCTTTCTCCATGAAAACAACAACAACAACAAAAAGGTAGAAGCATTGTTTACCTGTCCTATACTGCTGCAGTCTGGCTGGGCAAAACTAACGGGGGTTCGGGGGGGGGAGGTGGGGGGGTGGGGGGTTACGTGACAAGCAACTTGTTAAGATTGATACAGCGGGAGCTGCTTTATTGTAGGACAGTAGGGGTATATATACATAACTGAATACACAGCTTGTTCTTAATTAACAAACTAGATACAGCAGTCAACCAATAAGAAATCCTCATCATCTTAATGATTATACACAGCTTAACTTAATTGACATAATTTAGACACAGCAGTCAGTCATTAAGGAATCTCTATCATCTTAATGGCTCACTGGTGTTACTCAGAAACCACTCCCTCTGGCAAAATGCCAGGCACCATCTTAACTTGTTTACGGACCCTAACACTATACCACCATCTCTACAGCCTCCTCCACATCCTCATCAAGCCTCTAGGTACCTCCAATGTTTCCTCCTGGCAATGGATAAGCTAAAATTGAAAACTAGATTGTTACCCTGTCCTTTAAAATATCCATATCAATGGCATAGATCTGACTGAGAATATGTTAGGTATAAATTTGTTCATATTCCTTGGTTGACTCTCCCATTTGAACACCCTATTATGATATCTTGGACATCTAAAGATAAAATAAATTTCCCAATTGTTACCTTGGAAATAGCTAAGGAATAGATTACTACGAAACAGAATCCACACTGACTATCCATCCAGTTTAAGCAATCCCAAATAATGCATCAAGGGCTAAGGACTCTTGACTCAAATATTAATATCACATTATTAGTACAAACTCTGAAATGGGTCAGCAGTGCTTGTTCTTCAAAAACCTGGGGGTATATATTTGTATTTATGATTAAGCAGTGAATATTTTAATCACTTTCACATACATTTAGATGTGTATATTATGGCAATCTATATAAATAAAATGAGAATTTCTAACCAGGTTGGTGGCATATACCTATAATCCCAGTGGCTTGGGAGGTTGAGACAGGAGGATTTATAGTTCAAAGCTAGCCTCAGCAACAGCCAGGCACTAAGCAACTCATTGAGACCTTGTCTCTAAATAAAATACAAAATAGGGCTGGGGATGTGGTTCAGTGGTCAAGTGCCCCTGAGTTCAATCCCTGGTACCAAAAATAATAAAAATAAGAATTTCTAACCATCACATAACAAATGAAAAAATCTAAAGTACTCAATTAGTAATGATTCACTAGATTAACTATGAATCAAGGTAAATTTCAGTAAAACCAGGATTTGGTCCTTGGATTATTCCAGTCCCTAACCAAGACAAAGCAAACCTTCAAGCTGAGAAAGGGCTGAAATATTTGCCCAATATAAATGGAGGAGTTCACCCAGGCAACCTGAGACAGATGAACCAAATTAGGATAAATTAAAGGTTTAATAAGCTTATAAAGATATTTCCCCTAGCCCAATAAAACTTTGAAATTATTTGTTCCTAAAATACTAAGAATGCTACTGTAAACTTAACATGTGGTATGCTAAACTCATGTTTAGAAATAAAAGCATTCTGCCAGATATGGTGGTGCACATCTATAATCCCAACAGCTCAGAAGACCTAGGCAGGAGAATCACAAGTTCAAAGCCAGCCTCAGCAACTTATTGAGTCCCTAAGCAACTTAGCAAGACCCTGTCTCAAAATTTAAAAAATAAGAGGGGCTGGGGATGTGGCTCAGTGCTTAAGTATCCTTGGGTGGTTCAATCGCTGGTACCCCACCCCCCAAAAAGCATTCCAACTAAGTACAACCCAAAGCCACTCACTACCCCCTTCTAATTTAAATTTGTATTTACTACTTTTGTGCTTCAGTAGAAGTATGTTTAAAGGGATGTCTTTGGCAGAAAAACAATATAGTCAGTAGTTTATAAAATTAAAAGATAAGCATCCTCTAGTCTGATGTAGAGTTCAAGGACTTAGTGGTGGTAAGGGAGAATTGGGGGGAGGGCTGTAATGGCCAGAATCACCTGGGAAAGACACCTGATTTTTTCCTTATCCTATCCACCTGATTACCTAAAGCTGTTGCAGGAGGGCAAGCTGATTGTGCATGTACATCTTTAAAAATAGCTTTATATCAGGCTCTCATTAATCAAAGCAGTATCTTTTCATTTTAAGGTTTAAGAAGCTGGTCTCAAATTGCCAAGGGACTTGTTTGTGGTCATACAGTAATGAGAGTCCCAACAAAACAACTTCAGACTCCTACTCTAACATTCTGAAAATATATTCAAATGGCTTAGTTTACAGGTTTGTCACTCATTTTTCAGAAAAGTTTCTTTATCTCTTCCCCCAAATTCTCTTTCCACATTGATAATATTCACAAAACTGTTCAAATGTATTTTCAGGAAGATATGCTATGCCCAAGTTTTTAACACAATTGGCATTAAACTTACCTTTTCATATAAATAGTCATGGTTACCTCTAGATGCAAGATGAAAACACATTTTCCAGTTTTGAAACTATTCGTCCTGCCACTCTTGTTAGCAAGTCTTTTTTCAACTGAACAGAACCTTTTCATTAGTTACAATTATTCCATTGTCTAATAACAGTTCTCTAAATTTTATGCGCAATATGAACTTTTCACCAAGTGGAACTTCAGGTCCTATTTGTTCAAGGGAATAAAAAGAGGACAGTTTGAGAATGTAAAACTATATAGTAAACATACTACACTTAAAATAGGTACTGTTTCCATCCTGGTCAAATTTCTCTGCTCACCCACACTTATTCCAACCTTCACCAGAAAAGGTGGCAGGGAACTATTTTGGAACTTTTGGTTCTTGATATTTTTAACTAAGTAGACAAAACTTGCAAGCAATGGTGTTGACGGATCTGGGCAGAGAGCAATCTGCCCAGGGCGGGGAGTGAGTAGGCTCCAGCTCTGCCGCGCCCTAGGCTCCTGATGCTACCTGAAATATTCAGTCTCCTTTCCCAGACTGTAATGACCTGGGAGCTGGGCGTCAGGGCTAATGCAGCAGGGACCAGCAGAGCCGCTGCCTGCCACATGGAGCCAGGTGCCCAGTCTTCCTGCTGGTGTTCCTGGTCGCTACATGCAGCCCACCTTGACATACCAGGCCTCGCCCCTGCTTCTCCCCCAGCCTCAGTGCACCTGCACTAGGTCCTGGAACTGCGCACATTTTGCACCTTTCCAGGTGCTACCTCTCTATCCCATACCTGCCTTGGAGGGAGAACCTGTGGTGCCCCGGGGATGCCTGCGCCCAGGCCGGTCCTGACGTGATTTTCAGAACCCAGAGATCTACCACTCTTCGCACAGGCCCCACGGTGGGCAGTGACCACCCTTGGAATTCAAGCCCGTACCCCAGAGCCCGCCCTATCCGATGCCCAGCCAAGAGTTGGCTAGTGTCTGACGCTGTTGAGACCAGCTTACACCTGGATTTGATGGAGTCAACATATTCCACATCCTTCCTAAAACCTTTCGCCACTACACAGCCCAAAAAACGCCACAGGAAGAAAAGACACACTATTATATTAATATTCTCTTTCCATGGTGGTCACCCTTTGGGATTTTGTTCTTATTTTATCATCCCACCCCCTTTATTGTTCTTAGTTATCTCTAATGCTGAAGCTTTCATTGACTCCATTGACAATTCCCAACTCCATTGACAGAAATACTTTCAGATTTTGATTTATTCAAAGTCAGCTTGAGTCTGCAACTTTTGAAAGTGGCCAAGAAGTAGCTAATATAAAGCACCATAGCACTGTGGCTGGGCGCTATTATGGTATGGATCTGAAACAACCCTCAGAGGCTCATGTGTTGGGAAATGATTGGATCATGAGGACGCCAACATTATTCATAGATGAATAAACTATTGAGAGGTGGTGGAAACTGCAGAAGATGGGACCTAGTTGGAGGGCATGGGTCCTTGATGGCTGCCACTTGATCCAGGCTTGCTCTCTCTATCTCCCTCCCTGCTTCCCATAGCTGGAGACCACAAACTATCATGCTGGTCCCTTCAGGTGTGACGGACAACTTCATCACAGGTCTAGAAACAATGGAGCCTCTCCACCACAAACTGAAACCATAATCGAAATAAAACTTTCCTCCTCTAAATTGATTTTCTCAGACATTTTGTCACAGCAACAGAAAAAGTTAACACGAATGCTAAAATGTTTTATTTTACATATATTTCAACCCATTTGTATGAAAAATTTCCTTTTTCCAGCCACAATGCTCAATGAATTGGCTTCTCAAGTCATAGAATGTTCTGGACCATAGACTCTAAGTCAGGATTTCTCAACCTCCACTACCCATACTTGGGGCAGTATAATTGTGTGTTGTGTGGTCTGCCTTGTACATGGTAGAATGTTTAGTTTCAACATACCTTAGCCTCTATGACTACACCTAGTAACAACTCCTTCAATTGTTGCAACCAAAAATATCACTAGGTACTGCCAGAGTTCTCTTTGGGCAACACCATTCCACTTTAGCCTTTAAATATCACTGATCTAAGCCATTTGGTACTGAATTCTAAAAGTTACTCAGAATAGCCTATTTTGCATGATAAATTATTCCTGGTGTGAATGAAGTGGAAAGGAAATAACATTTAGGATTTTCCTGGGGCTAACATATATACTTATATTATTCAAACCAAATGCAGTGAAGTGCATGATAATTTGTTTACTGACATTTTATGTTGTATTTCTCTAATGCATTAAAAATACACTTCAGGGAAAAGGTAAGATTAATTGTCTTGCATATGAGGAAATTGATAGATACACTAATCAGGAGAATTTTAAATTATCCAAAATGCATATGCATAAAAATTTTCAGATTAATCTGATTTAAAAATGGAAAACAAAATCCAGCATATTGTGATAGATAAGATTTTAGGCCTTCATCTACAAATATCATAAAAAGATGTTACTTACCAAATCAAGTTACATATTTTCTTTTTTTAAATGTTTTTTAATATTTATTTTTACATCAGTTCATAGTTTTCTGACAATGGACAAAAACTCTAAGAAAATAATTATTTTGTGTAGTCTCATGACTGCTCAGAGATTCTCTCTACTGTAATGGGCAGTTATACATGTGACACATAATTATTAAGTAGCTAAAATAAAAGCATCCAATAGAAGCTACAGAATTTTCACTATGTACTATTCTCTGTTTTTAGAATGCTGCTTTCAATTTACCTCTATGAACATCCTGGAAAAAGGTCATCTCCCCTTCCAATACCTTCATTTTCATATAAATTCTTCATGGAGCTTGCATCTTTCAAATCTTAAAGAACTTTCATGCCTGCTTTCTTATTTACCACTCTTGGAATTCTGAAATAAATAGAGGGAAACCAAAGCTCTGAAAACATAACTCTTTCCTCAAAATGGAGAGCAAATGAAAGAGCAAGAACTTGCTGTTTTGGTTTTATAGTCTTCTCACTCTTCCAAAATGACTCACACCTGATGTGGATCCTGGATGCTTTCCATTGGCTCTGACCACTTACAGATATTTCTCTACCTCACTGACCTGGACCACACCTGAAAATTATTTAAGAACACTCAAAATAAAGTGAGGTTCAAAATACTTCAATGGAGACTGCTTACTCCTTGTTGCAAATGGAAGACCCAGAAGTTGATAAACCTGAATTCGAGCTTTAGAATCTGGTCAGCTCACTCTGTGAAATTGGGTAGTTTTGGTGTCTCTTTTGTCTCATAATGAATTTGGGCATTGAGACCAGTTCTTGTTGTGCCAGATTCACATTAACCTCATCTGACTCTTGTCTTCCACAATAATCAGATAAGGTATGTTTTCTTTCATTACCTTGAGTTTGGTGATCAACATGAGGACATGGGGGAAGCTGCCCCCTCTAGCTGTCAATTGTGAAATATCAGGAACTGCATGTGGGCAAGCTGATCAGTGACAAGAACAACCCCAGGAAATAATTATCTTTGTTCTCGCCACTTGCATCTCATGATAGGCAAATGGGATAAGAAGTGTGCCACCTGGCCACAGACCTCCATGTGTGAAAAGGCACTGTCATGGGCAAGCACCTTCTCACACCTTGAGAAACAGTCCTTTTTAGTAACTTGTGTCTGTTCCAAACCAGATACCCACCTCGCTAGCCATACAGACTTCTTGGACTTTTGCTGCTGCTGTGAAACCAGATACAGAATGGAACTGGGCAAAAGTGGTTTCAGGCATAAAGGAAGACACATGGACATTTTAAATCACCCCAGACTCATTACCATCTCCTTGCAATGTGTGTCCCTAACAAAATTCCCACCCACCAGCACTATGTTAGTCTGATCCATTTCCAACTTTGATTGAATCATGCCCATATAAAGATTGGAAGAAAGCAACCCTTCATCTCTGCAATGGACACAGCCCTCTCTCTAAGAAGTCATAAATAATCCTCCTACTCCTTATGTAAAATCTGCATTTTCTCCCCTTACAAAAGGACCCTCATTGTTTTAAGGCAAGAAGTCTGATAGGAGAGTGATTTCTCCAGGCTTCTCCTTATTAACTAGCAAAGGAATAAGTTTTACTTCACTGTGTACTTGGCTCTTGGTTTTGTTATTGGTTCTATGAATCTGGAAGAGAAAAAAAAAACTCAGTTGGGATTAGAAATTTGTAATGGCACCTACCAGTTTGCAGACACCCATCTCCTGTATAAATCACTCCTAAATCAGCCTCCTGGAAAGATGGGCTTTGGACAAGAAGTGTGCATCTTCTCATTTAATATCTTTTCAAATAGATTTCCTTGCTTCAACACCTCCTTTCTTGAATTATTTGCCTTGTCCTGGCCAACAGATGGACTTGGGTGTGGTGACAATAACAATCCAATCTGGGAAGATCAAAAGAGAAGACACAGTAAAAAAAACTCTTGCTGATGTATTTTAAAACTATCTCATCAAATGTACCTGCAGATAATATTAGGAATTTAAAAAATTTTACTGTATTAATTAGAAATCCATAATATTTTGAAAGAAGTTCTTTTAAAATGCCATTTATAGCAGGAAGTGGTTGGAAGAAGTAGACAAAGATAAATGAACACATACAAGGAAAACCTATTGGTAGCAAGGAAATATCAGGGAAAAAAAGATTGAAAATCTTGGCTTTTCCTCGTCAGGAAATATAAGAAACTTATTGAGAGTACAAGACATTGTGAAGTCTTTTATGTAGAATGCTGTGCATTTTTATTCAGACAAGAAAGGAGAAATGGGGACAGAAAATGGAAGAAATGTTTTAATTTGAAATGACTGGAGAGTCGATTGGTGAACCACAGAACCAAATGAAGAACTGAGCAAGCAAATTAACATCTTCTAAGACTCACAGCACTTCACTGCTAGAAGAGGAATTTGAGACCATCTGATCTCACTCTCAATCATATTTTGACACATTGCAATCAGCTGACAATGCTGAGACAGCTGGAGGAAGTTAAAAGAGCTTTTAAGAGATTAAGACAGAATGAGGATTAATATGTTTCAGTGCTGCACACCTGAAATAATGATGGCTGAAAATTGAAGTTTCACCTTTTGAAAGAGCCTTCAGGAATTTGTGTGTGTTGTGTGCTTGTATAATTTTCCATAACCACTGACATGTCTTCATCACAGTAGATCCTATGCCAGCAGAGTTGATCCTATGTCCCACGTGATTCTCACAGCCTTTCCCCAGAATTTTCAATACCATGTCTCGTACCTCAACATTTTTTAGAAGAGTGAATCTCAACTTTAGGTGCATATAGAAACTACCTGTATATTTTTTAATCTCAAACAATAATGCTGCATAAAAGAAGCTTGGCAAAATGTATACTGTATTACTATTATGTATAGAGGGTTTTAAGAACCGCAAACTAGTCAACGGTGACAGAAAGGTGGTGGGAGGGAGAAATTACAGAGAGGCACTAGGAAACTTTGGGGCTGATAGATGTGCTCATTATCTTGATTGTGGTGGTGTGGCTTCACAGGTGTATTCATATGTCAAAACTTATCAAATCATACACTTTAATATATGCAGTTTATGACATGTAAATTATGGCATAATAAAGTCATCAAAAAATTAAAAGTGAAAGAAAGAATGAAAATGAGAGAGGCCCTTTGCATGGAACAATATTGGCTGACAATATGCCATGACCTTGGAAAGATGATTCTAACTAATCTATCCATCTACACCTATGGTCCTCTCTATACTTTAAATGAAAAATCAAGCTTATGTGATAAATTTTCTCAATTGTGGCTCTTCAGAATCAGAGGTAATCTATGACACAAGTTATTAGGGCTGGCTCCAAGTGTATCAGTCTGGATGCAAGTGCAACAGTTCTTTCATCTCCTTGTTAGCTACTTCAAAGGATTGATATACCACTAAGTAAGATATCAAGCTAGTTTTGCTCGGATTTGGAGTTCCAAAAACCATGTCTTACTAAAGACTCTTATTACAAATCAAACTGTCATTACAGAGTCATGTCTGAAGAAACTATCATTCCGAAAAGGTCCCAAAGGGATGACATTCATACATCAACATCTTCATTGGATGCACCCCTATCTGAAGATCCTACTATTCTTAGGATGGGAAAGACTTAGAAAATAAAAACCCATGATCATATTTCTCAAATTCTAAGCTAAACCATGATACAGTAAAAAAAAAAAAAAAATAGAGCCTGGAAGAAAACACTATAAAGGAAAGTTGCAACTTAATTATCCTGCACATATTGAGGTAGATTCAGCCAGTGCCCCTAAGGAATGAAAGAGGAAAATAGAGTTCAATTTATGGTGGTACTCAAAATTACTCAGAAAACACCCTTCAGAGACCCTTTCTTAGAAAGAACAGGTTACTAATTTCAAGGTGACAGTGAATCTGGGCTAAAAAAAAAAAAAAAAAACCAACAAAACAGTCACTAATCTATAGCAGAATGTCCTCCTCAGAATGATAAGGGATCATAGAACACCCAAACTCTACAGAGCTGCAGAAAATATTTCAGAGAGCAGAACATGCATAAAGGTAATATTTTTTTTGAGAGAGAAAACAATGATCCATTGTTCTTACTCTGATACCTAATACATCCTGGAGTCTCAGGATGAATTTTATTTCAGCTTTGCTATTAACTTTATTCCCAACTTTGCTCAAACATCAGACTTTTTATCTCTCTACCATTAAAAAAACTGCACCGTTCGAGAGTTTGAAAATTAATACAAGAAAACAAAATATGTATCAAAAAAATTTAAGCTTATACAAAAAGAAATTACATCGCTAATTCTTAAAAGATGCAACTAAGAAGATGTGATTCTTCAGATGTGAAATATTAAAATGAAATATTTTCAATATTTGTTTGGATGCTATTTGATATTGTAGTTTGATGTAAACAAATCATTTTAAACCACTGCCATGTTACCTTAAATAACATGTCAAAAGTTCTATTGAGAAAAGCCTTTTGTGACTGTCATCATGAGATTATAAAGTGACATATTTTTTCAAGGATGAAATTAAGCACACTATTATTTTATGTGTATTATATACTGTGTATTATGTTATATGGCATTATAAAATCAGGTTATTAAAATGCCATGTGGAAAAATACTACGATTTTACATAAGCATAACCAAAGTTTTCCTATGTGCAGTACTAAATATAAGTGGGTTGTACTGAACAGTTATTTTAATTGTCTGTTTTTTATTCTGGAAGAAAAAAAATAAAAGGTTGCTTCTACAATAGGTCTTCTTAATTTACAGTTAGCTAACTGAAGTGCATGCAAATTGAAATAAAACTGCAGCCCTGGGACATTCTAAAACATGACACAAGAGGTTGCCAAGGTAACCCACCAGGAGGCTGTCTTGGCATCTTCTGGAATAAAATGGAAAGAAAACATTATAATGAGCAGATGGGGGATGGGAGTCTTCTGGGCAGGGTTATATAATCAAAGTGTTACCAAAAGGAAAAAAGAAAAAAAAACTGCAGTTTCATAAAATTGCTTTCAAATGAAAAAGGACCAAAGCATCTTGCTACAATTCCACTGTTTAAATCAGGCAGAATATATGATTCACAAGAGTGAAATTTTTAAAGTATATATTTTAAATATTATTTAAGTAGTAAATTTTCTGTAAAGCGACTATAATTATATTTATCAATTTTATATTAACAAAAAACTCAACTTATATTCAAGATGAAGAAGTGATGCTGAATTTGTAATATTTACTATTTTGGCAGGTGTTGAGAGGGCAGGGAATTTGCCAAAAAAAAAAAAAAAAGTCTCAAGATATAATATCCCAACAGAACAGTAAAAGAAACGAAAGGATGAAAATAAAGAAATCATTTCATTTTATTGTATCTTTAATTTTACCTTTGCTCCTGACACCCTTCTTTTGGAATTACAAGGTATTTTTTTATTTTGGAGTTGTTGCCTTGTGTATCACATTGCTGGCATTGCTATTAAACACACACTGAAAGCTTTAGTTCCTTCTCTCTGAAGACCTGATTTTCTCTAACACAAGGTTATTCTATAAATAGTCAGTGAATCTCCTTGGCCTGTCCTTAGGCTTTTTTCCTTCCTCCTCTGTCCCAGAAGATTGAAAAGGAACTTTCAGAGCTGATGAAGGGCAGCATGGAGAGAGGCCACTTTGGTGATGTGTGCATGGGAAGTTCCACAGCACATGTGGCTGCCACAGCCAAATAGCATTTTAAAATTCTCTCTATAAGCAAAGGGTTCCCTTAATACAAGGAGAATTAAAAATAACATCATTTTATTTCAGATGTTTAAACTATTACTTTTTTATTTCACATCAAAGATACAAAATCTGTGTCATTTGTAACATTACCCACAGTGAGATATCTGGAATCTTTGATTTTATATCTTGAGTGGCAGTGATCCAATTAACTCAATTTTAAAAATCAAAGATGAATATTTTACACTGTATAGTACTCAAAATAACCAATATTATTTGGCTGTTTTGGTGCCAAGGAAAGAGATCTTAGGGTATAACCTTATTTTTAAGACATTATTTTTCATTTAATAATTAAGCAGCTACTGTCCTCCATCTGTTTATATTACTATTTTCCTTAAAATCTTTCAATCTTTCTTATCACCTTCAGGCTGGTAGTCTAACACAAGGTTATTTTATAAACAACCTTACTACATAGTAACTCACAGGGTCCCTCTCAATTAACTCCTTAGATTTCTGCTAAAACATAGTAAGCTCCAGTCACCAGGATTTCTCATTTTTTTCTAAATAGCATTATTTATTTTTCTCCCTCAGGGGCATCTTTCTCCTTTTTGAAAATTTACCTCAATTCAGCTCCATGTCACATCTTTTAAGAAATACTTTGCCCTTCTCTTCTTTTTTAAAGGAAGTGGCATGTTTTTTTCTTTGTCCTATAGCACTTTGCATTTATCTAATACAGTATGTATCAAATTATGATGTGTTTTAGAACTTCATTCTGTCATGTTTGACATATTTCTTGAAGACAGGTATGTCTTGTTCATTTTGGATCACTGTTTATAGGAGAATCCCCAGAACACAGCGGAAAATCAATAAATATTTGAATTTATTGGAATGAACTGCTTTACTCAGACTGCAGACAATCAGGGTGAGAAAGAATCTGAGAAGTAGGCAATCCAGGTAGCTTCTTCATCTGAGAGTACTAAATTCACTGTTAGCCTGTTCCTAAACTCTAATTAGATCATAGTGGTCACTATGTCAAGGATTGAATAAATGCATTGTCCATATCATACACCAGCATTCTGGTGATTCTGACACCATAGTTTTGGAAGGGAGATATAATGTATTACATTTACATGCACCATAAATGTTTTCTAACATAAAAATAAAATAGTCAATAGAGGAATTACCTAAACCTGTAAATATTTTCCATTAAATATCTGATCTACTTCATTTTAAGAAAATGCACTGTATGAATAATGTTTACCATTTATTAATGCAATTTGCCTTAAATTTCATTCAAAATAGCAATGTTGCACCATTTGCATGTGCAATTTGCAAGGTCATAAACTTACAATCTCAACTAGAGAGCACACTTTTATCTTCTCAAGGTGAGAAAAGCACCTAATAGCATGATATTTGTAGCATTCAAACATATCAGACCAAGGAATCTTAGAGTTTCTGCAGTGAGACTCTTTGTATTAGTTGAGGGAACTCAGAGACTACAAAATGAGTATCAAGTATAGAAAACCATAGCAGTGTTCATATTATGGACTAAAGTCTCTGCTCCTTGGCACCAATGCATTGGCCCAATTACTGGCTAGATTTTAAATTTCAAAAATAGTTAAACAAAGCTTCATTGAAAAGTTAGAAACTGGTGCTAATATATTTCAGCTTATCTTTTACTAAAATTAATCTTCTGCTGCTGTCTTCAAGGATCACTAACATGAGTTTCCGTGTAAGGGTGGAGATAAGCAGTGTGCAGGAGGAACTGGGTGAGTTAATCTCTAGTCTTCCATAACTTCCATCTTATGGAGGTTAAAATAATGACAGTGCACCCATTGATGCACTATGGATAGTTATAATTTATAAACTTCTCTGCAGGAATGAACTAATTAAGGCACACAAATATGTGATTCTAACTTATCTGATTTCACTCAGCTCTCAAAGAGTGAAAGGACAGATTTCTATTACACTTTCTTTGTTTTGTGTGATATCCTGACTTGCCTTAACTCTTGATATCATCCTAAAAGTTCTGAACAGTCCTATCTATACACCACCATCCCCTCCCAATCACTGGCTTGAATTCCTTCCTAGTAAGCAGTTCACCAGGATCAGGATGCCATTGAATTTCACATTGTGCCAATTAGACTTCTCATGTTGCTAGATCCAAGTGAAGCACGGGGCTTATTATTTAGCCACAACTGCTAATCCATGACTCTTCTCTTTGGGTCGGTCAGATAATATGCAGATAAGTATTCACTGCAAGATCCAGCTCTGCGGCTGTTTTTATTTTCTTGCCCCCATCAGGCTGGATCTTTACTTCCTCCTGTTTTTCATCAACCTTGGATGCTAGGGTCTCAGCATATATTACTATTAAGCTTGCATGTACCAGGACATGATTAAGTCCTCATTAAGTCATGAGCTTGCTGGGAAAGTGAAGGATTATCCATCACTGACAATCACATCATTTAAGCACCGAATCATTGATGACACCAGAGTTGCCCCTGTTTGATCTCTTGGCACATTTACTTCTAAAGGTGGTCTTTTAAAAACATTCATTGTCCTCTCCCTTAGAAATTCATAGATTGTTTATCATAACAAGCAAGCAAACAAAACAGGATAGAGAAGAGATCCTCTTTGTGAGGAAAAAAGCATCTCTTTTAAGTGAAAATCCAACTGGAATTGGTAGACAATAAAAGGGGAATTGTGACTGGGGTTGTGGCTCAGCGGTAGAGCAGTCACCTAGCAGGTATGAGTCGAGTGCAATCCTCAGCACCACATAAAAAAATAAATAAATATAATAAAGGTATTGTTTCCAACTACAACTAAAAAAATGATTTTAAATTTTTAAAAAGGGAAGAATTGTCAAATTTTTGATTGGTTAGTATTATTTTGTATTTTTTCACTTTTATTTATACCTTCCTCATACGACCTTTTTTTTTGTCACAATTCATTTTTATTAATAGAAAATAAGCACTTATTCCAGTTTCAAAGTTGTTACACTTGAAGTTCCTAATTTTTTAAAAAAAATTTAAATTAATCACTTAATAATCCTACTTTGACTAAGACAATGAAACTGTGGCTTAAAAAAAAAAAACTATTCAGCACCATTTGCTTATAGGTCTTTGAGAATTTGTTCTTAAAGTGTCTGGGAACTATCCTGTCGGCTAAGTACAGGAACTGCTGAGCTGCATGAGAAAGCCTCTCTGGGAGAGCCAATGGGAAGCTAAGCCACCATCACCAGAGAAGTCAGTGTACTTCAGCAAGATAACTCTGAGTATACAAGGGTCCCCTCCCTACACTTCAGCCCAGGAGGGTCATGCTTCTAAGCACTGGGGTATGAGTAGTTAGACTATTCTTTGCTGTTAGAATTGATCTTTCCAGCTAATAACAGTAAATCTCTGGCACAGGTGCAATTGGTTCTTAATGTCTGTGATTTTAGGAAATTCTGTAAATAATTTGGATTTAGTTTACTCAGAAAATACACGTTTAATAAGGTTCACTACTTTGGCAGAGTAAAGGTCTGCCATTTTAGTGTCTTTATAAACAATGTGTAGGCATATCATATTCTTACACCATACTTTAAAATACTGCATTACTTAAATATTTTAACAAAATGTCTCCAATTTGAAGTAGCTGATGAAACTAATCCAAAGTATGACAAGGGATATTCACTCTCACTTAAACTATGTTGCCTAGAGAACTTTAAAAACCATGTAACCTTCAAGTCGTTCAAGGAGAGGTAACAGGCCCCACTCCTCATTCTCTACTGTGGAATTCCAACTCGGCTTGGGCCAGAAATTAGCACTTTCAGATACTTTAGGAAAGTCTACAGAAGTGTTAAAAGGTCTTCTAAGCAAAAGAGTATCTAATGCCTGTCTCTATGCATTCATGAGAAGTCATGCTCATCAGAATTTCCTAATAACACAGACAAGTCTATATACCTCATCAGACATCAAAGGAATGAGGTGGGCTATTTTGTCAGAGTTTCTGCTGCCTTTTTTCTATATTCTGATCCATCAATGTGAGTAAAGTGGACTTTTGTGATTTGATTGCCAGGACCTCTTTTGGGCATTTCTTCCTAAGTGGAATACACAACAGATATGGGAGTGGGGGAGATAATACAGGGAAGCTACTCTTTCCAGCTCAGAAGGAGTTGATGAAGCCCATATATGCATTCAAGAAGCCCATGGGATCCTCTAGCTGTGGGTAGTGGCTAATGTGGTCATCCAGAATCGACACTGTGGACCGCCACAGCGTTTTCCTGTACAGCTCCAAAAACTCTGGATAGGGATTTATAGGATCCAATGGCCCATAGATAAAATGAATGGGAATAGTTACAGAGGCAAGAGCTCCCACCCAGCGTCTTCTAAACTTCTTCCACTGATTAATGTACTGTAAGAGACTGTCAATCACCAAGTTCCCATCATTGTTTCGGATCCCTGCCCACATATCCCACAGCTCACTCTCGGAGGGTGGAGTGTATGATCCAAAGACTGGAGTAAGACCTCGAGAAAACACAAAGAAGTTCATCAACCTCGTGAGGATGGGTGACAGCACACCTCCATCTTTAAGTAGCTTTTGGAGAAGGAGAGGCCGATGAGTCTCAGGAAAGATACCTCCATTTGACAGAGACTCTTTATGGTAAGCCGGCCACATTGATTTTGCTTGTGCCTATACAGCAGCTCCTGAGCAACAATGTCTCCATATTCGTGAGACAACAGGTTGATCCTACGGTTCTGGAGTCCTAGATGGCGCAAAATTGCCTCCACGATGCTGGCCTGCTCAAATATGGAATAGTGGTGTGGTCTCGGTTTGTCACTGAAGCCAAAGCCTAAGAAGTCAAGGGCAATCACTCAATGAAACCTCGGGGTCAGACCTTCCCAAATCTTGTACCAGTCATAGCTGGAAGTGGGAAAGCCATGTAAAAGCACAACTGTCTCAGGACTGCCAACTCCACCCACGGAGTCCTGGTAGAAGATGCGCAGTCCCTTGTAGGTGAAAAACTTGCCAGAAGTCTTCCATGAGTGCAGAGCAGGAGAGAGCTGAGGGGGTGGGATGTGCAGGTACTCAGCCAACAGGGGCACGGCCAGTAACCCCACCTGGACCCACCATTCCCTCATCCTGACTCAGGTAAGACCTGGGCTACAGGACTCCGTGTTTGGGGGACCGGGAGCGCATGCGCTCCTTGGGGCCAGAGGTTCTCGGCCTTAATAACTCAGTCCCCAGGGAAGACTTGGCCAAGCCCCTCATATGACCTTTCAATGAAACAATTTAATTAAAATTGTTGAAGTAAAGTGAAACATTGCCAGACTAAATAGGAAACAAAAACAAAAGAGTGGAGTAGAATGACAAAAAAGGAAAGGGAGACAAAAAAAAAATCTCAAAACTAAAAATTTCTTTCTAAATCACCTTCTCTACAATGCTTTTAATCTTCTAAATAATAGAATCTATGGGTCTGTAGGCCCCATATTCTTAAATATATGATAGTTCCGTATTTTATGGATTTCAGAAAGTCCTGGGAGAAAAACAGCCCTGAAAAGAGCAGAGAGAGAAATTTCGTTTTCCTTCCTTGTTCTGCTTCCATGGTTCTCTGAAGACTAATAGTACAAAATGCCGTAATCTCTGTAATCTGCTTTGCTTCTAGAGTCATAATTTTGGAGAATAAGTGTGTATGTAAATTAAGGCTATATATTATCCATTCTGTTCATAAATTTCATTACAATTTGGAGCTAGGGATATGGTTCTATGGTAGAACATTTGCCTAGCATCTGTGAGGCCCTGCACTCAATCTTCAGCACAGAAAAATAAACTTGCTATAATTCAACAATGATGCTAGTAATTTGCTAAAGATTTTAATTTTAAGTATTAATCTCATGATGTTGAACCTTATAAATAAAGAAAATTATTAAGTGATATTTATTAAGCACTATGTGCCATTCACTGTGCTAAGCATTCTATTTGTATTATTTAATTAATTCCTTGCAAAATCTTATAAGGTTGATTTTGGAAAGGAAGAGTTAGCAGCTGCATCTGTGTCTTTTCTTCTAGTTTTAGGCCAGGACTTGACCCTTGGTAGCTTCTCTTAGCAAAATATTCCCCCAAATTTATAGGAAAGTTGGTACCAGATAGAAGATACGTGAGAATCCAACCAAAAAAAAATGCATCTTAGAGAGCATCTGCTTTATTATCCAGAGCAATTAATGAGTAGCCTATATTGATAGAACTTCTCTGAAGATCAGGCTAATTGTGAACACTTGAGGTGACTACGTGCAAAAAAAAAAAAAAAAAAGAAAGAAAGAAAAAGAAAGAAAGAAAAGAAAAAAGCTGAAGGGTTTGCAATGCTAATTGCTCCCCTGAGGTTGTCAACATTATTTCTCATGGTCACATTTTTATCCTTTCTTAAACATAAAAACATTGATGTTGGTTAAAATATGTGTGTTTTACTGAGCTTGATGGTCAAGACAAATATTGGATGCAAGGACAATTTGCTATCTTTATTTTCTTGATTTGAAAATGTAGACTAAGAGAATACACTATAAGTGGTTGAACCAATACTGGAATTGTCTGACATCAAAGAATACATTTTAAATTAATAAAAAATTTATGTGCATCTTGCTTCCCCTTCTTTACTAGGCCAAGTTATGGAACTCTCAATTGTTGGTTACTAATGCCATCATCATATAACTCCATTCTGATACTTGATATATAATCTAATTATGTTTTCAGTGGGTGAAAAGCATTACTGCAAGAGAGTTATCTGAGTATCTACCCCTTAAGTAACTCTAATTTCTTTCTTTTAACTATCAAACAATTAGTGAAATTCCATATTTCCTTGAATTTCCCCTCGAAACAGGAAAATATAACTTTTTATATGAACTTAGCTTATTCACATATGCACCCATACTGTTTTGCTCATCTCTTCTAAACTGTTTCTTGTTTTTTAGATTTCATTTAATGGCAGCACTGTTAATTTGCCTGAATATTCTTCATATGACTCTTCTCATGCATGTTAGCAAACACAAATCCTTAAGGGTAGGGACCATGGCTGTCAATATCCTCTATGTACCCAGAGATCATAGTTGCTTAACATGATAAATATCACAATAAAAAATCATTAATACACATATGTGGTATGTGGACTTTTATATATCTGACAAATTCAAGTTATAGTCCTATTTTATAGACTACCTTAAATAAAAAGCTAAAATTTATGAACCTGGATTTATGTTAGAGGGTGCCAGAGAGAAATTTCTTCCAAGTTGAAATTTTATGTTAGCCTTAGGTATAGAAACTTGATTCCCTTTTGCTGTTACCTTTAAGAAAATATAAATTTTACTACAAAACCTACACAAATTTAATCATGAGAAGAAAAGAAGTTGTTTTATCATATAACCTAACTAACCTCAATGACCTGGCTCTGCTTTTAATAAAGCCGTGTAGGAAATTCTTCACTTTTCATTTGTGTGAGCTCAATTTACAACTAGCTGTTGCATTTTACTGTGTTAATCTTTCTACCCTCCAAAATCTTGAAGCACAATTATGGGTAGACGTAACATCTCTAAAGAAAATTTGGTTTCTGTCAAGGACAGATGCACAGAGTCAATGATGACAGGACACTTTCTGGAGATCTTATACATACAGAAAAAAATTGAAGAATATATACTATAGATAATAAAAATGTTATTCTAAAATTACTATATAATAATTCTTAAAATATAAGGCAATACTTACTACTAATGTATACTGTACCCACTAGCTATCTAATAATTATAGTAATTTGCTTAAAATTTTACTATCTTTCCCTAATTTATTGCAGCACTGGTATGTTTTTATGATATCTATTTGAAGGTACATATGTATTTTTAAAATTCATGGCAAATTACTCAAAGGATGATTTATTTTAAAGTATTAGGAATTTTAATAGAGTGCCAGTAGAATCTTCCTATAAACCATACAAAGAAGGTATTTTGATTCACCTCTCACAGAGGCTAACACTACAATCCTGAAAAGTTATTGAATACCAAATCACAGATTTGAAACCAATCTATATGATTTCAATGATATCTTATTATATTTTATTTCCAATGGTTAATTTTAAATTGTGCTTATAATATAATAAATACTCACTGTGTTATGTTTTGAATGTGAGGTGTCCCCCAAAAGCTCATGTGTGAGACAGTGTAAAAAGGTTCAGAGAAGAAATGATTGGGTTTCGAGACCTTTAAACCAATCAATGAATTGATCCCCTGATGGGATTAACTGGATGTTAACTGAAGGCAGATAGGGCATGGCTTGAGGAGGTAGGTCATTGGGGGCATGTCTTTGGGGTATCTATTTTGTATCTGGTGAGTGAAGTCTCTCTCTCTCTCTCTCTGCTTCCTGATGATCATGTGAGCTGCTTCCCTTTACCCTACTCTTCTTCCAAGACATTCAGCCTCACCTGGAGCCCCAAGGAATGGAGTCAGCTGTCTATGGACTGAAACCTCTGAATCTGTGAATCCCCCAAATGAACTTTTCCTCCTCTAAAATTGTTCTTGTCAGGTCTTACAGTCACAGCATCGAAAAACCCGACTAAAACATACTGTATAAAAATTAATGCCAATATTATTAGTACATAGACACCTGTTATAGTTTAGTGTACTCTGTTCCAGTTACGTACATTTACATATATATACATGTACACACTCTACCCACCTACAGTTACCACCCAGTTAATCTATATTATTAGATTAATCCACTAATTAGTTTAATGCTCTAATAAACCAATCATTTCACCTCTGAAAATTCAGTCTAACACCTGAGCTTTTGGGGGATATCTCATCTCTCAACCACATCAATGTATCACCATGATACCTAACACTGACATTTTATTCTAATTTCACATATCATAGGCAAAAATATTATAGTCACATATTTTTAAAAGATTTTTGCATATTCAATTTTATATTCTGCTTTAAATTTGAGTCAGTGAGCAGTTTTGTACAACATTAAATAATCCTTTATACCATTTTAATGGCTATATAGTATCTGTCATAATTTACAATTTAATAAATTAAAGTTTTATTAATTTATAATTCCTGTTGCTCGGTATTTTGGTAGTCCAAGAATATGAAACTGCTAGAATAGTTTTGGAATTTGGCGATGTTGATGACTTCCCTTTTACTACCACTGAGCCACGCTCATCCACTCCTCAATTTTGAACAATTTGAATTCTGTTTTTTACTACTCAATTGAAACTACTCTTGCCAAAGCAGTTTATACATTTCCTGTTACTAAATCTAATGACCTGTGTGTTATGGGTCTTAAGTGACTGATCTGCAGAGATTTAGTTCATGGACAACTTCTTTCTTTTCTTTTCTTGGTTTATGTAATGCTACATCGACTTGTTTCCACTTAGTAATTTCTCCCTCTTATTTTTCAAATATTGCTTCAAAATCCACCTGTCCTAGTCCCCTCTAAACAAATTTCTCACTAATATCCTGATGACTTTGTTTGAGTTATTAAAGAATAAGTTTAGAATGTTATTCTAAAACAAACAAAATAAAACAATCCTGCTTGTTTCCAATGGATGGAAAACAATCAAGCATAAGAAACCTTTCTGTTTTATTTAATAATGTAAACCTATTATACATCATAATGCCTGGTTTTGTGCACTCTACTGAATAGTGAATGCAGTGTTCCTCTCCCTCATTCCTCATGGGGGGAAAGATTCTTTGAAATTTTATCACTGAAGGGCATACATGTACTGTCTGCCTCAAAGTAATGCCATAAGCTTTGCATAATTCATGAAAAGATATTTTAAGATGGTAGCATCAAAAAGAAAAAAGATATATTTTTTTACAAAAAGAAGTTATCTCTTATATGCATGAAGTTCATCTTTTTGATGAAATCCATTAAAACTCTTTGTCACTAGTTGTGTATGATCAGGGACTATTTTGTAAACCTGCCTCAGGACAGATTTTGATCAGTATTGTAGAAATCTCACTATGATTAATAGTTTGGGGACTCTTTATTAAAAAGCAATGCTAAGCAAATGTAATAAATTTGCACATATTCTTGGTTTCACCTTTAAAAGTAGATGATTCTATAATTTTTAGAAATTTAATTATGTTTCTCAGAAAAGGACAAATGTTATTATAACACCTTCACTCCTGAAGATTAATAATCTTCCTTCAGCTTTGCTCATTTGGTTAAGGGTTTAGAGTTTCATGGAACAAACATGTACTGGAGATTCCTTGCCATCATTTTCAGTTTTCATCTTAATTTTATGTAGATTTTGGTATGCTTCTTTTCAAGCTATTGTGTCAGAAGTTATTCAACAAATGTCTCTATAAATACCCATCTAAAAAATAGTGGTTCATAAGTTCTAGTTTCAATCTTATCTCTTGATTTTATTGTTAATTTTAGAGGATTGATTGAGCCAATCTTAGGAATACATTTTAAACAAAACATACTTTTTCAATTTGACTAGGTCCCATTCAGACTCTGCAGCTCATCATTCATCCCAGTAAGTATTTTCTCTAGGCCATATTTCCAGCAGTATAAATTGTACTCCAAACACAAAGCAACCCCTTTAATCAACCCATCCCCTGATAATATTGCACAAGCTATTAGTAGTTCCAGAATGTTTACTTAACCAACATTTTTTAAATAGTGTTATCCTTTCTCTTTTTAAAGTAATGGAATATTCCTCAAGTCACCAAAATCCCTGATATGACTTTATTAACTGTCTTATTTTCAACATGATATTGACTGTCTTAATTTTAAACATGGTATTAAAATGCTTGTACTTCTTTAAGAAGCAAATCAGATTTCAGTTGCAATGTGTTTCTTCATTATTTCTTTTTTCAATATATAGTCATTTACATTGTTCAAAATATATTTAGTTAGAACAATGTGGCTTGTATAAAACAAATCTAACTGATCAGTAAATAAGTACAAGTAGTGAATCTATGATCACAACTCAATGGACAGAGTCCTTATGTCATGGCAAGCAACCAACATATATTTGGCAATAGAAATTATGTAGATTATGAGGAGTTTTAGAGATTCCAGAGAATTACAAGTCCCAGTACTTGTGATTAAGTTTCCATCAAATTATGTAAAGATTCAAACAAAAAGCACACAATATAAACTTAACATTTTCAAAGATATGACTGTGACTTTGTTAGTAAGAGTAAAAAATGCTTCCAGTGGAGGGTTATGTGGGGCATTCATTCTTTCAACAAGTATGTATTGAGAATCTCCATTCAGATGAACTTCTGAGAAAAAAAAAAAACGAGATACTCCAGGCATATCAGGACTCTGCTCTTGAAAATATTTATTACTGTAGAGAAGAGGTGAGTGCTTACCAGCAATAACCAATGTAAACTAGAACAAAATATCACCAGTGGACAGTTCTCAGAAGACCATAGAAACCAGATAATATTATCTCTCAATGGTAAGTGATAAAATCCTAGATTGGGTGGTCAGAAAAGAGCTTTCTGGAAATATGACATTTACTTTGAAATGGGATTGACAAGGTGAACTTAGCCAGATAGAAGAAATAACCACTTCAAATTCCTAAAGTAGGAATGAGTTTGGAGTGCGACTGGGACTCAGAGGCAAAGGGAAAAAGTCTCAAGGGATGATTAACAAGGACCCATTCATGTATGTCTACAGAACTTAGTAAATTTGGCCTTTTCTCCAAATGTATTGGGAAATTATTAGAATGTTGTATGCAAAAGAAGAGGAATTGTTGGAGACCATGAATCCAATTGTATTTTTAGAAGATTATTACATGAAACTTAAGAGCTTATTCAGTTTTAATCAGATTACTTTCTAGAGTCTTACACTTCGTCCAAAGTTTTATTAATGTAGGTTTTTAAAACTGACCTCTATCAGGCATACTGGGATAATCCTTTTTTTTCCGTATAATCAAATCCTGTGACTTGCTTTTAACCAATAGACTAGAATGTGGCAAAAGTAAGGGGATGTCACTTCCTTGGTTAGGTACAGTATATGCTCAGAGTAATGGATAGCACTCCCATAATTACATCAGGTTTTATACAACTGGGTTGCATCAGCCAAATGGCAGGGGAGATACCTTCCTTTTGGCCTTAAAAAAGGAAACTGCTGTTGTGAACTGCTTAGCAAAGGGGTGGGAACTGCAAGTGGCCTTTAAGACCTAAGGACAACCTCTAGGCCCTGTGTCACACACAGGGAGGGAGATAGATCTACCCACAATCTGAATGAGTTTGAAGTTGGGTACCTCTTTAGCCAAAGCTCCAGGGGAGAATGTAGCCCAACCAATTCCTGAGTATAAGCCTTGTGAGACCCTAAGTAGAGCAACCATTTAGGCCATGCTCAGATTCTTGGCCACATAAACTGTGAGGTAACAAAAATGTGCTGTTTTCAACCTCTAAGTTTGTGGTAATTTTTATGCAGCAAAGAAAAACTAATACAGAATATGGGATATTTCCTGGAAGTCCTTAATGAGGGTTGGAGAAGATGGTCAAGGGCTGTACTCTGCAGATTCCAACTTTGAAGAGAAGAAGGTACCAATAGAGAAAAGAACCCCGGTCCAAAGCAAACTTTTCTTTTAATTTATTTTATTTCCTGTATTTTATCATACCTTTTTCTTAAAAATTTTTTCATTATAACTTTTTTGGGAGGCTTAAATCTGATTTCAGTATATTCTGGTATTAGGCTTGTCTATTTAATGGCTGGATTGCACTCTTAGAAAAAGAAAATAGCCATAAAAAGTACAAATACTTTCTGTGCAGTTCTGAAGAGTAAAAGTGAATTAGGAAATGAGGAATCAAGAACAAGTTTCCTCCCCCACTACCCCCACCAAGCAGATGCTAATATCAGAATCTAATGGACAGAGACCAGTGATGGACATCTGTTGTGTATAGGAGAATCCCTTCACAGCAAAGAATTACCCAGCCTCAATATCAATAGCACAGAGGTCAAAAAAATCCCAATTAGATGTTCACCAAATAACTTTGAAATTCTGTAAGCAAGTTATTTAAAGCCACTTTCTATTAAGTAACAACATGACTCTCTGAAGTCATGTTATTTTAATAATTCTGAATCTATAATCCTGAGTATTATCTCATATTCTAGTAAGTGAAGCATAGAGTGTGATAGATGCTGAAGAGTGTTACAAAGGAAAAGAAAATCACATTCCACATCCAGAAAGGGGTTAAAATGTAGTTGTGGGAAAGAGAAATGAGATATACATCCATGCAACCATTAAATAACAAAATAAGACAGAATAGAACTAACTAGCAAAATGAAATGTGACATGAGCTACAGAATTAATAAAGACTGTACTATTCTAGTAAGATTCCATTGACAGTATAGATACATAAACACTGGACTTTCTCCTTTGCTCCTAGAGTTACTGCTAATTCAATCTAATCATACAACACAGTTCCTTCCTGCAAACATGTCAACTTTCTCATATAGTATGACCCCTTCAGAATCAGGCACTGTGTATTACCCACTTCTGCATTAACAGTGCACAACATACACCACTATACATAAAACAAGTTCATTAAACATTTATGAAATGGAATTGATAACTGGAGAGGATAGGATATTAATATTAATTGGTGTATAAACATCATAAAAAGAGGAACAGAGAACTGAACAAGTGTCTCATTTGTAATGAGAAAGTCTTGGCTAGAAGTATGCATTAGGATGCAGATATGATAGCACCCATTCTAAACTAACTTAAAAAAAAAAACAGAAAGGGCTGGGCATTGTGGCAAACAGCTATTTAGGAGGATGCAACCAGAGGATTGTAAGGTTTGAGGCCAGCCTAGCCAATTTTTGAAAACTTGTCCCAAAATGCAAATCAAAAGGGCTCAGGACATAGCTCAATTGCTCAGTAGTAAAGCACTTGCATAGCATGTGCAAGCCTCTTCAAAACCTGTGCCACAAAAATATTAATTAATCAAAATGTAAAATTATCCCAGAAAGTTTTACAGAAATAGAGGAAAAATTGCAATAATCAAGTCCTGGGTGTATATACACTGTGGTGTCCTTTACAGATCACAGCGACTGTAATCAAGAGCTCCCTATTCCTCTTCTCAACTTCTTTCTGCTTATTGGCTTAATTAATCCTTGACAAAGGACCACAATTTTAGGCTTATCTTTGTAACTTGCTACCAAAGTAGTATTGAGTCATCCCCAATTCTAAAAACATTCAGAGATAAAGTTTAAGACTCCACTTGGTTTGCATGCCCATTTCCTGGACCAGCTATATGTTGAAGCAGCTGAAATAAGTGAGGGCCATGAAAAATTCAATCTTATGGATAAGGACTGACTTAATATTTGCCGTTTAAAAGCTACTTAGGATAACATTAAAAGCTTTTAAATAGAATTATATATATATATGTTTTAGAGGGATAGTAAAGAGATAGTTTGCAAGATGAGAAGTGGCTCAAATCTATTGTAATAAGGTAATTGAAACATCACTTCTTTGATACATTTGCAGTCTTGCAGTCTCATTTTGCACATCTTCTTCCTACAGACACACTCTCCACTTCATCCTCCGTATTTCAACCAGAGGAGACTTTCTAAAAACATTCCACGACTTTTTCTCCCTTGGGGGGCTGAGCGACAAACATCTGACCCCACATAATGTGCCATAGCTCCATAATTCTTTTACACTCCTGCTACACTTAACCATATTAGCATCTAGAGAAGGGAACATTCTTTTACATCTTTAGACCTTTGCACAGGTGATCACACTTGTCCTGAATATCCAAGCCCATCTGCAACTCTTGAGTATAAGGTGAGTTTAAAAGCGTAGTGTTTACCATGAGCTATACTTTCATAGGCATTGACTTCCTTCAGATGCCCAACTATTTGATGACATTTATCTTGGCTCAAATTTTAATGTTTTGGGCTGGGGATGTGGCTCAAGCCGTAGGGCACTCACCTGGCATGCGTGCAGCCCCGGTTAGATCCTCAGCACCACATACAAAGATGTGTCTGCCGAAAACTAAGAAATAAATATTAAAAATTCTCTCTCTCTCTCTCTCTCTCTCTCTCTCTCTCTCTCTCTCTCTCTCTCTCTCTCTCTCTATCTCTCTATCTATCTATCTCTCTTTCTTTCTTAAAAAAATTTTTAATGTTTTGATCCACTAAAACTCATATACAAATTCTGAATTCCTTGAAGACCTTAGAAATAAATAGGAAAGCAAACTCTCTTCATATCCATTTGTTTAATATTTGCCCCTCTCCCTTCTTCAGGAAAATGAAAACAATCACATAACAAGTAAGTAAGGGGAAATAAAGGTTTCAACAACAAAATTTAAGCTACATTTAACAAAGCTAAATATAGATTTAACCAAGGTTCTAATTGGGTCACAGCAGGCATTCTAATTCATCATAAATTAATGATGTATTATACTTTTAATGCTTTTATCCTATCATGTAAAAGCAGCTATAATGTATAATAAAGTCTTATTATTACTTTTATAACAAAAATCAAGGAAAAGGTACTTTCATATAGGAAGATCTAGTACTATAACTAACTTGCTGTACCCCATATTTTTATTAACTTTAAGTAGATTTTAATATTATCTTTAAGTAAGTTTTCCATAAAAAGATAATAAAGGTAATTTTAACAGTGATAATTTAACACCTTAGGTTATTTAATATACATGGAATACCAAATGACTAACAGTCTGATATTATTCCTTCTACAGTAGTTTGGATTTTTTAGTTCCATCTCCAACTGTGCTTAATCAGTACATTGCAAAAAACTATGAACACTATAATTACTACAGTGAAAGAGACTCTAAAAAATGAATATTAAGTAAAAATATTTCTTCATTTTTTAAAAGTCACTTTCTTCTATTATATTCCTTTCCTAACATGCCATAGCCTTTGTTTATTTTTATTTAGCATTAGGAATCACTTTAAAAGCATAATATATTTTCTGTTTTTGTAAATCAGATGAGTTAAATATTATCATATCAAATTCTTTTTAATCCCTAAAGAGGAAATAAATAACACTAGAAAGAGTATTTATTGAACATCTATTTAATATATACTCACATTCTAAGTATAAATGCCGCACTTTCATCATCTTGTTAATTATTCCCACTCTTAACGTTCTGCAGCGTATTTGAGATGACCATGTCCTTTACACTTTCACTGCTCAGTGGCATCATCCAGCTTTTGCTATCTTCCCTATCTAACTCAGCCCTCAGTACCCAGTATTTCAAATACTCTGATCAGTATCCTTTCATGCTTTGGTTCCTAGAACCACACTCTGGTTCAAGAAAGCACACTCAACTAACAAATGTTTATCAAAAAAGGAGGGGTGAGGGCCTGTTTATTTAACAAAAGGACACTCGGTGTTACTGTTCATACCCTACACACATGCAGGGTATGTGTGCTACTGAAGACAGGACCTGCCAATTCGCCCAGGACCCCTAACCATTTATTATTTCATTTACCTGCTGCCTTATCTGTGAAGTAGTGCTAAAGATAGCTTGTGCCTCAGCTGCTTGTGTGGTAATTCTTTTCCATTCCTATTTGAGAAAACTGGAGTTTTTAAAATTTGTCCTTCCGTAATCAAAATGTAGTCCTCAATTCTTTCAACAGTTGCATCTACATCCAAATTTTTAAGTACATAGATTTTTTTTTTCATACCAAGGATTGAACCGAGGATCTCTTAACTACTGAGCCACATCCGTTCCTTTTTATTTTTTATTTTGAGACAAGGTCCTCACTAAGTTGCTTAGGTCCTCCCTAAATTGCTGAGGCTGCATCTGAACTTTAGATCCTCCTTTCTCAGCCTCCTAGTAGCTAGGCTCACAGGTGTGAGCTACCATAGCCTGGCTCAAGTTATGTTTTAACACTCTTACTCCACACACATATTCAATTAACCTCTAAAATTTCTGTTTACACATATACAAAAAAAATTTCTACCATCACCCATCTCTGTTCCATGTCAACTGCCACAAACATGGTTATGTGGTCAGTAACTCTTAAGTGGCAAGGTGTAACAAATATTAACTTATTTCCTTTTCTAATCTGGCTATTGTTAGCCATTTGGTTCAGATTCCTTTGAAAAGTTGATGATGGCTGGAGAGTCTCTTGCCAGAAAAATTATATACACACAAAATTTACCATACATTTTCTGGTGATTAGAAGAATTAGAGAAGTTAGATATTGGAAATTTGGAAATTTGCTCTTATCTCCCCCATTTCCAATTTACTCTTACCCCTCTATTTCCTTAAACCTCCCAATGTATTAATAAATCATACTAATTTTCTCAAAACATTTCTTTCAACCATGAATTTAATTTCAGCCTTTGCTCTAAAATAAAATTTCTGTCTCATTTTAACTCCAGTGATTCACCCTTAGCTTCACTTTCTGGAACCAATATTATACACTTCATTGCTCTTCACCAAATTTGCTCCAATGCTGTCCTTCCCCTGCTGATTTTTCTTACCTAATTACTCTCTTCACCAATTAAAACAAACTAATGTCTGTGTCCCACATCAACAGATTCTGAACTAGCTGGTCTGCAGTACATTGGAGCATCAGAGTTTTTTCAAACTCTTCAGTTTTCTCAAATGTCTAGGAGTAAATTTTGAAATCCACTGGTGCAGATAAACTATCAAATACCCTAATCCCTCAATTCTTTCTCCATTTTGGTAATCTTTTTCTTTTGCTTCATTGTCAGAAGATAGCACAAGAAAATATTTTTAACTAAATGAAAGACAATGCTTTCTTAAATACCTCAAAAGGTATTACAATTTTTTTCTGTTCATTAGAACCAGAAAAAAAAATTGTAATATATTGATCTTCCAAAGTAAGCATACCCATGATGCATAAAAATTCCTCTGTAAATGAGAAAACAACAGAAAACATTTTAAAATGTGCAAAGGACTCCTCGATACTGAGGTATCCAGTAGCCAATGATTATATAAAGGGGTGGTCAAAACCACGAGTCATAAGGAACATGCAAATATAAACTACAATAAGGTTCCAGGACACATCCAGCAAATTGAATAAATAATTTGATAATGCTAAGTGGTGCAAAATAGAAGTTCAGGACTGGAATTCTTTTATACTACTCATTCACATGTAAAAGCACTGTGGGAAAATGTTTGGCAGTATCTATCACAGCTGAACATAGCTGAATATATGCATCCTTAAGAACTTCTAGCAATTTTTCACCTAGGTATCATCCATTAAAATAGGTTCAATGTGTTTATGTGTATATTTTCATGTGTAAAGATATATGCATACACACATATACAAGACAGGTAAATACAATATTATTCAAAAAAATGGTAAACAACCCCAAATTGCCATAAATAGTATTTATTTATTTATTTATTTATTTATTTTTTATTTTTATACACCCAATGAAACTTGTTTTATTGCTGTTGCAATTATATTTGTTATTTGGCAGTGACTGTCAGATATCATACAGATTTAACATCCAGTTTTGTGGTTTTCCATGTCCAGAAAGGAGTTTGATCTTTAATGGGTCTAGAAAGGAGTTTGATCTTTAGTGGGCTGCAGCAGAGGCCTAGACAACAGGTGGCATCAACGCAGGAGTAAGAATGACCCAATTAAGAGCTTTCAGAAGTCAAAGAAGAGATTATTATTTTTTTTTTTATTGTTGGTCGTTCAAAACCTTACACAGTTCTTAATACATCATATTTCACAGTTTGATTCAAGCGGGTTCTGAACTCCCAACTTTACCCCGTATACAGATTGCTGTATCACATCAGTTACCCTTCCATTGATTCACATATTGCCTTTCTAGTGTCTGATGTATTCTGCTGTCAGTCCTATTTTCTACTATCCCCCCTCCCCTCCCCTCCCCTCCCCTCCCCTCCCCTTTTCTCTTTACCCCTTCTACTGTAAATCATTTCTTCCATTTGTATTATCTTGTCTTACCCCTCCATTACATATTTCTTGATATATCATATTTCACATTTTGATTCAAGTGGGTTATGCACTCCCATATTGCCCCTTATACAGATTGCAGATTCACATCAGTTTCACTTCCATTGCTTTACATATTGCCATCCTAGTGTCTGTTGTATTCTGCTGCCTTTCCTATCCTCTACTATCCCCCCTCCCCTCCCCTCCCCTCCCCTCTTCTCTCTCTACCCCCACTACTGCAATTCATTCCTCCCCCTTGTATTATTTTTCCCTTTCCCCTCACTTCCTCTTGTATGTAATTTTGTATAAACCTGAGGGTCTCGTTCCATTTCCATGCTATTTCCCTTCTCTCTCCCTTTCCCTCCCACCTCTCAACCCTGTTTAATGATGGTCTTCTTCTTGTGCTCTTCTTCCCTAGTCTGTTCTTAATTACTCTCCTTATATCAAAGAAGACATTTGGCATTTGTTTTTTAGGGCTTGGCTAGCTTCACTGAGCATAATCTGCTCTAATGCCATCCATTTCCCTCCAAATTCTATGATTTTGTCATTTCTTAATGCAGAGTAATACTCCATTGTGTATAAATGCCACATTTTTTTTATCCATTCGTCTATTGAAGGGCATCTAGGTTGGTTCCACAGTCTTCCTATTGTGAATTGTGCTGCTATGAACATCGATGTAGCAGTGTCCCTGTAGCATGCTCTTTTTAGGTCTTTAGGGAATAGACCCAGAAGGGGGATAGCTGGGTCAAATGGTGGTTCCATTCCCAGCTTTCCAAGAAATCTCCATACTGCTTTCCAAATTGGCTGCACCAATTTGCAGTCCCACCAACAATGTACAAGTGTACCCTTTTCCCCACATCCTCGCCAGCACTTATTGTTGTTTGACTTCGTGATGGCTGCCAATCTTACTGGAGTGAGATGGTATCTTAGGGTGGTTTTGATTTGCATTTCTCTGACTGCTAGAGATGGTGAGCATTTTTTCATGTACTTGTTGATTGATTGTATGTCCTCCTCTGAGAAGTGTCTGTTCAAGTCCTTGGCCCATTTGTTGATGGGATTATTTGTTATCTTATTGTCTAATTTTCTGAGTTCTTTATATACTCTGGATATTAGGGCTCTATCTGAAGTGTGAGGAGTAAAGATTTGTTCCCATGATGTAGGCTCCCTATTTACCTCTCTTATTGTTTCTTTTGCTGAGAAAAAACTTTTTAGTTTGAGTAAGTCCCATTTGTTGATTCTAGATGTTAACTCTTGTGCTATGGGTGTCCTATTGAGGAATTTGGAGCCCGACCCCACAGCATGTAGGTCGTAGCCAACTTTCTCTTCTATCAGATGCCGTGTCTCTGATTTGATATCAAGCTCCTTGATCCATTTTGAGTTAACTTTTGTGCATGGCGAGAGAAAGGGATTCAATTTCATTTTGTTGCATATGGATTTCCAATTTTCCCAGCACCATTTGTTGAAGATGCTATCCTTCCTCCATTGCATGCTTTTAGCCCCTTTATCAAATATAAGAAAGTTGTAGTTTTGTGGGTTGGTTTCTGTGTCCTCTATTCTGTACCATTGGTCCACCCGCCTGTTTTGGTACCAGTACCATGCTGTTTTTGTTACTATTGCTCTGTAGTATAGTTTGAAATCTGGAATCGTTATACCACCTGATTCACCTTTCCTGCTTAGTATTGTTTTTGCAATTCTGGGTCTTTTATTCTTCCATATGAATTTCATGATTGCTTTCTCCATTTCTATAAGAAATGCCGTTGGGATTTTGATTGGCATTGCATTAAACCTATAGAGAACTTTTGGTAATATCGCCATTTTGATGATGTTAGTTCTGCCTATCCATGAACAGGGTATATTTTTCCATCTTCTAAGGTCTTCTTCAATTTCTCTCTTTAGGGTTCTGTAGTTTTCATTGTATAAGTCTTTCACCTCTTTTGTTAGGTTGATTCCCAAGTATTTTATTCTTTTTGAGGATATTGTGAACGGGGTGGTTGTCCTCGTGTCCATTTCAGAGGATTTGTCGCTGATATACAGGAATGCCTTTGATTTATGCGTGTTGATTTTATAACCTGCCACTTTGCTGAATTCATTTATTAGCTCTAACAGTTTCTTTGTAGACCATATTGGGTCTGCTAGGTATAGAATCATGTCATCTGCAAATAGTGATAACTTAAGTTCTTCTTTTCCTATTTTTATGCCTTTAATTTCTTTCGTCTGTCTAATTGCTCTGGCCAGTGTTTCGAGAACTATGTTGAACAGGAGTGGTGAGAGAGGGCATCCCTGTCTTGTTCCAGATTTTAGAGGGAATGCCTTCAATTTTTCTCCATTCAGAATGATGCTAGCCTGAGGCTTAGCATAAATTGCTTTTACAATGTTGAGGTATGTTCCTGTTATCCCTAGTTTTTCGAGAGTTTTGAACATAAACGGATGCTGTACTTTGTCGAATGCTTTTTCTGCATCTATCGAGATGATCATATGGTTCTTATTTTTAAGTCTATTGATGTGGTGAATAACATTTATTGATTTCCGTATATTGAACCACCCTTGCATACCAGGGATGAATCCTACTTGATCATGGTGCACAATTTTTTTGATATGTTTTTGTATCCGATTTGCCAGAATTTTATTGAGGATTTTTGCATCTAGGTTCATTAGAGATATTGGTCTGTAGTTTTCTTTCTTTGAAGTGTCTTTGTCTGGTTTCGGAATCAGGGTGATGTTGGCCTCGTAGAATGAATTTGGAAGTTCTCCCTCTTTTTCTATTTCCTGGAATAGCTTGAAAAGTATTGGTATTAGTTCCTCTTTAAAGGTTTTGTAAAACTCTGCTGTAAACCCATCAGGTCCTGGGCTTTTCTTAGATGGTAATCTTTTGATGGTTTCTTCTATTTCCTCAATTGATATTGGTCTGTTTAGGTTGTCTATATCCTCCTGACTCAATCTGGGCAGATTATATGACTTAAGAAATTTATCGATGCCTTCACTATCATCTATTTTATTGGAGTATAAGGATTCAAAATAATTTCTGATTATCTTCTGTATTTCTGAAGTGTCTGTCGTGATCTTGCCTTTTTCATTCCTTATGCTAGTAATTTGAGTTCTCTCTCTTCTTCTCTTCACTAGCATGGCTAAGGGTCTGTCAATTTTATTTATCTTTTCGAAGAACCAACTTTTCGTTTTGTCAATTTTTTCAATTGTTTCTTTTGTTTCGATTTCATTAATTTCAGCTCTGATTTTAATTATTTCTTGCCTTCTACTTCTTTTGCTGTTGTTTTGCTCTTCTTTTTCTAGAATTTTGAGATGAAGTATGAGATCATTTATTTGTTGGTTTTTTCTTTTTTTAAGGAATGAACTCCAAGCAATGAATTTTCCTCTTAGAACTGCTTTCAATGTGTCCCATAGATTCCGATATGTTGTGTCTGTGTTTTCATTATACTCTAAGAATTTTTTAATTTCCTCCTTGATGTCTTCTAAAACCCATTGATCATTCAGTAACCTATTGTTCATTCTCCAAGTGATGCATGATTTTTCCTTGCTTCTTTTATGGTTGATTTTTAGTTTCATTCCATTATGATCAGATAAGATGCATGGTATTATCTCCGCTCCTTTATATTGTCTAAGAGTTGCCCTGTGACATAATATATGATCTATTTTTGAGAAGGATCCATGTGCTGCTGAGAAAAAAGTGTAGCTGCTTGATGTTGGGTGGTGTATTCTATATATGTCAATTAAGTCTAGGTTGTTAATTGTGTTATTGAGTTCTATAGTTTCCTTATTCAACTTTTGTTTGGTAGATCTGTCCAGTGGTGAGAGAGGTGTGTTGAAGTCTCCCATGATTATTGTATGGTGGTCTATTAGACTCTTGAACTTGAGAAGAGTTTGCTTGATGAACGCAGCAGCACCGTTGTTTGGGGCATATATATTTATGATTGTTATGTCTTGTTGGTGTATGGTTCCCTTGAGCAGTATGTAGTGTCCTTCTTTATCCCTTTTGATTAACTTTGGTTTGAAATCTATTTTATTTGATATGAGTATGGACACTCCTGCTTGTTTCCGCAGTCCATATGAGTGATATGATTTTTCCCAACCTTTCACCTTCAGTCTATGTATATCCTTTCCTATCAAATGCGTCTCCTGAAGGCAGCATATTGTTGGATCTTGTTTTGTGATCCATTCAACTAGCCTGTGTCTCTTAATTGGTGAGTTTAAGCCATTAACATTTAGAGTTATTATTGAGATATGGTTTGTTGTTCCAGCCATATTTGTTTATTAATGCTGTTAAACCTGATTTGTTTTTCTCTTTGATTTTTCCCCCCCTTTACTGTCCTACCTCCCACTGTTGGTTTTCATTGTTGTTTTCCATTTCCTCTTCCTGTAGTGTTTTGCCAAGGATTTTTTGAAGAGATGGTTTTCTAGCTCTAAATTCTTTTAACTTTTGTTTATCATGGAATGTTTTAATTTCATCTTCCATCCTGAAGCTTAATTTTGCTGGATACACGATTCTTGGTTGGAACCCATTTTCTTTTAGCGTTTGAAATATGTTATTCCAGGATCTTCTAGCTTTTAGAGTCTGTGTTGAGAGATCAGCTGTTATCCTGATTGGTTTACCCCTAAATGTAATCTGCTTCCTTTCTCTTGTAGCTTTTAAAATTCTCTCCTTATTCTGTATGTTGGACATCTTCATTATAATGTGTCTAGGTGTGGATCTCTTATGATTTTGCACATTCGGCGTCCTGTAGGCTTCTAGGATTTGGGGTTCTGTCTCATTCTTCAAGTCTGGGAAGTTTTCTCGTATTATTTCACTGAATAAGTTGTCTATTCCTTTGGTTTGGAGCTCTGTGCCTTCCTGTATCCCAATGACTCTTAAGTTTGGTCTTTTGATATTATCCCATATTTCTTGGATGTTCTGCTCATGGTTTCTTAGCAGACTTGCTGAGCTGTCTATGCTCTTTTCAAGTTGAAATACTCTGTCTTCATTGTCTGATGTTCTATCTTCTAAGTGATCCACTCTGCTGGTAGTTTTCTCAATTGAGTTTTTAAGTTGGTTTATTGCTTCCTGCATTTCTAGGATTTGTATTTGTTTGTTTTTTATTTCCTCTATCTCCCTGTGAAATTGATCTTTTACTTCCTGGATTTGTTTATGAAGTTCCTTGTCAATGTGATCTTTCATTGTCTGATTTTGCTGTCTCATGTCTTCCTTGAGACTCCAGATCATCTGAAGCATGTATATCCTGACCTCTCTGTCTGACATTCCATCTGTTGCAGCTATTACCTCTTCTAGAGTTGAGTTGACCTGCATTGCCTGTGGTCCTTTCTTTCCTTGTCTTTTCATACTGCTGGCGTTTCTTTCTGCTTGGTGAAGCTGTTGTGTTTTTGAGATTTTCCCTGTATTTATTTATATTGCTCTTGTATAGTTGAAAAGCCTCCCTTGCAGGACAGATGGTGGCTGTGATCCTCCACCAATTGGTGCGATCTGTCTACCACGCTGGCGGGCTCTAGGTCTGCTCTGCTGGCCGGTCGAAGGTCCGCCTACCCAGCAGGCGCGAGGGGCACCTCTGTCTCTCCGTAGGTTGCTGAGCCTAACCTCCCGATGGGTCCCTGGTATGCCTACCTTGCAGGCACTGGGGGTGGCGCTGGCTCCGGCCGCAACAAGCCGCTGGGCCTGATCTGCCGCTGGTCGCAGTCCCGCCTACCTTGCAGGCACTGGGGGAGGGGACGGGCCTGCCCCACAGAAGGCCGCTGGTGGGTCGCAGGACCCTGTTCCCTGCAGGCGCCTGTGTCAGCTCTGTCTCTTCGCAGATTGCTGGGCCTGACCTGCCTGTGGGTCGCCGGTTCTCCTACTTTGCAGGCACTGGGGGTGGGGCCGGCTCCGGTCCGCAACCAGCCGCTGGGCCTGATCTGCCCCTGGTCGCAGTCCCGCCTACCTTGCAGGCACTGGGGGAGGGGACTGTCCTGCCCCTCAGCAGGCCACTAAGCCTGATCTGCTAGAGGTGACAGTCCCGCCTACCTTGCAGGCTCTGGGGGAGGGGACGGGCCTGCCCCACAGAAGGCCGCTGGTGGGTCGCAGGACCCTGTTCCCTGCAGACGCGTGTGTCAGCTCTGTCTGTCCGCCGATTGCTGGGCCTGGCCTGCCCGTAGGTCGCTGGTTCTCCTACCTTGCAGGCACTGGGGGTGGGGCCGGCTCTGGCCCCAACCAGCCACTGGGCCTGCTCTGCCGGTGGTCACAGTCCCTCCTACCTTGCAGGCACTGGGGGAGGGGACGGGCCTGCCCCACAGAAGGCCGCTGGTGGGTCGCAGGACCCTGTTCCCTGCAGGCGCGTGTGTCAGCTCTGTCTCTTCCCAGATTGCTGGGCCTGACCTGCCTGTGGGTCGCCGGTTCTCCTACTTTGCAGGCACTGGGGGTGGGGCCGGCTCCGGCCCGCAACCAGCCGCTGGGCCTGATCTGCCGCTGGTCGCAGTCCCGCCTACCTTGCAGGCACTGGGGGAGGGGACTGTCCTGCCCCTCAGCAGGCCACTAAGCCTGATCTGCTAGAGGTGACAGTCCCGCCTACCTTGCAGGCTCTGGGGGAGGGGACGGGCCTGCCCCACAGAAGGCCGCTGTTGGGTCACAGGACCCTGTTCCTTGCAGGCGTGTGTCAGCTCTGTCTGTCCGCCGATTGCTGGGTCTGGCCTGCCCGTAGGTCGCCGGTTCTCCTACCTTGCAGGCACTGGGGGTGGGGCCGGCTCTGGCCCCAACCAGCCACTGGGCCTGCTCTGCCGGTGGTCACAGTCCCTCCTACCTTGCAGGCACTGGGGGAGGGGACGGGCCTGCACCACAGAAGGCCGCTGGTGGGTCGCAGGACCCTGTTCCCTGCAGGCGCCTGTGTCAGCTCTGTCTCTTCGCAGATTGCTGGGCCTGACCTGCCTGTGGGTCGCCGGTTCTCCTACTTTGCAGGCACTGGGGGTGGGGCCGGCTCCGGCCCGCAACCAGCCGCTGGGCCTGATCTGCCGCTGGTCGCAGTCCCGCCTACCTTGCAGGCACTGGGGGAGGGGACTGTCCTGCCCCTCAGCAGGCCACTAAGCCTGATCTGCTAGAGGTGACAGTCCCGCCATAAATAGTATTTAACAAATAAATTATCATAAGTTCCTGCAGTAGAATACTATGTAGCAATTTTAAATAACAGTTACTACTGAAAAAAAAAACCATCCTGGACAAATCTTTCAGACATAATGGTGAGTGAAAAAAAACACAAAGAAGAATTTACTCTGTGTGATTTTATTTACATAGATTTTAAACTGGCCCAATTAACCGTGATGGTGAAGGTTAGCATAGTAGTGACCTTCAGATGGAGGCAATGACTGAGAGGGATAATAAAAAGTTTTTGGAAATGCTGGATAATGTTCTACAAAATATTGATTTGAATTATGGTTACACAAGAATATTCATTTTGTAAAAATTTCATTGAGATATGCACTTAATTGAATCTATTTATATAATGACTTCAACAAAATGTTTTTTAAAAGAAGATGTATAGTTCTTACACGTCATATGGATTAAACTTTAATATAAATTACTGAGTGCACATTTTATGTAAAAAAAGCACATTTTATGTTAAAAAAAGAAATATCTATGGAAAATTAGGTATATACTAAAGTGGTAGATATTGATAATTTTTTTTTAGATATTCAATAATGATACTATTATAAGGGTCCATATTTCCTCCCATCTTTGGTGATGATGACATTAATAATACCACATCTACCCAGGCATGTTGAATAATGAAGATAAGGAAATAATGCATAGATGAGTAGGAATATAAATACTGCATAGATATAAATTCCCACCACAGAGTAGAGGCACAGGATGAGCATTATCCATTTCCCCACAGACAGAGGAGATACTGACTGCTTTTATTCATGAGATTTACACTTCAGGATACCATATTTGTTTATGAACTTTCCAACATTCCCCCTCCAAAAAAAATAATTTTAAAAAATAGCATCAGGAGCCTTCACATAATTTTACTGTTTTTTCACTTTCTACAAAATATGAATGTTTCATTACTCACAGAAAAACAAGTTTTACTCTCTCAAATCTATAATTCACTCACTATTTTCAAATAGAGGCAATGTTAGATTGGTTTGGCCACCAAGTTTATAATTTCAGTTTAACAATTGGTTAGAGAACAAATGTTATGATTATTCCAAACTAAAATGATCTATTATGTATAATGTTACCAACAGACTAATTTTTATTACCTGTTAAAAAAATTATTGTGACATTGAAAGTCAAGACTTTCAACCATCAAGAAGCTACTCTTTTTTGTAGATAATATATATAGGCAATTAGTTAGAAAAAACTCAATAATATAACTACTAGTGCTTGTATATTCAGGTTTCTGTTGCCTATGCATGTTCGTAAACTGTTTCTGGGTCTTTATATCTTAGCAACAGGCAATGATATAATCTCTCTCTCTTACACTTTTTTTAATAATATGATTTTAACTGCCTGAAGATGGCTGATCAAGGTTTCATCAAATAATTCATGCATTAAAGTACCATAAAACTCTGTAAAACTCAGGCTTATAACCAACATTTATATTTCTATGATCATTTCTATATTATTTATGGGAGCTATGATAATATTTATAATGTAAAGTAAAAACTTCCCCAATTAATAAGGATTATTAAAATATTTCTTTAAAATATATATTTCTTCTGTTAGAAAACATTTAAAATAGTTAAAAATTATATCTAATTGATGTTAATATTATATGTATTGGGCAGGAAAAAACATCAATTTTAGGACTATTTGTAGTTTAAAAATAGAAGAAAAATTAGAAGATTGAGTATATTCTAAAATCAATTTATATTAGTATAAAGAGAAGAAATTGGGCTGGGAATATAGCTCAGTGGTAGAATACTTGCCTAGTATGTATAAAAACCTGGGTTGGATCCATATCACTACATTAAAGAAAATAGAAGAAATTATACTTCTGTGTCACTTCTCTGAAGAATGTTTTCGAGAATATTGCTGTGAAAGATATTTAGTATGGACAAGGGGAGCCATGATCAAATAAGTTTGAGGAATGCCTAATATTTTATCAAACAAGTTAGCATATGAAACCATAACACAATCTGTAAAAAAAGGAAATCACTTTATATTGTTTGACTTGTATTTTTTTTAAAGTATATGAGCACATAAAATGTTTTCAATTTTAAATGTAGATCTGCGTCTAAAGTAAGCTGAAGAGGTACAATTTGTGTAGGTACAAAAATATGTTTCATTAGAATTTTTATAAAAGATGCCTGGGCATATCACTGACTTATAGAATGAGTACTACTTTTGTCCATTTTTTCTTGAATTAAAACAAACAAACAGAATCTTAGTTGGCTGAAAAGTTGTCTTAAAGCAGTTAAGTGTGTGTGTGTGTGTGTGTGTGTGTGTGTGTGTATGTGTGTGTGTGTGTGTGTGTGTGTGTGTGTGTGTGAGAGAGAGAGAGAGAGAGAGAGAGAGAGAGAGAGAGAGAGAGAGAGAGAGAGAGAGAGGGGGGAAGGCTGGAAAAGCAGTATTTTTACCTATCCTGAAGTTTTAACTCCCACTCCTCACCACTAGCTTCAAAGTTTATGGATTTAAAAAGAGTTAGAATCTGTACCAATTCCACTAAAATTCTTGCTTTTTGTCTATAATGTATTTGTGTATAAATAACATTTATCTCAATGCTCATTAATCAATAAAGGCATTTTTAGTTTAAACAATTTTTAGTTCTTTCTTGTAGTTTCATCATTAACTTCACTTACATTTGTTAGTATAGTACTAGACTAAAAAGATCAAAATGTATTATGGCATAAACCTGTGAAGCAGGTTCACTGTGCACTGGGGTACCAACTTACACAAGTTACATGATGTGGGTTTATCACTTACAGAAAGGCAGTAAAGAACAACAGAAGCTTAGGTAGGATTCCTTGCAAGCTAGTCAGTTCCAAAGGCTCAAGAAAGATGTTTAGGACACATGGCCCCTCAACTGTTCATGTCTCACTTGTAACACATCTGAGGTTCCTGAAAACAGCCCATCCTAGGTTTTACACCTTTGTGCAATTGAGTCACTGGGTTAGATATTAAAGCACATCTTGTTTCTAAGGGGAAACAAAATTGTTAGGTGGTTCCTAGGGTTCGTGGAAATGGCAAAACAGGGAGTTGTTCAGTGGATATAGAGTCTCAGTCATGCAAAACGAAAAATCTTAGAAATCTATTGCATACCAATGTTCCTGGGGATTAACATATTATACTGTACACTCAAAATTAAGAAGAGAAATTTATGTTATGCATGTTTTTACCACAATAAAAAAAATCAATCAGAATAAGAGCAGAAAAGTGATCCAGAAAATCAATGAAATCAAAAGCTCATTCTTTGAAATGATTAATAAATTAATATACTCACATTAAGCATTGTATTTCTTTGTTTTATTTCCATATATATGAGTACTGTTCTATATGAAAATTTTCATATTATTAAAAGTTGTGCTCCATTTTTGTACAATGAATTGAAATGCATTCTTCTGTCATTTATAACTAATTAGAACAAATAAAAAAGGAAGAAATCTTCTATAAATCTATATATCTCTAAGCTAATTTTATTTAAATATGTATTCAGCATTATCATAAGAAGAAACTTATAAAACATTTAAAAACTGAGTTATAGGGAAGTTGTAATGCTGGTGGAGAGATAAGAAATATAATTTGAAAGTTAAAAAGTGGCATATTACTTAAATCACTGAAATACTGTAAGTTAAACTGTAAGAGTCATAATTATTTGGATGGGATCAATTAGAATAAATTGAAGATGCTTTTCAAGGAGAGACTAGAATTTGAGACTTGCTTTGAATATTGGACCTAATGTAAGAAATTAGGAAAAAAGTAGACATTTCAGGCAAAAGAACAATAAACTGGGATTATTCCATTCTCTTTTACCCATTACCCCAGGAAGAAGCTACAAACCAGGATCCTCTTCCAGTGGCTCTTGCACTGTGTGGGATTGGGGATGAGACAATCATGGCTAAAGTGCAAGGGCATTTCTTACCACTGTCAATGTGCTGTTTCCTCTGTGCATTTGCTTGGAGTACTACAACTTTTTAACTGCTTTTTAGAATTCCCATAAAGGTGTTTTTTTTTGGGGGGGGGGGAGAATATTCTTATTAAGTTGGTATTTCTGAGGGGTATTGAGTTATGATTTACTATTCAGTCATTTTGTTCTTATTCTCATTAATTTCTGCTCCAAACTTTATTGTTTGTTTTTCCTACTTTGGTTTTATTTACTCTTCTTCTTTTGATTCATTGATTTGACAATATTCTTCTTTTGTAATACAGGTATTTGGCGCTACAAATTTCTCCCTAAATACTGCTTTAGTAACATCATACAAATCGATACATTATGCTTTCATTTTCATTCAATCAACAAACATTTCAATTTCTCTATTGAGTTTTTATTTGACCCATGTGTCATTTAGAAGTGTGTAATTTAGCCCATGGTAGTAGTGCATACTTGTAATCCCAGCAACTCAGGAGGCTAAGGTGGGAGGAATACAAATAAAGGGCCAGTCTTGGCAACTTTGTGAGACCCTGTCGCAGAATGAAATAAACAAATAAATAAAGGCATGCAGATGAAGCTTGGTAGTACAATACTCCTGGGTTCAACCCTTGGTATTGAAAAATATTGTGTATTATTTATTTCTAAATATTTGAGTATTATTTCTAGAAAAAGCATTATGTTTTAATGATTCTGACTTAATGTCATTATGGTCACTAATATACAATGAATTATGTAAATAAATTTATTGAGAGTTGTTTTATGATCCAGTATGGTATGTCTTGGTAAATGTATTGTGTGTACTTGAAAATATTGTTAATATCAGGGCATTCCATAAATGTCAATTAGGTAAAGATGATTGTCCCTGTTACTCCACACTTCTTTGATTTCCTTACTGATTTTATTTTGTTCTCTCCATTACTGAGGGGTTATGGATATCTCTGACTATGAGTGTAACTCAGTCTGTTTCTTCTCACAAGTCTAGTAGTTTTTGCTTCACGTATTTTCAAGCTCTATTATAGGGTGTATAATTCTTGGTACATTAACCCCTTTATCTTTATGAAATAAACTTGATTATCCCTGATAATATTTCTTGTTTGAAATCTACTTTGTTCCCTGATATTGATATCATCAATCATATGTTTTTAAAGTAAATGATGGCGTAGTTTCTTTAGTCATCTTTTTTTTTAATATATGACAGCAGCATGTTTTTAGTCCTCTTATTACCTACTGTGTCTATGTGTATTTCTGAAGTTTGTTTCTTATAGACAACATATAAGTAGTTCTTGATTTTTATGTGATCTGAAAACTCTCTGTATTTTAATTGACATTTCTACACAACTTGTGTTTGATCTGGTCATTGATATGGTCGGCTCCAAATCTATCATCTTGCTATTTTTTTCCTCTGTCCCATCTTTTCCTTGTTCCTCTTTAGCTCTTACTACTTTCTTTTAAGTTAATAAATATTTCTATCATTCCATTTTATCTGCTTTGTGGGCTTTTTATTCACAGCCTTATTTTTTTAATGATTGCTTTAGGATTTATAGGCTACTTGTATAATTAATGAATTCTGACTTTAAACAATATAGTTTTAAGAAATTTACAATATACTTACATTTCCCCTTCATCATTTACAGTTTCATTATCTGTTTTAATTTTATATATGCCATCAACTTCATATTATATTATTTTTTGTTTAATCCATTAATTTATTTAGAAAGTTTTAAATAAAAAGAAATCTTATATATTAACCTGTTTAGTCACTATTTCCTGTAAACTTTCTTCATTTTTGCTGATCTAGATTTCTATCTGTTATCATTTTCTTTCTGCTGAAAAAGTTTCTTTAACCTGTTGAATAGTGCAAATCTACATATTACAGATTTTTTCAACTTTAATATGTCTTTAGTTTTTAGCATTCATCTTGAAAGAAATTTTTCATGGGTATAGAATTTGAGGTTAATATATTTTTTATTTCAGTTCTTTAAAAATATTACTCCACTGTATGTTATTTTATAAAATACACTTTATCCTTATTTTTGTATTTGTGTATGTAATATGTCTCTTTATTTTATTTTTCATATTTCCCCTTTATCATGATTTTTTAGCAAGATGACTATGATGTACTATGATGTAGTTTCCTTTCATATCTTCAGTTGATATTTATTAAGTTTCTTCGATCTGGATTTATATTTGTCTCAAACTCTGAAAATGTGTGCCTATTATTTGTTCAAATATTTCTCCCCCACACTCCTCATTTGCCCTATAGGTTCTCAAAGAAAATGCTTATTAAGGTGTATGAGATTTTCACACATCTAATTGATAGTATGATTGCTTTTTTCCTGTTTTCGCTATTTTCCTCTGGATTCTATTCTGAATTATTTGAATTCTTATATCTTTAAATTTACTAATCGTTTCTTTTGTAATATGTTATCTGTCATTAACCTTGTCTCACACATATCAGTTTTCATCTTTAGAAGTGGGAGTTTTTCATACCATCCATGTTGCTACTTGTTTTTGATCGTATGGAGAAGATTAGCGATAACTGGTTTAGAGCCCCTGAGATCAGGATCATTTTTATTTATTTGATTTATCTTGTCTGTGAGTCCCATTGTGTTAGTTAGCCATTCATCACTGTGCCCCAAATACCGGACAAGAGCAGTGTAAAGGAGAGAAAGTTTATTTGGGCTCATGGTTTCAGATCGTTAGTCCATTGTGGGTTGACTTTATTGGTCTGGGCTCAGGGAGAACATCATGGTGGAAGGTTGGTGGTAGAAGAAAACTTCCAACTCTATGGCAACCAGGAAGTAAAGAGAGAGAAGGGAAGGGGTTTCGGGGAAGATGAAGCCTTTTAGGATGTCCTCCCATGTTTCCACCTCTTCTTCTCATGCTCCACCTGCCTATAGTTACCAAGCAGTCCATTCAAATTAGGATGGACCGATTAGATCATAGATCTTCTAATCTAATCTTTCACTTTCTACATCAAGAAAGGAGCTTTTGGAGAACATCTCAAATCCCATTTTCCTGCCTTTCTGCATAACTGGTAAGGTTTGATTAGTTACCAGGCATTGTGAAACTTTAACGTGCTGGGTACTAAAAATGTTTAACTTACCCTATGATTATTTAATGTTTTTTGGGGGGAATCCTCTGGAAATAAAGCTATACTTTCTGATCTTGCTTGTAACATTAATTATATGGGTGCAGTGTTGTGTTCAGTGTAGAGTCAAACATTCTTTATACTGAGGAAAGATCTTACTGTATACTTGACCTAAGGCCCCCTCACTCTTGAGATTATACAGTTTAGTACTGGAAATAAGCACTACTTTTGGCCTAAAAAGTATTGTTAACTCTTATCTTTTTTGAAAGATTATTTCCCCTTCCTCCCATAATCTATTTATGTGTTCCAATTGGTAATCAGCAAATTAATATCTCATCAAGGGGGTATCCTCTGAAGATCTCCAGAGGTTCCTTTCTGAGTAGCTGCCTCCTTGTTCAGTAATCAACTGTGTGAACTCTAGCTGCCTTGGTCTTGCTGGACTCTTGAGTTCCATATCCTTAACTCACTATGACCTCTAAACTCAATATACCCAGTTTCTTCCTTCCAGTGTTATGGCCTGGAAATTCTCTCAAGGGATTATTATCTTCATTTTCTGAAGTCCGTTTTCTTGTAAAACATTTACTCTAAACATTGTGTGTGTGTGTGTACATGTGTGTGTGTGTGTGTGTGTGTGTGTTTCTTCAGGAAAGAGAATAAATTCAAACCCTGTTTCTCCACATTGTCTAAACACAGACATTTATCAAGATATTATTATTTTAAAAAAAATATTTAGTCATTTGCATTGTTCTGAATGCCATGATGTATTGAAAGAGTCTGTTAATGGTTTTATCCTTTTATATATCTATACTTGATATAATTGTTATTCTCCAGTATGTTCACAATGATATTTATCTAGGGAAGGGGTACCACACTCACAATTATACCAGAGTTAAATGAAATAATTAAAGCATTTACAAACAAAATAAGGCATCTTTTATGACTTCAGAGATAATTAAAGAATATGAATATATATATGTGCTAACATAAAATGTAATTTAAGATCTGTTTATTATAATGAGTAGACAATTCTTTCTAAGCAATCATTTTTGTTTTACAAAGATTTAGTCAGTACAGCACTCTTATATTGGAAGTGGTTGGAGATGGCAATTCTACTATAAATATTCTTTAGTTTCTTTGTTTCACTGTAATGGATAATTTTTCTATTTCTTAGTATTGAAAATTAACCTGGAGAAAATATACTTCTGATGTTAGGGAATGTTTATGAATTTTTGTGTTCTCTCACAAGGAACTCAAAGAATATTTTATAAAAAGAAATTCTATACTCTGCACTTTTCTTGCTCAGCTTCCAAATATACTTGGTTATCTGTAAGAAAGAAATGACTAAATTTATTGCTTCTAGAAGCAAGCTTTGTAAAAAAATAAAAATAGGACACATACACACACACATAGAAAACAGAAAAAATAATCCTAATATCTTAATATCTTCATAAATTCAGAAAGGCTTTTATGCTCAGATGTTAATATGCATAACAGTACTTTGCAGAGCTTGGGGATTGCTAGTATATATGTGTGTGTTACTGTGTTATGCAATTTAGAGAAAGTACATTTTAAAATTTTCATAGGTAAGTATTGGAGAATATAGATTCACTGCCTGAATTTGCAATATCTTTATTCTGTGCTATTTTCTCTTCTTTTGATTTCCTGGAATAGGCAGGAGATAGAAGCAAGACTAATTACAGTGCAACCAATTTTTATGATGTCAATCCAGATCACACTAAAGAGAATCTTTTCTCAAGGTTTGGAAAAGAAAGGTTTGTCTTCTTCTTTCTTGCAAAACTGCAAAGGAGGTGAGAAAAGTACTATCATCCTCCATGGTTCTGTTGTGAATAACACGATGTAGGAGAAATGAAGTGATATCTGAAAGTAAGTTGAGCGGTGATATCACAGCTTCAAACTGTTACTATCCTTCTATCTACCTTGGGAGTTCTGTTGTATTAGCCTGTTTTAATAGAGCTTAAGTTGGTTACCTATCTAGCACTTGCAGGCTAAAATTGTATTTATTTATTTATTTTTATATGAAAGCAATTTTTATTGATTTTTTAAAAAATAAATGACAGTAGAATGCATTACAATTCTTATTACACATATACAGCACAATTTTTCATATTTCTGGTTGTTTATAAAGTAGGTTGACACCAATTTGTGACTTCATACATGTACTTTGGATAATGATGTCTATCACATTCCATCATCCTTGCTAATCCCCTGCCTCCTCCCTTTCCCTCACACCCCTCTGCGCTATCCAGAATTCGTTTATTTCTCCCATGCTCCCCCTCCCTACCTCACTATGAGTTATCCTCCTTATATCAGAGAAAACATTCAGCATTTGTTTTTTGGGAATTGCTAACTTCACTTAGATAAAAATGTATTTAAATATTGAAGTTAAAATACAGCATGTACTTTCCAGAAGATATATATTTAGAATTTTAAGGATGTATTTTTTTTCTTTTGCTTTTTAGTAATGGCTAATAGAAAAATAGAATATGTGACTGCAGACAATAGTTTATTTACTTATAAGACTAAATTGATTATCAATAACAATAAAAGCACCACATGTGACAAATAAAATATTTTAATATAAAATATCATCATTCTAATTTTTACTTTTAGGTAAAATTTATATAAGAAAAATGATTCAGATTTTCTTTCATTATTCTACATGTTCTGGGGGGAAAATGTTTACATAGGCTCAATATTCAACTAAATGTGCTTGACTCAATGTGAATGTAATCAGAAAACAAAATTTTAGATAGTAATAAAAATCTTAAGGTTCCACAAATAGATTTTTTTCTTGGATAAAACAGAATGTTGCTGCAAAACGGAATGGAAACATGGAATGCAACAATACAATTGAGTTCTTAATCAAATATGAAATGAAATAAACATTTATAAGTTTAGTCATGTAGCTCAGTTGGTAGAGAAGTTACCTAGCATGCATGAGGCCGGGTTTGAATCCCAATACCACCATAAATAAATAAATAAATAAATAAATAAATAAATAAATAAGCAAGCCAGCCACAGAAAAAAGTCACAGATTTAAAAGAGCAAAACATCTATATAAAGTAATAACAATGTTTCCTTAGAGCTTTTAATTTCTTCTCTAAGATTATCATTAATTAACATAACAGGTAGTGCTTATCCTCCATTTTATTATTTTCTCCCACAATATAGTCATTTATAAGAATAAATTGAAAGCAAATCATTCCATAGATATTGTTCATGAGCCACTGTGCAAGATATTATTGCTTAGATAAATAATTTTAACATCCACAAATCTTTGCTTTTAAACTTTTTATATTACCAATAATACAACAAAAATTTTGATTCCTCCTATTGGAGAATAATAGATTTTAATATGTTAGAAGAGAGGAAGTTTGGACAGTTGAGGAAGAAAAGAAGCCTCATATTCCCAGTGTAACCCACAATGTCTATCTCCAAATAGCTCCCATACATGAAACTCCTTGAATTATATCATAACCCTTCCCTCTGGAGTATTGACCTGCAGTTTTAAAAATACTGGCATTGATATATGAAATACACAGATAATGCAAAAAATTCATTTTGCCAGATAGTTTCACCTTCTGCCCTCATCAATCATATTACAAAATCTGTCAACAGGAAGCAAATTGCCTGGCTTAAATTTCACCTCCACTACCTTCTTATGGGCACTCTAGAGAAAGTGTTAATGATCAATATAAATGCCAAAAGTGAACAGGAATAAGGATAATGGAGACACAGTCTAATTAGCTTCTAAATAGTAATATCAAACTATATTGCAAAGCTTGTGTTGAAAGAAATGAAAATGGAGAATTTCTCTGATCTTATCTTATTATGTTTTAGAAAAGAGAAGGTATGATTCTCATCTCAGTGGCCCATAATAGCTCATTTTCATTTTAGTGAGTTTCGCTTTTACCTCATCCATCCTACAATCTTTTTCTCTAGCTTTCTTTCTTTATCACTTTTGCCAACTATCTTGTCTAAACTCAGCATAGACAAGGAATGAAATAAACTTGTTAGAAAATATTCTAGGGATATGAAACTATGATAATAAATCCTAAATTGCTGTATTTGTCAGCTCATTAATGAATATTTAGGGTATACCTAACAAACAACAGACAACATCACATTCAGATGATGAGCATGGCTAACAAATAGCTCCTTTCCTCCTAGAGTTGACAATCAATTATTAAGAAAGAAGAAAAATACTGTACTTGCATTTACCAGGTATTGAGAAACTAATGTGAAAATTCTGGAAGCAGACTTTTGTAGTGCTGAGGAAATGTACATGTGGACCCTTACGTAAGTGCATTAGGAAAGACTTACTAATGTATCAGCATTCAGACTGAAGGATGAACATCACTTAGACAAGTGAGGAAAGATGTGGAACATTGCAAGAGCGAACAGTATGCACAAAGCCTGCCTCTGAGGTAAGAGATTGTTTAAGGACTTAAGGGAAAACCACAGAGGATGGAAAGACTAAAAAATTATAAAGTTATTTACAATATGCTTTAATGTTTAAATTAACTTGGTAATTGTTATCATTTTTAAACATTTCTAATAGGCTATGAGACTTGTACTGATTCATGCAGTATTTTTTTTTTCAGTAAAAAGGGAACAATCATTTAAAATTAGATATGAGTGATCTTAACACCTTAATTTAGTAATGAAGCTAAAAGCTTATGTTAACTAATTTTATACAAAGCTGATCTAAATATTTTTAGACATTCAAACACCTAAAAACTGATCAAAATACATCTCTTCACTCTTTTCCTTCACTCCCTGCTAAACCTTCAGTGATCATTAGAGTCAAGTTGCGTGAGAACATTAGAAATGTGAGGAAGATATAGAATATTAGCATTTATTCCAAATGCAAATACCATTCTGTCTTGCCTAACATATCACAGGTGTTTTCTAATGATTATCTAATTCCTTTCAGATTAGAGGAGCTCCGAATTAGATCTGCCTTAATATTATAAAAACTATCAACTTTTCAACAATAAAGAGAAGTGGGATAAAATCTTAGAATATATTCATAGAGCATATATTCCATATTGCTTCTATGATATCATTCCTGGCCTGCTATTTGCTATTAATCTGAATTATGTCTATTTTATAATGCTGACATGGATTCAGAGTTGTGATAAATTTGACACAAGCTTTCCCTTTCCTACTCATTAGCTTAGAAAATCTTGCAGCTTTTAAAAAAGCAGAGAATACTAGAACAAATAAAACTAGAATATTTAAAATAACATTAAAAATCTTTATAAAAATCAAATTGCAAATAAGAGGTGAAATATTCAGATAACAAATGAAAAGTCAAAAGACTGAACAACTAAGAATAATATAATGGATATCAAAAAATCCAGCATAAATAAAATACTGGACATCATAAAGACATGGAGAGGAAGAAAAATATTTACTCCTCAAAAAATAAGTAAAATATAAAGTTTATTAATTTTAAAAAATTAGCATGAAAATCTTGTGTGAGCAAAGGCAAATACCTGGTAGTAAGTAAGGGCTTTAGAGGATGAAGTTGTCACTGTCAGAGCAAAGAGAATATATGGGTGAAGCAATATGGTATTTTAAAGAGATATGGCAGAACATACTAACAATATTTTTAGTCATACTAGTTAAAGTTGATCACCCCTTTCTAGGTGATCATCTTTAACTAGTCAAGAATTATATCACAACATGCCACATAGTTTAAATAACCTTACATGTGAAATAATCTACATTAACTGGTGGTATTAGAATAGTTATACTTGCTGCAAACTTTAGAAATGAGTCTGAAGGGTCTTCAATATTCCCACAAAAAGGAACAGGCTCATTTGAATGCAAACACAAAGAAGGTCAAGGAATATTCTATAAAATGCTCTGACTAAATGAAGACGCACTGTATAAGCTGTAGTAAGCTCAGATTGTTTGGATCCTTAGTTTCACCAGCAATATGAATTCAATTTTCCCTTCATATTGAAGAATTAAAGTCCTCTAGAGGTGAAATCTCTTTAAGACCATCTAACTTCTCCTTTAAGCAGAAATTATTATTCCTTTAAGGAAAAAGAGTCACAAGTTCAGAAGAAGAGACTTGGGATTTTTGCCCTGATATTTTACTAGGATGCTCAAAGATGTAAGATGGCTGATGGTAAACTTGTTATTGCTTCTATGTCTTCAGGACATTGTACAAAAGTATGTATGAATTGATGTGAGGTAGTATTTAGTGTTATTATGCTCCTACAGGGCATTGGAAGGTGAGGGAAATGATCAATTTGCACCATTCCTGTCTAAATATGGTGAGTTCAAATCTATTAAAGATTGTCCCATTGGTGTGTTCAGGGACCAGTTTTCAAATACCTACTATATATTTACTTACATACTTAAAATAGAGTTGACTTATATTTTGAAGATTCTGGAGCAGAATTGGAAATAAAAATAATGAGGAAAAGATGAACATATTTTAAAAATAAAATTAAACATTAAAGCCAATTTTCTTTAAAAACTATATAATAATATGTACTAGAAACTTCAGGGTAAATGCCACAAAATATTAGAACTAATTGGATTGAGCAGAGACTGTGTCAACTGAAATCACATATATTTAGAGGCTATAATTTTTTCATGCTACCTATAACAGATTTTACTATATCAAAATGAGTAAGATGAGCACCTGGTCTTGGGGCAGGGGGAAATGCAGTTCACCTTTAAAGTTCATCTGTACCATCCATACTTGTTACTCACAAGCTTCTGTGTCATAGTAAATCCTACAGATCATACTTGTACCTTGAGTTCAGATTACCATGAGTAGCAAGTGCAAGAGGGACACAGAGACTATTTATGATTTACAGGGTATAATATTTCTTCATTAAATTAGGAGTTCAATTGCCTCCTTATTCTAAGAAAAGTAAAACATTAGTCATGAAGCTGTATATAGGCATACATTCCATAACTGATAGGAAGGTGATTTGCAGATACCTAGGATTACTCAAAGTTGGATTATTCAAAACATCAGAAAATTGAAACCAATGAATTTGAATTTGTAGTGACTCTAAATTTACTCTTCTTCAGATTATTTTCAACTACAAGATATTAAAATCAAGATATTTTAAGGTAATTTTCATCTCATGCTACTGTATTTGGGTAATTTTTAAATTAATAAAATGTAATTGATTAATTAGTACATTTCTATTTAGACCCAAGTCTAAAGTTTAAGAGGCTGGTGTACTCACAAATGGAAAACAACCATGAGTTAATAGAATCTTTCTATGGGGAGAAATCTTGCTATTTATCTTAATCTCATTTCACATTAGATCTATGGTTGAGTGTGCTGGAAACTCTAATAGCTATAGTAAGGAATAAATGGGGGAATACAAATACCAAACATGAAACATTAACTAAACTCCTGTATCAGTCGGTCACATAGAAATTATTTTTAAAATATATAAACCTTTACATTATATTTTCATACATTAAATCATAATGTGTCCTTACTTTTCCTTCAATTTTATGAGGTACTCCAAGTTTTATTTTTACCTCCCTTTCCTTTAAAACCAGAAAGAATAGGAGGTGATGTGGAGAAACATGAAGGTGAAGAAAAATAAGTTGTTCATTCACGATTATAGCCAATATTTGAGCCTTCCATGGGCAATGCTTATCCTAGGAGCATTTATTTTTGCGTCAAAGCACAGATGAAGTTAAATGAAGAAAAATCACTGATATCCCCACAGCAAAATGAAATGCATTCAAATGCATTACATGTATTCAACAAATATGTAAATAAATATGCAAAATTATATTGCAAGTCAAAACATGAGAAGCAGGCAGGTGTCCCATTTCATAGGTCTAGTTTATTGTGATGTCTTTAAAATTGAGTCACATAATGGAATTATATATTTCAATATGAACCACAATCTGTAGTATAATAATCTCTACAGAACTAAAAAGAACTAAGAATTGTAGCAGAAATAATATGAAATACCTACCTTTTATCCTTTCCTTATTAATTTATAATGTATGCAAAGTAAATCCCCCTTTTTCATGAGTCTAACCTTCAATAAATAAGATTTTTTATTCATGGAATTTTGCCTATTTTCTATCATATTTTCCATCCATCCTAAAAGGGCCCTCCTCCCCTATGAAGATATACTTTAATAAAAGTCAATTCCTTTATGAGAGCTTGTAAGTCCCTACACATAACACAATCTTCCTCCACACCACCACATCCCTTGCTCACTGGCCTTCTGCCTTAACCCACTACTCTCTCTCCTTTGATCTCTTCCAGAACTAAAAACCTTCCTGCTGTTTCTAAAACATATTTGGAACATTATCAAGCAGAGTCTCTGTACTGCCAGTTCCCAGGCTCTGAGGTTCTCTCCAAAAGACATTCACTTGGCTAATTCCTGCACTCCACATCTTATCTGATGTCTCACTATTTTTTTTTAATTAGGGCCACCTATACCTCTGTATTTAAATTATAACCCATATACTCATACTCCTGACTCAACTACAAAATACATGCCTTAAATCTCTACTTTGTAACTAAAATAGAAAAATTAAGAAAGCAATTAAAAAGAAAAGTTGAATATTTTAACATGAGGCTTTCCTATTTCTCTTGCTAATACAAGACATATTAGATTTAAAATGATTATCATTGGGGAAAATAGCAACAAAAAGCAAATTTACATTAGAAAATTAGAAAAAATTCTTTTTCATAATATTTCTAATTAGATAACCTCTAAATTCAGATCATCTGGTTTCTAATCCCCCATCTGTTAATTTGCTGTATGATCTTAGGAAAATTATCTAATCTCTTTGTATTTTTGTTTCCTCGTCTGCATTATAGACAATAATATTACCTACTTTACAACATTGTTATGACAACTGAATGAGAACTAGTAACTGCTATATAAGCATTTGTTAGAAGTAGTAGTTGCTGTAGCAGCAGCAACAACAGCAGTATTTCTTAACAAATATGCATTAGTTGCTGAGCCTGGCTTTGAAGTCTCCATCTTCCTGCTTTAGCCTCCCAAGCTGCTGGGATTATAGGTATGTGGAGTTGTTGAATATCTTTAGGTATGACACTTTTGATAATCAATAATAACTGTACTAAGAATAATGCATCGCTCATGAAACATAAACATAACAGTAATTCACAAAATTTCTAATGATTTTCATAATTAAAATCCTTAATAACCTGTCTCTCATCAGAACTATACAGATATATATATATATATATATATATATATATATATATATATATATATATATGAAGAGCTTAAAAAACAGATATAGAGGCTGGAAATTACTTTTCACCTATTATGCTTGCAGCTCAAAGTCACAAGAACACCATCCTAACCATATGTGATTTATTTAATATGTATTTAAATATAAGTTAATATCATATTGCTCATAAATATTCATTTTGATGCTACAGTTCAGCTGCTTGATAAATATTTACTGCTTATTGCTTTTCTTCTCTATATTGGTATGATAATGAACTTTTTGGGGGATATAGTCTGTCATCCTGAATCACACAAAAAGAATTAAAAAGTTCATATTTCAATAACACATTAAAATAAGTTAAATGACAATGTAGTTAGTTTGAATGAGATAGTAAATATAAAGGCACCAATTTTAATCACTTACTCTGAATGCAATATGTCAGCCCAAACTTTTAATTTTAAAACACATTTTCAAAACATACATAAGAGTGCACATGCCTTTTCATCTAAGTATATATTATAATTTGACTGCCATATCCCCAAACAGATATGTTAAAGTCTTAACTCCCTGTACCTTAGAATGTGACTTTATTTGGAAAGAAAGTCTTTAGAGAGGTAATTAAGTTAAAATGAGGTCATTTGGGCAGGTCTTAATCCAATAAAATTGGTGTACTTTTAAAAGAGGGGAATCATAGGGAAGATGACACAAAGGCACTCAGAGAGAATTTCACGTGAATACAGAGGACTAGAGTGTAGCATCTATAAGCTGAAATATACCTGAGGCTTTGAGAAGAAAGCCTCGGGAAAAAGGAATGGAGCATCTCCTTCCCTGTCACCTTTAGAGAGAACCAGGCTTTGCTAATAACTTAACTTCAGACTTCTCCAGAATGTGAAACAATGAATTTCTGGTGTAAGTCACCCACTTTGTTGTACCTAGTTCCAATGGCCTTTGGAGGCAATACAGTACATATGACTTTGCACAGGGAGACTATACCTACAGAAATAAAAAATAGTGCCTCCAAAACAAAAAGTAAATGCAGATTTGCAAACTCTAGAGATGCTGATTTTTTTTTAGTGTTTAACTATGATTTTCCATAATCAAAATCCTAGTTCATCCAAACTGAAACTTTTGTGGAGGAATGCCATAGCTCTGGGAAAATAATATTAAATCTGAAGTCATGAAACCACAGACACAAACAAATATTTTCATCAGTGGATTTCACTGTGTTTTCTTGCTTTCTTAAAATGTATATACTTTTTTGCAGAAAAACTGGATTAGGGTATTGTCAGGAAAAGCCAATGTAAATTTCAAAAATCCTTTTTTTTTTTTTTTTAACTACAGTAATTTTATCTTTCCAAGGGGGGAAAAAGGATCTTGTTTGTTCTTATACACTTAATTTGAATACCTAAAAGAAATATATCTTACTGTTAATATTAGGGTAACAACAATTAGAATCAAAGACTAGACACAGCCTATATATAATTTGAGCCACAGTAAATTAATACATTGTATAATATGTATCAATTTTAACTATTCACAAGGAACTATGTTGAAAATAACAAAAATAAACCAAATAAAATTTTTACTATAAAGTGTTCCATTATAATTGAGAAATACACTTTGTATCATTCTTTCTAAAATTCATTCCTCAAGACTTAAGTCCTAGCTTATTCTTATATATTTCACATAATAACTGTGAGTATTTACTTAATTTTTTCCTACTCAAAAATACCTTCCTTCTATCCTCTTGGAATTTTTTTCTTTTAGTTCATATTTTTCTCTGATTTTTTTTAATACCAGGGGTTAAACCCAGGGGCACTTTACCACACTACTGAGTTACATCCCCCTAGACCTTTCTTTTTGTTATTTAGAGACAGGGTATTGCTAAGTTGTTTGGGGCCTCATTTAGTTGCTGAGATTGCAAGTTCAATCTTGCAATCATTCAATTGCAAGATTGAACTTGCAATCTTCCTGCCTCAGCTTCTCAAACCACTGGGATTATGGGCATGTGCCATCACATCTGGCCTTTCTCTGATTATTTTTTTTTAATATTTATTTTTTATTTGTAGTTGCACACAATAACTTTATTTTATTTATTTTTATGTGGTGCTAAGGATAAAACCCAGGGCCTTGCATGTGCTAGGTGAGCACTCTACCACTAAGCCACAACCCCAGCCCCTTTTTCTGATTCTACTGCACTAAATTTATTTTTGCATTTCTTAGTTTAATGAGAAAAAGAAATACAAAATTTGTGAAAGAGTGTATCTGTGACAATGTTAAAGCAATGGTGTCCTGAGAAGGTATGTGTTGACAGCACTCAAGGCAAGAAGGAAGCTAATTCAGCAGGATCAGCATGAAGGCCAAGAGGAAACAACAACAACAACAAGAACAAAAAAAAAAAATGCTAAAACCATGGAGACATAAAGAACTCAACAAGCACAAGTGGAAACTTGAGATCAAAAACCAGGCATGCTGGCCACAAAGGGAAGTACCATGAAGTATAAGATAAAGCAAGCAATGAATGAGTGAAGACTGGCAGCTGTAGTAAGGCAGGCAAGAACTGATGTAGTAAATATCAAAATTGATGCTAGAATTATTTTGTGCATCATTTTAAAAAAAATGTTGACTATCTGGAGTATTCTCTATGTCAATTAGAACAAAATCTTTATGATTTCCATATCTTCATAGATTATATTTTCATCCAGACCCAAGGCTTTAAAAATATCAATACTGCTGGGCATGGTGGCTCATGCCTGTAATCTCAGCAGCCGAGACAGGAGGATCAGGAGTTCAAAGGCAGCCTCAGCAAAAGTGAGGCACTAAGTAACTCAGTAAGACCCTGTCTCTAAATAAAATACAAAATAGGGCTGGGGATGTGGCTCAGTGGTCAAATGCCCCTGGGTTCAATCCCCAGTACCAAAATAAAAAAATCAATACCTTGATCACTGTAAAAGTTTTATCTCCAATCTTATATTTCTTAAGGGCTGTACATTCAACTTCCTGCTCAATTTATCTACTTGGATCCTACAGACTAAGTTGTCCCAGTGATCCTCGCATCGTGATATTCATGCCCTTGTAGAGTCTCCTTCCCCTGAGTGTGGCTAGGACTGGTAACTTGATTATAATGATGGAGGTGGATGTTACTCCTGTAATGTTATATTTTCTAAGACTCCATCTTGCTGGATGACTTGCTCTAGAGTCTTGCTCTTCCTACTGGTTTTAAAAAATACAGTTTCCAAGCAGCTATCCCACTCAGCATGTTACAGTGATACACCCACTTCAATGTTTATAGCAGCTCAACTCATAATGGCTAAACTATGGAGCTCAACCTAGGTATCCTTCAACAGATGAATGAATAAAGAAAATGTGGTATATATATACACACAATGGAATGTTTCTCAGCCTTAAAGAAGAATGAAATTATGGCATTTGCTGGTAAATGGATGGAGCTGGAGAATACCATTTCCAAAAAAACAAAGCCCAAATATTTTCTCTGATATGCAGATGCTAAATCACAGTGTGTGTGTGGAGTGGAGAGGTACTAGTGAAAAATAGAGTTACTTGGATTAGGTATAGGGCCTCACTTAGTTGCTAAGGCTGACTTTGAACTTGTAATCTTTCTGCCTCAGTTTCCCAAGCCACTGGGATTACAGGCATGTGCTACCACCTTTGGCCTTTTTCTGATTCTTTCAGGAAATGGAGTGGAGCGGGTATGTGGGTAGGCAGGATAGTAGAACAAATCAGACATAATTACCCTATGGACATATATGACTACACGGCCACTGTGATTCTACATCATGTAGAACCAGAAAAATGACAAATTTTACTCAATTTATGTATGATGTGTCAAAGTGCATTCTATTCAAAGACCCTCCATTTTGTATTGGGCAAAGGTGGTGGTGAGGGGTTATGAGGGTAGGAAAGATGGTGAAATGAGATGGATATCATTACCCTAGGTACATGTATGATTACATGAATGATGCGTCTCTATACCATGTATAACCAGAGAATTGAACTGTTGTGCTCCATTTGTTTATGGATGAATTGAAAGGCATTCTGCTGTCATGTACAACTAATTAGAACAAATTGTTAAAAAAATAAATATACAAAAACTAAAAAAGTTAAATTTTAAAAAAGTGCATTCTTTTTAATGTATAACTAGAACATTAAATAAAAACAATGACAACAACAATAAAAAGCTTTCATTAATTAATTGTAACACTGCAAGAATGGGAAGACTATGTTGAGTAAGCTTGGAAGCAGACTGTTCCATTAACTTTTCAGAGGCGAACCCATCTGATGCCTTGTTTTCAAGCTTGCAAAGAACGGAGTTAAGCCAGGCCCAGTCTCCAGCCCCATAGAAACTGATATTTAATAAATTTGTGTTGTTTTAAGCCACTAGGTTTGTCATAATTTGTTCTGCAGCACAGAAAACAAATTCTAGGATCTAATAGGCTTCTTCTGCCAAATTCATCATGTCCAAAATCAGAGTTGTGATCCTCCTGCCGCTCAATTCTGCAATCCTCTGATGTTCCCTAAATCAGCTGCCTCACCATTCATTCAACTGATATGGTAAAACATCTTAGAAACACTGAGATCTTCAAGGGCCAAGTCATCTGACCCATAATTACATCTCCTCCCCTCATTCATTCTTATCCCCCAGCCATACTGATATTCTTGCTGTTTCTTGAACATGCAAAACAAATTCCCCTCTATTTAATTTGCTTCCATTTCTGTCTAGAATAATTTTCCCTTCAATATCCTCATGAATTGTTTTACTTTTGTATTAAAATTTCTGCTTACATATTTTCTCCTCCTAAAGGTCTTTTACAAATGGCCTATTAAAGTAGAAAGCTATATTATTCCCACTTTGCCTATCTTGCTTTTGGTGTTTTTTTTTAATAGTACTTATTAAAACTGTTATTTTTATCATTTCTTTTTTATCCATCTCTCTCATCTCAGAATACAAACTATAAGACACTAAATAACTTTTTGATTTTGCTTATTTCTATATTTTAAAACAAAATAAGGCACAAAGTAAGCAGTTGATTAATTTGTCATAAAATTGCAATTGAAACCATTTTGAATCTTTCTAGAAAAGCAGTTTGACATAAATTCAAGGTTTTAGAAGTTCGAGTAATTTCATGGTAAAGCATATGAGTATATTTCACACTGTTTTTAATATCTAATGCTAACTAATCTTGACACTTTAATCTGTCTTCATGGTTGTTTTTCTATTCTGTTTGAGAATAATTTAAATGAATTATCTTCATTAAGCAATAAATAGCCCTAACTGGAGTTGTTTCTTGAACTGTTATAGCTTAGCAATCTTTTTTTTTTCTACTTTAAACTGCTTATTAAGTGCAAAGAAATTTTAAAAATAGTGTGGTCATAGAGTAAAATAACTTATTCCCCAAATATGCTAACAGTAAGTTTAAAGTCAGGTCTGTAATGTCATTCAACAGAGGCCAGAGAAACTGTTCACAGGAGATCTGCTTGGGGTAACTCAATCCATCATACTGCCATTGTTTGACAGTCACAGACAAGAAAAAATATATAGGAACTACAGATGAATTTTCTAACAACTCATAGCAATTTGCAGGATGTTGTATTGGCACATTTTCTTCATACAGTTCTATATGTTATAATAGGAGGAAGCTGCTTTTTATGCTGTTCATATTTTGTACAGGATGGCATTTTGCTAACAGAGTGGAATCATGTGCTAATGAATTGAATCATACAATTCTCCCTGTTCTGTCCTGTCGGAGTTAGTGCTTTATTGCAGGAGGAGTGGGTATCCTAGATGATTGATAACAGAATCCACAACCTTTCACCTCCAAGTCACCAGTTTGAACACAAGCTAGTTGAGCAATGGGACGCATTTGTTTCCATTGGCAGCTTGTCAGAGGCTTGCATGAAATGAATGACTCATCTCTATTTGCTTATTGGACCTGAAATGATAGTTACTTGCAAAGAGAAATATATTGTGCTGTGAGTGAAGCCTAGATTATTATTACCTTAATGTTCCTTTTCCAAGGCCCTAAAGTTAATGTATGAGATTGGCTGGTGCTTAACTTCTGACTAGAATTTTACTCTTTGAGACAAATTTACATTCAATGTTTTCAGTCTTCTCAACATTAAATAATTATTTCAGATTTTTAATAATCACAACAAAATTTGTCAACAAACCAAAGAGGAACATAATAATTAAGGTCTTGCCTTAGATTTGTTTACATTTATCAGAAGTTAGAAGGTCACATTTGAAATATTTTAAAATAGGTTTTATAATTTTAAGTTAATTTAATAATTAATGAATTCAAAGGTCAATTCATAGGATGATGTTTTCTGAAGATGTTTCAAGATAAAGGAAAGTTTATCTTCCTCTGTTCAAATGACATGGGATCCAGTGGGTGAGTTATTCAGAAGCGAATTATGTTAATTGTGGCCCTCACATTTCCTAAAAGCTATCAAACTGCATGTAATGGAAGAAAGAAATATTTTCACAGATAGTTTAAAAATGCATGCTATTTGTACTAGTCTCCTTTATTTGTAGTAGTATCACAATATTCATATCAAGGTCAAAGTCATTAAAACTATTTAAAAACATTCTATTTCTCCCTCCTGGAACAAATTAGTGTAACCATTATACTTCCTGATCCTATTGAAGTTAGGTGTCTACATGTAATTTGCTTTTTCTAATAAAATGTGAGTGGAAATTATATGTGTCACTCTTCCTATTGTTGCCCTCATCTCAGAAGGATGAATCAAACTTTTATAGTCCCTTCTTACTAATATGCATGTATTAGGAGCAAGATATTTTTCTTTTCATATTAGGCACTTGAAATTTACAGAGTATTCATTATCAAGGAATAGCATGGTCTATCCTGATTGATACACAATTTCTTCACAGACATGTTAGCAACACCAAAATTTTTCTTTAAGGATGCCAAAGAAGCTTGAAAAAGACCAAAATATGTAATATAAGAAAGGACAGAAGTGAGAGAATTAGAAGACGATATATGAATGTGGAATCATAGAAATGAATATAGAGAAATAAAAATAGAAATTTTTACTTTTAGGTAACTGAAAAGAGAGACAGGGGAACTGATTTCTCAGATTTTTAGAAAACTATAAATGTTGTGTGGTGTTTAATATATGGTCCATTTAGCTTTCAAACCTCCCCTTTTAAAGAGCAAAAATCCTTTTTCACTCACTAGTTCTCTGTGGAGTGTACTTTCTTTGGGAAAAAAAGTGTTTCAAGGTTAGGCCAGGGATATCTCAAAACTGCTAACAGGAGAAAATGAACACAATTTTTCCCCCAAAAGGTAAACCAAAGGCATATTGTTTGGGTGACTGGAAAATATCCAGCCTTTTGTTGTGAATAATATTTAGATATTGTGAATTACTGCAAACACTAAAAACTGGCTCAAACAATTTTGAGTATTGGAACCACAGGGAAAGAGCAAAGTTTACATGTCAGGAGGAAAGGACCAAGGAGGAAAACTAAATCTTATGCTTACCTTCCAAACAATTCAATAGCTAATGTCTTTAACTGAAAATCAGGAAATGTCAGAATACATGTTACTTAAAAATGTGGACTAAAGGGCTGGGATTGTGGCTCAGTGGTAGAGTGCTTGCCTCACACATGTGAGGCACTGGGTTCAAGTCTCAGTACCATATATAAATAAATGAATAAAATATAGGTCCATCAACAATTGAAATTTTTTTTAAAAAAAATATGGACTAAGGTACTAGACGAAGGAGTTAAAGGAGTTGAAAGAAGTTATTGCTGGGTAATGGGACTTGGGATTGGGATAGGAAAATATGGAAAAAAATATAAACTTTCAAAAGTATATTTAATATTTGATGGAAATGCAACACATATGAAAAATTAAAGAAAGAGTATACTCATACTCTCATTTTTTGTCTCTAAGTTTCTGTTTTGGTGTCCTTAAAATTTAAAAACAAAAGTTTGGTATTATTGCAATTATCGAGTAAAATATGTTTCCATTTTACAAAACAGAAAATATAGAAATATAATTTAACTTAGCCATATTTTCCTGACAAATGTCCAGAGTTGTTCTATCTCATACAGGAAATGATTTTCTCAAATGAAGTTAGGGGCCACAAAACTGGAAATCTGTGTTTTATTTGAATACTGAGACCATCTTCCATCTCAGGATCCATAAGGCATTTAAAAAAAAACAGCTCAATAAATAATTATGGATTGAAAATTTCCACATGAAGGTAAGAGAATCAATGCAGATAATCAGATTACATAATAATGTATATTATTTAGAAAATACTTGAAATGATCAAGAAAATCATTACATGTGATGGTTTACACAATTATATTGTAGGAAACACAAGATGCTTAACTAATCTAGTTCATTGAAGATTTTGGAATCAATGAGTAATGAAATAATCGAGGAAGAAAACAGAAAACGGTAGACTCTCTTTTTTTTTCATCTTCTTTCCCTCCCTCTCTTTTTTCCTTCTTTTTCTATAAAAAGCAAATGATGGAAAGGTAATTCTTAGTAAGTAGAAAGGTTTCTCCTCTGGCAACAGTTGTTTCGGGCTCAGGATTCAGCATGAATCAATCTTATCTGAGTAGCAGGGGGAGGGAAACAGGATTTACCAGCTACTTCTTCCATGGTTGTGACCTCCAGGGCTTACCATTCTTGTTGATGTTGGTTTTTGTTTTTTTTTTTTTTTTTTTTGACTTGTAGTTTTCTAATGTTTCTCACTAAATTGATTATTGCCTTTAGAAGTAATTTCATGGTTTCTGGAGTACTGTAGCTTTATCTTTCTAACCTTCATGGTGCTATGAAAGATTGGTCTCATTTCTTGTTAATTTTGATTCTTCTTGGAGGTTATTTGCTCACTCTCCAAGGGAATCACCAGGTACGGTTTTTATTAGTTGTACACATCATGCCATCTCTGGAGAATTTATACTGGCTAATTCATCTTTCCTGACAATGGCCAAAATAAATGGTAGCCTGAGCAGTTGTTTTATTTCTGTGAACTTATTTTACTTCATAGAAGTGAGCAATCATAAAGACCAAATAGACAAGGACTGCCTGTTTCAAATATTATATATAATGGTCAGTTTTAAGTAATTTTAGTTACACAACTTTTTTGGGGATATTTTAATCCTGTATTTTTAAATCTAATATATTCATTTATTTTTGCAGGGACAGCAAAACATAATGGAAGATAACAATTCACTAGTGTGAGAGTGCAGATTCTGGCCTAAGCTATGCATGTGACCTTACACAATTGACTTGAATTCTCCAAGCCTCAGTTTTATCATCTATAAAACATAGAAACTTAAGCTTAACACGGGCTCAGGTTTTATGAGGTTGTGTTTCTAGTAAGAAATTATATCTTGCTGGGCATGGTGGTACATATCTGTAATCCCAGCAACTCAGGTGGCTGAGGCAGGAGGATTTCGAGTTCCAAGCTAGCCTGAGCCACTTAGAGACGTCTCAAAAACAAACTAACAAAAATAGCTGGAGATGAAGCTTAGTGGTAGAGTGCCACTAGGTTTAATCCCCAGTACTACCTTCATGCACACACAAGAAAGAAAAAAAGAAATATATCTCCAATGTCAAAATTTCAAACACTATCCAGTTGACCTCGAGTAAATTTTACCTTACATTTATTAAATTGTATTCAGAAGGTAATGGCCAAAAGTGTCTCAATTTTTAAAAAGATATATCTTATCATGAAGTTCTCTTTTACAAGTACACAACAGTAGATTGATGCCAGAATCACAAAATTTTTGGAACAAGGACTGAGGGCAAGTTAAACAGTAGGTATTTTTAAATTTTTAAAATCTCCTTCTCTTAAGAGAGGGCTGGCTTCAATGGCTCACTTTCAAAGTACAGAATATGCAAAGGGAAAAACAATCACTTTAGGCAGATACAATCGCAAGTGATCAAAACTAAGTTTGCCAAGGATGATGTATGTTGGCAACATATTCCTCTGACAGAAGACAATGAGAAGGGCACTTCACCTCTGTTGTACACTTCCCTGGGACCCATAAACCCATTATAATCATGAGAAAACATCAGATAAGCCCAAACACAGAGACATTTTACAGAATACCTGACTCCGAAATCCTCACAAATCTCAAAGTCATGAAAAGCAAGAAAACACTTTGACACCACTCCATAGACAAGGAAGTTAAGGAGTTATGATGCCTAGACACATGGTAGTATTCTGGGTTGTATTCTAGAACAGAAAAAAAAGACATTGGTAGAAAAATGGATTATTTGATGAATGGATGTTTTGTAGAATAGACAGAAGAAACGTATGGTTCTAACAGTAAGATGTCAAAGAATCTTTATTAGAAATTTATAAAGGATTGAAACACACATTTCATCAAACAAAAAAATTAACAAGAAATAAGCACATGAAAGTTGTTCAACATCATTAATAAATAAATACAAGTTGAAACAATGGTATACCACTCTATACCAACTCCAAAAGCTGACTGTAGCAAGGATGGATGAAGATGTGGATGCAACAAATGGAAATCTTGAACACTGTCAGTGAAAATACTCAATGATACAATCACTTTGGGAAAAGTGTGGCAGTTTCATATGTAAACACACACTATTAAAACCTAGCAATCCCGTTACTAGTTAACCCAAGGAAATAAAAAAGTACATTTATAAAAAGAGCATTCAAACATTAATGCAGCTTTACTAGTAACAACTAGAAATTGGAAACAACTCAAATGACCGCCAACTGGACACTAGATAAAGTAATGAATAAAAAATTTTTCATATCTACACAACATAATATATAGCAATAAAAAATAAACTACTGATACATGCAAAGACATAGATGATTTCAAAAGCATTGTGCTAAATTTAAGAAACCTGACATAGAACACTAGCCACTATATTACTTGATTTCTACTAACTGTCCATAAAACACTAGCTCATTGTGAGAAAAAGCTAAACAGTCAGTACTAGTAGCTAGGGTTGATAAGGGAATTGACTTTGACTACTAAGTGGCATAAGTAACTATTTTGCTGCGATGAAAAAGTTTGATATTATGAATAATGTCAAATTTCATTAAATTATACATTCACTGGTGAATTTTATTGCATATAACTTCTATCTCAAATGAGCTGATTAAAAATTATAAAAAATATTGAAGATAGATCTTATATAAGTTCTAAATATTTGACAGATTAGAGAGATATCCTTGGAGTGCCTGCCTAATTATTGAAGCCATTCAAGCGTATTTTCTGCAAGGCACCCACAGTGCACTTTACACATTTGTGGGCGTTTTACTGCTTGTAAAATGGAACAATTTATTTAGTGTGTGAAGTGCATGGACATCAGATTATAGCCAGATAATACTTCAAAATTATGGGGAGCTCAGATTAATATGTGAACCTGAGTTGCATACAGAATGCTGAATCTGAGACAGTTCCAGAGAACTCTTTGGATAATACATGATTAACAAAGGGGAGCAATACTCCATATCATGTTCTGATAAAAGTGCAGTAATTTGCTAAATCAGTGATCAGGAAGGACTGAGTAAAACCCTGCTTTGCCCTGTTCCCACTATCTCTTATTCTCATGTTCTCTATATAGGGCTAATGATTATATTGATCCTAATATGCATCCATGAATTCTTTTTTTTATTATGCACAGAACACTGGATGGAATAATAACAGGTAAATATTTCAAAGTATACTTAAGAACTTGTGGTGCATGCCTATTATCCCAGCAACTTGAGAGGCTGAGGCAGGATCACAACAAGTTCAAGGATAGCCTCAGTAATTTAATGAGGCCCAAAGCAACTTAGTGAGTTCCTGTCTCAAAATAGAAAATAAAAAAGGTTGGGGATATGGCTCAGTGGTAAAGCACACCCGGTTTCACTCCTCAGTACCAAAATAAAAAATATAACATCTTAAATATAAATATTTAAGATTTTAAAGAACTGTTGTACAAAAATAATAACACATAATTAATATTACAAAATAATTATATATGACTTTTTAAAAAATATGACAACTTGTGAGCATTTTTAGCTTTATTAAGGTATAGTTGAAAAACCTGGAAACAGTATATAATGTGAAGATTTGATATATGAATACATTGTGAAATTATTACTATAGTTAATTAGCATATCCATCACCTCACATAATTACCTTTTTATTTTGATGAAAATGCTTGTAATCTCTCCTAGCAAATTTCAAATATACAGTACAGTATTATTAACAAGTCCACTGTGATGTACATTATATCTTCAGAACTTGCTCTTCTTATAACTGAAAGTTCATACTCTTTGGTCAACATCTCCCCATTTGCCTCAACCCCCAACTCCACCATTATTCTCTATCATGACATTAAATGGGTAAAAACAATAATAATGACAGCAGTGAACTAAATTCCATACTGCAAAGAAGAGAATTATAAAAATTAAAACTTTATTTCTAATTTTGCTGTTCTTCTTTGAAAATATACATAAGGAAATGAAAGGCAATGTGTGGATAAAATATTATATAATCATCTGCTCTTATATGATAATAATTCATGACAAACTGATGATGTGCCCTGAAGCTAAAAGTCCTGTGAAGTTAAAACATAAATGCTTGAAATACACATTCATGTTTCATTAGAATGTCATCTATTACTTAAATAATTTTTCCTAACAGCAGAACGAATGTCCCTTTTCTTTTTCAGTTCTGTCTTGAAGAAGAAGGAAAAAAGAGGCAATAAACATTACTAAAGCAAATTCTGCTTTGTGTTAGTTTCTTACTGAATTTGAATTATTACAGAAACAAAGGATAGCTTGTGCTCTGGACACATAATTAAGGGTGACTTGTGCATTCACACTTTTATAAAATAAGCCTGTTTACTAGGGCAATTCTATCTCTTTTAGGAAATTTATCCCCAAAGTCCTTACTCAAAATCTCTGACTGCCCTCACAATAGCATGTGGGTTTTGTTTACTGAATCATATGTTTATTAATGAGACACATTGAAATTCAGCCAGAACTCCTCCGCCCTAGCCTAACTTGATCTCCATGATCACTGTATGTTTCAACTCTACTAATTGCTGCTCCTTCCATACTGTGACCACTGAAAACAGATACTTAGCAAAGATCACTCTACACCAGTTGTCTAGTATAAAGCCTGGTTCCTTTTCAATATTTAGTAACAGGTTGCTAAATATATGTGTACACTATGCTTTTTCACTTGCTCTTACACTGTCCCATTAACCCAAAGTGTACTCTCTCTGCCCCAAATCCTACCTAATTTTCAAAACCAAGATTGCATGCTATACCATAGGGATTCAAGTTTTTGAAAGTTCAAATAAACACAGAGCTTCTCCATTCTTCTAGAAATAATCACAACCTCCCTCCCTACCCTACCACCCTGAAAAATATTCCCGAAAAGAACACAGAACAAATGAAAGGACTGCCCAAAACAGGACAGGTTAGAGATGCAGGAAACTGCAGAGAAAGGCTACCCTCAGCTGTATATCTCAGACACTGCTGGTAGAACACATAGTTCTCCAAGCATCTCAGTTTGAAGAGCAAAACCAAAAATTATTTGTTTATAATAAAGAAGAAAGTATAAGTGGGCAGACTTTGAGAATCTTCCCATAATCTAATTTGGTAGAAAGTCTAAAGAAATTGGGAAAGAAAGGATGCATGGAAAACCATGGATAAATCCTTTGTAAAGAGGGTAGTTCATTGGTGAGGCAGTGAAAAGAAAAGGAACTCAATCCTGAGAGACGTCTATTTGTGCATTGCTGAAACATCTGAAGTATTCTCTAAAAGAAGAGTACAATACTGCAATGGAGAACAAACTGAACAATAGAAACTATTAATCAGATAAAAAGAAGAAGGGGGAAGTATAAACAGGACAAACAAAAAGCAAGTAGGTAATTGCAAATATATCAGTAATCACATTAGGTATTAACAGGTGAAGATTATCAGACAAGATTGAAAATTTATAAGCTACATAAAAAATAAAAATACAGAAAAGGAATGGATGACAAAGGTAGCAAACAACAACAAATTAAATCTAAATAAAATAAGAAGGAAATAATACACATAAGAGCACAAAATATAAAAATAGAAAGCAAATATATACAATAAATAATAGATAATGTCCAAAGGAGAATTCTTTGAAAATATTAGTAAATTTGTAGCCCCATGATCAGAATGAGCAAGGGAAAAAAAGAGAGAAAGAGAGAGAAGGTACCAACATCAAAAACAAGTGGGTGGGGACCCATAAATTCTACAGAAATCAGAAGATCACAGGAAGTTATTATAATCAACATAATGCTAAGTAAAGTGAGATAATATGGACAAATTCCTAGGTAAAAATATACAGGACAGAGCAAGGTAAGAATAGAAATTTGAGTGGCCCTTCACCAGTTGAAGAACTGCATGTAAAGACTATCAAAAAATGTCAATGAAAGGGAGTTGGGAGTAAACCTACAAAATACTATACTAAATGATGACATGTCAAGATGTTGTTATCTAAGATTGAGAAAAAGCCAAGAAAATAGTGAAAAAAGATGAAATCATTAATTTAGAAAAGGTACCACATATAAAAAAGAAAATCAAATAATATCTGAAACTACCTTACTAAACTCAATTTAAATAAAGTTGAGAAACTTTATAAAATAGATTCTTTAGAAAAATATAGGTTGTTAAAATGAAACTCAGAAGACATAGAATATCTAACTAGATCAGTTGCCAAAGGAGCATGAATCACTTTATGATTCCCATATGTTGCAGAATGATTCCCTGTCCCAAATAAAACAATATATTCAGTTTGAGATTTTTGGAAGAATTGCAAAAAACCTTTTAAGATAGATACAATTAATACAATGTAATAACATTCCTGCAGTGTAGAATAAAAGTTTCAAATTTTTAATAAGTGTAATATTGTTAAAAATCCCTTCAAAGCAGGAAAAACCCTACAAGATATTTGTATTTATAAATATTGATGTAAAAATCCTAATTAAAATATTAGCAAATTTAGAATGACTTTTTGATATATAGTCAAAACTCAATACAAATGAGTGAATAATTCTGAAAATTAGTATATTAGGAAAACAGCAATGAAATAGTATGCTAGCATGACAGAGTCCTCAGCAAATGTAATATATACAAAAGATCAGAAATTGTCCAAATGCAAATATAATTTGGTATAAAATTAGGCAAAAATTTGGTTCATACTTATTGGTGTTTTAATAACTATTTTGAACAACAAAATAAAATTAAGTATATTCATATATCTTAAAACAAAATAAATTTCTAATAAACATTTAAATATAAAAGGACAAAACCCAAAAGTACCAGAATACTCATGGTAGAATTTTTGTCATTTTAGAATGGAATCACTTTTGTAAATATAACATAAATGCCAAAAACTATTAGAAAAAACTGATAACAACATTTTTTAACAATGTCTTTATTAAAGAAAAACCACATAAACAAAACTAACAGAATAATACCTGCAATTCGTACCACACTCAAAGTGGTAGTTTTATCCACATGTATAATAAATTTCTAAAAATAAATAAGAAACAACCAACAATCCAGTCGACAGATTAGCAAAGTATTGTAACAGACTATGTTAAATTAAATAATGTTAAGTATATGAAAATATGCTCCAATTCACCAATAAGAGAATGCAATCCAACTATAATGACATTGTATTTACCTATTTTGTTGGCAAGTATGGAAGGAAGGAAGGAAGGAAGGAAGGAAGGAAGGAAGGAGAGAAAGAGAGAGAGAGAGGAAGAAAGAAAGAAAGAAAGAAAGAAAGAAAGAAAGAAAGAAAGAAAGAAAGAAAGAAAGAAAGAAAGAAAGAAAGAAAGAAAAGGAAAGGAAAAAGATAAAAGAAAGAAAGAAAGAAAAGGAAAGGAAAAAGATAAAAGAAAGAAAGAAAGGCCAGCCAGCCATGCTGCATTAGATAGGGTAAGGAGGCACTCTCACACACTGCTATTAGAAATGTAGTTTGGAATACCTCTGTGGAGAATGTATAATCTATTGCTACTATAAAAAAAATTATTCCAAAATGCCAAAGTCTAAAACAGCAATAAACATTAACTTTATGTTCCAGTATTTTCTCTATATCAGAAGTTTAGAAGCAATTTAAGTTGGGCAATTCTAGATCAATGCCTCTTATGAAGTAATAGAGGATATAGCCATGTGAAGGCTTGGCTAGGCCTGAATGATTTACTCATGATTGTGCTCTATATGTGTAATATGAAATGAATTGCATCCTGCCATCATGTACAACAAATTAGAATAAGTAAATAATTTAATAAAGAAAAAAAAAGTGACTCATGCACATAAGCAGATTAGTGCTGGCTACTGATAAGAATCCTTTTTCTTTCCCTATAGGCTTCTGCCAGAACTGCTTAAGAGTTCTGACAACATGACAAGTGGATTATCCTGAGCCACAGATCCAAGAACCAAGGTGGAATCTGTGGTGTCTTTTTACAGTCCCATACACTGCACTGTTCATTGTAGGCGCAGACTACACAGGGGCTTGTTTCAGAAGGGAAGGATAATTGGGGGTCATCTTGGAAGTTGGTAACCACAAGAGACAATGTGGAAAACATTTTTCAAAATCAAGTTTGCATATATATTCTGAAATTAAAATTCTACTTCTAGTTACTTAATGTTCAAATATATACTCGGATGTAGACAAGAAATATTCATCTCAGTATTGTTAGCAACAGAAAAAAAATTAAGGGGCTGGGGATATGGCTCAGTTGGTAAAGTGCTTGCTTTGCATGCACAAAGCCCTGGGTTCTATCTCCAGCACACATACACACATACACACACACACACACACACACACACACACACACACACATACACAAAAGATAATTACATGTTTATCAATAGAACTTATTAAGTTAATTATAAAACATTTGTACAATATGATATACGTGTATTTTAAACAAATTGGATACCTTAGATCTCACAGGATTCATAAGAAAGTCAAAACAACACTGACTTTAGAAAAAAGAAGGAGGTGACCAGGGTGACAGAAGTGGGAAATTTGCTTTTCAATAAGTATTCCTCTGTACATTTTGTATTTTATAACTATGTACATTAATTAAAGACTTTAAGATATAGTGAAGGGGCTGGGATTGTGGTTCAGTGGTAGAGCTCTTGCCTAGCATGCATGAGGCACTGGGTTCGATCACTGGCACCACATAAAAATAAGAACAAATAAAATAAAGGTATTATGTCCACCTACAACTAAAAAAAATTTTTAAAAAAGATAGTGAAAACTATATAGATTCAGTAATCTTTGAAAAACTTTTACTTATTCCTCATGTAAATTTGTATTACACTGTACTGAGCTTCTATGGCTTTTTGTCTCACCTCTTTGTAATGTAGTCATTAGTTTGATATCATCATCATGATCAGCAGCATCATTTGGACTTTCAACTTAATTCATCTCTGAGATTTCAGGTTTCTAGAGTGTATTGATTACTTGGCTTATTTTGCATCTCCAAATGTTCCTAAGCTCAATTTCAAACATACAGAAAGTGCTCAATGAGCACAGCCTCAGCACTAGGAATATCTGGGGCAGATACTTAGCTGTAAGTAGCTGTCCTAAGCACAACAGCATGTTTAGCAGTCCTCCTGACTCCATCCCACTATATGCAAGTAGCCCATCCTAAGTCATGACAAATATGTCTTCAGACCTTGCCAAATGTCCCCTTGATGGGAGGAACCAACAATCCCAATTCAGAACCACTGGTTGAAAGTAATATATATCCAATGTTATGGAACAGTTACAGAATTTAGACCCAGGTTTTAAAGTAAGATCTAAAGTATATTTTCTACTATAATATAATAATTTGTCATGTGCTATTAGTGCAAATGAATGAGGAGTTGGGATGTGTCATATACTAAAACCTAAATGGACTAATATTTAATAGTTGTTATTATTTATTATTTTTGTTTCTGTTATTTTATATTCGAAGTTGACCTTGCAAAGGAAGGTGAAATTTTCAGAATTCCTTATTTGGAGAAATTATATGATTTGCATCATGATGAATGATAGCCGATATGTGAGATGCATCATTTTCTTTCTCCTTTCTTCTAGATGACTTTAATGATGGTAAAAATTGATTATTAGAATTCTAAGGGGATGATCTGGAGTAAATACTCCCTCCTTTGATGCAGATCATTTCATCACATAAGGATTAGACTATATAAAGATTAATTACACTAGTGAAAGAGTTAGTTATGGATGATTTCTTTTAATTGATAACCAATGGTTTACAAACTAGAAGTTATCATCTGTGAAATTGGATAAAGAGCCTTAACAGTGAGAGTGATAGACAGAGTAACATTAAGGATATCTAGATAGATCATTGTCATCTCACAAATAGCATTAATGGGGAGAAAAGACCTCCTCAATACATGGGTGAAGGAATTAACAAATCTTTCCCTATCTTTATGATTGTCATTGTGTCATTGAAAGTCTTTGCTATTTCAAGAGCATTTCTCATCTTGCTTACTCAACCCATTTTTCCCATTTATGTCAATTCCATTAAATGAGGAAAGAAATGAAGAAAAAAGAAAGGAAAGATGAAGAGATGAAAAGAGTGAGGGAGACAAGAGGCAAAGAAAGGGGAGAGCAAAGGAAGAATGGAAGGTTTATTTTTCTCTGTGACAAAATTGCCACAAATTTCTAGTATACAGGATAAAATTAATGTATTGACTAAGTTTTATATCTTCTTTTTCTTTAATCCCACCAAAATATAATTTAGCCAATACGTATAAAGCCCATGTTGAAAAATAAACAGAAAGTTTAATTAATAAAATGATTATGTTCATTCTCTCTTCCTTGCATAGTTTAAATAATATCTGAAAGGACCACTCTAGACAGATTTCTGGCTTTGTTTAGCCTTATCCCACTAATATTATCTTAAAAACTAAAAATTCCTTTTTCCTTTTATTCTAAAATGTTATGTATTGCTTCCTCTTTTCTCTCTTGATACTTAAATATCTGCTGCCAAATGCCAAATGTTCTTCTATATCTACCAATAGAAGCAGCACTTAAAAAAATAGCTAAAGCTATTCTTAATTTTTAAGAGGATTTCTCTTCATTCTAATCTGACTAGAGTACAAGATAGGAAATTAGGTACAGTTTTTAATATTGACTCCCATTTGTTTGCCCCACCACTATAGAACAACAATCTATTTAGTTAAAAAAAAAAACGCAAAGAAAGAATCAATAGTTACCTAGTTATTCATTATTTATATTAGCATAGGATACTGTTACAATTATTTTTAGTGCATTTTATTATTATTACTCATTTTTTAGCTATTTAAAAGGCTGCCAATCTTACAGATTGTTTATAAAGCAAGAAAAAGATATTTGAAGATCATCTTACCGAGATAGGTTATCTATGTAATAACTATTAATTTACATTGAATCCACAATTCAGTACTTTGAGTGACTGGTCATTTATCAAGTTTCAAAGACAAAATAATTAATCAAGAAGGAATATGCTTTGTGTGCTTTCATGTAGAAATATTACATCTTCTTTGTGAGATAAATGTTATTTCACAACAAATAATAATGTCTGTAACATGATTAACCTCAGATGAATTGATCTTGGAATCTTGATGAAGCTAAAAATAATGTTTATATTGATGAAGCTAAATCAAACTTCTGTCTAGTAATTCCAGTTTATCATTTTTCCAAGAAAAAAAATGACATAGTATTACTCATTGGATATTCAAAAACATCATAGTCTCAGCATCATAAACATTTTCCCATTTCCATAGTAATTCCTCTTAATTTGAACCAAATGAAAGAAACTGCAGGAATTTCAATTTTATAAGGTTCAGCCTAATAATATAGTCAAGAGCAGTAAGAAGCTGAGATAGGAGAGAAAAAAGGAAAAGAAAAGGAGAATTTTTGCTTAGTAGAGATAGACAAACCTGTTAAATTGTGCTATATTCAAATTATTTTATAAAAATGATTTATGAAAATCACAAAAAATATTAACATCCAAATGGCTCTTTGATTTCAAAAAATTTACATAAAGCATTATGAAGCTTACACAACAATGTACCTGTAACATGTTAATTTTAACTTTTAGTGTCATCCTCAGTGAGCTAATGGATTAATAAATTAAACATTCTACTCAACACTGAATAGTTAAGTTTTATGCATATGTAATTCTGATTATAATTTACAGAAATTAACATTACATTTTCAAAAGAAGAAATCCTTTACTGTTCTTTCTATTTTGACTATGGCAGGGTTTTTTCATCCTTTCATTACTTAAGACTTAAAAATTACATTGTAAAATTTTATACCTGAGACTCTCAAGACAAAAACCCAGGGAGCAGAAGGTGAGTATACAAAATGAAGTCTAAGTTATGAATTAAGTATATAATTGATACCTTTTTAGGGTCTGAAGTTTCAATTTTCTATGGTGATTTAGGATGTTAGTATTTTAATTAATTAGGACATTAATATTTTAATGTTTCTGAGAAGAAAAAAATGGTGAAAATGCCACTAACCTCCACTTCTGTTTAACACCTGACAAAATTGTTATAATATCCAAGCCAAGTGAAATGAAACAACTATTGCCAAAAAGTAAAACACTATGAAAATGTATTCAAAATCTTTGGTGTAGCGTGTAAGATATGATTGGATACAAATATTATGAAACACTTTTTCTATTTGAAAACTGAATTTCGGGTATTCCCCTGGCAGCAGTATCATCTGGTCATTAATGATTCTGGGTTCCTGCTTTGTCCAGTACCATCACATTCTAGGTGCCATTGTTGACTCCTTGATACAAAACTAGAACGTGGAGAAACATTTCATTAAAACTCTATCTTAAATTTCTACTGAATAGATATAGAGAGATCATCAATGATTCTTACATTTGGATGTCACCTTTCAATGTTCAGAATATTAAAGGTATTCATTTTCAGGCAAAGTAAAATATGACAATGTTTTAGACTAAAAATTTAACATAATATTCCCATGATGGGCAAAAACTCTTTAGGGTGTGGTATCAACCTTATAAACAAGGAGGAAATTATATACTCATACATATGTCCATCCAAGGATCTGGATTTAAATTCATTTGTTAAATCTTCAGCCTTGCATTTTCCATTACCCTGTTCTCTCTACTTGAGGTATAAACATCAACATAACCACTCTTTTTTTGTTTTGTTTTCAAGCTCTGCTATATCTGAGAGGCAAAAATGAGGTCTTTAGAAAGTCACTGTTAGTAATACCCAAATAAATCCATACTCATTCATTCTAAGAAAATTCAGAATATTCTGAAGTAAACATACAGAGACACACCCATAGGCTCCTGTGTCTGTGATAACTTAGGAAGTAATTCTTCCCATGTTACATTTCATAAACAATATAGCATCTTTAATTCAGGTCTTATTATTAAAATTTAACAGATTTCATAATAAATAGACTATTTATTAGCCATACTACAATATGGATAGTATATAGAACATGAAAAATTCTGACTTTGAAAAAAATGCTTTTGGTACCAGGGATTGAAGCCAGGAGCACTTAACCATTGAGCCACAACCCCAGTTCTCTTAATTTATTTATTTTTCTAATTTTGAGGCAATGTCTAGCTAAGTTGCTTAGGGCCTGACTAAATTGCTGAAACTGGCTCTGAAATAGCAATTCTCCTGCCTCAGCCTTCGGTACCACTGGGATTATAGCTGTTTGCCACCACATCTAGCTAAAACTAATTTTTAAGGACTTTGAATAATGCAAGAAATTTAGAGTACAGATAATGCATGAACGAGTTGATATGAGTACTGTGCTAAACAGACATACGTTCCTTTAAGCTTTAATTTTAGTCTTTTGAATACTCCCAGAATGTACCCTTAATTCTTAAGATTATGCATTTATATCTCTCTGTCTCTCTCTCTCTCTCTCTCTCTCTCTCTCTCTCTCTCTCTCTCTGTGTGTGTGTGTGTGTGTGTGTGTGTGTGGTGTGTGTGTGTAATATAAGTGCGTGTGTATGTGTGTATGTGCATGGTGAATGAAAGAAAGAGAGAGGAAACTGAAGTATAATAAATGAATCCTGGATCAGGAAGACCTGTGAGTACATATGCTATTGACTTTAAATATACAGTATTATTTACATGAAAATGTTATTTAAACCTATTGTTTATTAAGTTATAATGCTTTATAAATCTAGATTTATTATGTGCAATTTTGTAATTCATAAAATCATTTTGGTGGGTCTTTCAAGCAAATTTACTAGTGCTGATTCCATGAATTAATGCAACTTATTAAATTCCACATAATTTCCTGTGATTTCCTAACCCAAAAAACAACATTCATTAAACTACAATACATGTTATTGCCTTGATATAATAAAAGCATTACATATCTAAGTGACAGAGTAGCTATAGTAATACACAACATTCTCTTCCCTTTTGGAAACTGTTAGGAAACCACATGTGATAGATGGAGTAAATCCATGGGAGAAACTCTGGTAGAACAATAAAACAATATAGGTAATGCTGCTCTGCAGAATTATGATCCTTTTTAGAGAAATTTCTCCTTAAAGATATTGCATAACTATCATCAATGATAAGCTAAGCTTGTTCACATTTTAACTATACTGTGTCACAAATGGAAAGTATATCTATTTCAAGATGCAACCTCAAGTTAAAAGACTGATGCTCGGCCATTACCTCAAGTGTCTCATTTCTCTCCCCAAAGTTAAAAATGTGTATGTCATGATGTTATTTTGTCACGATGATACTATTTCGTATTTTCCTAATAATGATTTATTATTGACTGTTTACTTTCTGTTTGCCACAGATACACGTTTTATTTTTTATTGATGTTAAAGTGATTAATCAGTACTCTTTTGCTGTATCACCATTACTACTTCTAACAGCATTTGAAAATATCCAATGGAAGCCAGTGCAGGTTTCAAGGCATTCTACTGCACCACAGTACTGGTAGGTGTTTTGTCAGTGTCAATTTGTAATTTGTTAATGTAAATTAGCACATGAATCAAATTAAAATGTTTTATGAAAACATTCCAGTTCAAATTATATAAACATATTGATTTATAGACAGTGAGAAGAGACTGACAGGGTAAAAGTACATAGATGAGGAAAGTAGCAGAAAACAAATAAATTGAAATCACAATCATTTGAACTTTTAATCTTTAAGTCAGTCTGTTTCTCCTATAAGTAGCTTTTTCTACTAAGAAATAGAGGGAAATTGCTTACCAACCTTAAGAGTTCCAAATGAAGGTAAGGTTTTTCTCTGCCCCTAGAGTGGAGGAGTTGTCCATCAATACAGCACTGTGGTCAAACAATGTGGTTCATTTTAATGAGTTCCCTCCTGAGTGACTATTAATTAGCATGTCATTACTTAAATAAGTCTTAATTCCTTCACATTTTAAGATTACCTTTACGAGTCTTGGGAAGTACAAGTGTTTACAAGAACTCAATGTAATAAATGTTTTTTTGTGGAGGGGGTAAAGAATTGGTGTTGGTGGGAAGGAAGTAGACAATAAATGAGCCAAAACAAATGGAGCTAATTAGTAACAATGAAAGACTAAATAGTATCTACAGAATGAGTGGAGTTAGTTAATTAATTTTCCATATTTCAGACTTTAGAACCATTTATCTGGAGAAAACATAGATAGTACAAGTCATTTGATATTAAGACATTTTATACTTCTTTGCAATTTATTCATTCATTCATTCAATAATTACTTGTTCTCCTATGATATTTTGGGCAAAGAAATCTGGAGTAAACTGACTTTTCAAATTTCCTGATAAATATGAACTTTAGGTCCCTTGCTTTGTGCACTTATATCTGATAGGCATTTTCTCAGTTGAACTTCAAGAAACATATAAAGGTGAATGAGCATTGTAATAAAATATCCACATAATTAGAAAATGCATTAAGGAACTTTAAATTCACGTTTTACTTTGCAAACCAGGTAGAGAATCATTCCTGCAGGCTACATTTTCAAGTTGAAAAAAATGCCCAGTGTGCCCATTTGCCATACTGATAAATATCCAAATTATTTACATATTTCATTAATGATTCTACAGATTTACAACTGCTATAGTGATCAAAAATTCTTTGCTGAGTTCTTTTTTTTTTCCAAAAAGAAAATACACTTCTACTACTTTATGAATATGTGGTTTGTGGAAATAGTTGAAAGTACCTAGAATTTCTCATCTAGATTCTACATTAAGTCCTAATGTTGACTATATTTAAACCAACTATTTTCAGATACTGTGTCCAAACTGTGATGTTTAATTCTCTGTTTATGATATGTAGGGTTATCTGTAGATCATCTACATGTCAGTATTAATCAGTCTATTATTATTATCCCAGGGCTATTTTTGAGGTATTACACAAAAAGCAACATATTCCTGCTCTTTTTAACTTGGATTCTTTCCGGCAATATTAGAATTCTGTACTCCTCCTATTGCCTTGATATGAATAGACCACTTAGGTAACCACACAGAAAACATTAAAAAAAAAATCCATAACAAAAAAAGAGGTAAGTAGGTACAACATATTTTTGCTAAAAAGAAAAATAATCTGTATCTAGAACTGTAAAACTGGCACTTAGCATTATACAAAGAATATAAAATAGACATCACTATTTCAGAAATATAATCAATAAGGATGATGCTTAAAACAAACTTTTCAGACCTAGAATTGGAATTACAAAAAGTGTACAAAACCAATATGGGACATAAGCTTTAGAAGACGCACAGAACTAACAAGCTTAGAAGTCATGGTAATAAACATACCATTGACCAAAAAAGAAAACTACATCTTCACATGCACCAGGATACATTTTATTATAACTCTTAGTGGAAAATGAATCTAGAAACCCACTGTTGCACATAACTATGTTCTCAGTTGTTTGCAGAGGAACATTTAAATAGTTCTCATTATGAAGTGACTTCAGTGGTTCCAAACATAAACTTTTCATATAGTCCTGAAAAAATAACCTCTTCAGGCATATTTACAACAATGTCCCTTATGCAATTGCTCTAGCCAAACTCTGGTGCCTGGAACAAGAAAATCAAAATAAGCAGAACCTTTTCACGAATGAGTGTTCTTCCCAAGGCTTGTTTTTGTTTAGGTGCTCTACTTGTTACATATGCATGCCTAATATCATGTGAAACTAAAGCCTTATAGGAATGTCAAGGTCAGAAGGGAGGCTCTGTAATTTTCCATTAGTCATCAGTTAGTAGATTCAAAAAGCAGACTGCATCTTTTTATTGGTTTATTTGGCTGGTGCCAAAATCTGTTAAATGTTCCCTGTGTGTTGTTTACTTTTGTGTTTGTGACTCTTGCTGCTAAGTAGTACATGAGCTCTCCAAAATATTTCAATGAAGACAGACTAACGTCAGAAGAATGACTGTAATAAGGGAAAAGTTTAAGTACATCTGTAAGCAAGTAGAAGAAGGAAAAAAAAAAAAAAGCCCTTCATGTAGATCACGAATTCTTAATCATAAGGATAATAAAAGTGACTAGTGATACACTGTGTACTTATCATTAGCTGGCAAAAAAAAAAAATGAGGTAAGAAGTAAAAAATATGAAATGGTGAAATGAGGGTGATGAATGCTTTCCAGACAGAAAGCAGGATAGGAATAAAGCACAGTGGCCCATAGAACAACCCAGGAAAGGCGGAGTCCTGACAGATTGGATTCTCTCTTCAAAGGCACCAGTGTCTTGTTAAACAATCATCCCAGCAAACACTGGCCCATGTGCCCAGAGTCAGCCACTGGGGCTAAAGAATGCAAATGTGATCAGCAGCACAGAAAAGCACACATGTGTGGAATTAATCCAACAACACTGCAGGACACAATTCTTATCTTTTTTTTTTTTTTTTTTTTTTGTATCTGGTGGGTTCTCTAACTCCTTTAGGTGAAGGAGCAAGTGGTATGTTGCTATTATCATTTCATATCAGCTCTTTAAAACTACTGTCAGATTTGCCCCTTGGTTCATAGGATTCAATCTTTCTTTCCTGTTTCAAAATTCTAGAGAGCATACATGCCTATATTCTCTCTTCTTTGTCTCTCTGTCCCACTGGACCTTAAAGATAAATCAGAAAACAACAGTAACTGTGAAGGAAAATTGAAATGAAGATAGATAATATATAATCATTTTCATGAGATTTAATGTATGTACTAGATTTTTAAGTTTCATCAAAATTATTGATGATCATATCAGGCCAGGTGTTCCAAAAAAATGAATTTGTTCAAATACAGAGGCATAGCTGGGCATGGTAGTGCATGGCTGCAATTGCAGTGGCTTAGGAGTTTGAGGCAGGGGAAACACAAGTCTGAGGCCAGCCTCATCAACTTAGCAAAGCCCTAAGCAACTTAGTGAGACCCTGTCTCAAAATAAAAAAACACAGAGAGCTAGGGATGTGGCTCCGTATTAAAGCACCTTTAGGTTCAATTCCCAATACCAAACAAAACAAAACAAAAAAGAGAGTTAAATTGTCAAATCTCATTTATTATGCACCTCTTTGTTTTTAATTTGATTTTCACAAAACCAATTTAGTTTGAAGTCAGAGCAGGCAATATTAACATATATTTCAACAGGAACATATCACTCCTCATTTCAAGGAGGAGCACTTTGTGATAAGAACATGGTAAGTTCAATGATCGATAAAGATACATAGACATAAGAAGAGACTTTAACGTTTACCTGTGTATTGAAGTCAAAAGAGGTAATAGATATATAAAATCAAGGAAAACAGGTAAAGTAACTGAGATCGGAACACATGGCAGAAAAGGCTGGGCTACACTGTCAAGACAAAAGTAGACTTTGCATGTAATCAGAATTGAGAGGCCAACTCTAAATATTAATGGGAATTATAGGTCAATATCAAGTAGGCCCCTGAACTAATGAATTTGACTTGTAAACCTGCTGCTTGAGAGAAAAGGGTACCAAATATTGAGCCTCAGAAATGAAAGCCAAGTCAGGTTTGGTGGCATGTGACTGTAATCCCAGACGCACAGGAGGCTGAGGCAAGGGGACTGCAACCTGGAGGCCAGCCAGGGCAACTTGCCAAGACTCTTTTCAAAATAAAACAGAAATGGTTGGGAATGGAGCTTAGTGGAAGAGCACTTGCCTAACATGTATGAGGCCCTGGGCTCAACCCTCTATACTGCCAAAAGAAAAAAAAGAAATGAAAAGCCAAGACAAAAAGCATCCAGAATGGAAGATGAGGTAAGGTGAAAAGAAAAAAAAATTCTAATGCTTTTTATAAGGATGAATTTTTATTTTTTATTGAAGTATAATTTATGTAAAATAAGCATCAGATCTTAAATGTTCAATTTAATGGGTTTGGGCAACTGCATATGACCCCATAACTATCATCCAAACAGGGTAAAGAACATTCACATAATTCCCAAAAGTCTCTTATGCCTCCTTTTCCTGTCAATTTCTTACTCTGAAGCAACCACTTTGATTTCCTTAACTACGTATTTGTTATGTCTTTTCTTAGAATTCACATAAATGGAATCAGATTATATGCTTTCTTTTGCGTTTAAATACTTTTGCAGAACAAAATGTTTTGGAGATCCATCCATGTTTCTTGTTTGTTCCTTTCTGTTGTTGAGTAATTTTCTATTACATGAATGTACAAATTATATCACTGTTCATTCTGTTGAGTCATGTTGCTTATTCTGTTGATGGATATTTGGTGTGTTTTTTTTTCATTAAAGTTATGGTCTAGTAAATATAAGGCTGCTATGAATATGTATGTATATATAAATCTTTTTATAGTCATGTTTCTTTTTCTTGGTTTATTTTTATTTTAGAATGACTCATAATAATTGTACATATCTATGGGGTACAATGTAATGTTTCAATACAGGTTTATTATGTCATGATCAAATCAAGGTAATTAGTATATCCATTTCCTTAAATGTTTATCATTTCTTTTTTGTTGTCATTGTTATTGGTATTGGGGACTGAACTCAGGGATGCTCTACCACTGAGCTACATCCTCAGGCTTTTTCATTTATTTGAGACAGGATCTCGCTAAGTTAATGAGGCTGGACTCAAACTTGTGATCTTCCTGCCTCAGCCTCTGAATCACTGGGATTACAGGCGTGTGTCAGCACACCCAGCCATTTATCATTTCTTTGTGATAAGAACATTTGAAACCATTTATCATTTCTTTGTGATAAGAACATTTGAAATTCTCTTCAAGCTCTTTTGAAATACACAATGCTTTATTGTTAACTATAGTCAAGAGTTAAATACCATAAAATAGAGCACCTTTCTAACTATAACATGGTACCTGTTAACCATAGCCTCTTTCCATCTTTCTCTTTCCCTTGACTCTTCCCAGTCTCTGGTAATGTTGTCTTCTCAACTCCTATGAGATGAACTTTCTTAGATTCATCTTCCAGATGAAGTCATGGGGTACTTGTCTTTTTGTTACTTGCTCATGTCATTTCATGTCCTCCAGGCTCATCCATGTTGTGGCAAACAAAAGTATTTTCATTTGTCCCTGTGTTTGCTCATTATCTTCAATTTGTACAATATTTATTGACTTGTCTCTAGTTTACAGATTTCTTCTTCTGTTGTGTTCAATTTCCTGATACTTCTATGAAGTGAATTTTTCATTCTTAGCAATTTCTAACATTTTCATTCATTTCTCTTAACGGTTCCCATTTTTGCTAAAATGCCCTATTTATGCATGTTTTCCACTATAGATCTCATAAGATTTTTGTCCTAGATTGTGAAATAATTCCATATATCAGCCATTTTTATGATTGCCCCATTAACTGTTTTCTCTGTTGATTATGTTTCACGTTTTCCTTCTCCTTCACATGCTTATAATCTTCACTGTATGTTAGAAATGTTAGAAGAACATCATATATACAAGAAGAAAGTAGTGAGTATCTTAAAACCTATCTTCCCACTTTTTCTGTAGGTCTTCTTATTTGGAATGGTGAGTCTTAGTTTTGTTGAAATTTAATTAGATTCAGTTCACAGTTTCTTTCAAATATACTTGGGTTCTTACCACTGGCAAGACTCTGGAGATCACTTTGTATCTTCTAGCTCATTCCATAAAACTGATATTTTCTTATGTCCAAAGCCCTGTTTTCAGCATACCCATCGTATATTGTCTTTAGTCTGCAGTTTTGCCTATCTTTTTGTGCCTCAGGAGAATTTTCTCCATGTGCTGCCCTGCCCCCAGCCTTCAGAGACTTTCTGCAGTGTAGTAGATGAAGGCCTGGGATCTGCACAAGGACTGCTCTCAGCCATCCTGCCCTACCCTCAGCCTTCTGGGAACCAAGTGGAACACTTCCTGAAAGCCTTTGGGAAAGAGCTGGAGGGTGTGTGCAGAATCTCTCTGTGCCTGGATTTCCTTGATTGTAATCTGACATTCCAGCCCACACACAGCCAATAAATTATTGGTATCTCTCCCTTTCCCCTTACTTATGGTATTTTCTCTTTGTCCCACTGTTTTCTAAGAGTTAAAAGTACGAATAATTCTCTTCACTTTTGAAAATTCTCATTATTTTTTGAATGTAAGTTTATTTCTTTGCATCCTCATCCACCTAATTAGAATTTTTAAAACTGAGCTTTGTTTTGTTTTTTAATCTCTTTTTGTTTGTGTCAGTTGAGGTGGAGCAACTATTTCTTGTAACATAATCCTAACTGGACTCTTTTTCTTTTTTAAACTTTAGGATTTCTGGACCTAATTCTCCTCCTTTCTGTAAGTGAAGATCACTTAGGAAAAGAATGAAAATATGAGTTGTCTGTGGACTATGTTGCACATAGTAGTCTCCTGAAGGGATAAGTCTGGCTCTGGGAATTCCCTGGGGCACTCTGCACAGGGATTGACCACTTTATGCAGATGAACTTTCCCTTTAAGCTCTAAGATCCCACACAGCACCAGAGATGGGTGTGACCTGCCAACGTGTCAGTCAACCTGCTGACTGCAAGACCTTACAAAGCAAGACTGGCCCTTGAAACCTTATCCCTGCCTTTGATGTATCTCCTTAAATAAACCACTGGAGCCATCTTCCCTTTGTCTAATTCCAGAACCCATGTAGACTAGATCTATCAGGAGCTTAGCTTTTGTAAATATATTTCTGAGTGTTTGTTTTTTATTATTTGTTAATTATTTGAGATATTAAGATTTAGCACGGCTATTTAGGGTAGCTTGGATTCCTCTGGGCAGAAGAACCACACAATGAGACACTGGCCATCTTCCTCCTGAAAATATTTCCTTCTTTTCTCCCCTTAACCTCTTGACTTCATTCCCTCTCATCACTTGCATTCATGCAGAGGAAAGCTACTTGGTCTGCTTGTGGCTGTCAGGTCTGGACTGTGCTCACTCCCCAACCCTCACTCCAGTAATCTTCTCTGTTTTCTCTATACAGTTGGCTTTCCTCTATTCCAGGAACACTTTTGATTTTGAAGAAATACGTAAGTATTAAAGATACTTGGTTCTTTGTTATACTCCATTCTTGGATTGGTTTCTATTTCAGATGTATTCTTTAGACATTTTGCCTAGATCCTTAATTTTCATGATGTTGGCTCTTTATTCAGGGTTTCTTCCCTTGTTTTAAGAAGTACCTCTTTTTGACACCTTTTGTTCACTTAATACTAACCAACCTATCTAAGTCTGAAACTTGAGAGTGCTACCTCCAAGCTAAGCTGATGTTTTGGACTTGACCAGTTGCCCAGATTAATGCATAAAACTTGGCTGTCATTCCCTAAATTCTCAGATGTCCATACTAATGGCTTCTGACCTTTCGGGGGTGGAGATCTGTCAGTTCCTCTGTCCCTTGCTTCAATTACTAGAATTCCAACTTGAGTAAAATCATGTACCATACAATAATGTTTTGGTCAATGACAAACCATATATACAAGAATGGTACTGTAAAATTATAACACAGCTTAAATATTCCAATTCCCTAGTATTTTTACTGTACCTATCAGGAGTGAGCTATGCCATTAACATAAACCTAATTGACAAGCTACACTTCCTTCAGCAGTGGAAATTTCCCAAATACTCATGGGTTGCCTTATATAATAAACCAGGCAATCACAAATCCTTTTATTCCAATCTTAACCACCAATATCCATAACACTCAAGTCACACATGACACTTTACACCCTGCCCCATACACATACATGTATTACAGGAAGGCTAAGAAAGGTGTAAGGCAGCCACAGGGGTTCACGAGGCTGAACTGAGAACAAACACAGAGAGCAGATACAACTGGTAAGAGTTACTATGCGTAGACAAGACTATGAACCAGCTGAAGAACTCATTCTGGGCGCAGAGCTGTCAAAGCTCAGGAACTTATTTTAGGCCAGAGTCTGAGCAGTTTCAAAATCAGCATAGAGTAGGCACAGACCACATAGGCAGGAGAAACCCCACTCTCTTGTGCTGAAGCCCTGATGGGACAGGAAATCAGAGGTTCATCACTGTGATGGTTTTCCTGGGCCACTGATGAGAGACTGGGTGAGAAGGTCCATGTGCCACATGTCCCTTCTTGGGGTGCTCCTCCTTTTATGAGCCTCAGGCAAGGGAGTTGTGTTATTTGGTAGTCTGGTATGTTTAATAGGCTCATAAGCCTGTTTTTTCCCATATAAGTTTGAGACGCCCATACACCCATGTGCTTCTGACTAATTCAGTAAGTTCACAGGTAGTCATTTTTATTAGCATGCCTAATTAAATGAGTTTGTGTCTTATGGTTGTGCTAGACAGATGGTGGTTACTTACTTGTACAGATAAGATGTAGGGTTATTCTACTTCAACACTTCACTAAAAATGGAGCAACTCATGGCAAACTGCTGCTTTATAAAAATGGAGTAACTCAGGGTTAGGCACAGTCCAAAAACTATTCTACCCACTATAAAGTAACTCAGAGCAGGGCAAAGGCTGCTCTCCACAGTACCCTTTAATGTTTACATGTTTGCATATATAAACAACATTGTGTAACAACTGCCTACAGCACTCAGTACAGTAACACAGTCTTTGGAGCAATATGATCTGATCTATCATAGGTGTGTAAGAGGCTATGCCTTCTAGGTTTGTGTAAGTACTTGCTACAATATCCATACAACAACAAAATCACTTAATGACCACTTTTTCTGAACATGCTCCATCATTAAGTGACATGATTATAGTCCCAGTGTTTCTCAAGTAACTTACTAGATCGGCTGTCTAATTTGAGATTGTTGTTCTGTTCATGTGATTTAATATACATCCATAAAATATTAACACAAAAGATGCTAATTAAGATGCTGAACTACAGTATTATTGTCCTACAAAGAACACTTCAACAAGATTTGAGTCCCTAATAATCCTCAATTTGAAAACCATATGGGAGTGTATTTTGAGTATGGTGGGCTTGCTCTATTCCTTGACTACAGCTGGCTGTTAATTATTTTGTCTATCAGTCACCTCAATGATCTCACCTCACTGGTTTGTCTGGAAACAAAGTTCATAAAAAAATGACAAAACCTCAAATTATGAACCCCTACTCTTAAGCTACACTACTGACTTTGCTCAAACTACTAAACTCCTTTTGCCAAGTTACATTCTTAACTCCTTCCACAGCCTGTCTGAACATATTTGATAACCAAAGTTCACTGATTCTATTTCCAAATTATTCCTATGTGTTTATCATCTCTGTCCTTGAGGCATTTCCTTTGCCCTGGATCTTTGTCACAATTCTTATCTAACCTCTTGGCCTATCAATTCCCTCCTAACCCACCTCTTTTTGTTTGTTTGTTTAATTTTTTTATTTATTTTTTGTTTATATATGATAGCAGAATGCATTACAATTCTTATTACACATATAGAGCACAACTTTTCACATCTCTCATTGTATACACAGTATATTCACACCAATTTGTGTCTTCATCTCTCTTATTTTCTTCAATGATTCCAGAATATTCATTTTGAAATGCATATATGACCATAATGATTAGCATTACATCAGACTTCCTAGTTTAATGCACAAGATCATTTATCACTAACTTGCTTTCAACCTAATTTAATCTTTTGCTTCATCCTCACACACAAACTAAGTTCTAGTCATGTGTATGTTCATTCTTGAATATCCCATACTCTTCCATAGCACATGGCCTATGCACATATTCTTTTCTAATGTACAGTTACTTTTCTGACTTTACCTAGCCTGCTCTTCCTGAGGTAGCTCCTCCTCTAAAGTTTTCCTTAGTCCCCAAGTCAGAAATAAACTCCATGTCTCTATTCATACTGTTCGTCTCTTTCCTACCTATCACATGGTTGTAATCATTAATGTACTTTTCTTCCTCTCTCAATTTTGTGTTGGTGAATTTGACTGATTTCTTCTTTCTTTTCTCCCCGTTTTACTTTTATTTTTGAGATGCAGTTTCGTTATGTTGCCCTTGCTGGCCTTGAAATGAAATGCTCAAATGATCCTCCCACCTCAGCTTCCTGATTAGCAGGGACTACAAGTATATGCCATCATGCCCCACTCAATGAATTGGATATTATAAAAATTTAGCTAGGTTCAATGGTGAATGTCTATAATCCCAGCAAGTGGGAAGGATGAGACAGGAAAATTATAAGTTCAAAGTCAGTCTCAGCAACTTAGTAAGACCTTCAGCAACTTGGAGAGATAGAGACCTTGTCCCCAAATAAAAAGAATCAAAAGGGCTGGGGATGTAGCTCAGTGGTAAAGTGACCCTGGGTTCAACCCCCAGTACTACCTCCAACCCACCCACTTACCCCCCCCCCAAAAAAATTGTTTTTTTTCAGAATTTTGCTTTTTGAAAGACACAGTAAAGAAAATGAAAGGGCAGTCACAGATTGGGATGAAATATTTGCACACCATATTTACTGATACATGCTTGAATCCAGAATTTATAAAGGATGCTTATGAGTCAGTAAAAATAAAGCAAAATAAAAATAATTAAAAATAAGCAAAATATTGGATACTCCACCAAAGATGATGTGAGTTTGGTAAACAAGCACTTGAAAAGATGTTCAACATCATTAACCATTAGGGAAATACACACCAAAACCGCAATAAACAACTACTACCCACCTATTAAATGGCTAAAATTAAAAAGAAAGACCCTATCAACTTCCAGTAAAGATGTAGATCCCAACTCTTCTGGTACGAATGCAAATGATAGAGCCACTTTGGAAAATAGTTTCAAAAACTATTTTTAACTTAAGTTTCTTAAAACATTAAATATACACCTACCATACTCAGCCATTTTACTCTGATGTATTCCCCAAATAAATGAAAAAGTGTGTGCCTGGAAATACTTGTACATTAATGTTCAAAGCAGCATTACCAGAAAATAGAAACAACCCAAATGTCCATTGTGATGGTTTGGAAGTGAGCTATCAATCAAAAACTCCTACATTAGCTCAGGAATATCTAGAGCTGAAATGATTGAATTATGAGAGCTATAACCTAATCAGTATATCCTACTTTAAATAGACAAGCTGTGTAGTAACTGTGGGCACATGGGTGCAGCTGAAGGGATGGTTCACTGAAAGTCTGCCTAGTCCCTTACCCTTCTCCTTTCACTATCTCTGCTTCCCAGCCATCATGTGGTGATCAACACTCTTCTGCCATGCCTTTGTGCCATGATGTTCTGCCTTACCTTGGACCCAGAGCAATGGACTTGGCCAACTACGGATTAAGCCTCTGAACCCATGGCTAAAATATATTTTTTCTACTCTAGTTTGTTCTTGTTAGAAATTTTGGTCACAGTAATTCAAAGCTGACTAACACAACCATATATTTTGTGGTATATTCTTATAAAAGAATACTACTCAGAAATAAAATAAAAAAGAGATGAATTATTAATGTTTATACAAGGTGGAAGTACTTCCAGACTTACACCTTGTATAAGCAGACTGAATGAAGAAACCAGAGAAAGGTACACAGTGCTTGATTCCATCAATGTAAAATTCTACAAGATATAAGCTAATATGTAATGACAAAAAATAAAACAGAGAAGGGGTGACAAAGGAGTAGGATTTCTAAAGGACACAAGGAAACTTTTTCTGGCATGAATACATTCATTATTTTGATGAAGGCTATTGTTTCAAAAATATACCATATATCCAATTTTGTAAAACTGTACAGTTTATGGATGTCAATTATACCTCAATAAGTTATTTAAAAATAATGAAAATCTTCTACTCATTCTTCACCTTTTTCAGGGAATCTTTATCAATCTTTTTGTCCTATTAGATAGAATTCTTCTACGCACACTTCTGTAATTCATATTATCTAACCAAACTATATTGTTTCTTTGACTTACCTGACTGATAACCTCACGAAAATAAAGGGAAATAAAATTTTATAATTTTATAGTTATACATTTAATAATTATTAATATATTTTTATATTGACATGTAGTTGGAATTATAACACTGTGGACATACTGAGTTATTAATTTCACCCAGTTCTTTTTATTTTTGCAAACATGGCTACTAGAAAAATTTTAAATCACCTACATTACTTGACTTTTATTTTGGTGTTTGATTTTTAGTTTGTTTTATAGTACTGGAGATTGAACCCAGGGCCTTGAACACGTGAGCCAAGCACTTTACCACTGAGCTATATCCTCATCCTGGCTTGCATCTGTTGATAAATTATATTTTTGTTGGACAGCACTGGCATAGAGAATGACACTTTTGTCTACTGTCTGATCTGTTGTCATTTCAGAGGAAGATTTTCTTTATTCATAGGTTAGAATTTTATGTTTTTGTTATTCTATTTTGAACAGAGGAGTAAAATAAGAAACTATGCCCAATTTTTAATAATAGATGTCACTGAATTTTAAAGTGTTAGAAGGATAATGCTGTGTTTGGGAACCAATACAAAGGGGCTTATCCATGCTGGTATTATAAGAGAGAAGAAGACATGAACGTAGAGCCAAACTGTTTTGTTTATTTGTTTGTTTGTTGTTGTTTTTCCCCTGCAAAAGCTTGAGAAAAGGAAAGTCTGAGCTCCAGGACTCATAAAAATGTAAGGGAAAGAATCAGAATGAGCCCTGGTAAGTTAGTGGCACACTAGGCTCAGGACAGAGAAGACTGCTACAATATAACTCAGCAGAAAACGTTTAACTTTAATAAGAAGTAATGTCTGATATTCAGATTCAAGTTGTTTCCCTGTTTGTACTTAAATTACTTATTTATTATCTACAAGCCTTTGGTACTAATCTGTTAGGCATACACACTGAGAAACTACAGATGGAGAATCCCCGCTCAGACATTTTTAAGTTTCTCCCCTACCTCTAATTCCAATTTCAGATCTAATATTTAATGAGAAAAAAATTTTATTTAGCTATAGGCTCTAAATAGATGTTTACAAAACATTATTTTGAGCTTGGGAGATTTAGGGGCAGAAATGATGAAATCTACAGAAGATCACCTGAGACTTAAAGTTACATTACTTCACTTAAATGAGTTTTTATACATTTAGGAAATAAGTAATTAGGGTATGGAAATTTTTTAAATGATAATATGTATAGGTTTGAAACCATTTAGATCTCTCCCACTTCTTCCTCCCATTAGTGCCTATTAAGGAAACTTTGATGAAACCCTAGGTCAGAACCAAGGGTGTCCAGCTATGTCCTATTTATTCTTTCAACATTAAACTGCAATTTAAAGAGAAGAAATGGAAAAACTGCAGAAAGAGAAAGATGAATTCACTCAGGAGTTTCTGAAAAAAAATATGGAATTACCTGATAGTGCTATGCCACAGTTGATTCTTTAATTCCTCTCTAGCTGTTTTTTTTTTGTTGTTGTTTGTTTGTTTGTTTGTTTGTTGATGGTACTAGAGATCAAACCAGGCCCTCATGCATGCTAGACAAGCAATTTGTCACTGAACTATATCCCCATCCTTAGCTCTACTTTATAATTATTGCTTCTAAAGCCATGTTTGAAAATGAGGAGGAACAATGGCTAGCAAAAACAATATAATTATCATAATAATCAAAGCCTAAATATAGTCTCTTTATCAACTTGGGTTTTGTAATCTATTTCCTTGCCACATTGATCCTTACCTAATTTACAGCCACGGTTTTTAATGTTGTGTTCATAGATGACTTCAAGGGAATCTGTGAATACTCTGAAACATATATGATGTATACTATTTTTTTTTTTAAGAAGGGCAGTCAGGGCTCTTTTTGTTTTCTTATAAGGAGGAAGCCCATATTTTCTTTTAGATTATTAAAAGAGATTTGTGACCTAAAACTAATTTAACAACCATTGCTCTGAAATATATTTTGAATAAACTGTAATTTTAAAGGTCCTATTCTCTCTTAAGACAATAACTCAAGGTTGTATTATATGTGAACTATTAGGTTAAGGATTTTCAAATATAAAGAATAATAAGGTCACTAGTATTGGGAAAGAACATCTGTGAGCATGTTTGCTTAAGATCCTCTCTAAGAAGCTTTTAAAACATTATTCTTGCTGTCTATGATATTCTCTTCCATAAAAGTCTGTAGCAATTTTATTCCCTTGAAAAATTTTATTATAAAGTTTAAGATTTAATTTTATATTGTCATACATATTTCAGTGGTCAGTTAGTTTTTTTGTTTGTTTGTTTTTGTTTTTGTTTTGTTTTGATAAAATCCTTCCTCCTCAAATAAATACAGATATTTATGCCACAGTGGCTAATAGCTCAGGCTTTACAATCAGAATACTTCTACTATTCTGGCTATGTGACCACGGCAAACAGTACCTTGAATCCTGTATTTTCTCTGCTTAAAAAGAGATATAATAATCAAATCTAATCCATAATATTTCTATAAAAATTAAGAGGACATAAAACACTTCATGCAATGCCTATACAATAAATTCATTCATTCAGTAAACATAAAACTTTTTAAATTATTCTCATTAGAAATTATGGTTATAACAAAGACTCTATAAAAGATGAAAATGAATTTAAAGTTACTAGTTTTAAATTCATATTAAGGAAAGAAATTTTAATACATGAAGAGGGCCAAGCCTTAAGTAAGTCTGAAGCAACATGGATGACATGGAAGTACAGAAGATCCTGCCTCAAAAAAGGAGTCAGAGACAGAAACTGAGGGGTTCTGAGAGATGAGTTACCTACAGAATTTCAAACCAGCCACAGGCTTTTAAAAGAGAGGGAATGACCAGGTTGTATCAATAAAACCAGGATTTCACCACAAGTGAATGTAGACCAAATGGCTAAAGGAAATAACAGTTTTGCTATGTGTCTAGAGAGCACTCCCCAAAAGTCTAGCTAGAAAATTTCCAACCCTTTAAAAGAGATTTGTGACCTAAAACTAATTTAACAACCATAATGTAGCCTAGCCAGCCTGAAAGTGAAAGGGGTAGGGCTGTCATCAACACCTGACAAACTGTATACTTCAGAATAATTAAGAATAAAATGATCATGAATTGCATGTCTGCTTATAACTCTAATAGCAATTTTCTAAGAAAGTCATTTTTGCCACATGGCTGACTACTATTAGGATTTGGGTAATTAACCATTAAAAGAGGTTACAGAAAGGATTGGGAAAAGACAAGGCTAAGTTCCAAGGCTTAATTTATCAAGAAGAAATCCCTTATCTTCAGCATCATGCTGAATATAAGCAGACGTTGAAGAAGAATAGTCTTCTATTCAAGTTATTCTGGACTGTTAAAATCATTGCCCTTAATATCTGATAGCACATAGACTGGTAGATATCCCAGAATTCAGGAAATCATTAAGCAAATAACTGGAAGCTTTTCAGAAAAAATTTCCTTTCAAAATGTACCTTCATAACAAAAAATTAAAGTAGGGGACAAATGAACCAAGTACTCAATTTGTCATAATATCTAATATTTACTGAGTGTCCTTCAGCTATCAGTCTCTAGATAAAACCCTTTGAGATAGGCATCATCGCTATCATCATTTTATAGTTTATAATTAAAAAAAAGATATAAAGAGGTAAGTATGTTGCCCACCCCTACACAGACTTTGTGTATTCCTATGGGGCTTGGCTTATCCTCAGGCAATCTGGCTCCTAAGGCAAGTTTCTAACCATGCCATTAAACTAGTTCTGTTTTTCGTTTGTTTGTTTGTTTTTGAGAGAGAGAGAATTTTTTAATATTTATTTTTTTAGTTTTTGGCAGACACACATCTTTGTTTCTATGTGGTGCTGGGGATCGAACCCTGGCCACATGCATGCACACTACTGCTTGAGCCACATCCCCAGCCCCTAAACTGGTTCTTAACAGAGATTTTTTTATAGAAAGATTCACTACTATGTGAATTCCAATAAAAAGGAATGATCCTGTAGTGTGGTGAATGTGGTTTAATTTAAATGATAAAGGCAATTGAGAGAATACTGGCTACTTCTTTAGGATTTTTTTTAAACAGAGATTTGTTTTTTAATTGAAAAGTAATTTATGCTAAATTACAGAAACATTTTATAATTCAACAATGTATTAAGAAAAAACATACTTATTTTGACACTACAGATGACTTAAAGATTTTGTACATTTTCTTCTATTTCAAGGAAGATACATACATGTATAGCAACATATTTTATATGCTGATATGCTCTACATCCTATATTACTTCATATTCTATGTGTTGGCTACTGTTTTTATTAAATTTAATTACTAAACTTCCTATGTAAGAAAATATCTGTATATGAAATATCATATGATTTTTACTGATTTTATAAGATCTCATTGCATGCTTATTCCTTAATTTAAGTTACCCAGTTATTCTAAGGAGAGGGTCATATCTGCACAGGCAGATAGAAGAAATTCGGGGTTTATTTTTCACCCTCATCATTCTGATTTGTTTTAACCAATCTATTTATTTTGAAATTTTAAACGATTTAATGGAGGACACCCCTGCCCCCCACCCCCACTTTGGAAAATATGGGCTAAATGAGAGGTTGGAAAGTGATGATTTAATCAATATACTTACTGTTAGACATTTGGTATATTTAAATGGACACACACTATACACAAATACACACACACACACAAAAAAATCCTTTTCAGGGTTTTCATTAGATTAAGGATAAATTCCAAGAAGAGTAATTGCTGGGCTAAAGGATGTGAAAATTTGTAGTAGTCTTGATACAAATTGCTGGACTGGCAGAAAACTTGCAAGAGTTTATCTTTTCACCAACACTGTATGAGATGGCTCATTATCTCATATGTGGGTATAATAATTTTGAACATTAAATTGTATATCATTTTGGCTTCTTACTTATCTTCATATACCATTGGTCAAACACTGATCCTGTCAGAACAGAGGAAAAAAAAATTCCACTTCATTGCTTGGTTAGGATTCATTTGTGACCATAACAACAGGTACCATTCTCTAATGTCAAACTCTCCACATGTGGTCTAGCCTGCTTTCAAATTCACTACCATTACCTTAACCTTCAAAACAACTTTGTATGGTTATTCTTCTTTTTTAAATCAGATAAACTAGGCTTGGAGACGCTGGCGAGACTAGACCCAACTCTCAAGGACGAGTTCATAAGTGACTGGGTTGGAGCTGGGATCTCACACTGGGGTAACTCACCACCTAGTTAAGGCGGTGGAAGGGAAGGCAGCTTAAGCAAAACCAAGACCAAGCAAAAACCAAGCAACTGTTTTTGCTTGAAGTTTCAATATATGGAACTTCTTAGCTGCCAGAGGTGTATGTTAAAACTTGTAACCAGTTTTTCCTAGTCTTAGAGACCACTGCCAGAGCCTGGGAAAGGAGGCTGCTCAGCTGAAAACTGAGTCAAACGGTGGATATTTTTTCCCCTTTGCAAAAGGAAATGGTCTGAGAGCGGGTAAACCAAGAGCGACTTATTCTTAAGTCACACAAAAACAGAGCGGACAAACTTCATGAAGTCTAGGTTCCCAGCGGCACCAAAGTCTGCAAGCCCATACTCACGGGAGCGCGCTTCCGAGCTCCAGGTTGGCTGGGAAAGGACGCCACGGTCAAGCGCGTACCCGGAGCACCCCCGCCCCTCCGGACGCGCTCTGCGCAGGCGCAGGAGCAGGTTGCCGCAGCTCCCGGCTCAGCTGAGGCCTTCGCTGTCCGCCCCTCCCCCGCCCATCTTGGCGGCTGCCGGACGCTCTAGGCCCTTCGCTCCCACCCCTCTAGCAACTGGGACTGCGGACTCCGTGACCCTGTCCTCGGGCCTATCCGGCCCGGAGCAGCCCGGAACTGCGCAGCGCCCCGCGTGCCGGTGAGCGACCCCGGACGTGCAGCGCCCAGGCCCCCTTCCTTTGCGGGGCCCAGCTGCGCGCCTCGCCAAGAGCCGGGCCTGTCAAGCAGGTGGAGGAGGGGAGGCTGCGGGGAAGCAGGGCCGCCGGATGTCGCGGCGCCGCGCTGGGCTAGTGATGAAGGTGTTGTCACCTCCTTTTACCCCGCACTCAGCCTCCTGCCAGGGAGCTCCCGGCTTTGTCCACTCCTGGCGGACAAAGGAGTCCAGGCCCCCACACCTCGAACGGCCAGGTGGCCCTTGTTTTTTTTCTGTTCTTGAAACGGTTTTCTTTTCTTGCACACTTGCCTGGATCTTACGTTTAACCTTTACAGAGTAGCCTATGTCCTGGGTTTTGTGTATGGAGCTTTTTGAAAGGTGCTGATTTTCTTCGTTTTCGTGCCCTTTTGGAACTATAACCAGTTTATGCACAGAAAGATCACGATCTATTTAAATTGGAGTGTTGTATTCATCTTTTCCCCCCTCTCTCGAAACAGAACCTGAGAACCATGTTGGTTTTTTCAGCAAGAGACTGCGATAAAAAATATTGAGCAGGAGGAAGGGAGAAAGGGGTCTAGCATTCCTTACGAAGCCAATAGATCTCCAAGAATAAAGTGGTTAAATTTGTCAATGTTGTGAAGAAAATGTAGTAGGCAAGGCAGGGATTCTTAATACCTGGCAAAGTCTGGGCGATTGTCCAAACACCTGCCTAAAGAAGAATCAATCAAGGTGGTGGTTACATTAGAATAGAAAACAGGCCAGGACCAAAAGCCACTTGGCTTGTCCTCTGAGTCATTTCCCCTAAGGCTTTCCAATAGGGTGCACCTTCCACCCGTGGTGTGTTGACAACCCAGAAAGGGTGCACCTGAAAGCTTGTTTTTGAGGCTGATCCCAGTTCTGGTAGTTCCAAGACTCCAAGGTCACAGTGGGTGAGGACAGTGATGATTAGCATTCACCCCTGAACCACCTGTGGCTGGCAAGTGCGGTTTGGCCCTCACTTAATGTCAGTGAGCCAGATTAATACTTTTTTTGTTGTTTTTAAGGAAGCATGAGTCATTTATGTTTTGGAATTTATGTGGACAGTGTGTACATATTTTTTAATAATGAAAAAATATTTTTATTCCATTTTCTACAATTTTAAGCTTGTATTCAACTTGTATGATTTCTTCATCCTGCTCCTTGCATTATGAGTAATTTCAACAAATATGTGGTATACCAATTTTAGAAAGCAAATTTTTTTTCATACTGTGGGGTAATTTGAATTAATAAGTTTTCCTTATTCAAATAAATGAGAATTTTTAAAAGAAATATATGTATGAATGTCTATAATAATCTGTACCTGATCAAATTTAGTCAGAGTGGAATTGTGTTATTTTTTAAGTTTGCTTTCCCCTTTTATTTTTTTTTCTCAAAATATCATCAGGTTGTATTAGGTGACTTTCAAAATTCTTTTTAGCCTTGAAATTGTATAAGCTTACTGCAATGTTACTGCAGACGTTTTTTGGAGAGGTCCTAATAATTATTTATTTTTATTTGGCTTTTGAATTCATATTTTATTTTTTCCATGTTATTTTGATACTGTTATCCTAAAATTTTGAAGTTAATGTTCTCAATTTTGCTCCTTGTATTGGTAATTTATATTTAGTATTTTAGAATTTTAAATTTATGATATTAACAGCCAAGTGTTGAACAAAAGAAGAATATCTATGATTTGGAATTTTTTTTTTTTGAGTATTCTCAATAAGAAATTTAACAATGGAAGCAAAGATTTCTCAGTAGTGTGAATTTTAAATGAGTAAAAAGTACTACTTTGAAATTACCTAGTGATACCTATAATAACTAGTTTCATTTCTCTAAAGCAGCTTTGGCCTTTAGTGCCAACTGGTTTGAAGGTAGAATGTGTCTTTGCTTTGTTCTAAGAAAAGGTAGGATGTGTCTTTGCTTTATTTAAGAAGAAAAACAGGCCAGGACCAAAAGCCACTTGGCTTGTCCTCTGAGTCATTTCCCCTAAGGCTTTCCAATAGGGTAGACTTTTTTTTTTTCTACATTTCTGAGGGCTGGGGAATATGGCTAAGTAGTAGAGTGCTTGCCTAGCTTGCCCAAGATCCTGTGTTCTTTCCCCAGTAGCATGAAGAACTCTTTTGGACTCTAGTAAATGTTTTCCTTGTTTCAGACATTATTTTGATTGGGTTTAATTCTAATATGAAAAGTAGTTTGAACTTTCTCTTCAAGTTTCTTCTGAAGTAATTAGATTAGCATAAATATCTCATAGAGTTTAAGTGTACTTTTTTCCCCCTGAGGTTTACTGTAAGATTTTTCTTTTTCATTAGACATGGGAAAGTCTCTTTCTCATTTGCCTTTGCATACAAGTAAAGAAGATTCTTATGATGGAATCACATCGACTGAAAACATGAGAAATGGACTGGTTAATAATGAAGTCCATAATGAAGATGGAAGAAATGGAGATGTCTCTCAGTTTCCATATGTGGAATTTACAGGAAGAGATAGTGTCACTTGTCCCACTTGTCAAGGAACAGGAAGAATTCCTAGGGGTATGTGTTGTTATATGATTTTTCCTTTAAAGAATGATTTTAGGCATTTGCTTGAATATTATAGAACCTCTGGGTCTAAGCAACTCAATTTTAAAAGCTTCAAAATTAAAGTTAAAACTGCTTATCAGTTTTCCAGTCAAAAGGACACAGTGAAAAAAATATATATATGAAGGTTCCTAAAACACTCATGAAAATGATTTCACTTGTCCAGTAGTTTTTCTTTCCTGCTTTCTATTATAGCAGTATGCATTGTCATTTCACTGAAAAGTTTATAGTGCTGTTTGCCATCTTTAGAGGTCATATTGTAATTGCCTTGAAACATCGGCTTATTGGAAACAATTTAAGTAATTTGGTGATCCAACATTTGTAATTTCATTACTTACTACTAAAGAATAGTAGTAAGTTGCCCATGTCCTAGTTAGCTATTTCCTAAAGGGAATTTCAAGGTATATGAAGTTGAGTGAAGTAGAGGAAAAAATTCAGTTTGTGGTGTACCATAGGCAAAGTCAGAGGGAAATGTGCTCATTGTAGACTATTTTAGTTGCTGTGGAATAATTAAAAATAATAAAGTCACTTTGGGCTGTTTTTGTTCTCTGTGTGGTAAGTAGACATGTGACCTTGGAGAGACACTGAAAGAAAGACAGATTAACAGTAGAAGTTATACCATAGTGTCTGAGAAATGTCTTGAGTTAGAGGTGAAATAGTTTACATTTGCATTGGCCAGTGAATACAATGGTTTTATCTTTGTGGGAATAATAGCTAGTTGAGAATAAAAGAATTTGTATGTGAAGAAATTAATGCACAAGAGATGGGGGGATGCTGTTTGAGCAATCTAGTTATGTTTTTGAGATGTGACCAATTTTGGCAGCTCAGCTGTAGTTTGGAAAGTCATCAAGCATGGCTCTAAATTTTTTCATCTGAGCAACAGAGAGAATGGAGTAGCAGTTTATTATAGCAGAGAAAAGAAGAGTTGTGTATATTTGTCAGAACACGGATTAGGTGATCAGTTTTGGACATATGTGCTTGCAGATGCCTATTTGACATCAAAGTAATTACTTTTAATAAGCAGTTTTTACAAGGATCTAGAATTCAAGTGCAAGAACGAGCCTTCATCAGTGTGGATAGAAAAAAGAAAGGATCCTAGCAATGAAACCTGGGACATTGCAGCATTTTGAGATCAGTGACATGAGAAAGAATTTGTCAAGGTACACCAGGAAAGAGCATCTATAGTGGGAGGAGGAAGTTCCTGTGTCTGTGGTGTCCTGAAAGATAAGTGAACAAAGTGGACCAAGGAGGAAAGAGTGGTCAACTGTTAATGTTATCAAGTCATCAAGTTATATGAGGACTGAGAACTGACCATTGGATTACTGATATGGAGGCCCCTGGAGAGCTTTAAAAGAGCAGTTTGTAAAAGCATATGTAATATGTGTAGAGTGGAATCAAGAGCATATAGGAAAAGTTATGTGGAGAGAAAATTTGTTTGTTTATTTTTGAGAAGTTTTGCTCTATAGAAAAGCAGAATAGAGAAGTAATAACTGGAGAAGGTTATGAAGTTAGGAGTTGAATTGTTTTTTAAAGATAGATGAATAGTGGATGTTTGTATGCAGATGAAAGTGACCCATAGAGAAAATACTGGCAATGCAAGAGATGAGAGAAGTATTGGAACAGTGTTCCTAAATAAATAAAAGTGATGAGAATCTAGTGCACAAGTGTAGAGGCTATTTTTATAGGAGAATATAGGAAGCTTATTCTTAGTAATAAAAGAGAAAGTTGTGTTTGGACTTACAAAACAAGTAGTGGGTAGATATTGCTAAATCAAAATTTTAAGGCGAGAGGTCTCTGAAATAAAGGATTTATTCAACAGTTATAGATTCTCCCAACGGTAAAAGGACCTGTTCTGGGACAAATTCCCCAAGCCACCAGCAGCATGGATATATAGCAGTCAAAAAAAAAAAAAAAGTATATTGGACCATAGGGCCAAGGTGTTTTATAATAAAATTTTGGGAGAAGAGACATAAAATTATTTATGTTGAATCTATATTAGCTGTAGATTTGAGGTCAGGAAAACATAAAGCAGGCAAAATCTTGGGATAGGATGATAATCTAAAAAGAGAATTTTTTACTACTTTATGGTTGGATAGTTCCTAAAGCAGAATGAAATGTGGCCTTGATAGATAATCTTCACCATAAGGAAAGGAATGTAGAAAGGTTTTTGTTGTTGATTTAGCTTGATTCTGTGAATTAATGTGAACTTCTCTTATTTTTTTTCTCTTCATTCTCTGGCCTGTGACTTAATTTAGGGCATCTCAGAATTCTTATCAATATGGTAATAGAGGCTTGTGAAAATTCTGTTCTATTTACATATCATGAATCAAGAATAACGATGAGAGAGAAAATATTAAAGATTTGACTAAAGTTGAAATTATGAAATTGTGCTTTAAAAAAGTTGTATTGAGGGTGTGAATTAGGGAAATACAGTATTAATTAATAAAAGTTTACACACACACACACACACACACACACACACACACACACACACAAAGACTCTGACTTGGTTATCTGAATGACAGCAGAAAAACATGTTGCTATCTCTCTTTCCTGAAACCTCTTTTGCTTTAGAGGTTCTTGTACTATTCCACTTGAAAATGAAAATGGATATATTCTAAGTCTCAAGCTTTATGAGGTCACTGGTCTCATTAATAATTTCAAGTGGTCCTTAATGATACTAAGAATCATACTATATTGCTCTCATTTCTTTTCTTTTTATTCTCAAGTCTGTGACTATATTTCCCTAATATATGATTTTCAGTCATTGGGTTCATTTTGACATAAATATACATGTATGAAATTTAATTTGTTCCATTTTAGTCCCTGTTGCTTCCTCTTCCCTTTACTCTTCCTGTACTCTACTGGTCTTGCTTCTATTTAGTTATGTATTTATGTTTAATTGTTGCTTTATAAATATACATAAAGGTGGCATTTGCTGTGGCATATTTATACTTGCACATAGTATAATTTTGTCAAATTCATTCCACTTTTTCTTTTTCTCAACTCTCCTCCTTTCTCTGCAGTCTCTGTCTTCCACTGGTTTTCCTTCTATACTTATGGTATCTGATCTCTCCTATTTTTCCCCCTTGCTTTGTTCTAGATTCTGCATGTGAGAGAGATAACATTCAACCCTTGACTTCTGAGTCTGGCTTATTTCACTTAGTTTGATGTTCTCCATTTCCATCCATTGATAAATGCCATAATTTCATTCTTCTTTATGGCTAAGAAAATATCTACTGTATGTGTATATATATATATATATATATATATACACACACACCTACATATATATACACACACCTACATATACAGTAGAGATTTTCTTAGCCATAAAGAAGAATGAAACTATATATATATATATATATATATATATATATATATATATATATATATATATATATATATAAAATCACATTTTCTTAATCCATTCATCTATTGGAGGGCACCTAGGCTGGTTTCATAACTTGGCTATTGTGAATTACACTACCATAAATACTGATGTGGCTTTATCACTATACTATGTCACCAAATCAGTCTTAATGGGAAACAGTGGAGTTGAGGGAAGGCCTGGTAAATTCTGATCATTTGAAAGCTAGGACTTTTTAGATTTTTTTCAGTGGATAAAAGAGTAACAGAGCCTTCATTATTATATATTTTTATTAGCTAAATATCTAACGTGAAAAAGCATGGTACACTTTCGCTGTATACTTTTTTGAAAATTTGGACAACTGTTGACTAAGAAATGAGATGAGAGCCAAATGGTATTCTGGTCTTTCCAAATCAGATTATAATGGAGTATCACTATTTTTATTTAATCATGTTAATAAATCTCTAAATCTGCTTTTACTTTAAGGGCAAGAAAACCAGTTGGTGGCATTGATTCCATATAGTGATCAGAGATTAAGGCCAAGAAGAACGTAAGTGCTTATGAGAAAATGTCAATACTTTCTGTTTTTTTTATCTTTTTATTTTCAATTTATGTATAAGTAATTACTCTAAGACTGCTAAGAGGAAAGATGTTATTACTTGTAAAGTTATTCCATCATATGCTTCATGTCATTGAATACAAAAGGATTCCTATCTGGGCAAGGTCTGAAAAGAAGCATGGTATCTCCATATTCTCAAGTCTCTTATTAAATCAGATTTAGAATAATAGTAGGAAACACATACACATCCTTTTTATCTAAAAATGGGTAATAAGGTGTTCCTATCAACTACAAATAAAAATTGGTATTCAAACTATGGTGATGACAAGGAACCAAACATGCTTAGTAGCTATGTGGCAGTTGTAAAAGGAAATGAAAGGGAGTTCCTAAGAATCCTGATGTACAGAGTAAATACTTGATACTTGCCCCCAAAGAAAAGAACCCGACTCAGAATACTTTCAAAAATAACTTGTTAAAATGAGAACACTGTACATGCTCTAATTTGGAGAGAGTTCAAAAATGCCATAGAGGTCTTGAGAAAATCATAAGGTACTAGACCATCCTCAGTCCTCCAAAACCTTAGATGACCTCAACAGAAACTCTTATGAAAGGAAAGATATACATTCTAAGGAAAAGGGAGGAAAAAAAAACATACACACACACACACACACACACACACACACATGTTGGGGTTGGGATCCACTTAATGCTGGGCAGGAACTAAGAATAAGAGAAAGATTTCAAATACTAGGGAGTGAATCATAGATCTATGGAGGTGAATATGCATGGAAGCCATCTGTTTAATGGAGATGAACCCTTGAGCAGTGAACCTAGAACCCTGTCCTATCTCCATCTCCCTACATGAAACATTTTTTTACAACTACAAAAAATTTTCTTATTTAAATTTGAACAACATGGATGGAACCCCCCAAATTGCTAACAGGTAGTAAAAGCTTGTGAAAAAGATGAGAACTTAATATAAATAGTACTATAAAAATTAAGGAAAATATAGCAGCTAAGTGACAGAACTGTCTAAGTCAGAAATTAAAAAGCTCATAAATGTGATAACTAAACAGTAGGAGAATGTGAACCATATAGACCCTTTAAAACAATTAGAAAGATATGTTTCCCCCCAAAAAACTAGAAGAACAAAAGTGCAAAAAGATATTCTAAATAGTGAAGTAAGGGAAATTGAGAATAAACAGGGGTAAATGAAAGCATATAGACAAATTAATGAGAAAGATTTGAGAAAAAAATTACATAGAATATAAAGAATATTGAACATGCATGTCATTAGAGCTCCTAAAAAGAAGAAAATCAAAGAAATACAACTGAACAAATAACTAAAGATTTAATTCAGGAAAACATTCCAAAGCAAAAGAAGACATGACCCTACATATTAAAAAGACATGCCACCATCCTAAAAATAATTCAGATTAATAAAGTTTTTAGATTTTAAAGATTAAAAAAAAGGGCAAAAATCTCTTTTAACATTCAGGCAAAATGATCAATTAATTCATTAAGAGTACAACCAAATTGACACATTACTTCTTGATGACAGTGTTTTGAATAAATAAGCTGAAGCATAGCACATTTAGTAATTATGGAAATAAAATGAACCAAGAATTTTACCAACAGTCAATCTGACCATTTATTATAAAATTTATGTGACATATGAGGATGTAAACAATTTGGGTTAAAGCATTTATAACCTGAGAGTGGGAATATTTTTCCAACTATGATTTAGAGTCCAGAAGTGATGAAAGAAAGATAAATAAATTTTAAACAGTGTAGATAAACTTTTACAAGTTGAAAACAAAATGTTAATTAAAGTTAAAACACAAATGGCAAACTAGGAAGTAATGTCTGCAAATCATCCACAGAGTTTTAAAATTTGAGAAAAGGGCCAGTTACCAAAAGAAAAAAGAACAGAAGCTATGAACAGCTATTTCACAAAAAAAGAAATGCAGATGACCTTTAAATTAAAAAAAAATGTTCAATCTTATTCATAAAAGAAATGCAAATTAAAACTACACTGAGACACTATTTGTATCAGATTGGCAAAAGTACAAAATTTTGTCAACATATTTTGTTGGCAACACTAAGGGAAAACACATATACTCATCCCTTCTAGTGAATGGGAATTTGGCATTATCTAGCAAAATTACTTATGCATTTACTCTTGGGCTCCTGGAAAAATTTATTCTATGGATAGTTGTCAAATATAGTATATGGCATTTGCACAAATTATTCAATATGCCAAGTGTAATAGAAACAACAAAAGTAGCCAATAATAGAGAACTAGTAAATTATGCTACATTTACACAGTATTAGAATGGAAAAAAGGGAGAACTGTGTAAAATCCAGAACAAATTTTTATTTGATAACACATATACATTTGCTGTCTGAGGAGGCCTCAGGGAGCCAGTGTGCCTTTTGACTTGCACAGCCACATTTCTGGATGTCTGTGACTTCTGCACCAATGTCCAGCCCTCAGTAAGTCTTCATGCCCCCAGAGTAAGCTAATTCTTCCTTCTTTGGTTCCTGCAATTGAATCCAGTGGTCTTAATCACTGAACCACATCCCAGCCCTTGGAGACAGTCTGGCTAAATTGTCTAGGCTCGCCTACTATTGCTTCAGTCCTCTGGGGATTACAGGCTTGAGCACTGCCCACCCTGGCCTCAGCTAATTGTTCACATGAAGATAAGACTAGCATATTGAGTTGCCAGTGGGGGTAGAGAACCCTGGTCTCATGGACCCTATTAAGCTACTAGGAAGCCCACTAAAGAGGACATGCAGGGGTGAAATGGGAATGTGGTTTCCCCTAGAAGCATTATTACTGGGTACCCCTAACTCTAGCCTATTTTCAATATGCCTAATTTCTAGTGGCCAGTGGGTTTGACATTCATGTTCCAATTGGGGAAATGTCCAAACCTAACCCTCCCTCAGCTACAGAGGGAATTCAGAGATTTACAGACTTTTCAGTGTTGTGTGGGTTCCCTGTGCCTTTGATTCCCCCTTTCCAAAGGGCCCCCAGGGGAGACTGGGGGTGTGGGGAACTGCCAGAGGCTTAGCCATTGTTGAAATCTGCTTGGGAAGGTGGCTCCCTGTACTGGACATCCTCTGACCTGGGCCAAGTAGTTGGCATTGCAGGCAGGAGCTACAACCCAGCTGAACATTGTCTTTAATAAACTGTTTTCTTGGAAAAAAAAAAACATGCATTGATAAATGAAAAATGATAAAATTGGTTTACCTATTCACTTTGAAGAATGAGCAGGTAAGCAAATAAAATCTGTGTGTGTGTGTGTGTGTGTGTGTGTGTGTGAGTGGGTGTTGTTTGACCTTTGGAATTATGTACATATGTATATTACATGTATGCATACATATTTATAGTTATCTATTATTTGCATATATATAGTATATATGTGTATCTACATATTGTACATTAAAGTTAAAACACATAACTTGAAATCATTGTATTTCTTGGGAAGAGGGAGTACCCAGGATTGAATTCAGGGGCACTGAACCACTGGGCCACATCCCCAGCCCTATTTCATATTTTATTTAGAGACAGGGTCCCACTGAGTTGCTTAGCGCCTCACCATTGCTGAGGCTGTCTTTGAACTGGTGATCCTCCTGCCTCAGCCTTCTGAGCCACTGGGTTTATAGGCAGCCGGGCAGGGCACAGTGAAATTATTGTATTTTGAATGTATTCAATAGTTGCATTGTTAGGAGTACTATTGATATAATTTTGAAATTATTGTACATAAAGCAAATAAGTAAATATGTAAATGCCATTAAGGAACAAGATTTTCAGCATAAAAGCAAAAAGATACAATCAAATAAATTGGCTTTCCACTTCTGAAGAAGATGGAATAACAGACTAGATTTATCCTCCTACCTGAAATAACTAAGAAACTGGATAAATACATGAAATAATACTTTTACACTTGACATCAGACAGCACAGGACAGTCATCCCTAGATAAAAGAAAACAAATGTGCTAAGCCCTATAATTGTACTAATTGTCTGGAAAGAGGTTCCAGACTGCAGCACAAGAAAAGGAACCCAGGCAGAGTGTAGCAGTCTTCCTGGTGCAAGAAGCTGGTGCTATGTGAGTCCTGGAAGCAAGATCACTGGAGCAAGCAGGGCAGAGCAGCAGAGGGTGGAAAGCTGCAGAGACTGCTCTTAACTTGCTGCTCAGTTTTCATCAGTGTAGTATGTCACAAAGTCCCTGAACCTGGAGAAGACCACTCTGTAGAAGCAGAGAAAATAATCTGCAGAGCTCACACCAGAAAGGCCAGAAAGTTGTTTCTCAACTTGTATTAAAATAATATTATTTTAGAAACAACTTTGGGTCTTTATTTGCATATGAGTTGAAGTTATGTTTGAGGTCATTATGGAATTATTTATTTATTATTCTGGCTATATACTTTAGCTATATTATTTAATCCTCAAAACCTATAGATTTTAAAGTAAAAGAGTAAATTACTTTAAATAGTGCAGGTAGGGAATGGAGGTAATTAAATTCTAACTTGATGCCACATATACCACACAACTTCATTAGCACTATGTAACTACCAGGATTTTCTTGCTTTCTCTAGGATCATAAGGAAAAATAGTACTGATTAATTTTATAATAAAGATCTATATACATTGTCATGAAATAGCCACATTCTCAATTTGGAATGAAACATTGCATGGAATGTTATTTTATTGTCCCATCAGGTTCAATATTTGCTATGGTTTAAACTGAATATGCAAAGTAATTTAGAACACTGGTTCATATGTTCACAACTACGGCTTACTTATAGGCCCTAAGCACTAAATTGATTCTGGTGAACTCATCTGCCCACAAGTAATTAAAAATAAAACAATATTGTATAGAAAATCCATTGAGTTTCAGATTTTTTTTATCATGTTGATTTTAAACTCTTTTTATATTTCTTTTAGGTATTTGGGTGTATTATAGGTACTATAAACATGTATTCAAAGTACTTATTAGTAATCCAATAGTGATCACTGCCCTACTCAGACTGAGAAAGTCCAAAACAAACGAGTGATAATTGGTTTGTTTGCTCAGTATATTAGCATGGATTTAACAGTAAGTGGCAAATTTTTATTTACTTGTTTTTTTTAATAAACCATTTTGCGCTTTTTTTTTTTTTTACTGTAAGCAACTTAAAATACTGAAAAAAAAAGAATACATCTTCAGGAGGCTCTTTTGAGGTATACAAATATTAACTTCATCAAGGCATAGAACATTTTTGGGGAGGAGAAACTGGAAGAAAAGATAAAATGAATTTTTTTGTTATGACTAGAATATAAAGAAGATGAAATAAGTGACTTAAGATGAATAACAAGGGACTTTTAGCAGAGGACTCTATATTGAAAAAATCAGGAAATTTGGATCTCTAGTTAAGAGGATAACCTTGAAGAAAAAAAGGAAATTTTCTTATGTGGAGATTGGAAAGAAAATAAGAAGAGCCATTTCTAGGGCATTAGGAGGATAGCAAAGGCAGGTGCTTTAGCCTTTTTTTTTTTTTTGCGGGGGGTGGGGGTAGGGGCTGTTTTTTCCCTTGCCCTTGTCTTATATTGCTTAATATTATCTTTTTAATTCATTTCAAAAAACAGTGTAACAACATCTTTAAAGCCAATTAGACTAGTGTAAGCAATATTTTTTAAACTGAGTTTATAAATATTTTGGCATGAGGAAACTCAGAAGACTGATCATATTCAGTGAGATTAATGGGACAAATCGTTATATATTTATTTTTAAGAACTTCATAGGCCGATCTGATGAGCTGTGACTTTAGGGATCTTAAGATTGTGAAACTCCTATGTGAAAACTCTGCTTCAGTGTAGTGAGAAGGAAATCTTGAAATCTCTATTTCTATAAAGCTCCTAAGCTTGATTCTAATATGAAGCATGTTAGGGAATCACTTTAGTAAATGGTCTATTGTAAGCCTGAAATACCATTCTCCAAAAGGGTAAATTCATCTTCTAAGGAGAACATTTTACTCAGAGCAATTCACCCCAATAGTTTTAGGGTATGAGAATATGGTAGAAGTATACATGTTTTCTTGCCCAGTGTGGTATATGGAAGAAAAATTCAAGTTGAAAATCTCTTTCCAAACATTATGTTATATAATTTTTGATTCTCATACATTTAAATATTCCCCTTTGCTTTTCAGAAAGCTGTATGTGATGGCATCTGTGTTTGTCTGTCTGCTCCTTTCTGGATTGGCTGTGTTTTTCCTTTTCCCTCGCTCTATCGACGTGAAATATATTGGCGTAAAATCAGCATATGTCAGTTATGATGTTCAAAAGCGAACAATATATTTAAATATCACAGTAAGTACAAATTTGTATTAAAAATATTTTACTTCATTTTTTATCTTGTTAAGCAGCACCTTTAGTATTGAGATAATATTTGTTAAATGTGACACAGGCTGATTTACTTTTTGTTTGTCTGTGCTATATTGACCCTTCTCTATCATGTCTGATTCTGCTGAAAATGCCTAATACTGGCAATTCTGTGTATACAGAATTATTTGACATTTGGAGATTTCTTTCGGAGGGTACAATAAACTGAACAATTTATGACAAAGAAAAAAAAAGTCTTAAAAATAATTTACTTTTCAACATTTGATTCCAAATAGATCCAAGCAAAGTATTAACATAGTTGATTCAGTAGATGTAATAAATGTACTGTTTCCACTCCCTTGCATTTTGGGAAATAGTAGATCATATATTTATTGTGTTTAAAGTACAGATACATATAGCTCTTTGATTTCTCTGTCATATGTTGGTATATGTGAAAATGTCCTCTGTGTTTCCCAGTACAGTACTTTCAAAAGAAACTTTTAGCCTCCCATTCCCAAAATAAAGAAATCAGATTGGGTCATCTGTTTTTTACACATTAATATTTGTTTAAAAGGAGCCAGGATTCCTTATGCCATATTTGTACATGCATATAACTTGATCTCATTATTATGTATAACTATAATGCTTCAGTGTAAAATAATTATCTTAAAATAAATAACTGAAATAAAAAGATCATAGATTGCTATCCCTGTCATTAGAAAGGAATGTATATATTAGTCATGTATTTCATAGTCATTTATATCTTCAGGCCCAAGGTGTGTCAGTGTGGCAGTAATCTGCTTGGTTGTGACAGTGGAATTGGTTGATTTTCCTTGTAGAAACAAGTAGTTAATGTTGTGGCAAATGACTGTTGTAGTACTTGGGAGGAGAAAGTTTTGGAGGGATAGAGAGTAAAGGGGAATAGCGTGTTAAAATGGTATTGCTCCCTAACTACAGGGAAGAAAAAAAAAAGAACTCCTATGGATCCATTTATCCTCATTGCTTAATATCAAAAGTTGATAATCTGAGGGCTTAAAAACAAACTATATCTTTGGGAAAATATGTATGTGAATAAAACATAACAAGGCTAATTAAATTATAAAGAATTATATATGGGTGGGAAATTATTGTTTATCATTTTCCCATTTTAATAGCCCTTTTGTACAAGGAAGATATTTTTCTTTTTGTACACTGTTTAAAAAAGTACCCAGATTTTTTTGGCCTGTCTCAAAAGTCTGCTCTGGTATTAAATACTGCAAATAAATAATAATAAATAATAATAAAGTGACTTTAAAAAAATTTCAGTGTATTTGAATAAGAACATAATATTTTAGTTTAAATAATCATGTAGGAATTCACACATTTAGGGATACTGCCTCATAATTCAATTAAGAAAAATTGAACATTTAATAAGAAGAGCACTATTTAGATGAAATTAGGCTTCACTAGCAGGCACTAAGATAAGAGGCCAGTAGGTTCCATAACAATATTTTGAAAAGCAGAATTATATTGCCTTTTAAAAAATAAATAGAAATGTAAGTAATGATATATATACTACTTTTTTCTTCCTTTAGTTAATGAGGATATAGAAAAAAAGCAGTTTCTCTTACTATACATAAACAATATAGATTACTTCTATGATCCTATGATATTTGGGGCTTCTCCCCAGCACCAAGTAGGCAGTCAGTGCTTGTTTTAACCAACGTTTTTACTGCTGTGACTAAAAAACCTGGGCAGAACAAATGTAGATGAGGAAAGGTTTATTTAGGGGCTTATGGTTTCAGAGGTATCAGTCCATGAGAGGCTGGCTCCATTCCTTGGGGTGTAAGGTGAGGCAGGACATCATGGATGAAGAGTGTGGCAGAGAGAAGTAGCTTACATGATGAATAGGAAGCAGAGAAAAAGACTCCACTCATCAGACAGAAATATATATCCAAAGTCACCCCCAGTGCCCACCTCCTCCAGCCACACCCCACATGCCTCCAGTTACCACTTGGTCAATACTGTCAGGGATTAATTTGCTGATTAGATTGAGGCTCTCAAAACCTAATCATTTCCCCTCTGAATCCTCTCACATATGAGTTTTATGAGGATACCTCACATACAAACTGTAACAGTGCTGCAAAGGATACCGGAGGATACAGACTCCACCTGGAGGTAGCATCAGATGTCACTGGTTGAAGGTTTAGTCCCACCAGGCTGCTCCCCACTTCATATGTCAATTGCTGTTAATTTGGGGTTCCCACAACCCTCTGCTTGGGTCAGATTTAATAGCTAGAGCAGCCCATAGAACTTGGGGAAACAATAAACGTATAATCACTGGTTGACTATAGAGGATATTTTAAAGCATGTAACTAACCAGCCAGATAAAGAGATATATAGGAGTCTTGGAGGTTCCAGTGAGCAGGACTCTGACTTTGGTGAGTAGGAGTGCACCACCCTTTGTACAGGATGAGTTCATTTCATCTTCCTGTAAGCTTCCATGTGTTCTTATATCTGTAATGCCTTGAGCCCTATTCTTTTGGTCTCTTATGGAGAATTCATTACATATGCATGATTGAAGATGGACAGTTTTGATTGGACAAAATGGATATGAACTTAATGAGGAAACCCAACAAGACCTGTGTGTTCAAATTCTTCTTGGCCTCTCTGAGCAGCACCCCTTTATCCCAGGGATGGTGCAGACCCCTTCTGAAGTTAGGGTCTTGTGATCTCTCTGACAAGGTGAATTAGAGAATTTCCTAATGGCCATCTCCAAGACATAGAGGCAGGGGAAGAGAATGATTTTAGTTTCTGTGACTAACATTAGGAAAGAAAATTCCACTTTCTACATTCTGCCATGGGGAAAAGAAGGAGCCCGTGAAAGGTGGGCAAGGGAAGGTCAAGAAAGAGATTGTGCCTTCTGAGGCCTGATGTGTCCTGGCATTGAAACAAAAGACTCTTTCACCTTTATTGCTGTGAAGCTTTTTCACAGCTGCTTCAGGGAGCAAGGATAAAAGGACAAATACTTTAACCATGTGATTCTAGCATTTAGGAAATAACAAGGGCTATGCCAGGAAGAGTGGGTAAAAATTAAAAAAAAATGTCATAATATCATAGTCACACTTACTGTCTTTATGCGTATGAAACTATGTAATTGTTATTATTAGACATTGAAAATTCCTATGACATATAAAGATTTTTACTCCTACTGTAACATAGTTAACTATGACATATCTGTATATTTTCTGACAGTGCATACATACATCACATATTACATATTCATTATATTAACAGTTGTTGTCATTCTCTTATATATTTATATATAAAGGACACATACACATATGCATACACATGCACATTTTAACTGAGAACACACCACATTTTTCCATATTAAATTGTCACATGTAGTCCTTTGTGTGAATTTTATTATTACGAATATTTATCCAGAAAACATCTTTGTGCTTAAACTTTGTTTCTATTTCAGGTTGTTTCTTTAGAATAAACTACTGAAAGTAAATTTGTCAATTCAAGATCATAGAAAGTTTAAGACCTCTGATTTTTATTTTTATTTTAAAGCTGATGATTGTTCACCCATTTGACTTAGAAATTAAATCAATCCTTACTGCTTTCAGCACAAAAAAACTGCTCTGTAGCCAAGCACTGTTGCATAGGTCTGCAATTCCAACAACTTGGGAGGCTGAGACAGAAGGATCTCAAGTTCATAGACAGCCTCAGCAACATATCAAGACTCTGTCTGAAAATAAAGAGTTGGGGGTGTAGCTCAGAAGCAGAGTACCCTAGAGTTCTATCACCAGAGACTGCAAAAAAAAAAAAAAAAGAAAGAAAGAAAAAAAAAAGATTGAAAAAAATCTTTCCTGTAGTACTAAATTTTCATTCATCCTATTATTTTATTGTTGTTTTTTTTCAACGTTTATCGTTGTGTTTTCTAACACTTCATATATCTTTTTCTAAGTCTCCTAGTATTTTTGTTTTCAACTTGTTTTGCATCATTTTTCCTTTTAGTATTCTAATGACAATTATGGACACTTGTAACAAAAAAACACATAAACCAACATTATTTTGCATATAGAGAGGGTTCTAACGTTTTCTTCAATCCCATTTCTTAGTCTGCTTCAGGAGATCCATTGACTTCAAATTAACTACTCCTTTCCTATTGTCTAGAAGTGAAATTGACATGAATACTAACAACTTAATAAATAACAAAACTTATATCTGCCATGTTATGGAATCTTAAAAAATTTCCATTATGATTATAAATATAATAATTTAATGAAAATATAAATATGATCATTGGTTGCTAATCTCTAGTACATCCTTTTTTAACTCTTTTTTTACTAAGACTGATTTCTGTCCACTTATCCCATATTATAGCTTTCATTTCTTTCTCCAGATTGATATTAATATACATACAGATTTACATGTTTATATTAAAATTGTTTTAAAACATAATATTTTCCCATATTTTTATACACCTTGGTTTTCTCACTTGTTAATACATTGTGGAAATAACTTCTGATCTGATTTAGATTTAATCCATTCATTGTGATGGCTACATAAGATTTACATAAATTTTGTTTATTGCTAGATTATTTATCAAAAAAGCTGTAACACTTCACATTTAATATTTACCGGTAATGTAAAAAGAAATCTTTGACCATATCCCTAATAGGAATAGACTTCATCACTTTCTACAAATTTTACTAGCCTGATGAATATAAAGTAATATTCTGTTTTTACTTAAATCAACTTTTTCCTGACTATAAATGAATTTGAAAATTTTAGATTTGTCCTTTTTGATATGTTTATGCATCTCCTTGTGTGACATTTTTGTTTTTTATTTTCAATTTGACCTTTGTATTTTTTTCCATCCAAATTTTAAGGGCTTCTTGTATATAATATATGATAACTATTGCTATTTGCCTTATAAATATTTCTTCTATATTTATTGTTTCATGTCTGTTGATTTTGTTTATGGGATCTTTTCCTATTCCTGGTTTGAATGTCTTACTTATTATCTGTTATTTCTTAGCTTAATATTTTTTTTATTTTCATTGGCTAATTCCTAAAGTAATTTGAGATTATCATTGTGAATTAGAAATGAGGAAACTAACCCCAGCTGTCATATAAGTACAGGAATAATGCAACCACATTTGTCTACAACCATGCTTGAATCTAACCTATGTCTTCATGGTGAGCTGGTATAAATGCCCATTAGCATGTGAAGTTAACATACCAATTTCCTTTAAACAAAGAAGTTTATTTCAATACTGTTTAACATTCTAAGAGGCCATCTTATATTTAATACAGAAATACTAATATAGTTGGTAGAAACATGTATGAAAGTTAGTAAAAATGTGGGTGAAATTTTTAAATTATTTTTGTTGAATTTTTCTAAGACCACAAATACATTTTCTTGCATTCATTGTTCCACATTCTACATGTTTCCTGAGGCTGTTTTTTAAAAATTTTTATTATAGGCATAAATACTCATGCATACAGCCAAATAATCAGTTCATTTAATGTTCTTTGACATTTTTTGGTGATACTATTCTCCCTTTCGATAAATGAAGCATAGCCACAGCTGAAGTTATTTACCTTGTTAATTTTGAATGCATATTTGTTTTTTCAAGTAAATGTACAATTTCTGCCTCCTTTCTTTTGCAGAACACATTAAATATAACGAATAATAACTATTATTCTGTTGAAGTTGAAAACATCACTGCTCAAGTACAGTTTTCAAAAACAGTTATCGGAAAGGCACGCTTAAACAACATAACCAATATTGGTCCACTTGATATGAAACAAGTAAGCCTCACTTATGAAATACTTGGAATGAGTTACACCAGTCTCAGCCTTGTCTATCATATTATGTGGGAAGGGGGGCTGCAGATTTCTTCAAAAACTTGATTTTGTAATGTGTTACATGGATAAGATAAAAATCTTAGAATCAAGTTCTTCAGAAGGAAGATTTCTAATTCATTGAACTTTTGACATATATTTGAAGTTTTTATATTTGGATCCAATTCTCTGTTGATTCTTTACCCTTTTATTTATTTTGCCTTTCAGATTGATTATACAGTACCTACTATTATAGCAGAAGAAATGAGTTATATGTAGTAAGTTTTGATTTTTATAATTTATTATTAAATCTATATATACTTTTTCTTTTAAAATTTCTATACCCTTATCTGTTAACATGACATTTTGCAATATTTCTTCTGGCCTCTCATGTCATTTTTTTTCATCTTCCTGTCTGAACATAAATAACATTTATGTATATATACCTATATAGATGAAATTTATTTTTTTTATTTTTTAGCATCATATTAGGGGATCATATATGTCACTTTATACTTTTAGTCATTATGTTATAAAAAACATAGTGTCATATTAATGTGTTAGTAAGTAAGATTAAAAATATTGATTTGAAGTTCTAAAGCTTTTAAATTGGGTATAAATGATTAATAAGTTTTCTTAAATAAAAATAATTAATTATAAATTTTATCATCTTTTGATATATAATTTCTGGGTAACTAGCAAACTGGTTACTAAAATGTTAAAAGGTAAGCAAAATGTAAAAGTAATTGTAGCACACATTAAAACAACTGTATAAATTCAGTGATGAATGCATAAATATATTTAGAATAAAAAGTCATGAATATACAAATCATTATTTAGAACATAGAAAATGTCAATCAAAATATACTTCTTAAATAGTATTCTTAATAATATCTCTGCTAGCTTTAACACAGAAAAATTTTAAATTTGTAATGTACTAATATATGTATTCGCTTTTTAATTTCTTTAACAGTGATTTCTGCACACTTATATCCATCAAAGTGCATAACATAGTACTCATGATGCAGTAAGTATAAGTATTTTCTTGAAAAAGATTTTTTATAAAAATTTTAGATTTATACCATTAGCTTATATTATAAACAACATCTTTACAAATGCCATCTCAACAGAGTTTTAAGTCTTTACAAAAATGATATATAATTAAATATTAGCACACTTAACAAACTAGGATATGGTTGTTCTGAGAAATAATGAAGAATCACATGGCTACCGAATAGTGAATCTGTATTATAAGAGCTCAGCTGGGTGCAGTGGCACATGCCTGTAATCCCAGTGGTTTAGGAGGCTGAGGCAGGAGGACTGCAAGTTCAAAGCTAGCTTCAGCAAAAGCGAGGCACTAAACACTCAGTGAGACCTGTCTCTAAATAAAATGCAAAATAGGGCTGGGGTGGTCAAGTGCCCCTGAGTTCAATCTCTAGTACTCCCTGCCCTCCCGCCAAAAAAGGAGCTCAGAAAAATGGCAGGGTTTGGAACAGGGAGAATGAAGCTCAACATCCAATTCCTTGGTACCTTGATAAATGATCTCAAACAGCAACAAGGAGAAGTATGTTATTACTTTAGAAAATGGATGTTCTAAGCCAATAAATATTGTTGGCTATAAGTTTGCTATTTTGGCTATTAATTGATATTTGATTAACATGTTTCTTATGATGAGGGAACTATATATTATTAAACTTAAAGATAACTATTTTTAAAATATTCATTATATGTATTTATTTGCATACAGCTTGCTCAGATAGCTCTTTTTGTGTGTCCATGGGGGACATATTCTCTAAGAGGATCATGTTTATAACATTATCATTAATCAAATAATGTCTCCCTGGAAAAGATATTTATGTGTAAAATAGTCTTACTGTAGAAAACCTTTTCATGTAACTATTGAACATTTCTCTGTGTTTATTTTATTTTTAGAGTTACCGTGACAACAACATACTTTGGCCACTCTGAACAGATATCCCAGGAGAGGTACCAATATGTCGACTGTGGAAGGAACACCACTTACCAGCTGGGGCAATCTGAATATCTAAATGTTCTTCAGCCACAACAGTAAAAACTGAAGGAAGTGAAACTAGAGAAGACAGTATACTCAAATATTTTCCAAACTCTCAATAAGGAGGTATTTCCTAATAGGAGATCTTAAGTTGAACAAACCTAAAGTTTACACTTCTACTTTAAGAGTTTGGTTAAAAGTATGTGGACTTAAAATTATTGCATCTCTCCATTCTGTGTTAATGATATATTTGTACCAGGATCTGTTACTTGAATATGAATTTACTGATTCGGTTTCTTTTCCCCTAACACAAAGGGAAAAACTGAGACTTCTATACTATACTTAATAATTATTTAAAAGTCATAGCTCCAATTCATACCTTTACTGACAATATGACATTGGTGATAAATATAATTTGAGAAACTTATGTTCTGAATGTTTTTATAGAAAAGTACTGAAAGCCTATTATTCATGGAAAACTTTTAAAAATACTCATTTTTTCATATTTTATAAATTCCCATTACTACATGGTATTTCAACTACACAGTATTTTGGCTTTTAGCTAAATATTTTTAGCTTTTAATTTGTTGAAATTCTACTCATTTGCATGATTTTGTCTTATTTCAAACTAGTGATTGCCTAATACTTACCAACCAAAATAATCTTTACAAAATTCTGCACCTAAAATTATTAAAAACTTCTGAAGTGTTTCATGTGTCTTCCCTTATTAGTTATAGTTTTGTGAAATTTTCCTGTGATCTTTAAACATAGTCCTTTAATGTACAATATTGTAAATAAACTATGCATGGCTTTTTATCAGGTTTAATAAACATCAAATGAAGTGGTACAGATTCAAAATTTAAGCAAGTTGATCATAAAAATAAATAAAATAGGAAATGAAATTCAGAAACCTATACAGTGTGAATAGATACCAATTATATGTTAGATCTGGCATAAAACAGATTTGAAATAAACTATTTTGATGCTTCACTTTTTTTATGTTGCTTTCCATACTAAAAAAAAATGTTGCAGACACTTTTTACAGTTGCCAATTTTATGAATGTTGTAGACATGGAAATTATTTCTTTGATAGAAATTATTCAAGAAATTCTGCCATTAAATAGCCATGGCTATATAAAAATAAAACCTATATTATGGTTTTAAAAATCTAATCATTTTGCACATCACATGGATATGATGCCTTCTAGCAATTCCATTTCTAAAGTTAGATGCTTTTGGTTTTAGTTTTATTTAAAATTATGTTCACGTATAAATTATTGGTATGTTCATTTTGCTGTTTTATATTTCCAGTACCATTTTCCATTTGGTTTTTTGCCTTTTAACTTTCCAGGTTCTAAGGAACTTTTAAATACATACCACTAAGCATAGAGCTGAGTATGATGCCAAAAAATGTAAATGGGTAGAGGTTGATTTTTTTTCTGTTCCCTAGTGACAGAAATCAGGTTTCCCTTCCCCATCCCCAAGTGCCTAGCAGGTTTGAAACAGCCTGTTCTTTCAAGTATAAAATATAAACTTTAATTGTTTAATTCTGACCTTTAAACACACTCAGGTCTCCCCTTAGCTATCAGATCATTTACTCCAAGTTTTCTTGAGTAGACATTTTAAGTGGGTAGAATATTTCTTTTCTTTTCTCTTTTCTTTCATTCATTCTTTCTTTCTTTTCCTTCTTTCTTTCTACCACTTATTCTTTTTTTATTCCATTGTTAACTGGGCCATTCTTACTTTAATCCCAGATCGCCCGTTTAAATTTATTCAGACTTTCTAGTCAAACCCAGTCTTTACTTTCATTTTTCTTCTGCTGTGTTTTCTCCAATTTTCCTAGAACCCACAAACTTCTCGATATTGATTCTGTTTGTATGTTTTAAAATTATTCTTCTTTTACTTTTCCACATTCTCTCATTTTGACATAATTTATTTCTATGAATGACCTAGGCCACCTTTTGCATCAAACATTCTAATCCTGTGACTTCAAAAATTGCCAGTATCTGTAGGAGGGTTTCTAAATCTGTTTCTCCATCCCTGACCAGCTTCACATTTAGCTACTAAACTAGAGATATAGTATTCCTTGGCCCTCCATGTGGAAAAAAAAAAAGTTTTGCAGAATTTTTATTACTTCTGTTTGTTCCACCCTGCTTTTGTGTTCCCTTTACATCAGTGTCACCATTCATTTCTTCAGAGTCATTCTTTAGATATTCCTCATATGATAATCAGTTCTGATTTTTCTGCCCTACATGTTTTAACTTTGGAAGATTAAAGAGTGTAAATTAAACAGATTTTTCAGATGGTTTATGACTTATCCTTCTTAGAGTACACGCATAGTATCCCCTGAAGAAGCAAGAAAATGGAAGAACATTTTGTACGATTTAAATTTTAATGTCTTTTCTTTGCTACTTAAAATGAAAACTCTTTGTTGTATCAAGTTTCAGTGGAGATTGAATCAGGAAAAAAAAAACCCTAAAATTTTTAAAAAGCAAAAAGACCAGTAGAAGACAAAAATAAAATCACTATGACTATGTAAAATTACAGGAGAGGTAAAAATATAGCCATAAAAAACATCAATCTGGAAATAATGAATGAAACTTTTAATTTTTCTTAGGTCAGTGTCCAGTGTGGTTTCTTACACACTAGAATAGGATAGGTATTAATATATTTTTATAATTGCTCTCAAACCTTACCCAGGGACATGGTAATGATATTACAACATTTTTCTAATGTTTTCAGGAATAACTTAAGTTACAATTTAATAGTTAGGTCATTCTCACAAAATCCAACACTGTAATAAAGCCTTTATGTGTCAATATTATGTATATTACACATTTGCTACTTTTAGCCCTCTTTTGCAGTTTTTCTTAGATCATATTCCAAAGGAAGATGATAGGATCCTCACTTAGAAGCAAGAGCAGCATGGACATATTGAGGGACTTACTATGAGATCACATATTTAGTACATAATTTAATTGGGGCTATACCTGGTTATTCTGTGTCTCACCTCTATGCCCTATCGTTTAAAATGTTCATTGGAAAGCTCTACTTACTCAGGTTAGTGGGATGAAAAATTAAGAGAAAAGTTCACTTGGTTAATAGTGACAATCAAAATAGTACTGATGAAATAAGATTATGGTGGTTTTAAGTTCTTCCCTGAAATATTTTAAATGAGGATATTAAGAGAATTTCCTACAGCTTAATTTTTTCATTAAGATTTAATGCTCCTTGATCATTCCAATAAAGACAAAACTGACATGGTATCAGTAAATTATGTATAAATAATGGTGATTATTGCATTTGACATTTGAAATAAGAACAGTATGAAAATATTAGATACCAGATAAAATTCTTAAAATTGTTAAATGACCATCTTTACTGTAGTATATAACATTTAAATGACTGTAGTTTTATTTATGTGTAGGTTTTTGTTTGCTTAAGCTAATGAGGTCATTATTTTCTCTAAAAAATTTCACAAAAACAAAATATAACTCACCTCAGATCCTCTGGTGTATAGTTTGGAAATGACAGTGCAATATAAAAATAGGTAGGAAGTAACTGTCAAGCATAATTTAAGTAACATATTAGGAGACTTGAAACTTTGGCCTAATGAATCTTTTGTGGTTCTTAGCCTTATTATTGCAATATAATTATGGATATTTCATTGAAGGCCATGTATCTAACTCTCCCCCATTTTCTTTGTTTTTCAAAGTAGTTAGAAAAAAACAGTTCTTTATATAATAATTTTTCTTATTTAAGAAAATCGCTTCAGTTAGGTACTTTATAAATGATGTAAGTTTCTTAATTTTCCAATATATACCAATCTTCTTTGATAAGCAATATGCATTGAACATCAAGTTACTAGATTATAACCAAAAGGTCACTTACCATAATGTCACCATGTAATGCTTTCTAGCTCACAGTAACTAGAAGCAGCAACTACTTGGCTCAAATGCATCTAAAAGTAATTAGTTTTATTTCTCTCACTTTTTTGTAAAATCCGATTTTAAATGAGATGTTTATTGTAAACCATTTTATTTTTAAGAAAAAAATATGTGCTCAAAATGGTGGGATAAAAAGACTGTTAAATATTTCTTTAAAATTGTTATTGTCACATTAAAACAACATATGTTTGTGATGTGCCTGGATCAAAATTTAACTCCTGTGTTCCAGATGTACTTATATCAAAGTAAAAACTTTCAGTTGTCATCTGAAACCTCTGATTAGAATGAACATTTGTGTATTTTTATGCTTGTTAAGAAAACAAATTTCACAGTAGCTTTTTGAAATTTATCCTTAATTTGGATAAAATCAACTGAAATAAAGTCACTATAGGGATAAAAATGGTAGTTTCCATTTTTTGAACTGCTCGTACAATTATGTCTATAGTTCTTTTTACACATGTTTAGCATAGATTCTAAATTGAAGAACATAGTAAGCTCTGTATTTAACCCTAAATATATTTCATGAGTTAATTTACCTAATATTTGGCAAGTTTTTCATAGCTAAATCTAACTGTTTTAGAAGGAAGTTGTTGCCTTCTATTTAATTACATTAATTGAAATGTGTTTAAGAGAAATGTTTTCAGCATATTTTGTATACTAAAAAAAAGAATTAGTATTGGGCCAATGGCGCAAAGGTAATATTACTACCATGTAGACTATTACAGTTCAAAGTGTCCCACTTCCCCCAGAATTTTAGAAACTAGAAGTCTGGGAGATATTGTATCAGCTATGGTTGGGTGATTCTAAGTACTAAAAGTGCTATTTATCTTCTAATTGTTGTGTGAGGTGGAACAAATACCAAGTTGCAAAAGATCCAAAATTTCATTATATAATGGCTGGTTTTAGATGTAAGATAACAGCAAGCCATGTCTTTGTATTTTATGTTACATTTTCTTCTAGAACTGAACTAAAAAAGATTTTGGACAATGATTTGGAATGCTTGCTCGTTCACATGACCCACTTGGTCAGGTATTGCAATGATGGTATTATTAGAGTTTAACCCTCAATTCTCATTGTGAAATATATCTGGCATTTATACTTTGTTTATATTATGTAGTGACCTCCATCATAGCATATTTATTAAATTTACTAATCGAGTAATTCTGTAATTATAACTATTACTGCTATTCATGTAATAAACCATGCTTATTGATAATAGCAAATGAATAGAAATGCCCCCAAATCCTATTTTTTTAATTCAGTTGTAACTGTCACTCTTGTAATTGTGTATGACAAAATGAAATTTATAAAAAATTTTAGCATGAAAAATAAAATTTGTATCAGTCAAATATCTTGGTTATGCTTTTGAAATCCCCTTTACATAAACAAATGAGTGGAGATACTGAAAGTCCATTTTTAAGTTCTTTATAATCTTTATAGTCCTTATTGAACTCCATTTCAGCCTCATCTTTCACTTCTATTTCTTTCTTTCACTTAGCTTTCAATCAGTTATCAAATTTTATCTGTTCTACCTCTGTAATATCTCTGGAATCTCCTACTTGAAATCTCTGTTGCTGTGGATCCCTTATTTACGGAAAATAAAGCCCAAGTCCTTACTCCAACATTAAGAACTTTGCATTATCTAAGTTCATGTCTTACTTCTTATTGCCCCTAACTTGTGACCCAAGACAAACTGAGATGTTCAACATTCTTTGGAAACAGTAGTTTTCTTATCCCTTTGCCCATTCCGTGTCTTATTTCATATAAAATTATTTGAGCATTTCTTTTTGTCCCAATGCCCACAATTCACATCTCACATCCCACACCTCCCTGCCTCTCTACTCAAGCGTTTGCTTTTTTTAAAAAAAAACATGTACTTTTAAAGAAATTACCTAATCACAAATAAGATTATGTTTTTGAACCCCCAGATTTTTATTTTAAACTGACATGAAACTTGTTTTAAAGTTTTGTTTTAATCATCATTTACTAAAACACCTTTTGTCAACTTGGGAGTTCGTGGCTCTTTTTCCTTTCTTTTTGTATTTTTTTGGTGGTACTGGGATTTGAACCCAAGAACTCAGGACCTTGCACAGGCCAGGCAACCACTGAATTATATCCCAGTCCTTTTTATTTGTTTTTTGTTTTGTTTTTTTTTTGAGACAGTCTCACTAAATTGCCCAGGATGGCCTTTAACTTGCCATCTTCCTACCTCAGCCAGGATTAGATTGTGCCCACCAAACCCAGTTTAGAGTTTGTGTTATAATAATTATTTTAAAATTCTTGCATCAAGTTACATAATCTGAAGTTAGTTGAAATGTGCCACAAAATACCTTGGTAGAATAAGGAGGGAGAAAGAAAGGGAGAGAAGGAGGGAGGGAGAGAGAAATTAATTATTAGCAAATTGACAAGTCTCTTTTTTTCTGATAAATTTCTGTTTCCTTGATCAGTGGTTTTTAGAATATTTGGGTATGGAATTTAGTTTTTGAGCAACGTCTTAGGGAGGACCCCAATAAATGACAAAATGTGGCTTCACTGATTTAGTTTGAAGCAAAAGACCATTGCTCTTAATTCCAGTGGCCTCTGAGCACCAGCCTGGAGCATACTGTGCAGCTGTGTCTTTGATGATAACTTACTGTGACCTAACAGAACTTCTTTGGTTTATAACTGAAACACATCTCACCACTGGGCAAATACAAGCTTAAATTTATATTACATAAATAGCCTTCAAAATGACAAGAGAAAAAAGTAATTATTTTTTAAAAAGTGATTTTCCATTTTTTACATTTCAAATGTAGTCTTAAGGGAAATTTTTTAAATGATAGAGATTTTTCTACAGTGCATTATCATTTTAAAGTTATTTCATAATGAAAAGGAAAACATTTTTATTTCATAAATTTCAGATTCATAGATGGAATGTATTATTGATAGCATTCTTAAAAAGTTACTCAGAACAATTGGACATGGTAGCACACACCTGTAATTCCTGCTGCTCAAGAGGATGAGGCAGGACCATTCCAAGATCAGGCCCCATCTTAGCAACTTAGAAAACCCTGTCTCAAAATAAACATTAAAGAAGGCTGAGGATGTAGTTCGTGGCGAGTATCCTAGATTCAATCCTCAGTAACTTCCCACCACACACCAAAAGTAGAACAGATAAGTCAATATAAATCCAAATCTTCATATATTTCATCCTTAAACATAAAAGGATGCCCCCCTGAATAAAAGCCAATTTTTCTGCTTTCTTACAAATTTTCCAATAATTATTTCTACTGTTTGGAATAAATCTAAATGGAGACATCACTGAGATCTTTAAAAACCCATGTAAAATTAAGAAAAAGGTTTGAGTTGGATTTTTCAGCGAGTATTTAAGGAAAATTTTTACAAATTTGAAATTGTCTAATTCTTTCTTCTTGATAATTTTTATATTTTTTAAGTTATGAAATAAGGAATTTCCTAAAATCACACTATTTGAATATATCATTTGTTACACTTTTAAAAGCATAACCTTCTCCAACCAGTTATTTTATTTTCCTTTCTAAAAATAACTAGATGACTATTTGGTAATCCTATCTGGTTAAAAAAAAAAAGAAAAGATACGAATTTTTAAACACTCCCTCATGTACTTAATTCATTTTTTTCTGTATTTTTATTGGTTCATTATAATTATACATAACAGTGGGATTCATTGTTACTATATTCATACATGTATATGAATGATATCACAATATAATGTTACCAATATTCCTAGTTTTTGATTTAAAAAAATTAATTTTAGTCAAATTCTAGCACAGCTGTCATTTCATTTATATTTTTGGAGTGCTGAAAATTGAACCCAGGGCCTTGAGCTTGTGGGTAAACACTACCATTGAGTTATAACACCCACCTACCTTACCCTACCTTCTGCCCAGAAATTATTAACAGTTTCAACACCCCTGTTTTGTCTTTTTTATTCTTTTAGTTATGGAGAATGAACCCAGGAATGTTCCACCACTGGGCTGCATCCCCAGTCTTTTTTGTCATGTATTTGTTTGTTTGTTTTACCATGAGATAGTTTCTTACTAAGTTACTCAGGTTGGCCTCCAGCTTGTGATCTTCCTGCATAAGCCTCCAAAGTAGACAGCTTTACAGGTATGTGCCACCTCATCTGAGTGCATTTTATTTTTGCAAAGGATTTATCACTATGTAAAATATCATACATATTTAATGATCTACTTGTTTATTGCCTGCATTTATGTACTTATCATCCAAAAAAAAAATTTCCCCCTTTCTTCTTTTCTCTCTTTTCCCCCACAACCTCTCCTGTACTGGGGATCAAACCCAGAGTTGCTCTACCACTGAGCTACATCTCAGCCCTTTTTACTTTTCAGTTTGAGGCAGTTGCCTAGGCTAGCCTCAAACTTGGCTCCTTCCCTGCCTCAGCCTTCTGAGTTCCTGGAGTTACAGGTGAGCACCACCACACCTAGCTCAAAAAAAAAAAAAAAAAAAAAAAAGGCTCAAAGAACATTGTTGGATTTTTACAGAATCTAAAAAAGTTTTAAAATATTTTTGAGGTCTTTGCTTTATAACAGGTAATGTGAAAACATTGTTCAGATGTATACTATATGCTTTTTATTGTTATTTTACCAATAATAATTTCAAAAGCAGCATCTGTGACATGGCAAAAAGAGAGAAGACCAAAATTTTGCTGTCATATTTAAAATTCAGTTAGCTCAGGCTTTACTTATATAAGTACTATAAGTCATACTCTGAAAAGATTAATAATTGAAAAAGTATGTTGTGTTTTTTATATCAGAAAAAAATTTGTCCAGCTCTCCTCTAAAGCGACATATGTACATACTTTTTCAAAAGATTAGTGGTAATCTATAACCTTTGTGTCCACTCAATTTCTGCCAAGAAAAATAAAAATCTTTGAAAAATTATTTCAGGAGCCAATGTGTTTAATGGAGTAAAGTTGATGATTAAGGTATTATCTTCTCTGTGTTAGCCACTATGGTAACAATTCTTTATGCATTATTTTGTATAATTTTTACAGACTTATGAGATATATTATTATTGCTGGTATTTTTCCTATTTCTGTTTAAAAAACAAAAGGTTAGTTCAATTTGGGGTTTTAATTTTGACTTGAATTTTCAACTAAAAACCAGCAATGTCAGAAAAATGACCCATCACTTCTCATGCATGCTACTCTGGGTATTAATTTAAGTCTCCTCTTATCAAGATTTATTGAAGGCAATTTTTTTTAAAGTAGTACCACAATCTTTTTTAATGAAAACTGTTTTTATCTTGTTTTTCAAGGTATACCTAAAGATTTATGGTACCAAGAATTGGCAAGAACTCAAAATGGTGTGCTTATAGGTACCCAAAGTTACAGTTGAGTAAACTTTAAGCAACAGCCACATACAAGGCACTCTTTTGTAACAAAGATAAGAAAAAATAAAAATAAAAAAGTTGAAAATGTAGTGTGTTAAAGCAAAATTAAAATGGAGATGGACCATGAAGTTTTTTCTGAGCACACAAAGTAAAACTTGAAAAATAGCCTCAATGTAGCTTAAGTTACAAATAGAAATGAAATCTTCCCTTGGGTCATAACTACAAATAAGAAAAAATTTCCTTGCTTCATTTCTGATAAATACTTATATTAAAAAGAAATAAAAGAACCCCCACCATTCATAACTAGCCAACCAACATGATGATATGACTAGGAACTTTCCAACAAAGAATCCAAATAATTTATTTTTCTTCTGCATTTTCCTAGTGAATACTTGCCTCTGAACCTTTTGTCATTGGAAGGCTACTCTTTTGTCAGATTTCCCAGTACATAAACTGTTTCTCAATAACCTCTCTAAAACTAATGTTCCTCCAATATTTAAGTTCCAATCTCTAAAAAGAGTGTTTAATGGCTAAAAATAAAGTAGCCCACCACTTTTACCCCTTGTACACTTTACCCTCTGTTGTGGTTTAGATCTGAAATGTCCCCCCATCCCATGTGTTAAAAACTTTGCCCCCAAGGCAGCAAAATTCAGAAGTAGGACCTTTGGAGATTACTCGATGATGAGGGCTGTAACTTCATCAAGGGGCTATTGGCAGATGGTGGAAACTGAGGAGGCTGAATTAGAGGAAGTGCATCCTTGGGATGATGCCCTTGGAGAGGAGTCAGTCAATCTCAGTTTATCTCCCTCTCTCACTCCCTCTCCCTCTCCCTCTCTATTTCTCTCTCTCTCTCTCCTTCCCAGACCTATGTGGCGAGTAGCTTTGCTCTGCTGCATTCTTGCCACCAAGATGTTCTGCCTTACCATAAGCCTAAAAACAACAGAGCCAGGTGATCATGGACTAAAGCCATGAGACAAAATAAATATCTCCTCCTTTTAAGTTAGTTTACTCAGGTATTTTGTCACAGCAACAGAAAGCTAATTAAAATACCCCCTCCACTTTTTATTATTCAATTCATTACCACCATGGAGACCAGAGCTGGAGTATAACTCTATGTTAAGGGGCTGTGAGAATGCCATCCAAGGTAAAATCAGGCGAGAGACTAAGCAGAGCTTTCCAAACAGTATACTGCAAATGATACGCCAGCCCACTATTGGCCAGTATCCTTGCTTGTCCCAATGAGCTGAAAAAACGATTTCATATGAATGCTATGGAGGAAAAATGTTGGGAATCTTTGTTCTTTAAGGCAGTGATAAACAAAATAATTTTCCTTGTTAATCATATCCTATAGAAAGTATGTGGTATATTTACCTATTTTCATTAAAATAGATTATAAAATTATGTTTTTCCTTGAAACATCTCTGAGTTTTAATTTAGATCTACCTTTATCACTTTATGAGTTAGTAAAGGTAAATAATTTTAAACAGAAATATTTATGATTTTTTTCTTAATTCAAAGCAATAGTATGATAAAGTTGACTTTCGAGAATAACCATCTTATATACCATTTCTTGTCATATAGGCAAACCAATTTACAGGGAAGTCAGAATGACTTTGCATAGGATGAGTCACTTGAAATAGTCTTTAAAATGCAACATGATTTTTAAGCGCTAGAAACATTGTTCGGGTACTCTTTATTTTCCATCTATGAAAATAAATATTCAAGGACACATGCTCTCAGTAGTAAGAATTTTTATTTAGTTTATGGAGGACCATAGGCAAAACTGGCAGCAAGCTTCCACTTTGAATTGTTTCACAAACAATTTAAAGTTTCAGACAGTTCTAATAGGATTCCAGTTCAGCTGCAGAGATGTTTAGTCAAGCCAGTTGGCTGTATCTAGAGTTAATTAGAACTCAGACTTGTGCAAATAACAGATGTATTCATCTGTATTTATTTTGTAAGGCTAAGTTACTTTGTGACTGAAAAGTTGGAATATGAAGGAAGCAATGTCTGTTTACTCATTTTATGAGCAGTCTTTTCTATTTTATGGCATAGGTAACATAATCATCTGATTATATGGGCTTAATTTTTAGTCAATTTATAGGTTTGTGGTCTCTTGAGTAAACAAAGAAGGTGAGACTTAACACAAGTCCACCATTTATAATTTAAATCCATTTATTGTAGATATCAACTTTAATCGAAATGTCTGAGTGGGAATTTACACTTGAATTCACAAAGAAGCAGAAATTTATGATTTTTTTCTTTCAGACTGAAGATATTTAAAAGATTTATATTAAGGCCAGGCATGATGGCTCATGTCTGTAATCTCAGAGACTCAGGAGGCTGAGACAGGAGGATCAAAATTTTGAGGTCAGTTTCAGCTAAACTTAATGAGATCCTGTCTCAAAAATCAAACAAACAGCTGGGAAATAACTCATTGGTACTCCAGTAGTTTGTCACAAATTATATATATATATATATATATATATATATATATATATATATATATATGCACTCTTTTGGCAGGAAACTAACTATAGCCTCATTGGAGACTAATTTGTCACCATCACTTAATTTAAATATACATTGCCTAGACCTAGCAACTCCTTTGGGAATTTTTCTTTTTGGAATATTAATACGAATAAATTAATGAAGTTAGGATTTTGGATGTTAACATATTAGATTGAATACTCACTACCATATATATTCTTCCAAACCCAAATAAATTTAGAAATAGAAGGAATAGCTCTAATCCAAAGGGAATTCTTGATTAACTAGAAACCAAAGAAATGTCTGAAATAGAAGAAAAGAAGAAGATGAGATTGTATTAAAGGAGAACATAGCATCTCTATACAGAATAATATTGTTCTAAAGACTGAAGCAAAGAGGCTATGTACCTGAAGAGGCAAGTTGGGGAGCAGCAGAGAGCCCAAGGGAAACTCAAGGGTATCATCTCTTTGGGTAAAATGATGGGAGCAGTACAAAAAAAAAAAAAAAAAAAAAAAAAACTCCAAAATATAGAAAGCACACTGAGAAATCAACAAATAGGCAATATATCCAGGACACTGACTTCTTCCTCTGAAAAGTTCAGAATATTGAAGATCTGAGTAAAAACTAAAAATCATCTTTGATCCAATAATCATGTATGAAGATATATAACCCAAACCAGAGAGTATACATTCTTTTAAAACACCTAAAATTTTGTCAGACCATTACTTTATACTAGTTCATTACTATAATGTATATTACTAATATATACTAAAATATATAAGATTATATGACTATATATTATTACATAGGTAACTTGCATTCACCTGAATGCAATACAAGTAGGTATCAACAAAATAAATATATAAATAAACTTTTGTAGAGCTGGAAATTTATAACTCAAAGCAAAAAGGAGAATGAAATGGAAATCATTGAGTCTTGAGGCTTCTGAGGGCATTCCATTTCAAAACTTTCAGATGTAGCCACATTTAGTGGGACTGAGGTTGTGGCTCAGTGGAAGAATGCTCGCCTAGCATGTGTGAGGCCCTGGGTTTGATCCTCAGCACCATATAATAAATAAATAAATAAAACAAAGGTATTGTGTCCAACTACAAAAATAAGTAGTTTTAAAAAATAAAATGCATTTAGTAAAAAAAAGAAAGAAAGAAAGAAAGACTGAGAAGAAGTAACTTTTATTTCCTGCTCACAAAACTAGAAAAAGAGATGCCTGCTTAGGGCATTCGAGAATAACCACACAGCATTTTTTAAAGGAGAAGAAAAATTAGGAATATTTTTATGAGTTTTGTATCTAGCAGTTATATTAGTTATATAGCAGGTTAGCTACTGTATCAAACTATCCCAGTATATCAGTATCAGTGGTTTGTCATCAAAAAAGTTTAGTTCTCACTGTGTCCCAATTCTAAACTGATTATTTTGTTTGCTGAATGTGGTCTCCTAGCAAGTGCATGATCTTTTCACCCCTTAACTAGTGCCCTAGTTACCTCTGGTGAAGTTTAAAAAGCAAAGCATGTGAAAGATCTTGGGAGATGGTGGACATTTAAGGTTTCTTTCTCAGACTAACATGCAACATTTCAGCCTATGCCCCATGAATCTAGCCATTTGCATCCAGAATACTGCCCAGAAAGCTGGGTCCCCAGAACTCTACTGCCTGTGCTATTTAATCTCAGGACCAATGGCTGGGCTTGCCAGACTCTGACATAGCTCAACCAAGCATGGGCTAAAGAAATGACAGGCTCCCCAGATCCATGCCTAAATGAAGTATCAGATGTGTGGGATGTTGTCCAAGTAGTAAGTTAGGACACAAGGAAAAGAGATATAGAGTAAATCTTGTGATAGAAAAGGAATAGATAAAGAGAAAAATATCTAATATGATAGACTCCAGTTTTCTCTAGGCAGGAGAAATTTCTCATATTGAAAAGACCCCACCTATCAGAAAGTATTAAAAACAAACAATAAAATCCACTTCTTTGAAGTGTCTACTAGGAGGTTTATAATGGCAGGTTATGGATCTTGATGTGTTTTAATGCAGATAGAAATCTCTGCTACCACTTCTCCAGTGTTCCCAATTCTTTCTTCTTTCTCCAACTTTCTTCCCTGTCACTTGATAGGCACAACAGTTTTTGTTTTGAAACTCAGGAAAGAAGAATGAGATCCAGACAGGCAGACCCGGTAAGACTGGTCATGTACGTCTTATATATGTATGTATGTATATATGCATTTCAAGGACTTAGCATTTATGATTGTGGGGGTTGGCCCAACAGGTTCATAGGAGATATCAGGAAAGGAAGGTCATCAAGGAATGAAGGAATCAAATTCCCTCAGGAGGAATTAAAGTCCATAATTGAAACTACTGTTCATAGGTGTTATTTCTTTCTTAAAAAAATCTCAGCCCAGTTTTTAAGACCCTCCCAAAGATTAAGTCAGTCCCACTCAGATTATCCAGTGATATGTTTCTTACTTAAGATTTAGGGCTTTGTTACAACTTCCAAATGCCATTCAACAACCCCTATTAGTGTTTAATTGAATAAGTGGGGACTGTTACCTAGTCAAGTTGATTGAGTAATGAAGCTATTACCCTTGGCACATCTCCTTAAACCACATTCAGTTTCTAAGTACAGATGATGAAAAAAAATTATACCTTCCCCTAACATGACAGAAAACTTTATCCATTAGTACTGAAGGCATACTAATCCTTTCCCCAGAAAAGGATGCAAAATCCTTGGATGGTGTTTTCTTCCCTTTTGGTATCCTACAATATAAATGCTCAGATAAAATATCAACAATAATTGAGAAAAAATACAGGTAATTCACATGACAAAATTATATCCTCAAAAGCTCTGGAAAAGCCTGGCACAGTGGCACATAGCTCAGGAGGCTGAGACAGGAGGATCACGAGTTCAAGGCCAGCCTCAGAAAAGCTAGGTGTTAAGCAACTCAGTGAGACCATGTCTCTAAGAAAAATATAAAATAGGGCTTGGGATGTGGCTTAGTGGTTGAGTGCCCCTGAGTTCATCCCCAGTACAAAAAAAAAAAAAAAAAAAAAAAACCCCTCTGGAAAAGCAATAGTACTTTAATGTTTAAAAGCAGCCGACTTTCTTTTTCAGGAATAAAAATTCTTAAGAGTTTAAATCAAAACTTCAGTCTCATTCTGACTTTAAAGTTTCTCCACAACCGCAGATCAGGCGTTATCTCCTTAGGTCACAAATAAGCAGAAGAAAAGATAGATGGTCTCTCCATGTAATTCTTGATCTACTTCTTCCCTTTCTGTTTTCTGGATGTGGGGTATAAATATGTAAGGAGGAGCAATTAGAGGGGAAAAGACTCAGGTTTTTTTATTTAGGGGGTAGTATTTTAATTCCTATTGAGTTGATAAAGATTGACCCTCAAGCTTTCCCTTGTAGCAAGGAACCATACATTGGCTCCTTTGTGGAGGGCATCTGCAAGGTCTTCAAGGACTCTGCCATAAGGACCTACATATTGCACTGTTCTCTATAGTTTCAGCAAAGAGCCTTTCTCCTGGAATTCCTTTGTCCCTGTAAGCAGCTTCTTATATAGGTCATGTTGCAGTAGTGACCTTATATAACTATGTGACCTGGGGGAAATCCACTGTGAGCTAAGTGGTCAAACCAAAATTCAGAAAGGATGCATACCCATTTTAAAATTATAAATAATAATAATAGAGTAAAATTAAGCCATGGTTTTAATTTTACTTTATTATTATTTATAATTTCTACTTTTCTATAATAACTGAATATAATTTAAATAAATAGTATACTGAACCAGGTACGTATCATAATTGTTCCAGAGAAAGACTTTTGAGGGTGTTTAGGGAAAAAGAAATTAAGGGATAGTAGTATAGTTCATTGGTACAGCACTTGCCTAACATGCACAGGCCCAGGATTTGGTCTCTAACACTACAAAAAGAAAAAATATGCATTATGTTTATTTAACCATACATATCATTCGATTGCAGTGTGAGCAACACAGTCACTAAAACAACTTTATCATTGCTGATAATTGCATTGATAAGTGATCTAAATGTGCTGCATAGGCAGGCTATGTTTATTTTGCAGAGAAATACTTAATAATTCACTTAAACTTAGGTTTTACAATTAGTCTCTTTTTATATATAGTACATAAGACATTGCTATTATAAAATCTACTTTCTAGATTGAATACAGTTTAGTGTTTTTTTCTTCCCTATTAGTAAGTGATTTTCAGGGAGCAAGAATGCTATATATATTGGCTAGACAACTGAAGATTATGGAAAAGCAATATGACATTGCTTTTCAATATTTACATGAAGTATGCTTGTTGAAATGAATGTGCCATTTTTGAAGTACATATAAATAATGTAGGTGAATTGTGCTGACACTGTAAAGGTGATTATGGTGTTTGGATTTATGTGAGTTCCAAGAACAAAGCAGCTATAGGGCTAATAAATCAGTTGCCTTTTGTGTGAATGGCTTCTTTATGTATCAGTCATCTATCTGTTGGGACTCTTAGATTCTAGTGTCACAATTCCTTACAAAGATAATATCATGCCTTCCTATAGTGGAGACTTCTGGCCATGGGCTGAGAGTATAGATAGGGGAGGAAATTGGAGGCTTGACAAAAGAGTCTTTTAAGGGCGTTGGTACTGTCAAACTTAAATATGCATAAGAATCTCCTAAGATGTTGATAAAACTCAGATGCTCAGTAGGTCTAAGATAGGATTTGAGATTCTACATTTTTCATAGGGTCTAGGTAATACCAATACTGCTGGCTTATGGACTGCACTGGGAGTAGCCAAGTTCTAAGGAAAATGGCAAAGTTGAATGAATGAGGAAAGAACTGTTTGAGTGTCTGGCAGCATTAAGTACCTACTTGGGTTTATTATCATTGACTAAAAGTGAATTCATCAACATTTTTGTGTCTTTTGTTCCAGCCACTTTCAGTCTAATATGCACAAGTCCAAAGTATTGGAGAATGGATTTAATCACAAATTTAATTTTGTAAGGTGAAAGTGATGAAGGAAGAACAATACCAAAGTCGAGGGTGAGGAGAGATCCTGATGATTACATTTAAAATGGGTTAGGATAGGGAAGCAGCCAGTCTCCAAATTTGTATGTTGAAGCAGAAACTCCCTCCTCTGTGATAGCATTTGGTGGTGAGACCTTTAGGGGATAATTAGGGTTAGGTGAAGTCATGAGGGTGGGGCTTTTGTGATGGGATTAGTGGCTTCATAAGAAGCGAAAGAGAGAGAGACAAAGAAAGAGTGACTTGTCTCTCCTTCCTTATAAAAGAAAGGTTTTGTGAAGACATATCAATAAGTCTTCAGTCTGCAAACTAAAAAGCCATCTTGCCACAACTCAAATCAGTTGGCACCTTGATCTGGAACTTCCCAGCCATCAGAACCCTGAAAATAAATTTCTATTGTTTAATCCACCCAAATAGAGTATTTTTTGGTAGCCTGAGCAGACTAACAGAACAAAAGAGAACAAGAAGCTGAGGGTGGATTAAAGAACTCTGTGGATTTTGTTGAAACTTTGGCATTAAGAGACTACATATTGAGATTGCATTGACAAGAGGATGCCAGATATTGATGTCAAGATATATTATGTCACCTTGGGAATGAGTGGCTAAATTAAGGTAAAGAAAAAGGTTTTTGGGAAGAGATGAGCTTAAAAAAAACTTAGAGGCCCACATTTTACAGGGACTATTCATGTTCTCATCAAAGATCAGAATAGAGTTGGAGAAAATGACAATGAGTCTGAAACTAAAAAACTTATAATGATTTTTATAAATGATGATACATTCAAAGCTGCAAGATTTAGAACCAGAAGATAATAACAATTATGATAAAAATATGGCAGATACCTTTGGTTGAATACTGTATACTATAAGTTTTCTATAAGCATTCTTTATCCCCAGCACTGAAAGGAAGGAGTTATCATCACTATTTACAAATTAATAATTAATACAGTGCTTGCCTATGCACGAGGCCCAGGATTTGATTCCCAGCCTCACCAAAAGAAAAGAAAGGAAAGAAGCTAGCTGGGAAAGGTCATCCATACCTGTAGTCCTAGCTACTCAGGAGGTGAGGCTAGATATTTGTGCGAGCCTGTGCAACAAAGTGAAAACTCATCTCAAAAAATAAATAAATAGGTAGATAGATAAGAAAAGAATAATATCCAGCACTCAGAAATGTTAATTGACTTTCTAAAGTCACTCAATTGGTAAGTAGGTATACTTGGATTTTTAACACTAATTCTTGTGAATCTAAACCCTCATAGGATGGGCTACTTATTTAATTTTTTTCAACGTTTTTAATATCTAGAAGTAGAAGCAAGAAACCATTTTCAACAGCTTTGTCTTCTCAAAAATAAACAGAAGCTAAAGGTAGAACTGCCAACCTCTTCTCTTCTATTTACCTTCATGCTCGTCATTTCCCTTACTCCCAGTCATAGATTCAACTTACTTCAGTTTTCTTATAAGCACTAATTCCTATAATACCACAGTTTGGTTAGGGAAATTTTTTTAATAGCCAGTGGAACACATAATTATTAAATTAAAATATATTTATGAATCCAAAACAAGTATTGTGGTACTAATAAAAAGAGTATCATATTTAGACAAATTCACATATTAAGATTAGAGCACTGGTCTAGGAGTCAGAAGACCAGAGTTCTGGGATTAGTTCTGCCAATTGGGGAGTGGTGCTTTTGCAAAATATCTAACTTTTCAAAGCCTCAATTTCCTTGTCTTTGGAATGGGTTTATCAGAAGGCCCATAGCTGTTTCTTTCTTTTTATTATTTCCTTGTGATCAACCCAGGGCCTTGTGCATGCTAAGCGAGTGCTCTACTACAGAGTACTCCCACAGTATATTTTTCAATAAATGATAGCACATATATCAATAATTTCCATTTTACCCACTGATTAGTTTTCATCCCTCAAGTATTTTTTCTCTTTGTTTATATCTCTGGAATGAGATAAAGTGGTTTTCCAAGAGCAAGGTAAGCACAATTTCTGCAATGTTCCCTAAAGTGGATGAATCCTGGTAACTCACAAGAGGCAATTTCTAGGAAAAAATGAGCTAATTTTATGAACCTGAATTGTGATTCTCAGATGCAGAATATTAAAAAGCCAACACTTTCTGCAAAAGCCATTCAGGACTCCAGGGGAAACTTGATCTGTCTGAATAATAATAAACTATAATGATAATAGCCAAGTGCACCTCACAGGACTACTAAGCTTTAATGACTCAATGTTTGTGGAACTCTTTGAACACCTCCAAAGTTATGTAAGCATAAATGAATAAGTAGGGACATAATATACCATTGTTATTTATGCGTTAAATCTCTCCTGATAATTTCTCTTGATATCTTTAAGGTAGGTACTGTATGGGACTAATATATGAACAATGTTAAGGAAGAAATAAAATATGAAATAATACATAGTCATGCTCTCAAATGAAATAATTATATTCTCATATTAATGAATGAGAATAAAGTCATTAATTGCCCCTCTAAAAAATCATTCCTAGGATGTAAAGAAGGAAAATGTGAATCTGGAATAGGCACTTAAGATATAAATGTCTAATAAATGGTTCGAAAAGACATTTTCCATTTCTGTCTTATGGAGGAGACAGATAGGTTTTCAGTTGTTCTTTTTCACAACCAAGACATTTTAAAGATGTTTTCACTGTTTAACACTTGATACAAATTTTATACATTTTTTTCATGTGTCTTTCATTCTGCCTTCCCATCCATCCTGCATCACCTGCATTTTCTATGTGATATGAGAGTATTATTTATGTCCTAGGTTAAAAAGATCTTCATAGCCCTATATATTTTTATTATACTTTTCCAAAATGTACAATCAGGATATTGATATTGTCTTGACTTTCAACTAAGCTAAAAATAGAAATGCAATGGCCCAATAATCTCTTCAGTAAGCTTGACTGTAGTACTTGGATCTTCACCAATGAAATTTTCATTCTGTCAGGAAGCCTTGTCCTTTAAAATGAAAAATGATGACCTAAAAAGATTTTGTTAAGGAAACTGTTCTTCTCACCTTTGCTTTCTCTCTCCTATCTAGCCAACATTATTGCCCTCAAGACAAAGGGAATTTCTAAGGGTGAAAAGGAAAAGGAGAATAATCAAGTCACTGCTTTGTAAGGGGAATGATTCTGGGTGGGACAGTTTTATACGAAGTTTTTTTTTTAATATGACAGCAGAATGCATTACAATTCTTATTATACATATAGGGCAAAATTTTTCATATCTCTGGTTGTATAAACTTTCTGCAAAGCCATTCAGTTTATAAAATTAGCTCATCACACCAATTCATGTCTTCAGACCTGTACTTTGGATAATAATGATCATCACATTCCACCATCATTAATAACCCCATGCCCTCTCCCTTCCCCTCCAACCCCTGCCTTATCGAGAGTTCATCTACTCCTCCCATGCTCCTGCTCCCAATCCCACTATGAATCAGCCTCCTTATATCAAAGAAAACATTTGGCATTTGGCTTTTTGGGATTGGCTAACTTCACTTAGCATTATCGTCTCGAATTCTATATATTTACCTGCAAATGCCATGATTCTATTCTCTTTCATTGCTGAGTAATATTCTATTGTGTATATATGCCACATTTTTTTAATCTGTTCATCTTTTGAAGGGCATCTAGGTTGATTCCATATTTTAGCTATTGTGAATTGTGCTGCTATAAACATTGATGTGGCTGTGTCCCTGTAGTATGCTGTTTTTAAGTCCTTTTGGTATAGACAAAGGAGAGAAATAGCTGGGTCATATGGTGGTTCTATTTCCAATTTTCCAAGAAATCTCCTTACTGCTTTCCATATTGACTGCACACAATCTGCAGTCCCACCAGCAATGTATAGGTATACCTTTTTCTCCACATCCTTGCCAACACTTATTGTTGTTTCTGTTCATAATAGCTGCCATTCTGACAGGAGTGAGATGAAATCTTAGAGTGGTTTTGATTTGCTTTTCTCTAATTGCTAGTGATGATGAACACTTTTTTGTGTATTTGTTGATTGATTATACATCAGAGACTAACCCACAAAACTACAATTATCTTATATTCGACAGAGGTGCCAAGAACATGTATTGGAGAAAAAAATAGCCTCTTCAACAAATGGTGCTAAGAAAACTGAAAATCCACATGCAACAAAATGAAATTAAATCCTTATCTCTCACCATTCACAAAACTCAACTCAAAATGGATCAAGGACTTAGGAATACTGCAGCAGAATAACTGGGGGGTGACGAATAACTTGTGTATGTTGATGCAGCAGGAATGGAAGCCCGTTTATTGTAGGACAACAGAGCTATTTATACATTTTGCACAGCTTATCTTAATTAGCATAAACTAGATACATCAGTCAACCAATAAGGAATCTCCACACTTAATGGCTTGCTTTTGTTACTTTTCAAACCACTCCCTCTGGCATTTTGCCAGGCACCATCCAGACTTGTTTACGAACTCTAACATTTCTCTGGCAAAATACCACGTGTTATTTTTGACTTGTTTACAGACCTTAACAGAATACAACCAGAGACCATGCATCTACTCGAAGAAAAAGTAGGCCCTAATCGCCATCACGTTGGATTAGACCCCAACTTCTTTAATAAGACTCCTGTGGTGCAAGAATAAATGGGATAGACTCGAACCAAAAAGTTTCTTATCAGCATAAGAAACAATCTGTGAGGTGAATAAAAAGCCTCCATCTTGGGAGCAAATGTTTACCCCTCACACATCAAATAGAGCACTAATCTTTAGGGTATATAAAGAACTCAAAAAGCTCAACACCAAAAAAATAAAGATAAAAATAACCCAATCATACCAAGTTTTAAACAGGATTCTACTTCCCAAGAGAGAATGGGAAGAGGGCGTGCATGAAACAAAGTCCCTGTGCTTCCCATTCTTCCTAAGAGGAGATGTGATTTCGATAGACAAAGGAACTTCCAGAACAAGATTGTGTTTCCATTCACTGTATATTCTTCTCAGATTTCAGATTTAAGCTACAGCACACATTTCATTGTATTTTATGTGCTGAACACAAAACTTTCCTCACTTCCCAGTAGCATCCTGTTTAATACAACTGAGACCCTGAATCAGCCTGATGGCATGTTCTTCTAATCCCAACTACTTGGGAGGCTGAGGTAGGAGGATGGCAAGTTTAAGGCCAGTCTAGGCAATGGAGTGAGACACTATTTCAAAATAGTTAAAAGAACTGGGGATTTAGCTCAGTAGGAGACCACTGATTTTAATCTCCCAGTACAGTTTAAAAGAAAGGAGGAGGAAGAATAAAAGAAGAAGGAGATGTTGACAATGTGAACAACAGGGACCTCTACCCCAGCAGGTGCTAGAGCTCTTTTGGTAACAGTGGTCCATTTTGTGCTTTGCATATAGCCCTAACTGCTCTGCTATTGCAACTTATTTTTAAAAGGACATGTTTCTTTCTCTTCCTGTCTCTTTCTCCTACCCAATATCTCCCTGTCCTTAATCTCATCAAAAACAGGATTACCTTTTTTCCCAATCCTAGGCAGAGCTTTCTGTCCTTGAACACACACCCACTACAGAAAGGAAGTAATTCAGACTTTTGGGATGGCACCAGAAGATCTCAGATATGACTATTTCCAAAATTAACAAGTGAATTACAACTCTGATAGAACTTGTGGAATGTAGCCTTTGAATCACCTCTTTAAACGCACCCCCCTTCCCCTAGATGGGCAGAATCACAGCCCCTGGACAGGGACAAAGCAATAAAATGTTTTTTTTTTCCCCTTTTCTCAAAACCATGTTCTCATTATTGGGTTGGCATCGAGGACAAGGACTAGCTTGTGGTAACATTTCTACACTTTCTCCCCACTATCAAGAACATGTGTCCGCCAGAACCTGAGTTCCACCTTCTAGACCACGTCTGTGTGTCAGAGATTCTGGAGTGCCTGTTCCACAAGCCTTGAGCCTATCTCACATGGAATGGGGCTCTTTCCTGGAGTCTCTCTACAGGTTAGCTTGCAGGGCATGATTACACACCTAAAGGTGGTCAAGAAATAGGTGCTAGCAGAGATGTCCATGGATCTGGGTTGGGATGTTTCCTGCAGGCACTGGGGAGAACTCAAGTTCAGAATGGTGTTGAGTTGGGAAGGGAGGAAGAAGAGGAGGGAAAAGGAGAAGGGAGAAGGAGGGAATTGAGGGAGAGGGTGGAGTGGGAGACCAAGAGGCAAATTTCCCATTTACATCATCACCATATATAGTTGCAGAACAAAGAGTCTTAAAATCCCAATTAGAACATGCTTTCTAGCCTCAGGCTTCTTCCAAAAATGCTTTAAGAAAAACCCAGGACATGAGGCCTGAGATTATCCGGTGGCAGAGGATTCCAGGCATGGGCTGGATCAGGAAAAGATGAACCACAAACCCACCAAAAAATGTTTTCCTTGCCCTGTGTATGCTGCATTTCTCTCCAATAATTTGGCAAAGAATGAAATAACTGAAATTATACTCTCTGTGTTATTTTTTCCTTTATAAATATTTTAAATTTTTTATTCTATAATTCTATACTTGTTCTTATAAAGATGGAGACTCTTATTTAACACTCTGTTGGCATATTTTTTACATTCTTTTTTATTTGGACAGGCTAAAGTAGATTATATAAAAGGCACTAATGGTTTTCCTAGGTACAAGATTTGGTAGAGGAGTGAGCTGAAATTCAAGTGTATATTTATAATATTTTCACACTACCAGGCAGTCATGAAGGAGGATGAAGGAATATTATGCACACTATAAAGTTTTCTTAAAGATATACTTTAAGAAGTATATATCAAAGTGGCTCTCTTTCTCCTGAAGTAAGCAAAGCATGCATCTATATATAAAATGGAAAAATGATTAAATTCCTAATAAGAAGTCTGCACAGATAAGTGCCTATTATGTAGAAACTCATAATATAGTATATTAAAATTATTATGGAGCTTTATCTTAGGCAATAGAACAGCAGAACATTAGAATTAGCCCTTTGCTTTATAAAATATATTTATATGTGGAGGATGAAACTCCAAGCTTCAACCAAGGCCTCATAATTAAATAACATCACACTCCTAATTTAAGGAACTTTTGGCTATAATCTCTCACAAAAGGTAATCAGTCATTAAGAAAAAAGCTCCCTCCAAGCTCCCTTATATCACTGTGGCTCCCCAACAAAATATTATATTTCTATTAAGCTAGTGTAAACATTTTCCTGCCTAGATTCCTGGCTTACTATCTATTAATTTCTAATTGTTATTTCCCCTCGGATTATTGATTGACCTAGAAGTGATTGACTGTTACTAAGCAAACCTTACAACTGGTGACTCTGTAAACCCAGGGAAAACTATGAATAAAGGGTCACTGGATGATTATGAGGCAGGGCAAAGAACAGGTAGCTGATAATCAAAGAAAAAGAAATGGGTACACAGCACTCCCCATCATCTGGATGTTAACAGCCTCCAGGGGAGGAGAAGGATCCCATTTTCTAACAGAAGCCAACACCTCCTGGAAACTCTCTTCCTGCCCTTTGAACACATAGGCAGGATGGGAGGAGGAGGCCTGAGAAGAAAAGAAGCCTGAAATCTCCACTCCCTTGGACACCAGCTATGGATACTGCACCCTACCCCCAGGAGTTTCTCTTTGTATCTGTTCTATCCTTTAAATAAAACTTGTTTCTGGCCTTGGCATTTCCCAGGTGTTTATGATCTTCAACACTGGAGCAACAAGGACTAGATTCTGATTTTCAAGACCAATTTCAGTTATAGCTCTTAACTTAAGAACACCTCAGCAAACCAACGAGGGGTCCAATGAATAAGACAGTTTACTCTGGGAGCACTGTTCAGCAGAAGTGCTCATTAGACCCTACAACATATTTGCTTTAAATCTTTGATCTCTAGCACTCTCCCACTTCTCATTTTTTTTTTTATTTTTTAAAAAAGGAAGAAAAGGAAAGGAAGAAAGAACAGAGGGAGGAAGGAAATTAACAGGTAGCTTCCCATTATTTTGAAAATTAAAATTTAAAGGAAAATATCTATTATGTTTTAAAGACAATGTTCCTATTTTGTCTGTGCAACACTAAATTATGTGGGGAGAAAAGATTTCAACCCTACATTCATTTCATTTGTATCAGAAAGGGATTTTTTTAAACTAAATTAAAATATAACTTACATAAATAAATTAGCCAAGTCTTAAGTATGCAGCTTGATCATTTTTAAATGTTAATTCACTCATGTAACCACTACCCTAGTCAAGCTCTAGATCATTCCAATCGCCCTCGATGAAGAGTCTTCTGTGCCTTCCCCAGACCATCCTTCTCCATACTCAGCACTACTCGAACTTTGATGTTGTCAAAAGCTTGGTCTTTGTCCCTGATGCCCACCCAATAATGAGGAGACGGTTTTGAGAAAAAGGAAAAGGTTTATTGCTTTGCTAGCAAGGGAGAAGCACAGGGGACTCCTGTCCCAAAGACTGTGATTCTGCCCATCAGCAGAAAGAGGGGCTTTTATAGAGGTAATTCAGAGAAAATAAGATTAGGGAGGAGAGATAAGGAAGGAGAAGATTAGGGATAAGGAGGAGAGGAACAGAGAAGATCAGAGAAAAGAAGATCAGGAAGGAGAAGGTTAGGGAGAAGATCAGGGAGAAGAAAGTTGGGGAAAAAACATGTAAAGTTTCTAAGCTACATACAGATATACAAGGATATATTCTAAGTATAAAGTTAACCCCTGTTATATGATTGCTATATTTCTTCATTTTTGGACCATCTATGAATAGCCATTCACTGTGGTCTCAATTGTGTGTGGCATATTTCATTCAACAGCAAGACTGTCAGATTTATGCCTGCTACATAATCAGTAATCAGTTCTTTCTCATTGCTGTGCAAGGACTGGTCCCCCTGTTTTACTGTTTTGAAAAGTTTGTATTCATTTTTACATATTTGACTATGACTCATCTTCAAATAATTTTGGATATCATATAAAGAAAGAGCTTATATTCTTACTTTTTAAAAATATGCATAATCCAAATGACCTAGCACCATTGTTGAGAAAATTGTCATGGTTCTTTTAAATTGCATTTGAGCTTTTATTCTAACTCAGATACCCATATTATGTAGGTCTATTTAGAACACATTTTTTTTTTTTTGTAATAGATCCTTATAAGTTAGTGTAAGTTTTGAGCTTTTTTTTTTTTTTCAAACTTCTACTTTGACATATACTTAGAAACCATCACTCTGGGAGAAAAAAAAGAGAGATTATCACTTTGATCATCATACCAAGAAAAATGCTGAAAAAAATATTTTTTCTGGGATCCACCAAAGAATGTATCAGAGCAAACCATCACCTAAAACCTAAGAGATAAGAAAATATGGAGAAAAACAGAGGAGATCAGCTTTCCTGGAGCTGCACTGTTTGTTTCAGTAAGGTTTTTGCATAGCTATGACCATATTACAAACTAAAAAAACTTAGAATAGGAAAAGTTTATTTGAGGTTCAGTGTTTCCGAGTGTTTCATAGGCAGCTGACTCCATTGCACTAGGCCTAAGATGAGGCAGAACATCATGATGGAAGGGCCCCCACAGAGGAAGATGGGGGAGGAAAGAGCCACAGGAAGAACAACCCTTCCAGGACAACCCCCAGTGACCCACCTCCTTTCGTCCCATCTTTCCTGCCTATGCCACCAGTATTTCAGTTGATAATCTAATCATTTTACCTCTGAATATTCCTGCACTAACAGGAGCTTTTGAATGGAAAATGGCGGCGAATAGAGTGCGTCACCCCCATGTACCGCATCACTGCGCAGTTGAATAGTGAGTTTAAAACGGCCAGAAGCTATCTTGTTAGGAATTTCCAGCAAAATTGGGGTGCCCTGAACCTCTAGAGACTAGAGGCCAGGAATAAACCTAAGTGAACAGGATTGGAGAGACACCAGATGGAGGAGGAGGGAGCGGCCTCATACAGATTGTTTCCTACAGCCGGAGGGCAAAATCTTGGTCCGGAAGGCACAGCACCACCTACTGGAAGTGAAAAGAATAGAAGCCTAACAGTGCCTTTTTTTTTCATTGTAATTTTATTTTACTTTATTTTTTACTATTTTTATCATTTCTTCTTTTTATTTTCTATTTTTTTCTCTTTCTTCTCTCCCTCTCGCTTTCTTGGTTTGCTTCCTTATCTTTTCCTTATCTTTCCTCCCAATCATGACCACTCCGATTACGTGAAATTTGCTAAATAGATGAATATTATAAGACAGTCTATAGTCTGCCTAAGCCCTTAAGTACATCCAAGTACTCCTGTCTATTCTCTTGTTAATATCCACCTGCATTTGAGCAACCCCCCCAAAAGAAGCTAAGATATACTAACCTCCATACCATCAAATTGCCCAACCTTAACATAAAATCCTAAATTAAAACCTCAATTCTCTATATGCCATCAAAATCTGTAGGCCTTTAATGAAACTAATGAATTTACCTTAAATCACAATTAAATCCAACATCTCTGTACATTGTCTCCCAACACAAAGGAGAGATCTTGGAGGTATATAAAACCAAAACAAATTTATAGGAGAAAACAGAAACACACCAGTCAAACAGTTGGAAATTAACATGAGCTCCATGAAAAAACAAGGGAAAAAGGATTACAAACAATGCAGGGTAACTTAAGTTTACAGGAGAACCTAGAGGCATCAGAAAAATGGACAGAGAATACCTGACTCAGATGGAATGGAATCTTAAAGAAGTCATTAGACAGCAAGTCCAAACAATGAAAGAATACTTTGAAAATGAATTACATAAGCAGATTCAAGTAGCAAAAAATGAACTCTACTAGGAGATAGATTTAAAAAAAATCAAACAGTAATCCTAGAAATGCAGGAAACCATAAACCAAACAAAAAACTCAAAGGAGAATATTACAAATAGACTAGATCAAATAGAAGTCAGAACATCAGATAATGAAGACAAAGTTTATCAACTCAAAAAGACTACAGCCAACACAGAAAGGCTGCTAAGAAACCACGAGCAAAACATCCAAGAGATATGGGATGTCATAAAAAAAAACAAACTTCAGAGTCATTGGGATAGAAGAAGGTATACAGGTAGGTCCAAACAAAGGAATGAGCAACCTATTGAATGAAATAATCTTAGAAAACTTTCCAGAAATGAAAGATGGAATGGACTGTCAAATTCTGGAATCCTACAGGACCCCAAACATACAAAACCGTAATAGACCAACTCTAAGACACATTATTATGAAGATATCCAATGTACAGAACAAGGAGAGAATATTAAAAGCTACAAGAGGAAGGAAGCAGATTATATTCAGGGGTAAACCAATTAGGTTAACATCTAATTTTTCATGATAGACGTTGAAAGCGAGAAGATCCTGGAACAACGTATTTCAAACGCTGAAAAATAATGGATTCCAACCAAGAATATTGTATCCAGCAAAATTAAGCTTCAGGTTTGACAATGAAATTAAAATATTTCACTATGAACAAAAGTTAAAAGAATTCATAGCCAGAAAACCAGCACTGAAAAGCATTTTGAGCAAAACACTACAAGAAGAGGAAACGAAAAACAGCACCCAAAACTAACAGTGGGAGGTAACTCAGTAAAGGGGAGGTAAATAACCAAAGAGGAAAAACAAGGCAAATTAAAATAAATAAATAAATAAATAAACATGAATGGAAGTAAAACCATATATCAATAGTAACCCTAAACATTAATGGCTTAAACTCACCAATCAAACGACATAGGCTAGTAACTTGGATTAAAAAAACAGACCAAACAATATGCTGCCTTCAGGAGACTCATCTGACAGGTAAAGACATACACAGGCTGAAGGTGAAAGGTTGGGTAAAACCATACCACTCATATGGTCCTCGGAAGCAAGCAGGAGTGGCCATACTCATATCAAATAAAACCAACTTCAAACCTAAGTTAATCAAAAAGGATAAAGAAGGACACTATATACTGTTAAAAGGAACCATTCACCAACAAGACATAACAATTATCAATATGTATGCACCAAATAATGGTTCTGCAATGTTCATAAAACAAACTCTCTGCAAGTTCAAGAATCAAATAAACCACAACAAATAATTATGGGTGACTTCAACAAACCGCTCTCACCATGGGACAGATCCTCCAAACAAAAGCTGAATAAAGAAACTATAGAACTCAATAACACAATCAATAACCTAGACTTAACTGACATATATAGAATATATCAACCATCATCAAGTGGGTATACGTTCTTCTCAGCAGCACATGGATCCTTCTCAAAGACAGACCATATATTATGCCATAGGGCAACTCTTAGTAAATATAAAGGTGTGGAGATAATACCATGCATCTTATCTGATAATAATGGAATGAAACTGGAAATAATGATAAAAGAAGGAAGGAAAAATCCTACATCACATGGAAAATGAACAATATGTTACTGAAAGATCAATGGGTTACAGAAGACATAAAGGAGGAAATCAAAAAATTCTTAGAGATAAATGAAAATACAGAAACAACATATCGGAGTCTATGGGACACAATGAAAGCAGTCTTAAGAGGGAAATTCATTACCTGGAGTTCATTCCTCAAAAAAAGAAAAAAACAACAAATAAATGAGCTCACACTTCATCTCAAAACTCTAGAAAAGGAAGAGCAAAACAACAGCAAAGGTAGAAGAAGGCAAGAAATAATTAAAATTAGAGCAGAAATCAACGAAATTGAAACAAAAGAAACCATGGAAAAAATTGACAAAACTAAAAGTTGGTTCTTCAAAAAAATAAATAAGATCGACAGACCCTTAGCCATGCTAACGAAGAGAAGAAGAGAGAGAACTCAAATTACTAACACATGGGATAAAAAAGGCAATATCACAACAGACACTACAGAAATACAGAAGATAATTAGAAATTATTTTGAAACCCTATATTCCAATAAAATAGAAGAAAGTGAAGATATCCATAAATTTCTTAAGTCATATGATTTGCCCAGATTAAGTCACGAAGATACACACAATTTAAACAGACCAAAAACAAAGGAGGAAATAGAAGAAGCCATCAAAAGAGTTCCAACCAAGAAAAGCCCAGGACCAGATGGGTATACAGCGAAGTTTTACAAAACCTTTAAAGAAGAGTTAATACCAATACTTTTCGAGTTATTTCAGGAAATAGAAAAAGAAGGAGCTCTTTCAAATTCATTCTATGAGGCCAACATCTCCCAGATTCCTAAACCAGACAAAGACACTTCAAAGAAAGAAAACTACAGATCAATATATCTAATGAACCTAGATGCAAAAATCTTCAATAAAATTCTGGCAAATCAGATACAAAAGCATATCAAAAAAATTGTACACCATGATCAAGTAGGATTCATCCCTGGGATGCAAGGCTGGTTCAATTTTCAAAAATCAATAAATGTTATTCACCACATCAATAGACTTAAAGATAAGAACCATATGATCATCTTGATAGATGCAGACAAAGCATTCAACAAAGTACAGCATCCCTTTATGTCCAAAACTCTAGAAAAAATAGGAATAACAGGAACCTACCTCAACATTGTAAAAGCTATCTATGCTAAGCCTCAGGCTAGCATCATTCTAAATGGAGAAAAACTGAAAGCATTCCCTCTAAAATCTGGAACAAGTCAGGGATGCCCTCTCTCATCATTTCTATTCAATATAGTTCTCAAAACACTGGCCAGATAAATTAGACAGACAAAAGAAATTAAAGGCATTAATATAGGAAAAGAAGAACTTAAATTATCACTATTTGCAGATGATATGATCTTATGCCTAGAAGACCCAAAAGGGTCTACAAAGAAACTATTAGAGCTAATAAATGAATTCAGCAAAGTGGCAAGATATAAAATCAACACTCATAAATCAAAGGCATTCCTGTATATCAGTGACAAATCTTCTGAACTGGAAATGAGGAAAACCACCCCATTCACAATATTCTAAAAAAAAAATGAAATACTTGGGAATCAACCTAACAAAAGAGGTGAAAGATTGATACAATGAAAACTACAGAACCCTAAAGAGAGATGTAGAAGAAGATCTTAGAAGATGGAAAAATATACCCTGCTCATGGATAGGCAGAACTAACATCATCAAAATGGCGATATTACCCAAAGTTCTCTATAGGTTCAATGCAATGCCAATCAAAATCCCAGTGGCATTGCTTGTAGAAATAGATAAAGCAATCATGAAATTCATATGGAAAAATAAAAGACCCAGAATAGCAAAAGCAATTCTAAGCAGGAAGTGTGAATCTGGTGGTATAGCGATACCAGATTTCAAACTGTACTACAGAGCAATAGTAACAAAAACAGCATGGTACTGGTACCAAAACAGGTGGGTGAACCAATGGTACAGAATAGAGGACACAGAGACCAATCCACAAAATTACAGCTATCTTATATTTGATAAAGGGGCTAAAATCATGCAATATAGGAAGGATACCATCTTCAACAAATGGTGCCGGGAAAACTGGAAATCCATATGCAACAAAATGAAACTGAATCCCTTTCCCTCACCATGCACAAAAGTTAACTCAAAATGTATCAAGGAGCTTGATATCAAATAAGAGACTCTGCGTCTGATAGAAGAAAAAGTTGGCTCCGATCTACATATTGTGGGGTCGGGCTCCAAATTCCTTAATAGGACACCCATAGCACAAGAGTTAAAAACAAGAATCAACAAATGGGACTTACTCAAACTAAAAAGTTTTTTCTCAGCAAGAGAAACTATAAGAGAGGTAAATAGGGAGCCTACATTCTGGGAACAAATCTTTACTCCTCACACTTCAGATAGAGCCCTAATATCCAGAGTATACAAAGAACTCAAAATATTAAACAATAAGATAACAAATAACCCAATCAACAAATGGGCCAAGGACCTGAACAGACACTTCTCAGAGGAGGACATACAATCAATCAACAAGTACATGAAAAATGCTCACCATCTCTAGCAGTCAGAGAAATGCAAATCAAAACCACCCTAAGATACCATCTCACTCCAGTAAGATTGGCAGCCACTATGAAGTCAAACAACAAGTGCTGGCGAGGATGTGGAGAAAAGGGTACACTTGTACATTGCTGGTGGGACTGCAAATTGGTGTGGCCAATTTGGAAAGCAGTATGGAGATTCCTGGGAAAGCTGGGAATGGAACCACCATTTGACCCAGCTATTGCCCTTTTTGGACTATTCCCTGAAGACCTTAAAAGAGTTTACTATAGGGATACTGCTACATCGATATTCACTGCAGCACAATTCACAATAGCTAGACTGTGGAACCAACCTAGATGCCCTTCAATAGATGAATGAATAAAAAAATGTGTCATTTATACACAATGGAGTATTACTCAGCACTAAAAAATGACAAAATCATGGCATTTTCAGGGAAATGGATGGCATTAGAGCAGATTATGCTAAGTGAAGCTAGCCAATCCCTAAAATACAAATGCCAAATGTCTTCTTTGATATAATGAGAGCAACTAAGAACAGAGCAGGGAGGAAGAGCATGAGAAAAAGATTAGCATTAAACAGGGATGAGAGGTGGGAGGGAAAGGGAGAGAGAAGGGAAATTGCATGGAAATGGAAGGAGCCCCTTATTGTTACACAAAATTACATATAAGAGGATGTGAGGGGAAAGGGAAAAAAACAAGGGAGAGAAATGAATTATAGTAGATGGAGTAGAGAGAGAAGATGGGAGGGAAGGGGCAGGGCATAGTAGAGGATAGGAAAGGCAGCAGAATACAACAGACACTAGTATGGCAATATGTAAAAACGTGGATGTGTAACCGATGTGATTCTGCAATCTGTATAGGGGTAAAAATGGGAGTTCATAACCCACTTGAATCAAATGTATGAAATATGATATGTCAAGAGCTTTGTAATGTTTTGAACAACCAACAATAATAAAAAAGGAGCTTTTGATTATTTAAATCATAGCATTGCTAGAGACAGTTCAAACTGCATTGATGAATTGCTGGGAACAGAATGAACTAGTACCAGAGTAAGAAACTCTAGGGTTACAATCAGAGTGGATCTCCAAGATTTTCTTGGGGTTTTACTTCCATATTCATTAGTGTTGTTTTCTCTGTTTAGAAGTCTGTTAAAATATTCAATAATTTATTAATTTCAGATATTGTTTTGTTTTTATAAAGTGCTATTTTTGAATACTGTAAATTGAAACTAGTGGCACTTTACCACTGAGCTACATTGCCAGTCCTTTCTACTTTTTGTCATGAGACAGAGGTCTCACTGATGTGCCCAGGTTGGCCTTGAACTGTGATCCTCCTGCCTCATACTTCTGAGTAGCTGGGATTACAGGCATGTGCCACCATGTCCAGTTTACTTTTACAATTTTGTATTTTATTCCACAACACCCCTCCAACATAAATAGTGAAAGATATAAGGACTCAAGTATTTTCTTTTTATTTATTTATTTATTTATTTTTGTATTGGGGATTAACCCCAGGGGTGCTTAACCACTGAGCCACATCCCCAGTCCTTATTATTTTTTATTATGACACAGGATCTTGCTAAATTGTTTAGGACCTTGATTCATTGCTGTGGTTGGTCTTGAACTGGGGATATTCCTGTCTCAGCCTCCCAAGCTGCTGGGATCCAAGTTTCCAATGACAGTATCTGTTTTTTTTTTTTTCTGATATGTAAAACAATTACAGCAAAATTTCATCTTAAAACCCAATTTTTCTTATGAAAAATCCATTCTCTGAGGTGAATACTTGATCCCAAACCACTGAGGTTCTTGAGAAGATAAGTAATTGCTTGAGCTAGTCAGAGACCTAGCAGGGAAATGTGATATACTCAAGTTGGGTAATTCATTGATTGTTTAATAAAAGGATTCTTTGCAAATAACTGGACCTGGTATTGAACAGCCACAGGAGCTAGTGCTGTCTCTTGGGACTAGTCCCACCTTTAGAAAACAAGGGGCAAAAGAGATAAAGAGGGACATTTTTAGAGAAATTCCTGACAGGAGCTGAGATATTTACTCAAGGGATTCACGCAAATCATGACATCCAGGGAGAAAAAACACATTCCTGTGTATAGATATCTATCTACCTACCTACCTACCTGTCTACCTACCCATTCATCCCATACTTTGTTTCATCTCAGCTAAGTAATTTCCTAAAATGAAGTTTAATTGGGGAAATACTCATTTTATTTTGAACTAGACAATTTTATAAATTTGAAAATGCAAATTGTGATTTACCTTGACATTTATAGTTGGTTCAAAGGCAAAGTTGTACAGTGAAGTCCTTTCACCCTTACTTTTGAACTCTTTCCACTTTTTATTTTTTATTAAGCTACCAAAAGTTGAAGACTCCAGCACAGTGGAACTCTCCACCTTACTCTACCAAGACTCCTAATAACTCAGGGGAAGATTCCCTATCCTACAATGAGATAACTCTAATTATAATGCTTCAAAAGATATAATTTGCTTAAAAATACTTTATCTAGCAAGAGGGTTATAAGACAATAACTACTTAAACTCAATGTGATGATAATTTCAATGTAGAGACACTGTATTAAAAAACTAATTTAGGAAGAGAAAGGTCCCAGTTTACAATAGACATTAATATCTAATACATTCTAATTCTCCCCTTTAAATGATCATTGTACAAGCTCACAATCATTAAAGTCTATTCCATGACTATTGGAATCTATTAACTAATAAATTTTAAAGTTTCTATTTTGTTTTCCTTGTATTAGTTAATGTTTCTAGTTACTATCTATTAAGGATAAGTTACCACATTTTAACATGCATTGAGTTAATATGCTATATAAGTTTAAATAAAATGAATCACTGTAAAGAAATTATTAAGTAAATAGTAATGCAGGCAGTGCACACATGTCAAATCTTACCCAGGTGATACAATTGACTAAGGTTACAGGAAAATTTACAAGGACTCTGTTTTCTGTTGGATCCTCAAATCTTTAAACAATAATAATTGTCATGTGTAGATGCTCAACATATGTTTGTTGTGTGACTGAATATTTCTTTGGAAGTTAAAGCAGAGTGGTAAATAGGAGTGTCTTTGAAGAGACATCCTCAAGTTTATGATATAGATCAATCCTTTTTTTTCTATCCAAGAGGCTAATCATTACCTGTTATAGAATGCATTACTTATCTTTCAAATTATGTCTCTTCCATGAATTTCATATTTTTGCACCTTCTAAAATTCACACTGGAACTTAGTTCACAATGGAACTTAATCCTCAACGCAACAGTATTAAGAGCCAAGGCCTCTGGGGAAGTGATTAGTCATGAGGAATTTGCCCTTACGTATGCATTAGGAATGGAGAGAACTAGCTAAAGGCTGTTTTGTCCCTCAGTTCCTCAGACTAAGGGCAAAGAATTCAAGGGGCCATCATGGAAGCTGAGAGAGCAGCCCTCAATAGAGAGGTAAACTACTAGACCCTTAATCTTGGACTTCCCAGCTTCCAGAACTGTGAGGATCTAAATGTCTGTTCTTTATAAATTTCCCAGTCTCAGGTGTTTTAACAGCACCAACTAAGACAATCTCATTATGCAACTAAAATTTTGTTGAAATATATCAATTTTGATGTTTGAGCTCCTGCTAAGAGTTTCTTTCTGTGCATTAAAACAACAAAAAGAAACACACACACACACAAAAAAAAAAAAAAAAAAAACAAACAGAACCTTTCTACAGTGATGTCTTGTTTATTCGGCATAACAAAACATGAATTACTTTATATTAAAAAGAACTTAAATTATTTTAATATTTTGATTCCTTTCCAAAGTAAATCACTACATATATTTATTACACTTAAGCTTTTATTACTAAATCACAAAAATTAACAGGCTGTTGACTACAAAATTCAATTTAATTTTAATTTTATTTCTTATACTCATAAAATGTTATAAAAATTCATCAAATAAGAGATTTTTATTTTCTTTTTAATTAAGCATCAAAACATGCTTAAAATAGAGAAAAAAATCCTTTATAAGTCATTAAGTAGCAATGAAATTTTAGGAATTTATATGAATTCAATAAGCTGGTTATTATGCTTTGGATCTTAAGTGTTGCCCAAAGGCTCATACGTTAGAAGCTTGGTTTTCAGTGCTATCGAGAGCTGGTGGAACCCTTACAGAGGGGCCTAGTAGAAATACATGAGGTCACTGATGGTGTGCCCTTGCAGGGATATTGGTACCTGGAGTTCTTCCTCTCTTTTTTTGCTATGTGACCATTATAGGGAGAGTAACTTTGTTCCACCACACACTCCCTGCTGCGGTGTTAGATCATACCACTGCCCAAAGTTGGAACTAAGCAACTAGGGACCTAAACCTCTGAAACTATGACAATATAAATCTTTCCTCTTTTTAAGTTACTTATTTTAGGTATATTGTTATAGTTATGGAAATCTGACTAATAGAAAATTGGCATTAAGAAGTGTAGTTATTGTTGTGACTATACCTGATGATGTGGTTCAGTTTTTGGATTTGGTTTGCAGAAGTTTTGAAAAGTTTGTAGGAGCAGACCAGAGAAAGATTAGAACATTGTAAGCAGAACTTAATTTTGGTGAGAGCTCAGAAGAACAGAATGTTGTCAAGAATTCTTTCAGTAAAGACTAAGCTCATTAGGTTTCATGTGGGAATGAGGGCTCCTTTAAGGGTGGGCTAGAGGCCATTTATATCACATTCTGGCAAATAATTTGTCTGCATTTTGTCCATGCCCTGTAACCTTGTGGGGCACTGAGTTTAAAAGTGATGGACTAATTAATTAATTAATTATTCTTGTGAAGAAAATTTCATCGAGTCACAGTATTCAAGCATCATCATGAGTATTGCTGACTGCTTCCTCCCCTCCACCCCAAATTTATAGTAAAAGTTGGGGTTGGGGGGAGGAAAACAGATTTGGAAAACTTGCAGGGTTTTTTTTGGTTTCTTTCTGAAAGAAAGCTTGGTCATGAAGCAGAACTTAGAAAAATGATCTCTTACAAAATGAGAGCATAGTTTAGAGAAAAGTATAAAGGGGGAATGCACCACTGCTTTACAAATAATGACACGATATCATTACTGGTCCTGGTTTTAGGAGGCCAATAGAAAGTGATAGTTATCAGATCCAGAAGAATGCTGCTTCACAGCAAATCACAGAGAACAAGATAATTAAGCATGGAAGAACACAAATTAATGAATATCTGGACATCACTCTCTTTCTTCTCTTCAGTCTCATGATTTTATCCAACTGGCTGAAACCACAGCCAATGGGCAAGGAAATCATTGAGATCTCCTGGGTTCTGCCTCCTGGACACAGAACAGAGTGGAGACAGATAGGGAGGGTTTTATCTATAGGGATATGCAGAAGGCATTCAGCATAGCAACAGGAACAAAACATAAATATCTCAAAAATTACCCTCTACTAAAAGCAAAATCATTAAATGTGTTAAAATAAAATATAAAGTAGTGGTTGAAATAAAGTTTCAACTTGGGCTTAATTTATTTTATCATGCATCTCTAGTATGTCCCACAACTTTTTAAGTAAGTTTGTGAAAATATTTAATCATACATATGAAAATTACTTTAGAAAAAAATCGGTCTTCTTAATGACTATGTAATAAGCCAACAGACTAAAATGTCATTGCATGGTAACTGGCTTGGTATGATGGGCCAAGCCCTGTGGGGTTCAATATGAGTGCTCCGAAGTGGAATGAAAGGATGTGGCAAGAGATAGCTTTGCAAATGATTTTAATGACCTTTGAAATTAGAAATAGATGTTCTCTGACAAATAGCTTAACCTCAATTTTCAGTTGAAATCTTATTACACTGTAGCTTTTCAAACAAGTTATAGTATTAAAGAAAAGTCGATTTTGTATATGCAGGCTTATTTCTTGCTAATTGTACATTACCCATAACCCATTTTCTAATTTAAAAAAATCACATTCCAGAATGGTAATAGATACTGAGAAATAATGACTAGAACAACTAAGTTTCTTTAAATGTCAGTTGCCTTTAGAAAATTCTTTTTTTTGCAGTGTCTTAAAATTCTTTACACTTATCTAATACTCAGTATTGAGTCTTTTCTTAACCAGTGTGATAACTGATCATTTACAGTTTATGGTTAGAACAATTTAAGTTTGTACCCATACAACATAAAGTGCCAATTTGTAGATTTTATAATTATTGTTAATTATTTATATTAGTCATATCATTCTATTACATAGGTATACAGATATAATTATCAACTCTTACTTTTGTTATAATTGATTACCCTTGAAAGTTGGAATTTTGAGCAATTAAATGATGATTACTTTTTGCTAAAATCTGTCTATCAATAAAAATATAATTCTTTTAACAAATACTGGTAGTTGCCTACCTAATATCCATTCTTACTTTCTTCTTACTAAATAAAAATCCTCAGCTTTGTTTAGTTTGGAAGTGTTTCCAGTTGTATAACACTACTCTGGAGCTGTTTGCAGTTTACAAGGTTCTCTTCCAAAAGACAAAGTCTTAGTTTTTCCTGGAATACTTTTGCTTTCCTAGTAGAGGCACAGCCACGAACTGCTTTATTTTCCTTCCTTCCTGAAGCATGGGTATGAGCTGCTATGTGAGCAAAACTGTCTTGAGATCATGTGTTCACAAGCAGGAGATTGGCAATCAAATGCTTAGCTGGCAGAATGGAATGAGAAAGAGCCCAGGCTACAGGTTATACCATGGAAACCCAGAGTCACACATCCGTGACTCAACGACTAAAAATCTTATTTAAGAAAAATAAGTTACAATGGTCAGGTTCTTTGTTATTATTGGCTGACTACAATTCTAACATTACTGCATATGTATGTAAGTATGCTTACATACTTATCACACTTTGAGGAAGAGTACAGAGATGATTATTAATGTAGTTAGGAGTTGCAGTTTTCAGGATAGATTTGTGCTATAGTGAAGGATTCTTGTCTTTCTCTGAACGTTTTTTGGTAGGAGAGATATCATTAAGAATAAAATATATTTAATAGAATCTGAGAGTAAAGTTGAAGTGAAGCAAAAACTGAAACCACAGACATTTGAAAAAAGGTGGTAGTCTTTACACATTATGAAAAGGACAATATTAGTACAATCGTTTTTGAAGCTAGCTTGCAATTCTCTATAAACATAAAAAGGGAAACTCTGCAATTTTATGAAATTGTGAAATATTCCATACCATATTCTCATTTTAGTGATTTATAATGTACACTTTTAGGCCTGTGAGAAGTTTTGCTGTAAATTAAGTTTTAATTCAGACATTTCCCAAATGTGCCATGTGTCCTAGTTTGGTTCCCTTGAAAGTAGACTCTGAGGCAGACTGGAATACAGGAGGTTATTTGGCATGTGATGCCAGGAAGCATTGGTAAAGGTACAGGGGCACAAAATGGGGAAAGCGGGAAAAACACTAATTAAGTATGTATTAATATCAAGAGAATTGCAGCTACAGACATCTCAAGTTAAGTCTTGATGGAAAACTCATACACATCAGAATTACCCTACCCTTGGTCTAGGGTTGCCTCAAAGGGTGTTGATTTCCTGGTGCTTCTAACTTGTCATGAACACAAAAAAATGGACCCCAAGTGCCTGGGGAAACAGCAGGTGTAAAGACAAGTAAGAATTAATAATTAAAAGAAAGAGGTTTAATTCCACCTATGGAAAACATGGCAGAGATTTTTTCCTCCCTTCTCTTCTAGTCAAAACATTTATCTTATAAAATTTTTACGAAACTTTTGAGACATAAAATAAACATTTGTCTATTTTATGACTTAGGAATTAATTTTGTTAAGGACCTGGTAGCCTTCTGCTTGAGATATAAAGATTGAGAGAGAACTAGTACTCCGAGCTCCCAGTATGCCCCCAATTTTTTTTCCTACTTTTTTTGTGATACTGGGGGTTGAACCCAGGGTCTCATACATGCTAGTATAGCACTTTGCCACTGAACTACACCTCTAGTCCTCCCCCTCCTGGCTTCTAAGAGGCATTTAGAACCTAACACTCAGTGTTCCTTTCTTTTAAGTTGTGAATGAGTTTCTTCATAAAGATAGGAGAGCTTTATTTTTCATCTGGATAAAGCTAATTACCTAGCATAGATAGTCACACCACTTACCAAGTAGTTAGGATGAACTATGTGTGACAAATGGTGCTGTCAATTCTTGATTGGAAGATTAGCTTTGGTTCATTTTGAAAATGTGTCTGTAAGGAGATGTATCTGCTTGACTACACAAAATGATGAGATTCCTCTGTCTCTGTGTTACTTATAAATTGTTGACCCATTTCCTAAGAGAGGTACTTACAGGGAAGGAATATTTTTCCATTTAGTGATGCTAAACCAAAGATGAGGTCAGGCTATACACTTACTGCACAGGTTTATTCAACAACCCGAGAATGGAGAAATGGGAATCTAGGCTCACAAACTTCTCAACCTGTTGGGAGTGTGGGATAAAAAAAAAAAAAATGAGGGGGAGGGAATATTCACGTCTTTTCTTTGTGTAGGTGGAGATTCTCCACAACTCAAACACCACATCTTTTTGCTCTTTTTATGGCCTGGTCTGGTGCTTCTTGTCATGGAGACTGGTTGGTGTGCCAGTTAGTATGGAAATTAGATTTTAATGAAGTTGGAAGTTCCTGGTGGTCACTGTAGCCACCATTTTGGATCCAGCTGTGTTCTGCTAGCCCACCTGAGGAGGAGCTTCTGATTTTCAGGCATCCTGTTCTCAAAGATAACCAAGATTAGGGGCCAGGTACAAAATCAGCTATGTCACCTAGGCAGTACAAGACTAGGGTGAGGTAGCACACTCTTCTTCTCCTCTAGGTATTTTTGGGTTTTGTAAATCTAGAAGTACTCTTGTCTTCGGCCTCTTCGTCTCGCTACTGGGACTACCAGAGTATATTAGACTTCCCAATTGTCAGCATGTGCATTGTTTTTACCAGAAAAATATTTTCTGGCTGCTCTACTCTGTTCATGTAGACTGGAATGCCAGGGAATTAACATCTGCTTTCTAGACCCCCAAACATCCCTCAAACTATGACAGATGGGAATTTGTAGGTAAATGCCACTGATCTCAGATTTTAGGTAAGTTTAAGGTTTGTCTTCAACATTGTGTGTGAGTAAGTCTCAAGTTGACAACAGTATTCAATTTCTTTATTGACTTTCATATTTGGACTCATTTCCACTCCCTTGAGAGTGCTACCTGGTATCACCTTCCAATAAATTACTTTTACTCAAATTCTTATTGCAGTGATGTTAAGATTATTGATGTAACTGGGGCTCTGGGAAATTGTCTTTGTTTTCTCTTTTCTTTTGTCCTTACTCTCCTCAGTCCTTTGGCTAGATATTATTACTGTTTTTTTCTTTACATTTAATAATATCACCTAGATATTATTGCTGGTATTTTCTTTACATTTAAGGAATCCGAAGGTCTTTGTGACACCTTTCCTTAGTAACTAGAGCAGATGGTTGAATCCATTGTGATGCTCTGGAAACACACACCCTGATTGATGAAGACCCTGCCCAGCTGCAGCCTCATGCCTCCTTCCTCCCCATAAAAACCCTTCATGCTCTAAGACGTAGAAGACAGAGGTTTGAAGAGCTTAGCCCTCTGTTCTTAAAGTGGGTCTAAATTCCTTTCTACCAACACTCATTTCCAGAGTATTGGAACTCCAGCATCAGGCAACCTGAACATTTCCTTTTGGTTACTATGGTACCAAATATAAGGGGTCAGTGTGGTCGCATGTTCTTGTAATCCCAGTCTCAGCTACTCTGGAGGCTGAGATAGGAGAATTGCTCAAGCCCAGGAGATCAGGGCCAGCCTAGGCAATACAGAAAGATCTTGTCTCTTAAAAAAAAAAAATAGATCACCATGCCAACAGGGTCCTTTGCTGGAAGTAAATAGAATCTGATGATCCTTGAGATGCTAGAGCATCATTAGGACCTCACTTATAGTGAATTAGGATTATGCCTAGGTGTAAAAAATATTACTGGAATTTGAGAAATATGTGGTATGGTATTAAAAATGACTGTGGAATGTGTTGGTGGTTGCCATTAAGATATAGAAAGAAGAAACAGTTGCCTTTGATGGTACAATTCTCAAATCAGTGCACAGTGGAAAAGCTACCTGGTATTTACAGAGAACTTTACCTCCTATTAATGCACTGTGAGCCCTTCTTTCTATGTTAGCACTGGAAAAGAACTAAAGAATTCCAGTGGATGACCACACTAAAACACAAACATCCTCGGAACCACAAAACAAAAAAACAAAACAAAACAAAAACCCTGAACACCATAAGTATGTGATGATGCATATGTACAAGTCAGCAAAAATTGAAAGAAAATTGTTCTAATTCACTGTTTACCCCATGTAGAATCCAGCTTTCCAATGATCTCATTGTTTCCTCTCTCTTTGCTTTTTCTTTATTCTTTTCCTCCTCTTTCCTGGTTTGCAAGAGCAGAAAAGAACAGGCACTTTTTTTTGTTCTCTATTTCTTTTCTGTAGAGTAGCCAAGTTTTCTCTTTTATTGTCTTTACTTCTATAGAATAATACTTTCCTCCCCAAATAGTTTAACAAGATCTTATCTTTAAGAGGTGCATTTCCTTCCCAGTAAGAATATGGTTGGAAACTATTGAGATTAAATATTTTCCCTACTGTGCATACCTTAGTAATTACATGATGCGGAGTTACTAAAATCTATTGCTTCCTTTCAGGGGAGAAAAATCTCATTGGTAATATCATAGAACCACTAGAAGAGAAGCCACATTTTATCCACAAGTGACCTGCAATTCACAGGGCATTAAAAAAGTGTTTCTCATATCAGCTCTGATAGAAATGTCAGTGGGATCAAAGTTAGGAATTTAAAGAAGCCATTTCACCTAGGTTTCAATATCTAAACAGAGAAACATCTTCTGGTGAATTCTAGAAGCTGACAGAAGGCTGATATTTATATTCTCTCTCTCTCTCTCTCTCTCTCTCTCTCTCTCTCTCTCTCTCTCTCTCTCTCTCTCTCTCTCTTTCTCTTCTCTCTCTCTCACTAAGAATTGAACCCAGGGCCTCGCACATGCTAGGCTAGTGCTCTACCTCTAAGCTACATCTCCAGCTATGTCAGAACCTCTTAATGGCAAAAGTCCTATAGTCTTGTTCTATTCTTTGACATAATGAAAACTGATGTCCTGACAGTTGCCCCTCACTGAATAACTGAAGGGTTACCTCTTTTAAAAAATTTATAATCAGAAGCAAATACTAGAATCATTTATATATCTTCCTACTTTGGAAAACTGCAGCCAGTTTTTAAGTTTCAAAAGTTTGCTTTCAAAAAAGATTACCCACTTTAAGAGCATATAAGGCAGATATTAATTGTAGTTTTCAAACCTGTGTCAATGTATAGGTTGTATATAAAGCAGTCGGTGATTTCTTATTGAGTCCTCTGAACATTTCTGATCAATGCCTAAATATGAGGCATGATGATTGTTAACTAGAAATATGACAACATAGATAAACTGCATACAAGGCCCTGGGAATGTGGATACTTAAGCTTCTTGGAGGACTCAGGAAGTGACCATGAAGGAAATAACACTGGATCTAGGGCTAAAAGTGTTAACAGGAATTGGCCTGCAGTATTTCAGGCTGTATTTGGATCTGGGAACATTGGGTGACCCTGATAAACATGGAAAGGGAAGACTCTGTGGCTCTCAGGATATGATATAAAGGAAGACAGACAGTATGCTGGCTGGGCTACAGGAGGGCTTTCATAATTCTCTTGTTCTTGCTGAGGTTCTTCTGCAGTCTTCCTGCCATGCCTAGTGTATTTGTTGTTCACCAAAAGATGTTTCTTTGTTTGGTTATCGAAACTTAGGTGAAATGGCTTCTTTAAATTTCTAACTTTGATTCCACTGACATTTTTACCAGCGCTGATATGAGAAACACTTTTCTCATGCTCTCTGATTTGCAGGTCACTTGTGGATAAAATGTGGCTTCTCTTTTACTCACACTATAATATTACCAATGGGTTTTTCCCCCTAAAAAGAAACAATAGATTTTTTAGTAACTCTGTGTCATGTAATTACTAAGGTTTTCACAGTAGGGAAAATATTTAATCTCGATAGTTTTCAACCAAATCCTTACTGGGAAGGAAAGGCCCCTTTAAGGATAAGATCTTGTTAAACTATTTGAGGAGGAAAGTAAAGACAAGAGAAAACTTTGCTACTCTACAGAAAAGAAAGAGAACAAAAAAGAGCACCTGTTCTCTTCTGCTCTTGCAAGCCAAGAAAACAGAGGGAAAGAACTGGTAAAAGACGTCATTGGAAGGCTGGATTCTATGTGGGGTAAATGGTGAGTTAGAAGTCCTTAATGGTGTGGATAGCTCTAGAAATGTCTAAGAACATATATGTCTAATTGAGATTTTATTTATTATATGTGATATAATCATTTGGCAAAATTTCTGCCCCTTCAAAATCTTGTTTAGCTAAAGAAGGGGAGATAATAAAATCTATGGGTTAACACCATGTGCACATGAAGAAATGCCTAGAAACTACAAGACAACAGCACCAATTATGCCACCTTTCACTCAGGAATTTGCAGAAAGTATGGAATATTGATTTCAATTGAGATTATATATATCCCAAGGCATTGAGGGGCACTAATTAACAAAAAGACTTTACAGAGTTATGCTGAAGAGTTTGAAACTAAATTTTATGTGTTCCTTAAGTCAGAAAATGTTTTACACTAATTTTCATAGAATACTAAAATTTAATATGTTCTTTAAAATAATGAATTGCGTTCACTTGTATTTTTAAAAAATAAACAATAAATACACTGGGCATGCCCAAAAGTTCAAGTCCAAAGTCTCCTCTGAGACTCAGGACAAGCTTGTATTTTGAAAATCTGTAAAAATCAAAAGCAATTTACAAGTATTCCGTATGTAAAGGTACAGAGTAAATATTTCCATTCACAAAAATAGGGGCAGAGAAAGAAAGGATAGGACCAAAGCAAGACTAAAATCCAACTGGGCAAACAAGTCCTGTATCTCCATGTTCAGCATCTGGGGGACATGGCATGGTGATGTTTTGTCCAAGGAATTTGTGCATCTCTGCCCTATGGCCTTGTTGGTTGAAGCCCAAGTGGCCCTTCTGTTGGCTCGTCTCAGCTTAATTCCTGCAGCCTTCCTCAGTGGATGTCCCTAGCATTTCTTAATCTTGGGGTTCTCCATTAAAGCTTTGGCTTTCTTTTCATATCTCCATGAATATTCAGGGGTTCCCTGCAGGGACTCAGACCCTACTGCAATTTGTGTGGGCTCCCAGGCCTTCCTTTGAAGTCTTGGTGGAAGCCTCCATGACACTCAAACTGCAGGATCCTACATTCCTGCAGAACCAGCACCACATGGCTGACGCCACGGTCTGCTAACATCTCAAGCAGAAGTAAAGCCTCCAGAAACCTTAGCTGCAACAGCCTCTGAGTGTCTGGGTGGCTGAGCATATTGAAAAAACTTCCTAGGCTCCCTTGTGCAAGAAGGATGCCCCATTGGTCTATTCCCTTAAGTCTGAGATTGATATGAACTTGCCAGCTCCTGAGATGATCTCAAACCATCTTTCTCATTGTCTCAGAGTAAAGTCTTTAGCATTTCTTTAGTTGCAGTGATGTCTTTAACAACTGCAACATTCTTAGCCCTGGTTTTACTTCCACCTTTCAAATCCAAGTGTTTCAAATATTTCTGCTCCTGAATATCACCATAAATTTGGCTAAAAGCCACCAGCAATGTCCATGACACTGTATGAATACTATGTTGTCTAGAGATTTCTTCCACCAGATTAAGAAGTTGATCACTTTTAAAATCAGCCTCACAGAAAGTCTGAGGACATGGGCAAAACATGGACAATTTCTCAGCCAGAACATAACATGAATGGTATCTAGTCTAATTATCAATAGTGTCCTCTTTCCCTTCAAACCCTCTTGAACCTTGCCTTCACAGTCCATAGTCCTATTGGCATTCTAATCTTCTGGGCTCCCACCAGAATCAGCCATTAAGCTCTGCTTACGACAATCTAAAGCATTCTGACCTGCACTGAAAAACACTTCAAAATTCCTTCCACCAATTCCAAAATGCTCCCCAAACTTATGAACCACATGGTCAGATTAGTCACATCAACAACACCACTTCTTGGTACCATTTTCTGTTTTAGTCAGCTTTTTTACTGCTGTGACTAAAAGACCTGACCAGAACAATTGTAGAGGAGGAAAAGTTTATTTAAAGGGCTCACAGTTTCAGAGGTCTTAGTCCATACCACAGCAAGCACCATTCCTAAGGGCTTGAGATGAGGCTGAACATCATGGAGGAAGAGTATGGTGGAGGGAAATTAGAGAAAGAAACTAAAATTGCTTTTATATTAAGATTTTGAAAGATTAGGTCTTAGTTTTTATTTCACTTTCTATGCATATTAATATTTATTCCTCATTTACTGAGTATCATATCTCATTTATACTTTTTACATTTGTCAATTAAATATATTTGTAAGAATATACAAATATTAAATTTCCTAGAATGATCAACAGTGGAACCAAGAAGGGGAAAAATAGAGCTATTAAAAACATTTCAAAGCTGAATGTGCAGGTTGCAATTTGAACATGAATATACTGCCTTTCAATCTGAAATTTAACTGATTTAATGCAGGAAAACTTTCAAAGCTTAATAAAACAAAAATGTCAATGAAATTTCTATTCTTATTCTATTTGTATTAAAAAGCAAAGTATGGGTTTAAAAGCAATACTGTCATAAGTTTCTAAGAGCTTTACTAGGACTTTTCAAACTATCCTTACAGATGGGGCTCATACATGCAGAACTTTCTACAAAGTAGAAATTTATCCCCTAAATTGAGGAAACATCTGGGCAGACTCAGATGAAATCAGAATGCCATAATCAGCTTATAATACAAACCAATTCAAATGGAAAGAGGCGATTCTCAAAAAAGAAAACCCATTTTGAGAATAAAGGAACATAACTCAAAACCTACAATTTATTCTTAATGATGCTTCATTTTTCATTTGTGTTACAGCAGCCTTCTACCCAGGGGCAAAGATTGACAGACTACTCCTTAGTTCCTTAATTTTAGCTGTCCCCTTAACTATGACTCTGGGGCTGGAATGCACAAACAGGGCAATAAATCAGAAGGAACAAAGAACTTTAAGTCCATAACACAGAGGAGGGAAGAAGAAAAATATGCTGAAAAATTCTCTTTCCATGCATCCTTAATAATTGATAAAAGGTATCTGGTTTGCTGAGTTCAGTTATATATTTTTCAAGACAGATACACTTGTTCATATTTTTCCTACCTATCTTTAAGTAAAGCAGGGCTACTATTTCATATTCCCTTGTTATACTTTATATACTTTATGATTTTATATTTAGCCAATTTATTTAAAATTAGGATAAATTGGATTTGGTTTTAGAAATATTCATACTTACCATGTGCTTTGAACCTTGAAAACAATGTATGACTTTGTTGATTTGAAGCAAGCCTTTAAATATCATCTTTCAAGAGACACACTGTTGCATTAGCCAATAATACCTTGATCGTAGAGTTCTGCCTAGATAAATATAAAACTTCTGAGACAAGCTTAATTTTTCAACTCCAAAACAGGACCTTTTAGCTTCTTGGATTGTTATAGATCAGATCTCACTTGTTTTTTTTCCTTTCCCGAATTGACATAAAATAAAGATTTTGCTTTAAAGGAAATAATAGTTGACTCTGAGCCAGATATGAGTGACCATATACAGATTCAAGTTACCTTGAATGATATGTTCCACTGTGGAAGAGGTGACATGAGTTTTTATAGTCACAAGAGCAAAGGAAAGTTACAAATCATTTACCAATTCCATTGGTGGGAGCATCAAGTAGTCAGCTACAGGGACCGGGAAATCTCCTTGATAGTTTTCAGATGTTATCTTATAGTGTTCTTAGCTTTAGGGTTGGTGGAGGCTAGAGATTTACTAAGCTTAGTGAAGCTTATCTGTTAGGAAAATGCTGGGTCCGGTACAAAAATTAAGATATCTGGATATTAAAGGCCGTAAGTTATCCCGAGATGATTTTGCCTCTCAACCTATGACACTCCATCTTTCTACAATCATGACTATCTAGTCATCGAGGGTTGAAGAGTATGCAGGATCTTTAATACAGATGCTGAAACTTCAGTTTATGCCTGCATCAAAAGACATTACAACAAAGGTAGGTTACAGACCTTATTTGGCTTGTATTCAAAATTCTACAATTGGGACAGGTCTTACCATCAGAACAGGTCCAAAGAATGCTGGCGCTGCAACGTGGTCAGATAAACATGGACAGAAAAGAGAAATAACATGTGGAGACAGTGTAATTGCTACAGGTCCATGTTTTGCTTTGTTTATATCAGCAGGCTACCCATGATTGACTGAAGCTCAGCTGCTGTGACTAAATCTCAGCTATTTGTGGTAAATTAGGTTGCAGTTTTTTACATGGGATTAAGGTAGAGACATTCTGAGGCTTAAACATCACTCAATACCTTATGTAAATATTTCATTATTTAACAGTTGAACTATGTTATTTGTATACTGAACTACTGCAAAGAATTTTTTTTATAAATAATAAGATACTGCTAACATGATGACTAGAAGCATGTCCATGAAGGCAAACAGTTGTCACACTAGCATTGATTACTACTTTATTTCTAAACATTTTATTTAAAGGCACCCTTAGGTTAAAAGGAAAGCTCAGAGATGAGGACTGATTAGAGGGGTTGGGGGTCCACAAATTGACCTTGTTTTTTCTGTCTCAGGTGCCATTTGACTTTATAGGGTGCTGTTGGTTTGGATGGAGTTCCTGTACTTTAGGTCCAACAGAACAAACCAGAATGGAGTTACCATACTGAAACTCCATACCAGCAAGACAAAACTAAGGTGTTTATCTGTCTTTCCAAAGAATCAGGAGGGAGAGACAGAGAAGCTAAATCCCCAAACAGGCTAGTTTTATTTAGCAGCATGATGAAGAAGTACCCTCTGCTTTAAGGTTCACAAGGAACTTAGAAATCACCAATCCATGCTTTGTTGCCTGTGTGTGCTTTCCTCAGCCCTTTTCTGTCCAAAAAGCCAAGCTCCTGTGCTCAGCTCACAGGAACACTCATTCTATTTTCTAGAATCACAAATAAAAGCTGAGTAAGGTCTTGAACTGATTTTTTTTTTTGGTAATTTTGTTTTTTGATAGGATCTTATGGAAACTATGACAGGTTAGGATTAATGAGATGATCATCAGACAGACTTGGGAGTTGGCTAAGCTTTCCTGCTAACTCAAGGCAGGAATGCTGAGTGCAGCTCTAAAAATGCTGTACACTTGTTTTAACTCTATTCAGCTTGGCATGGAAATGGAACATAAGTCAGGACTATTCTCACCTGGATTTAGGTGGTCAGGGACTGTTTGTAGAGTGTACATGGGGCCCAGATATTATGTGATAATGTAGCAGTTTTCCTTCACATTATGTAGTTTCGTAAATTTTTCTTTTTTTCATTCTGGTTTTCTTTCTTGAATTCATTGTGTTAATTTACAATTTTCAACCTTACTTACGTGCTTATTAATATTCTAGTAATTGCATACAAATAAATAATAAAACTATGTAAAGAAATTGCACTGTATTTTTAAGATGATCGTCCATATTTTATGTAAGGAAGGGAAAAAAGCATGTAAGCTCAAAAATTCACTTTTCATCTGTCTGTATTATTTCCTTTCCTGAAAGCTTTTGATCCCATTATGCCAATCTCTAAGCAATTTTTTTCTTTTTTGTAATCAGTTTCTCCATCTTCGTTCAACAACACCCATTCTGTTACCAGATGTGCTACATCTAAAGAGAATTGCTCTGCCTTTAATTTAGTTTGGAAAGGGATTTGTTTATTTATCTTTAACACTTTTGAAGCAATTTCATATAAAATACCCGGTGATGATGGGCATGGTAATATTCAGGTGAAGCAAGAATGATTTATGTTTCCTCATTTATTTGGCAATTGGTCCTGATTCTGCAGAATTCAATTCAGTTTTCTTTGAGATAAAATATCCTTTGTGTCTTTCATATATCAAAGAATAAATCCAGCTTCCCATAGAAGTAGAATGTTAACTCTACTAAAATGCTAGTGCTCTGCTAACGTGGGGAGAGACTCAATACCCTGCCGTCTCACTGCTCCTGACTCCCGTTGTCCTGGCCCCATCAGGGTGCCCAGGTGAGGGGCTCTGTAAAGATCAATGTAGAGGGCACAGAGGCAGGCAGAGGGTGGGCAGTGTATTCAAATGGCCAGCCACCAGTGCAGATGTGTTCACAGCAGAGTAGACATAATTTAAAAGATAATTGGTGATTTAGGAGCTAGATCTAAAGAAATTGCCCAGCAGCATAAAAGGACAGGATTTGAAAAATAGGAAAGATTAGTGACTTGACCTCAACATTTAAATAGATAAGTCTGTCTTCCTTTCCTTTTCTTTCTTTCTTCCATTGCTTTTATTTCTTTCATCTTTCTTTTTTCTTTTCTTTCTTTCTTTCTCTTCCTTCCTCCCTCATCCTGGCCATATCTTTTTCTCTCTCTTTTTTGAACCCAGATCCTTGTACATGCTAGGCAAGTGCTCTTTGACTGAATTACATTCCCATCCCCTGCCTTTGGATTTTTTTTTTTTTTTTTGAGACAAGTTCTTGCTAAGTTGTCAAGGCCGACCTTGAATTTATGATCCTCCTGCCTCAGGCTCCAGAGTACCTGAGATTATAGTCGTGCACCAAGACACCTGGGTAAGTGTTTTATTTTGGACATCCTAGTGGAATAATTACAAATAATGGAAGTGGGAACAATATTAAAGTAGATGATAATAAAAATAATAATTATTCAATAATAATAGTAAACACACCTTGTAGTACATAATGTTTCTTAACCAACTTAGTATTTATAGCAAACCTATAAGTAGGTCTGACATGAATCTGTACATATAGGATGCACACAAATATTACACATTATAAATAAAAAATACACATCCAGACACCTCTAAATCAAACTATAAAGCACCAGATTAAGCTTAAAAATAAAATATAGCTATAAACGTAGTACTAGGTAATCAGCAAAACTGTATGAGAAAATCATGGTGATATTTTACTATAAAAACAGAATGTTTGCCATCAACAAACTTTCACTAAAGGAGCTTTCAAATGGATGTACTTAAGGAAAAAAAGTGATTTTACAAAGAAGGTCACGAGGCAAAAAAAAAAAAATGGTGAGCAAACTGGTAAACATTTAACCAAATTTAAGCCAACATAGTATTTATGCAATGATACTAATAATTTCTAATTTGATATAGAGCAGGATAAAATTAAAACAATTTACAAAAACAGTATGAAACTTAGAACAACTTTGACAGGAGTCCAACTGTAGACAGAGTCTTAAATTTTTTGAAAACAGGATAAAGACTGACTTACATTTTGCCAACTGTGATAATTTCAAAAGTAATATTAAAAAGTTTAAACATACTATATACTATGCCCCGGTCAGTTAGACAGAAAAGATAAACTAAGAATCAGTCTACCCAACAGAAATCGGGAAAGGAAAAGAAAGTGCGATAAGTAAGAAAAATAACACAAAACAAAATGGTGGAAATAAGATAAAATATACATACTATATAAGACTATAGTACTTTTAATTATTTTTCAGTTGAAAGAGTGCTCAGATCACAGGGCCCCAAAGAATATTTGTGGGCATGCTTGAGTGCTTGGAACTGAAGGAGGTTGGAAGGACCTCAGAAGCAAGGTCTCTCTGACTTTCTCTTGTCTTCCTGCCCATTTTCTGCCTGTCCCTTGTTGCCTGCTGAGGTTCAGAGGAATCAAGAGTTCCTCTTCCTCAAAGTAGGTCATAGAAACTAGAGTTTTTCTTCTCTGAAGTTAAGTCATAGAACCCAGAAAGTCCCCTCTCTCTCAAAGACCTGTATTCTAAGGGGTCCTGTCCCTATCCAGTAAGAGAGAATGCTACCCAGGGAGGCCAGGGAGAATCAGAACAGGAGTCCTGCTGGGTTTCTACCCTCAGTCTATTACCATTAGATCAAACCCTTTTACCTATTCACATTGCTGCATGTCTGTCGCGTTCTTCACTGAACTATTGCATTAAAATGAACAGTTTTCCCTGGGTCTTTTGAGCTTTCATTTCTGAAGTCATATGTCACATAAAGCATGGATTCATAAATTTGTTATGCTTTGCTCTTGTTAACCTGTGTTATGTCACAGGAATGTCAAATGTGACACGTAAAATGGGCAAGGAAATGCATGATACCTTTCTGCTCCTATGGTATTTAAACATGAAATTCAGCTACACATTGAATTTAAGAGGTATGTATAAGGCTGAGCACAAGCCTGTGATCCTAGTTACTCAGCATACTGAGGGAGGAGGAGAACATGTTTGAGGCCAACATTGGCAACTTAGCAAGACCTTGTCTCAAAATAAGAAATAAAAAGGAATGCTCAGAACATGATACCCACAAAATATAGATATTGGCATGCTGAATTCTTTGAGCTTAAGGAGACTGGAAGAACTTCAGAAGCAAGGTCTCTTTGACCTTCTGTTGTTCCCTTGCCTGTAGTTATTAAAAACAAACAAACAAACAAACAAACAAAAACACTACTGCCATTGGATTGGATTTGTTACAAATCAATTATTAAGTCCAGTCCACCCTCAAGGAAAGGAAATTATGAATACCAGAAAGCCCAGGTCATTGAGAATCATTTTAGAAGTTGCTTAGAATAGAGAATAAACACAACATAGAGGACAGTCATTTGTGGGGCAGGTTGAGAAGCAAGATTATAAGATTATAATTTTGTTGCCATTGGTATGTTTCTGAATTGGCTGATTAAATTGTAAGTATCCATTTTCTAATGTTTTACAACTTCAGGAATATAGTGTTCTTCGTATGTATAAAATATAACATATTAATTTCAAAAGGAAAGTTATTATCTTCAGAATCAAAACAACTTATTCCTCCTCCTCCTCCTCCTCCTCCTCCTCCTTCTCTTCCTCCTCCTCCTCCTCCTTCTTCTTCTTCTTCTTCTTCATTTTTTTGTGTATGTGTGTGTGTTTGTGTGTGATATTGAGAATTGAACTCAGTGTTGCCCTACCTCTGAACTACATCCCCATTACTTTTAAAAATGTTTACTTTTGAGACAGGGTCTTGCTAAGTTGCCCAGACTTGCCTTAAATTTGCAATCCTCCCTCCGCCTCCTGAGCAGCTGGAATTACAGGCAGGCATGCACAACTGGATCCAGCTGAAACAAAACCAACTTTACCTATGAAAGATTGACTCAGATAATTCCAGGTTTTACTGAAAATTAACCAATGTATTTCATCTGATTTATGAATCGTTCTTTTATCCCTGCATACCTATACTATCTATGTAAACTGAATAGTCATTTTAATCCTATATATATATATATATATATATATATATATATATATTTTTTTTTTTTTTTTTAAAGAGAGAGTGAGAGAGGGGGGAGAGAGAGAGAGAGAATTTTCAATATTTATTTTTTAGTTCTCGGCAGACACAACATCCCTGTTGGTATGTGGTGCTGAGGATCGAACCCGGGCCGCCCGCATGCCAGGCGAGGGCGCTACCACCTGAGCCACATCCCCAGCCCCTATATATTTTTGAAATGAAAATTTGTTAATTCATTTTGAAGTATCATTGATTCACTCTTTAAAGGTTTCAAATATTTCATGTAAAAGACACTTTTCAACCTTTTCAATAGAAAAAATTATTTTGTGGTGTATTTGAACCCATAAATTCATGTAAATATAGGCTCACTACTTAAATTATTCCACTACCAACATGTCTATTTGTCATAAGTGTGACCTGTAAATATTAAAACTACTTCAAATGAAACAACTTGGTTTTTATCATTTTGATATTTAGTTCTGTACCTCTCTCCTACCTGAACCCTTTTCTGATATTATCAGAAATGTAGTTTGAAAACATGAATTAAGGTAATAACGTTAACCTATGACTGATTACCTGTTCAGTGTGGCTTCGTGTAAAAATTCCAAGTAATTAATTTCAATCTTATAAAACTTATAAGGACTGTAAACCATTCCCATTAATTTAAATACAACCATTTCCAAATTTAAAACATGTGTACTATTGAGATTGCTGAATCTTTTTCTCTGAAAAGAGCATGATTGTAAGTATCACAACTAAAATTTTATACAAACCACATATGAATTTTTAAATTAATTTATTTTTTGCCCCTCTTAAAAAAGAGAATGTAGTAGTTCTTTGTTTTTTAACATATTTTATTTGAATGTCTCCAAATTGGTTTTCCCAGAAAGCTGTGTTGTTTGAGTCTAATTGGAGATTCTAGAAAATAAAAAATAAAATTAATAAATACATTAATTAATTAAAGATTAAATAACAATTTTAATTAATAAAATATATACAAAGTAAATCACCTCCTCATCTCCCAATCACACTTTCCCAAGGTAACCAATCTTAAAAGTTTGATATCTATCTTTTTAGTTGTTTTCTGTGAAATTGAAAAATTACATATGCAAGTGTATGTATTTTGAAAGTAGGGTGTACTATAGTCATTGTCGGGAAATTTTTCTTTATATGCTTTGTACATCTTTGTCTTTTATATGATCTTAGGAATATTTCTTCATTAATCACTGTCTAATTGGCTGTATAGAAATTCTCTGGCTGAATATGTAACAATTTAATGATTTTCTGTTTGATGGTTATATAAACTATTTTATCACTTATTTTTAATTGTTATAAATATGTATTATTTATAATAATTATATTTATTTTATTATTTATTAATTTTTTTAGTATTAGAAACTTGAATATACTTGTTGGCAGTGGAATTGTTATTCTAATTAAGATAAATTATTAGAAGCATAACTAACATATCAGAAGTATTTAAAATTTTTATTTTCTCCCTTAGTTGGTCATAGGTCTCAAAATTTTCACTGACAGGTCCTATTTCATTGCATTGCTCTTAAAGTGATTGTGATAAGTCTTATTAAATTTGATCCTCAATGTGAGGTTACAAATCTTGTTTTCAATTTTCATTTGTTAATTCAATAATTGTTAAATATTAGCTATGACAATTTCAACTGAAATGAACAGCTTCATAATAAGACAGCTGATCTTATAAATATTTTATCTATTTTAGCATAAAATCTGTAATGTGGTAGTTTATGCATGTTCATTTTTCACTGACAGTTTTGTATGTACAATAAAGAATTTACTTTTTTTTTTTTTTAAATAATGAGTAGCAATCACTTTAATTAATTGCAATGTGGCTTTTAAGAAGAACTTGGGGCCTAATTAGTTAGAATCTCACATGTGTGTTTTCAGCATGAGTGTTCTCTCGGAAATTACAGAGTAGTCATTCATTTTTATTTAAAGCATGCTTGTCATTTTAGGACCGTCTGAGGGGGGTCAACCCAACAACTCCCCTGCAAGTTGTCTTTCTGGTGCTTAGGAAAGGGACTGGCGGAGCCTGCCAGTTAGTAGAAGAATTTTTGCATTTTAGTGGACCTTCAATATTTACCCATTTGGAAAACAATAATGGTGTTTAAAACAATTAGAAATTTTCTCTTAACTGTTTGGTTTAACAGTTGCTACAAGATTATTTCATCTAAGCAGCTGCTAACAGGTATTGTTTCAGAATCTGTGTTGTTCATTTTAAGAGAAAAAAAAATAAAACTTCAAAGTGTTCCTTGGCATCCTATTTCTTTCTAATGCAAGTCTAAAATTGGAAGCTTCTGGAATATATTGTACATCAGGACTTTATCGCTAACTGTAAACTGCCTTCTGTCCTCTCTAGTCCTTTGCTCTTCTTGGCTCACCATATGGCTCTGGAGAAATCCCACTGCTGCTCTATAGAAGTAGGCCTGCAGTTGAATGACAACCCTCAAAATGAGCAATTTAGGGTTTATGATCTGGTAGTGCAAATCTCTATTTCCTACAGTTATCAGTTATTTTTTATGGAGAGAAAAGGAAAATGAAAGCTCCCCACAACCCCTCCACAAATAAAAATATTTGCTTGTGATTCACTAAGTAGTTCTGTCTGTGAAACATTTTCCACCAACCTCTGTCTCAGCTTTTACATGTTTTTTTCCTGGATTGAGACAGTTGTCTTCAAGTTTATGTCGACCATTCACACTGAAATGAAATGGGAAGACTGTCATATGTAATGTTCATTTTATTTAATCTGTTATGTTGCAGGAGGGGTATGATTTTGGCATTATACTGGAAATGGCTTATTCTGATATTGGGGAGGTAGGTTTCAGGAAAAATCTAAAGAAAGTATTGACTATTATCACAAGAAGGGATTTGGAAAAAATAAAATAAAATTCTGGTCCACTCTCAGAATTCTCAGAAAAAGTCAGAGAATGTTGACGTGGCAAAGAGCAGTCAGATCAGGGAATAAAGTATTCTGTAGGCTTCTCTGTTAACTCTCTTAATACAGAAGCTGATGTCAAAATCTTCCTAATTAATCTATGGTTCTTGGCACCTAATGACATGGCTTCAGGCTTCAGAATAAGCAAACCTCCAAGAATTTAAATGCTAAGAATTTCCTTTGATTAATCAAAGCCCTCACCAGAGAAAGGAACGTCTCAGCTCAGACAACACTGAACCAAAACAGTGAAGAAAAAGCAGAGGATTATCTGAGATTCTAGAAGAAGAAACCAAACTAGTTTATAACAGTATCTCCTGACCACAGTAGACAAAGGTTATCAGTAATTGCTTTGTAAGGAAGATTGAAGTTTGACATCACACCAGAATCAACTCTATGTACACCTTTAAAAAAAAAAAATACCAGTGGTCGAATGAACCCAGGGACATTTTACCACTGAGCTATATCCTTAATCTTTTTTTATTTTTTGAGACAGGATCTCGATAAATTGCTGGGGCTAGTCTTGAACTTGATAATCCTCCTGCTTCAGCCTCTCAAGTTACTGGAATTACAGACATGTGCCACCATGCCCAGCAACATCTTATCTCATCTATCTATAATTTATCTATTGGATTGGAAAACAAGGGCTGCAGTATAGCTCAGTGGTAGAGCACTGGCCTAGTACATGCAAGGGCCTGGATTCAGTCCCTAAGACACACACACACATACACACACACATGCACAAAGTGTGGGTAATAAACTAGGATAATTCTTACCATAATATGTGTGTCTTTTAAAATCTTATTTCTTTTTATTTATTTATTTATTTATAGTTGTGATGGACACAATACCTTGACTTTATTTATTTACTTTTATGTGTTGCTGAGGATGGAACCCAGTGCCTCATACATGCAAGGCAAGTGCTCTGCCACTGAGGCCAGCCCTAAAATCTTATTTTTTAAGCTACTTATACTGATAGCAGGAGAAACCTACTTACTTTAGACAAAATTGTGGTGCACAGAAAGGAGGACATTAGGAAAGTATCATCCCTTACATAGATTTTTCTGTCAATGATACATATGATTATATATGGCATGATTATTTATCAATGACAAAATAGTAGCATGAAAATAGTATAATCTTAAGATACCTGAAAGTACTGTTTATTTTAATTGTCTAACTTTTCCAAGTTCAGGGTATACAGGACAAAATGTTTTGAGGGTAACCTAATACTATTCAAAAAATTTTAATCTCAGACAGATTCAGTAAATCACCAAATCTTGAAATGCAAGTAATATCCCTTACTAGCACAATGGGAATTGTCGACTGCACTCAGGCAATTGGCTATAATTATTGGATAATCAGGTGTAATGAAGATGTCTAGGCTCATAGGAAAAACCTACATTGTGTTAATGAAGAATTTTATCGTTGAAAATGTCATGTTTGCATTAAATGTTTATATGCTTTCTTATCAAAGTGGTCGTTGTTTTTGCATTCGCAGTGTGTTGCCTGGGAACTGAGTATGTAGCACCATCTTCAGGCAAAATCTGCAAATTTCATCTGCCCGTGGAAAATTTTACAAAATGTTAAAAATGGAGGTTGAAAGCACTTCAAGAATGATGGAGATGGCTGTCATTACAATAAAAAATTATTTGAAATGCCATCTAGTTTGCCCTCCCTTTTGCTTTCTCTCAAAGCACATGCAGTGGCCCTTTAAAGAGAACTGCAGTATGTGAATTTGTTTGCGTAAGTCTACCGCAGTCTTGCAGGTGGGGTTCCTTCTTGATTAGTCAGGGAGCACAACAACTATGGTCCTCAAAGCCCACAAGGATGTTTTCATTTTTTTGTTTGTTTGTTTTTAATAATCAGAGAAAAAAATTATTCTTAGGTTAAAAGAAAAAAATTAAATTTTATTTTATTTTTTATACAGGGATTGAACTTGGGGCAGAGGATCTACCACTAAACTATATGTCCACCAGCCCTTTTAAAAAAATATTTTATTTTGAGATAGGGTCTTGCTAAGTTGTCCTTGAACTTGTGATCCTCTTGCCTTAGCTTTCCTCCTGAGTTGTTGGAATTACAGGTATGTTCTACCATACCCAGCTTAAATGTTTTAACATAACATTAATGTATTCATCTTTATATCAACCCAAATAAAATTTAAATTTTATTTATTTATTTTTGGTCCTAGGGATTGAACCCAGGGCCCCCTGCATGCTGACTGTGCATTCTATCACTGAGCTACATGCCCCACTCTAATTTTTAATATTTTTGAATGGAGGAGAGATACCTGAAGACAAGAATGGCTAGGGTGCTAAGATCATATGACTTTTTCTCACAAACTGGGCTGCTGAAGAACTTTTCAGGGCAGCCATGAGAAATAGTCAATTGAATCCTTTTAAACTACTTAGAGCTCATTCAGTCTCAAATTTTCATCTCCCTCCCGCCCCCCCATACCAGAGTTTGAACCCAGGGACCTTTAAGCACTGACACACTTTCCCGGCCCTTTTCATTTTTTATTTTGAGACAGGGTCTTGCTAAGTTGCAGAGGCTGGATTTGAACCTGTAATTCTCACCACCTCTACCCCATAACTGGGATTAAAGGCATGTACCACTGTGTCTGACTCAAATTTTACTCTTTTTATCTTAGCTGCTTTCAGTCTTTTTAGTCTAATTCTTATTAACTGTACCAGAGTTCATTTAAAATTTATGGTCTCTGATTTTATCATATATTTAATTCATATTATTTAATCAGGTAATCGGGGCTTTTAAAAAGCAAATTCTTTAACTCAGTCATCATTGGAAAACCTAAAGCCAAATAAAATGTTTACATGTAGACATTTTTAGCAAATAAATGAACAAAAAAATCATGATAAACCCCAAATATGTTGGATATTTGTTAGATAGCAGCCTTTGTGGAAAAATTATTTATAAAACTCTCATTTTAAATTTAAACATACCCAGTGACCCTATGAAATAAATATTATTTATCTGTCTTTTTACAAAGGAAGGAAGTCAAGTGTACAGGAAGGTGAAGCTCAGTGTGTAAGTCAGTATCTGGGGAGAGGGAGAGCCAGAATTTGGAGTCAAACTGAAACCCTGTGTATTTGACTCAAGCCACAGCCCAGTGGACTCTGCCACTCTCAGGCGTCTGGTCCTCTTTATGGATTGTGCTCTGAGTCACACCTCTCCCTGTGAATGCTGGAACATCCACAGCTAAAATAAATAAGGCTACTGATTCAAGGATTCTTTTTGAGGTGTGCTTCTTTGAAAACAGTTTTTCCCAATAGGTTAAATTCGCTTATTTTAACATACATGGTTCCCCCCCCCCAATAGAACCATAATGTGGATTGGAAGGATAAATGAGATATTCAGGAGGTTGTTTTGAGAAAATATTAAATGGTCTTGAGCCATTAAAATGATTGGTTTTGTTTGTGAGTTTTAAAAGATTATACTCTGCAGTTGGGGAAAAAAACCCTCTGTGGTCAGATAGACGAACTTTCAAATACAATAAGTGTAATATGTAAGTAGTAGGATATTAAGCAATTGACTTCTCTAGCTTTTGGTGCCTTCATCTACAAAATGGGAATATATTTGCTTCAAAATTTTTAGGAAGTCTAAATGATTAATATTGTTAAAACCCCTGGCATCAAGCTCAGTATACTTCGTTTTCTTTCCTCTAATTAGCCTAATATCTTTCCTCTAAGTAAAAACATATAATTGGCCTATTTACAATCAAGAAGACAATTATGATTCTCTGTTTTCTTTTTCACTTTTTGTTATGCTGGTGATCAAACCCAGGGCCTTGGCCATGCTAGATAAGCACTCTGTAGCTAAGCTACACCCTCAAACCCTCTCATAGTGTGTTATTGAATGACTAAATATAAAAGTACATGCTGAGCAGAGGTGTCCTCATATCCAACAGTATCTTTTGACAGATGTATTTGTTCACATAATTTTTATTTAACCTGCTTTGTAGAAATAAACTAAAAACAACAACAAAAAAATCCCATCTCACTGACAATCAGGGTTTGGCTAAAATCATTGTAGTTTCTTAAGACTAGGGACTCATTCTGGCCTAGTTGTTCACCTTAGTTAGTTTCAACATCACAACAGCCAAGCTCTGGAAACCATGACATAATGGGAGTCTCCTGTATTTAAAACAGACACATGTCCAGCTGAAGACACGAACTTCCCCATACTCTAATAAACAGCTCCATTCACCATATTATTTGGCTGTCCTCATCATGGCCAATTGCTTTGGGATAGTTCCTGGCTCAAACCAACTTGATTCACTGACTTGTCATTACCCTCTTGAGGTTTTTTTTTTTTTCTTGCTTAACACTTTTGAAGTGAATGACATGTCTTCTAGCTAATTGGTGGTAGTTTCCAGAACTGAAAGACTGCAGATCTGGTAGTCATGTTGGATCCTGAAGAAAACCAATAAAAGGCAGTAATGGGCAAAGAGAATTAAAGATTTACAGAGAAGCCAAGAGACAATCCATGCAGCTCCAGAAACAGGAAACAGTGGGTCTAGGGTCGCCTGAGTGCTTCCAGGTTTCCTTTCAACTCAGCTTCACTTCCTACTTGGATTGTCAAAGACATTTTGATCAACCACCATTCTCATTGAGCTGAGCTGAACAAATGCTCAACCTGATGACTGCTGCCTGAAAGAAGGGACACAGTTTCCACTGAAGTGAGACTCTTCAGAGAGAGATAGAAAATGAGGCAAACTGAGGGCAGTTTCCCACTCTTTAACACCATGGGTAGATAGCAATCCAACACACTCTTATGAAGCAAGCTCTCGATCAATCCAGGCTATTGTGAACATGATTGATTAAAGGAAGAAGAGTTTGGAGGATGCTGACCAGAGTTTTCAACCTCAGGAAAGAGTTTTAAGGGATTCTGTGAAGAGGTCCTTGAGAGGTAAATTGAAAACAGGGAGAAAAACCTGATAAGTTTAGTCAACAAGGCCAGTTTTTGCAGCCTGTTTTCTGGGGTGAAAGAGTTTCATAAAAAATGAGTCATTTGGGAACACATTTTATCAGTTTATTATTTATTCAATGTTAACTATCAGTACAAATCTATTTTACCACTGTTTACAAATATTTAATCTACTTTATCAGATAAGAAAATCTCTGGCTAAAATTATTGTAGTTTCTTAAGACTAGGGACTCATTCTGGCCTAATTGTTCACCTTAGTTAGTTTCAATATCACAAGAGCCAAGCTCTGGAAACCGTGACATACTTGGAGTTTCCCATATTTAAAACAGAAAATCTCTTTAAGTTTATGCAGTTTTGAAGACTTTGTCAGAGTGAGTTTTTCCTCATGAAAACAAGAATTGATATTTCTAGTACTATTTACAAATGGTGAAGGTAAAAATATCAAATGTTGTGCTATGCAGTACCTAGCACATAACAATGAATATATCCACTCAGATTTCCTACTTTGCTTTCTATGAACAAATGATGACTCTACTTTCTTTTTTTTTTAAAAAAAGAATAGAACCCTGTAATTCTGACTTCTACAGACTTCTTCTTTGTAGTTTATAATAGTACAGTGTTTCTTCTTTTAGATTTTATGCATTTCCTGTGTTTCTTCCTACCTAAATTATTGTTAGGGTTAGGGTTAGGGTTAACATTTAGGACTCTTCATTTAGGACTCCTCATTCACTTGAGTCATTAGCCTTAATAAGGTGTGTTCTCATATAAAACGGACATGCCATACCACCTCTTTACTGTTAACATATACATTAAACATATTATAAAATGGATAGTCTACTGATTGATATTTTAATTGTACCTGGAGATTCTCATTTTAGAAGTAACTGGCATGTTTATCATGAGGAATAAACAAATTACTAAGTGACATAAAAGGCAGAATGTCATATTAATTAAGTTAATATCAACATGCATGATTTGAACTTTAGCACATAAATACCAATTACATAAATTATAATGGTGCTTTTTTAATTCGTTATATTATATACCATGTATCTATTTGAGTCCCAAATGTCCACAAATAGTTTTAATCTGAAATTTAAAATTTTATTTTGTATGTTACAGGTACAATAAGTTTTATAATATGTGAATATGAAAATTAAGATAAATTTATAATACAATCAAAAAGAATAATGATATTTTGATATTTCAGAATAGGCATATTCTGAAGTTTAGAGAAATGATGTTCTTTATGCAGGTCAAAAGAAGTTTAGGAATAGTTGATAATGCAAACCTTTTGTTTCATGTTAACATGGAAAAGCACAAAGAAGTGAAAAAAGGTCTATGATTTGAATTCCTTTTGGAAAATGATTTGCAAATAAATCCTTGAAAATTACAAATTTTAAAGAACTTTTGCCCAACTCCTTAAACACTCATTATCTTCAAAGTATTTTCTAGCTTTCAAATGAAATACTTTTAAGTTAATCGATGCAAAAAATATCACCAAGAAATAAACAAAAAATTCAAATTACTTGCATTTCTAAACTTACATTGTATTTTTAAAACATTACTTTCATTTCCTTGAGACACTGACATTCATAAAAGTTGTTTTTATATAAAACTTAAAAAGCTGTACCATTTCTTCACTATTAACATATACAGGTCCATTAAACATATTATAAGATGGATAGTATATAGGTTAATATTTTAATTTTACCTTGGGATTCTTGGTATGAATCTAGAAAGTGTTTATGAAAAAAAATAATGTATTAGTTTAGGTACTTCAGAATATACCTTGGAACAATTACACTTTTTTAGTCATAAAAGATTACATGAAAAATCAATTTAGTAAGAGTCCTGATGGAATTACCATGTTGCATACTGAGAAAAGTTGGCATAGATTTTAATGTAAAAATTATCCTGTAATCCCAGCAGCACAGGAGGCTGAGGCAGGAGGATGGCAAGTTCAAAGCGAGCCTCAGCAATGGTGAGGCACTAAGCAACTCAGTGAGACCCTGTCTCTAAATAAAATACAAAATAGGGCTGGGATGTGGCTCAGTAGTTGAGTGCCCCTGAGTCCAATCTCCAGTGCCCAAAACCCCCCAAATTATAACCACTTTCATAGCTGTGATTTCACTTCCAATTATTAACTTTAAAACATTATTAATTTTTTTCGACAACAGCATTTTTCCTCTGTTATACTCATATTTTCTATAAGATCTTTTAAATTTAAATATACATCAAGTTTTGAATGCTTATTTTGAATTTGTATTTCTGAATTTGTGGTAACATAAGATAAAATATCATGTAATTTTATTCTAATCATGTCTTACTTTATCTTATAGTTTACATACAGCTTAGGAATTTTCAGTCTGTTTAAAAGAAAAAAATGAATTTTATAAATTTACATAATTTAAAATGGTTATGGTTAAAATATTTTTTGAAAAGGTTGAGTTCAAATATGAAATAGTCAAGAAAAGGAGGATAGATAATTCTCACTAACTGGCAATTACGTGTTTCTCTGAAGCAAGTTTCAATTATATGTATATTCCCTGTTGACATTAGCTGCTTCTCAGCAATTTATGGAATCTAAATTTGCTTTTCTTAAGCACCACTACAAATTTGCTTTTTGTTTTTGCACCAGGAATTGAACCCAAGGGTGTTTAACTACTGAGCCACATTCCCACCCTCCCCCCTTATTTATTTATTTATTTTTTTAAATTTAGAGACAAGGTCTCACTAGATTGCTTACAACTTTGCTAAATTGCTGAGGCTGGCTTTGAAAATTTTCTTTTGCTATTTGTAGGATTTGGTTTTGTGATCATCTCTCTCCACTCCTACACTGAAATGAATAATTTCTTTTCAACTTTCTGTCACTATAACAAATACTTGAGATTAATAAACTTGAGCAAACGTTTATTTGGGCTCAGGGTTTTGGAAGTTTCCATCCATGATCTGTTGCCCTGTTGCTCTGGGCCTGTGGCCCATCATGATGGAAGTGTGTGACACAACAAAACTGCTCCTCTCATGACCAGAAAGTGAAAGAGAGGAAGAGAAAGGGGTCAAGGTTCCATTATTCCCTTTGAGAGTGTACCCCAAACACCCAAGGACTTCCCACCAGGCCCAGCCTTTTAAAGTTTTCACCACTTCCTGACAGCTCCAAGCTGAGTGCCAAACTTTTTAGCCCCTGGACCTTTGCGGGGCACTTGTCCAAACCACAGCACTCATGGTATTCATACCACATACATGTGGGATTCTTTTCACACATAAACACAATGAAAGTAAATATTTTAAAACCAAAAAATTTTATTTCTTCTACCCTTTCCTGGGAATGGTATATAGGTCAGAACAATAAAGACTGGAGTGGAAAAAAAAACAAACTAAACTAAACATGATATTTTTTACCAATGAAAAGCGGTGGCTTTGACCTCTGGAATATAGTAAAAAACAAGAAGATGAAGAATTCTCAGCATGTCATGTGTCAGCTCACTGATGGTCCACAGCAACACTCCATTTCTTTCTGAGTATAAAAAGCATAATTCTTCCCATGATCTGCTTCTCTATGTTCCTCTAGGTTAGAGTTTGCCAGTGAGAAGAAATTACTGGAGAGTTATAGAAGGAGATGAAGAGGAAACCACCATTTTCCACAAGTGAATGGATAGGTGGAAGATTCAGAGTGGCTTCCCTAGCACATTTTTGAGAATGATCTACTTTGCCCGAGAGAGCTGGTGTTAGGTTTTAAAGATTCTCAAGTATTGCAGCAGGTCCAAGAAAGCTTCTGAAAGGTAACTATTTGGTGCTCTAGGCTGGAAACTTCAGTGCCAGCCTCTCCAAACATTGGCGGCTGCTTTTCTGACTCTACCTCCCCATTCTAATCCCCAGTTCCTTCAACAATCCTGAGAATCCCCTATTCTGCATGAAACACCTTATATATGAGAGACATCAAGTGACATCTATTATGATGACTGACCCCTGATGATATAGAGACAGTCACAAGAATGGAAAAATATTCAGTTAACTAAATATTATAAATGACCAAAATACCCAATATATCATCTTAATGCATACATACTGAATCAAATTTCAAAGTCAATTGTAGGTTAACTGAATGTCATTTTTTGCTTTTCTCTAACATTGACGAGTCAGACCATTGTATATGCTATTAGTTTCTTTGATCTTCTCAATGATGATCAAATAAACTTTGAGTCATCTTCATCTTTTTCTGAATGAAATATTTCAATTCTTAACATATAGGCTTGGAATTCATATACTTGATGTTGTTCAATGATGTTTTATCTGCAGTAAGAAGAGGGAAACAAGTTCAGTGATTAGTAGAAAATCCTTTAACCCTTGATCTTTATTTTCTTACTCTTTCCCTCTGACTTAATAGAGTGCTTCCAGTTCTATTTGTCACTACACTAGTTTTTTTGTTTTCATAAGCCTGGGATTTAATCAAGATCATATTGAAAGGTCAGAGAAATTGTAATGAATAGGACTTGAATATAATTTGATCTTGGCAAAGCATTCCATTCAAGAAATGGATTTTAACCCATCCCCCTCCCCAATATCCTTCGTGGAAGACTAGATATTCAAAATGCATTTTAACATTTTTCTCAATTCTCATTCTCAATCCTTTTCTTTACTACCTCTCTCTGTTTCTCTATTCAATGTGATAAACTATTGCATAGTATTTGCTACGTACTAGGACCTGTACAGAAATTAGGAATTAGGACAGAAAACATATCTTTTCTATTGATATTTGGTAGAGGCCAATATCCCATATTAGAGATAATGTAACTGAGGTTCAGGCAAGTTAAATAACTAGCCTAAACTCACACAGTGAACAAGCAGCAAGGTCAATTGGAAGTACACCCAACAGCAACACAGGTTATGACATTTCTTAAAGCTTTTCATCAACCTGCCCACTTCAGCACCTCTATCTTCCTTAGTCTGTTTTCCTCTTGCTCTGTGTCTTTTGTCTCTAGCCAAAAATTCCCTATTTAATTAAAATTCTAGCAATCTAATCTGTATCCTCCACTTCCCCCCCCAATCCACTCTCCCAAGGTGCTAGAAGAAGGACCTGGGCTATTAGCCAGCTTGAAGTCTCCTTTAGAAAGCTGGGTGGAGAAGCAAGGGAAGGCTTTAGGGAAGGTTCTGTGAATACCCATGGGTCATGGATGCTTTTATCCCTGCTAAAGAGAATTTTTTTTTTACCCTCTGTTTAAGAGCCAAAGAATATTAAAAACATAACTAGGAACAGTGGTGCATGCCTGTAATCTGAGTGACTTGAGAGGCTGAGACAGAGGGCTCACAAGTGGAGACCATGCGCAACAGAATGCCAGAGTGAGGACTGAAGCCAAGAACCAGGGAGAGTGGGTTACAGTGAGTCGGACACGTGGTCCTACTCCTTCTCACTCTTTCCTTTCTCTATGACCTTCTGCTCCTTTTCCCTGGGAAGACTCCAGGTGTCACCATGGAAACAATAATGGGGGTGAAGATGATTTATTATTGATCATATGAGGAAGGACTCAGAGAGCAAATAAATATAGAAAAAAAAATAGAACACAGAGAGGCTACCTACTTTAGTACTGTCAAAGTGGAGTAAAGAGCTTTTGAAGTTATAAGGTTTTCTGTTCCATCAAAGGCTCAAATAAAATTAAAGTAAAATACAGTGAGGCTGTCTTCAAATCCAGAGAACTCAAGCTTTTATTTTTGTTTTTCACAATAGTATCTAATAAAATAAGTACTCAATAACTTTTGATTTTTGATTTCCAGTCCAGAATCCTATTTTGATGTTTTTTATTTTATTTCATTTTTTTTCTCCCTGGACCCATATTCTTACAGGATAAACACCAGTGCTAGGAGAAAAACATACATAAATCTACTTTGCTTCTAAGTCAGACTGATTCAGTATCCATCTTCAAGAAGAAAATTTATTATTATTTTTCAAATTATAATATTCTAGCACACTTTGATATTCATGACCCTTGGGCCTTTTGAAGTGCTAAATAACATACAATCATTTTTTTTTTAAATTAAAACTCCTGCATTTGGCTTTAAGAAATCATTGCTTTTGCTGTGTGTTCGAAGCAACCCTGGTATGTGGAGGAATTAGGAGAAAAAACATATCTTGTCCACTGACATTTGTAAATTTCGGAATAGAAACCAAACAGAATGCAGTTTAATTTTATATGCAGAAATATGATCAAGGGAAAGTTTAAATAGGTGATTCTAGCACTGGCTTTACAAGTAAATGTTGGAAAATTTCAACAACTCTAAGAAAACCTCTGTTCTTCTCTTGGTCCCTTGATTCCTGAAATACAAAGAAATCCTACTTCTAATGATAGCAAGAATTTCTATTATTTTCCTAGAAATGAATTTTAACAAAAAGCAATGAGAAAGCATTTCTGTCAGGGAAAATAGTGAGAATAGATAAAATTTTGTGTCACATGACCCACTGAAAATGTTTAAGGCCACCACCAAATCAATAGTGTTTCACTAATTTAAAAGTAGTGGAGTTTTTTGAGAGAGATAAGGGTGGTCTCTTGATATGGTATTTGACCAAAACATAAATGAGTAATGTCTTATGTCCATATTTTGTAATATTTGCTCCACTGTCAGGAAATCCTGCATTATACTTGGCAGTTGTACCTATACTCTGAAATTCTCATATCAAAATTTTGTGTGAAAACTCTAAGATAACACTGGAATGGTTATTTTTAGTTTTAGAGGCAAATATTCAACCTCTATACATTAGTCATCTTTTCATCTCCATGACCAAAATTCCTGACAGGAACACCTTAGAAGAGAAAAGATTTAGTTGGGCTTATGGTGTCAGAGCTTCTCTGGACTGCTACAAGGTATCATGGCAGAAGGGCATGGCAAAGAAAGTTGCTCAGTTCCTGGCATGGGTGGCGGAATGGGGGAGGGGGGCGGGGAAGACAGACTGACAGCCAGAAGGGGGCCAGGCTAGAACAGATAGAGTCCCCAAGGACATGCTCCCCACCCCCTATGGCCTACTTTCTCCAGCCATGTCCCATCTGCCTATCTTTTTTTTTTTTTTAAACCACTTTCTAGTACAACCATTGAAATTATTAATCCTCTGATGAGGTCAGACCCTCATGATCCAATCTTTTACCACTGAAAATTGCTGTGCTGCCTGACACATGGGGGACATTCTAAATGTTAAGCATAATACCTTGTATGCTTTTTTATTCTGGAAATAAAACATTAACAGGGTTAATTATGTAGAATATGTAGAATACATATGCAGATGTTATATCTAATATTTGTTTTCTTTTTAAAGTTTTAAATACCTGAACTTTCTTTTCACATTTGACTCCAGAATATCCAGTCCGGCAAGAACACACATTGGGAAATGCACATCTGCCTCCATAAAGACATTTTTGATTACAAATTGCTGCAATACACAAATTTTTATAATTAACATCTTTTGATAGTAAATGCTTGTGACATATCCTGTTTTAGTGGTTTAAAGATATTTGATCAATTGTAGTAATGGCCATTGATACAGTCATAAGAAGCTGTCATATAACACATGTATACATGTATTGAAACATAACATGATACTTCATAAATGTATCAGTTAAAAATATATAAAATGAATGATTTTTGACCATAAAAATAAAAATAATGTAAGCAAAATATGTATCCTTAATTTTTCCAGTGATTATATTAACAGAAAATAAGCAGGTGAAAATAATCTATTAGTGAATCATCCATGGATCTCTCACACACACACACACACACACACACACACACACACACACACGAAAAAACAAAACACCCTAAATTCAGACAATATTTTTACAATTCTATAAAGGTATTATTGAAATAAGCCAAATTTCTTTCATTTTTTTTTTCAGTACTGAGGGTTGGGGGTACTCAATCACTGAACTACACTCCCCCCTTTTCATTTTATTATTTTTTAAAATTTGAGACAGTATTTTGCTAATTTGCTAAGACTAGCCTCAAACATGTTTTCCTCCTGCCTCAGACGCCTGAGTTACTGGGATTACAGATGTGTCTCACCATGCCCGGCTTTACTGGCTACTTTTTAGAGTACTTGAAATACCTGTATTTATTTTTTACAAAGAGTTCAAATAGAAGATAGTATTTATAACTTTCTTTTTAAAAGCTTGGAAAAGATTTAAAAGAGACAATTCAGGACTGGTTTTTGTATAAAAAAAACCAGAAATTTTTATATAATATCCTCGACTATTTAATGTACAACAACTGTTGGAAACTTAAACTTATGACACTGTACTAGAAATGTCTTTCTTGAAATATCTTCCAAGGCCATTCTAACCACACACACACACACACAAACACACACACACCCCAATCTGCCTATTTATTTTTCTATCATCTACCATTAAAAATGTTTTTTATACTTATAAATAATTAAATGTGCAACATAAAGGGAAAGATTAAGTAAATTATGATATTTATATTATGGAACCTAATGTGTGGTTTAACATTATGTTCTTTTAGGACCTAGTAAACGGTTTGAAGTGATATTGAGTGAAAATGAGCAGACTATAAAATGACATACAATACAATTGCTTTTCATAGGAGTGATACTACTTCAATGTCTCATAATAAAAGCTTAAACATTTCAAGAATAATATTCCCTTTGATATAAATGCAACACTGACAGCTATGTTTTCATCAGGGCTGCCATATGTAGTCAGCTGGGTTGTGTGCTGCACAAGTCCTCCATAGCTGAGGAGGCACTCTTAGCCATCATACATTGAAATAGTTATTATAACAATTTTCCAACAGATGGCAGTAACACACATGTTTAGGTAACAGTCAATATATTTAAGACAAATTTCTGGACAAGCAATTTTGAGGAAGTTGATGTTAGTTTGTTTTAAATTTACATAAAGATGCTTCAGTGTACTTGAATCTGTGCACACACAAAAAAAACCTCAATCTATGATCACTCGGGTCTATTTCCACATCCCTGTGCTTTTAGCATCTTCTCATCTTTCTCATGATCTGCATAGACTACTCTCCAGAATGAGCAACCCAGGTTGAGGTTGATTGTTCTTCCATTCTAGCTATTTATCATGTCTAACTTCCAATCACAATTATCAATTTTTGAGCACACATTTCTTATGTTAAGTACTTGTCCTCAATAGTACTTTGATATATTTTCTAAATAAGAAATAATAAATTATAGTTACAATTACAAACACAATTACGGCTAAGAGTCATTAAATGCAAAATTTCTGATGCAGGAAAACCATAGTGTGGTTCATAAGACATTTTCTTTCAAAGAGACTTATTTCGAGTAAAAGGCATAATTATGTATCAATTATAAATTTCAACTGGCCAGCAAATTTGAAATTATGTAATTATTGATCTTTGAAGGTATTTTTGGAGGCCTTCACATTTTTCCCATTAAGCTAATCTTTGTTAATATTTTAACATGTTATTTAAAGTTTTCAGAAATTTCAAATGTGGATAAATTTTATTTTTTCTATAGCCCAAGATTTACTTTATGAATAAATATGGATGGAAATGCATAAAATACTAAAAAAATAACATAAGATAATTCTGGGTGGTGAAATTTGGAGTGATTAAGTTTTTGCTATTTTTTCCATAATTTCTAAGATTTCCATTATAGGTGTATATTTATCCTATAACAAATAACATTTGAACTTCTGCATATTAAACTTTCCTTAGTCCCATCTAAGGAAACTGCACTGGCAACCCACAGAACATAATTTGAAACCATGCCACAAAAAATTATATATTATATCATATTTTTTTTATAAGTAAATATAAAATTGAGTAATTTTTTTTATTTCTAAAGTCATTTAGGGGGATAGTTATGGGGCTTGAACACAGGGTGCTTAACCACTGTGCCATATCCCCCAGCCCTTATTTATCTATTTATTTCATTTTGAGACAGGGTCTCACTAAATTACCTAGGGCCTCCCTAACTGCTGGGGCTGGCCTTGAGCTTACAATCCATCTTCCTCAGTTTCCTGAGTCACTGGGACTATAGCCATGAGCCACCATGCCCAGCTGTAAAATAATTTTTTAAAAGAATCAGTATTCTGTAGTTTTTTCCATTATGGATTTCTCCTAAAGTCATATTTAATTATTATAATGGGTTCCAATATGAATATATCGTAGAAAAAAATCCTATGGGCTTACGTATTTGACACTGCACTCCTTCCCAGGTGGGAGGACAGTGGCAGATGCTGGGGGCAATGCACTCACCACCGTTTTTACATTTCTGAAAGCAAATAGCTACAAATAGAAATATAAACAAGTTAAAATTTTACATTACTACTCAAATCTTATCATAAACCACATGAATTTTAATTAAAGAAAAACAGTTAAAAGTCAATGGATATTTTATCAAAGAACATTTTCCAACGTTACTCTGTAGTCCTAGAAAGTGTGATTGTAATGGTTGTGCAATAATATACATTCCATTATTTGAAAGTATTGTGGTATGTTTCCTTCAATTGTTGGACATATATGTTACTTCTCATTTTTCACCTTGATCTATGCACTATAATTGCTTCTAATTTAGAGTAATTTTACAGAAAGGATAAAAGGAAATATTTGAATGAGAAGTGCCATCATCTCAGGTACTAATCAGTCTGAGAGGCAGTAGGATCTCTCACTTGAAAAAGTCTGAATTGCGTGGTTTCTTTTGATGCCAAGGAATCCACAGTTTTGTAAACTGCCCACTGAGCCCTACTTCAGTTTAGGAGAATATAATATAAAGACTTTGTTATTTATCCTGGGCAAACAGTAGGAAACTAGGAAATACAATGTACCACTTCCTCTGCTGACCTGAAAAACTAGGTTCAGAGAACTTCTCATTTTATTCTATTTCAAAGATATCTTCTAATACAGGAATGAATACACCAAAATTAAAACAAATAAAAACAAAGAAAACTTTTTTTGTCTTATATTTTGCTTAATCTTCCCACAAAGGATGTAGACATTGTTTTTTTAAGATATCTATCTTTTTTAAAAATGTTATTGTATTTTCTTATACCTTTATTTAATTTATTTATTTTTATTTGGTGCTGAGAATTAAATCTAGTGCCTCAAACATGCTAGGCAAGTGCTCTAACACTGAGAAAAAACAGCAGCCCCGACTTTGGCATTTTAAGAGTATTCTTCTTACGTATATTGCATCTTTTCCCACTCCAACCGGAAGAGCAGGAGCAAATGTTTGGTCCCACACATTTGCCTCCATTCATGCACATGGGATCACAGATGCCTTGAGGGGAAACATGAAATATTAGCTTTAAATGGCAACAGTTTTATTTGCTTTACCTGTAGTCTGTATATAGGTTTAGTAGTGTCTTACTTTTTTGGCATCTCCTACCAGTGTATCCTTCACGGCAGACACACACATTATTTCTCATGCAGTGGCCACCATTCTTGCAGGGAGGGTGACAGATAGCTAAAAGAACACATGGCAGCAATGTGTGAATATTACATATTCGGTTATTATGTACTGCATATTGCATCCTGTGCTTGCTATCTATGGGGCCATAAGGCAGAGGAATGTGCTATTAAAATAAAAGATTACAACTACAAGTCATTAAAACTGTCCTTTCTATATCATAAAATATGATGCTTATAGCCATAAGCTGCTAGTGGGTTAGCACAATTTGAAATATATGAGAGTAGTATTCATAACAAATGAAGTCCTCAGTATTATAGTATATATATTATGAACCTTTGCTTTGGTCTGGTCTTACCATACTGTGAAGTAAATGAAGCATAAAATGATCAGGACACAACCAAGAAAATAAATCAGAACTTACCTCAAAATAAGAATGTTTTGCTCTTTTGGAAATCAGAAAAATCTCTACAATTTGTCACATATCACAAAAATATCAAAAAACCTTTAACGTTTGAATACTTTTGATGCAGTTTAGTGTGACTGGTTCTTGTGAATCCTTGATAGAATCTTTTGACAATAATTCTTAGTGGTTGTTAGTAATATTTCTTCAAAACTTATAATTTACTAGTATCTTCTATTTTTAGGATTCTGTCTCATGACATTCAGAGGTTGAGTTATTTTATGAAAGGTTTTTCTTTTTTTCTTTCACTTCTTTTTTTTTTCCTCCTGGGAATCAAATCCAGAGCTTGTACATGCTAAGCACATGCTCTAACTCTTAGCTACACCACCACTAAATGCAGTTATGCTTTTCTCCTTTTCTTCTTTCCCTTCCTCTTTCCCTCCCTCCCTCCCTCTCTTCTTCCTTCCTTCCTTCCTTCCATCCTTCCTTTCTTATTAATATGAGACAGAAATGCCTGAAAATTTTTAAATTCAATTTTTCCTTGAATGATAGTTAAGTGTATTTTAGTTTGTATTTTTAAAATTAATTTCAAATTGACAGGTTTTAGTAATGGGACTGTCATTACCAAAAGACTTGAATTCCAGTTTGAATTAAACCCACCTTATTAGCTGCTTTCTTCACTTCTAAAGACTGTAAGAAAAATCTCACTGACATCAAATGGATTTATAAATAAAAAGCACTTCAAGTACAAAAAAACAATACAAATGGATGCTTTTAGAGAATGGATAGTTTCCACTACGTTATACTGAGCCTCTTCTGGCTCATGCTTGACTCTACTTTCTCTGATATTTTATGAATACTTTCTTATTTTTTAAAGCATTTGTTCAACAGTCTTTATTGAAGCATGGAAAAGAAAACAGTGACAGTAACCTGTCATTAGCTATGACACGGAGTTAGGTTAGATTATAGATTATTTCTCCCAATTTTTCACTCTTGTTTAGCCATGCCTTCTTCCAGGTGACTTTGTACCCACCACATTGGAGGTGGGGTTTATTTTCTCATCCTGTAGTTATTGGGTTTTGCCACAGGACTTAATTTGACCATTGGCCTGACAGCAGACATGATATAAGCAGACTCTCTAAATATTCAGGGTAGTTTGCCTTGGCCTCTTGCTCTCCTGATCTTTGCTTGAGAAAGGCATACACCAGATAGATGTGGGTCTCTGGAGGAAGACAGACAGGTGAAGCAGTCTACAGTCAAGTCCAGACAACCTGTATTGTTTGTGAGTCAGGGAAATAAATGCATATTGCTGGACACTGAGATTTGGGGGATTGTTTGTTACACATCAAATACTGACTGATAAAAAACCTACACATGGAGAATTATAAACAGGTATATGTTATGTTTTATTAGTGGTAGAATGTTCTTATGTGTTCTCTTTCCCATTCTTTACATAATTTAATATGATTTCTATTTATTAGAAATAAAGGTCTTTTTTTCCACTACAGAAGCACCATAGTAAATACCTATGATTGGGAACTTAACACTAAAATAATAAACCCCAAGTTGCTTATGGTATACAGCCTTATAACAATTCACAAAGTCTTGAGTGTAGAGACAAATACATTTATACAAAAAGCACATATGATTGAAATAATATATATAAAGAGAATAAAATTTGAACTTAGTCATCTAGCCATCATCCCAGGTTAGAAAAGGAATTTTAGGAGAAAACCAACCCTCCTACCAGATTCTTCAGGCCTCAGATGGTTCTCCCAACAATGCCCAGGTTGAACCAAGTAACTGAGGATTTTAGGAGGTGAAGGAAACTGGAAGATGTGGTTATACATCTTCAGACATACACTTTAACCCTGACATTTTTTTTAAAGAGTAGTATAATAATATTGTGATGTTCCCAGCCAAATTTTTGTCTTCCTCTTTTGAAATTCTATTGTACAAACAGTCCCTCGTATTTACTTTTAATCACATTTTGCCTAATTTTATTCAACTTCTTTTAATGTGTGTCATCTTCCCTGCCCAACATTTGGACTCACAGTGGATATAATGTAATAGTGTTTAGGTCAAACCTGAAAGCCAGGAAATATGAAGCCTGAAGATTTACAGGAAGTTGTCAAAGTCTATGCCAGCTAGGAAGTTGCAACAGGGGGCAATTCTCATACTTGCTCTTATCTCACTATAGCAACCTGCTGTTGAAAAAGGCATATGTTCCATAGATACTTTTTCGTTCAACTAAATTACTTAGAGATTCCCTCTTTTATCTAGTTTCACAGTTGGCATATAGTTTTGAGAAGTTTTCTATGTCTTACATCTGAAATTAGCAAGGCACATGTAAGCTTTTCATTTCTCTCCTTATTTTTTCTACTCAGAATTACACTTATAATTCTTCACCATGGATTTAATTGCAATCTCTTAGCTTCTAAGATTTGCCTACTTAGTCTTTGCTTCCTCCATTTCACAATGGAGGAAATATGGATGAGAGGATATGTTCTCTAGGCCCATATGTCTTGTGTTTGAGTGATGGTTTCTTCTCTACTTCAGTTTCATCTTAAGAATCCTAGCCAACTTCCAAATTAAAAAATAATAAGAATTGGAAATCAAATTCTATCCTTGCTAGGAAAGTATAAATTTTATGAATTAAATTATGATGATGTGCTTATATGTTCTGTACTAAAAAGTTAACTCTATATTTTGTGTAACTCAAAATATGAAGATAGAGAAAATATATTTTTAAAAATTTATTGACATTAATTCCTACCTATACTCTCACCCTCAAGACATTCCCATTGCTCTGAAGAAAGCCCTACAGCATTAACTATTTGAAGGAAATAATGGGTCACAAAGAATATGATGCATTTTTATGTCTCCACACCATCTTGCAGAGAGCTGTGCATAGATGATTCTTCATAAATGTTTAATGAAACTAAAGTCAAGAGAGATTGTGGGAAATCAATAGACAGTAGCTTATAAATCAAACATTTTTGCTATGACGGCAAGTAAAATGATATAATTTCACTGGAAACTGCATGAAAACTTCGCTTATTGGTTTCATATCTTTGTTATATAAAGCACTGATAAATGCCAAGGTTGTAAGCCTAACATACATTGAATAACTAAAACCATTTTACTTAATAACTCCAATACCCTTTGTATGAGCTGGTCATTTGATGGCTAGACCTGCAGCATCACAATAAATAGAAGAAACAAATAGCAGCTTCCACTTTCAAACTTCTCTAATGTTTTCTCAAAGCTCTATTGATGTCTAACATTCCATTTGACTTTTTGACTTATCAAGAAAGAATCATTACCGTTCTGACAGTGTGCACCAAAAAATCCATTCGGGCAGAGGCAAGCGTTTGGCTTGTAACAGGAGCCACCATTGAGGCAAACAGGGTCACACAAAGCTAATGAACAGCAAAAGGGAAAGAGATCATAAAAGTATTATTATTTTAAAAATTAAATTTTAAAAGGAAAGCTGCACAGAAATGGAGCTCCATACAAAATGGAGCACCTATAATTCATTAGACCTTGCCAAACGTAAGAGGCATGAAATAACTGCATAATAGCTTTCAAAGTGTATTCATTAAGTTTACAAATAATATTAAACTTAGAATGTGGAGTGTGTGAGTAGAATTTAGAATGCCCTTGGTAAGCTCAAAAAAAAAATGACTAAGTTAAGAGCACACGATTCATTCAATAGCACTAATGAGATGACTTGTAACCTGCTGGAACCAGTGGGGCTAAGTGTACCTCTCTGTCTCCTTCCCAAATGAAACAGGGACACTACTCAGGTCTCAGAACTCTCAAAAACATTTCTTTGTATTTACTCTATTACCTTTATTTTGTTTAAAAAGCACTCCATTCCATTTTTCAGCGTATTCCAAAGTCTACTAGAACTTTATTTTCTTCCAAACTCCATTTGCCAGAACTGATTTCCATCTTTGCTTTCAAGGAACTGTGCTTCAACGATATTACTTATCATATCCCAACTTGTCCTGGTCTTGTGTTTTTTACAGCTGCGTCCCAGGTCTCCTTAACTATCAATATTCTACTTGAAATGAGGGCAAAATCAAATTGATCTTTGTTTCCCTTTGCGTCATGCTTCACATACAGTTGGCAAACTATGAATGTTGAATTAAATTTTCATTGAGAAAAGTCATTAGAATAACTGCCAATTAATTAAACATGAAAAACCACAAATATTTCTGCCAAGAAGTGAATCTGATATTGTGATAAATAAATGGAATAACAGGATGGTTGTCTGTATAACTAAGAATTGACTGGATGTTTAATGAAATAGGGTGTTTATGGTTGGATAACAATAAAGCTATAAGACATAATCCAGTCCAATATAAGAAGATGAAAGTTACTTATCAGATCAGTTTCATTTCTTAGATGCAAGTCTTTAGAACATCGGCACATTTTAAATTTCTTTTAACGGACACATTCATTGCAAACAACTCTGATTTTACCTGTACTACAGGTGGGTCCATACCAACCAGGCTTGCATTGACAAACATCTGGTGCAAGACATGCACCTCCATTTTCACAGTGTCTGTTGCAAACCACTAAGACCCATAGTGAAGATAAAAGAAAGACAAGTTAGGCGAAGAATGCTCACCACCACTCTAACTATTATATAATTATCTCATGACTGCCAAATGTTTTTGCTAATGAATAAAATGGAAATAATTTATACTTTGGCTTTAAATGCTTTTCCCTTTTCATATTCAGTTATTTTCTCACTAATAGAGTTGGGGATAGTAGAAAACCATTGAACTGCACAGTCAACAAAATTGGCTCTTAGGGGAAATTATTAGCTACTGATGAAAGTGACTATAGACATAAATGAAATGAGATAAATTTATTTGCAAATGAGCACATTTTAATTCATCTTATCTCAAAGGTAGGTTTAAGAATAGTTATTTCTTAGAACAAACTGCTCCCAGTGCTACCCAGGATGAAAGACTGTTTTTTACTTAGGGTTTGGGTTCATTCCATTTAGTGTTAAAGAGAAGTTCATCAAAGCAGCAAGTTCATTATAGCAGACTGCAAGGGAGCTTGGCTTACTTGTTTCACACCTCGATCCCACAAAACCATAAGCACAAGTACAGAGATTGCCAGGCAAGCACGTGCCACCATGTTGACAAGGTGGGCTACAATGTTCTGCAGGAACAGATTACATTATTAAGTCAGGTTCTTAATAATAATCACAATGAATTATCCATTTATATTTAAGAAGCACAGTCACAATAAAGCCTATTGTAAGAGCAGTTTATAATGACTTCAGTTCTCTTTGACAATGAGATTCAGCTCTGAGGGACTGACTGTGTGGATTCACACTCTGAAACCCTCACCAGGTATCAGCATGTTTGGGTTTATAAAATAAATCTAGAAAATGCAACACAGACAGTTGTGTAAAAGGTTTATAAAAATTTGGTTAACTGAATGGAAACATATCATCTTAGGCTTCTTCTGTAAAATGAATCTTGGACTTACATATTTCTACCCTAAAAAAAGAATATTTCTATATTTACATGGCTCTCACCACAGGCTATTGTTGAAAGTTTCAGTTCGACCTAAAAAATTTAGTTTGTTAATTTTTTGTTTGCCTTGTCATTAAAGCATTTAACATGACTCAGTTTATTAGTAATCATATGTACCATCTACCAAAATACATTGTTTTAAAAAAAACTATTTTAAAAATATCAACTAACTCATTTCTTTAAAGTATTACCTAGCTTTAGGAATTCTATTTCATACATTCTCCACTTAATATTTCACCTAAAGTCACGCAAATTATATGGCTAAAGATGTATTTTTAAAATTAATTTTTTAAGTTTCTTCTTATTACCACCTTATATCTTCTTATTTGTAGAGATATGATACCCTAAAACCAAATCTTCAAAAAATTTTAGAAGATAATTTCACCAAAGAAATGCTACTATTCTTTGGATCTCTGATTTCTGAAACTTAAGTTTTTAAAATTCTCAAATGAATTATTTTTAGTTAACACTTAAAAAGTGGACTCTTTCACCAATATTAATAACTACATATTAGTATATACACAGTGAAACTGAATTATCTTATAAAAGCCTATTAAAGAAAATAACATTTTATTTTAACCCTATTAGTTGATTTTTCAATTTGGATTACCACCTTCATTGCAGGTTGTTCCACCATATCCTGGAGGACATTTGCAGACATTAGGCTTTGTGCATTTCCCATGGTTTTTGCAAGCAGGCTGACATACAGCTGTATAAAATAAACCCATTTAGAAATATCAATTATCAAGTAAAATTCATTTTTCAATTTAATGAATGATACACCTACCAGTTTGGCAGTTAGAACCGGTATAACCTGATCTGCATTTGCATATGTTTGGTGCCACACATTCCCTGCTCCTTCCACATGGATGTCTACAAATGGCTGCAAAAATCAAGGAGAAATGGCTGAACCATTGAGATGATATATATATGCCACTCAATTATTTACTTATAATGAAATTTAAAATTTCTCAAATTGTAACATTTTGATAAGGTATTAAATAATGACCATTCACCCTTAAAATGGTCTTCTTAATATTTTTAATCATTAGAATGACTGAGAAAAATCGTTTTTAGAGTAAGAAAGAAGTGCCAAATGTAATAATTACTCCCAAGATGGTGCCTGTTAGAGGTAGAACCTAACCCTACCTGAAATTACAGTCTTTTTTCAGGGGGCAATGAAATTTCAGATATGAATTAGCTAAATGTTAATAAATAATAAGGATAATCAGATTTCAAAGAACACATCATGAGGTTGATTCCTTAAGCTTCTCTACTACCTGATATATTCTACTGGACATTTAACACTTCCTGCAGTATCTAATATACATGAAAAAATTTTTTTCATTTGTTAAGGAATTCCTATAGGTATTATAAAACGTAAGTATTGAGAGTTATTATTCTTATGAAAAAAAGAAGAAAAATAAATTTCCTTTAGGTAATATGGGAAACATAAGAATATTCCAACAACTGTCTCATTTAATTTTGGTCTCAAATAAAACAAAACACAAAACAAAACAAGAACATCAAACTCATATCAACAGCAACAATAAAAACCAGACTCTAAATTATAGGACTCAAAAATTTGATTTGTATCAAATAAAACAATGTTAATAATTGTGGAAAGATATAAAAATACTTGTAAAATTAAAATGATGCAAAACTTGTTTAAGACTCCAAAGAATTGGAGGAATTACAGACACAACTGTATAAGTTGCAAATAAGTAAATAGATCAGAAAGAGTAATTTAAAATGGTAACTGTGCATTTTGAACTAAAAATAACTCAGGCCACAATGTTAATCAGATCTATATTGACATCCTTGTTTTTTTTCATTACTTGCTTAATAACAGGACAGTCAGTCCCTCAAACTCCACTATCTCATCTATCTATTGGGAACAATAACACTTATTATATGGAGTTGTTGTTGATCATATATAACTGATACAGAATGTTTCTGAAGACCTTGGGACAGAGTAGGTACTCAATAAATATATTTATATATCATATTGTTGTGATAGTATATAATATTAACACTTTAAATAAGAAACTTAGAAAACCCACTTTTGCTTCTTTTTTTCAAAACATGTTGAAGAAAGTGGAAGGAAGAGAAATTAGTAAGTGGAAAAGTGAATCTTCTTAGTGACTAAAACTGGAATGAGGTAGTTTTCTCTGTATCTTCTGAAAAATTTTCATAGTACCTCTGCAATTGACACCATCTCCATAATACCCAGTGGGGCAGCGTCCACACTTGAAGTGGCCACCTGTGGTTGGCACACAGGAAACACCAAGGAAACAAGGCAACTCAGCACAAGTCGATATTTTGGTTGACCCAAATTTCTGTGGCAAACTAGTGACTGCTTTAGTAACTGATGCTACAAACTCATCTTCGTCTTGTGTGTAACCTTGCAAAGAACTGTTAATGAGAGAATGATATTCTCCTGTCTCTATTTGGATGGTGCTATGGAAAATATCCCTCCCTTGGCCACGAGAACTGTTGGGATTAATGCTTAAAGAATGATGCCTGTTGTTTGTAGGATCTTCCAATTCTTCCACACTGAGATCTGCACTGAGAATATGATCCACATGTTCATAACCAAGTATCTGTTGAGAAACAGACTTCTTTGAAGTATCCATCTGAGTTGTAATTGATTTCGGTGACAGGTAGGAGATGTTCATTGTACTCAAGAACCTTTTGAATGGTGGAGGACTAGGGGTAAAGCTTGCACCAGTTAGTGAATGCTCTGTTGACAGTGGCTGAAAATTCAAGTCTAACAACAAAAAAAGAAATAGAAATGTTAGTCAAAAGCATTTATTAATGTTCTGCTCTACCCACAATATTTGACATTAAGTTATTCATGCCTTCATTTAGCATCTACATGTGTAACACTATATGAGGAGTCACAAAGTAAAGGGAAGTCATGACACTGCTCCTGCCTTCAAGGATCTTATATGGCTACCTGTTGGGGCACTCAAGATAGCATAGAATAGTAGCTAGCATGAAAGTTAAAGTATAATAATTAGTAAGATTTTCTGAAATCACCTTAAATGATACTGTCATTTGGTTGTTATATGACATGAGGGAATGCATTTTTCTAGAATATGATCCAGAGGATTCAATAGATTAGCAAAAAAAAAAAAAGTGAATACATTTGTCACTGTATTTCAACTAAAATCACTACTACTTACTAGAGGCATTTCTGCTTGCTGGCTTAACGTCGTTTTCTCCCTGTTTGGCACTTTTACCATCCTCTTCCATAGTTACACTTTTGTGAGACCTTGTGAGAACTGCAATTTGTGTAGCAAGTTCATTTAAAAACTCTATTTCAGCTGTAAGTGGTACACAAAAAACAGAAACAAATCAGAATAAAAATATCACAAAACCAAAGCATTATGAATAAAAACATATAAGAATATATAAAAACATATAATACACATGTCACATGGAACTCTTTTGCATCTTAAAGAATAAATTTTGATATCCTCTCATTAGCAAACCCTCTGGAATAGACTTAATTGAGTGCCTCAAAATTCATATGTCAAAGCCCTAACTCTACACGGCTGTATTTAGAGACAGGAGGGAGGACGTGATTAGATTACAGGAGGTTAGAAGAATGAGGCTCTGGTCCAGTAGGTTTGTTGGCCTATGAAGAGGAAAAGACTCCAGGAGAGCACACAGAGAGAGGGCCCAGTGGGGGCAGCTTTCTGTTGGCCAGTAAGAAAGTCTCAACTCAAACCAGCCAAGCCAGCAACTTCATCTTGAACTTCCAGCCTCCAGAACTATGAGAAACAAAGTTCTACTGTTTGAGATTTACCACTCAGTCTGTGGGATTCTGTTACGGCAGCCTGATCTGAGTAAGAAAGCTTTCTTCAGTAGTCCCAACACACCAAATCCATCTGGTCCACCTAGGTTCTTTCACAGGACTGTCCTTTGTACTATTGACTCTTGTGCATGTCTTTCTCCTACTGGTTACCAATAACCTCAAGAATACAAACCCTGCTCTACTTACTTTTGGGGTGTGGGGGTGGGGGAGGTACGGAGATTGAACTCAGGGGCACTTGGCCACTGAGCCACATCCCCATCCCTATTTTGTATTTTATTTAGACACAAGGTTTCACTGAATTGCTTAGAGCCTCATCTTTGCTGAGGCTGGCTTTGAACTTTCAGTCCTCCTGCCTCAGCCTCCTGAGACACTGGGATTACAGGCATGCACCACCATACCCAGTTCTGCTTATTTTTATATTCCTTAAATTCTGGTGCCTGCCATAACTAAGTAATCACCAACAACCAATTCTTCTGCAGCAATAAGCATATTTGTGAAATACACAAATATCTCTGACAAGGTTAAGAAAACTCTGAGTCACTCATGTGTAATGGGGTTAGGTTTAATTGTCACCTTGATATAAGTTTTACTGAGGGAACAATCCTCTTTGTTTGGAAAGGAGGGATGTTAGTCAGAGAGCAGAAAGTATTAATATTAGGAACTGGATACTGAAGGAGAAATGCAAGCAGTTGAAGTAGTGAGGAATCCTCTTACCCTCTGCCCTGTGTTCCTCAGAGCTGTCATCTCCAGTGCTAGACACATTCAACCCAATTTGAAGCTTAAGGTGATATTATATCATTAGTATCTATTTTTCATCAGAGTAGATCTCATTAAATTACACCAAAGATGTAATTCTTTGATTTTGTTTTCTATAACTTACTTTTCTCTTTTAATCTTTTAAAATATTGATGTCCACCTTTTTTTTGGTCTTCTTTCCTCCATATTCTCCCTGGGTAATGTCACCTCATAGCTGATGACCTTAATAACTGTATATTTAACTTAGTTCTCTCTGCTGAGCTTCATGTGGGTATTCCATTGTCCTTTAGTCTTTTAGTAACCAAACTGAATTCACTATAATTCTTCTCTAAAACCATTACTTCTTCCTGTATATTTAATCAGATCAACCTGCCATAACAAAATACCATAGACTGGGTGACCTAAACAACAGAAATTCAGTTCCTTACTGGTTTGGAGGCTGGAAAGCTCTGGATGAAAGGTGCTGGCCTGTTTTGTTTTGTGTGAGGACCTTCTCCATGTATTGGAGATAGACATGCTCCCAATGTGTTCTCACCTGGCAGAGAGAGTTATCTGGTGAGCTGGGCATGGTGGTACAATGCTATAAAGCCAGCTATCTGGGAGGCTGAGACAGGAAGATTGCTAAGTGTGAAGGCAGCTTGATTACCTGGGGAACCCTGCCTCAAAATAAAAAATATAAAAGTTGGAGATGAAGCTCAGAGACAGAAAGATCCCTGGTCCAATCGCCAGTTCAATCAAAAAAAAAAAAAAAAAAAAAAAAGGAGAGAGAGAAAAAGAATTCTCTGGTGTTTCTCCTTATAAGACACTAATCCTATTAGATTAGGACTCTACTCTTATCACCTCCTACAACCCTATGAACTTCAATGTTGGAATTTTAGTGGAATGTAGTTCAGTCCACAACAATGTGAGTGCCAATTCCACATACCATTCACCTAAATCAAATACCTGCAACTAAATGACTCTCTTTCCTACGCTAATCCAGTTACTGACCAAGCCAAATACTATCAGCTTGCTTCTTTAGCATCTCTTTCATTTCTCACTATCTTACCTTAAGGCAGAATATCTTCATCTCTCCCTACATATTTGAAATACTATCTTGGCTTTGCTTTTCTTCCCACCTTCAGGCTTACACATTTCTTTACCCACAGATGGTCTATTGTCTATATTACTTGAGTAAAATTTCTTAAATATAAGTCTTAACATGTTTCTCTCTTATTTCAAAACTTTAAGGGACTGCTGCTGGTCTAAATGCTGGCTACCTCTCTAGCTTCAACTCCTGCAGCAGCTCTTCGGGCCTGTGGTCCTCCAGGCACACTGAATTGTTCAGTGCTCAGGATGTGCTGTGGTATTACATGGCCCTGGGCTTTTGCTCGGGCTATTTCTTCTTCCTGCAATGCTTTTCACCCTCTTGATCTCATACATTAGATTCAGCTGTTGTATATCTACTATAGTCTAGATATCTTCTTTTTAAAGTTTTTCATTATTCCTCCAGGTAAACACAACACATCGTGTAAGATTCCAGCTAGTCCCTTTTCTATCACAAGACACAGAATATTGTATTCTACCAAAGGATTAGTGCTATTGCACCCTAACCCCTTAAGTCAGAGGACATGTCTGATATATTTCTGCATCCCATTCATCTAGTGTATTGCACAACACTTAATGCATATATACCAAATGAGTGTGTAAGAAAGAGAATGGAATTGAGTGATTTGAGCTAATTAAATGCAGCAGAAAACATCTCACAGCAGAAAATAAACCTTTACCATGACAGGTTTTCCCATCACCATAAAATCCTTTTGGACATGAACCACAATGATAGGAGCCAAAGGTATTGAAGCACTCTACTCCTGGAAAGCAAGGCCCAGATGCACACTCATCAGCATCTTCCTGGCAGTTTTTGCCTAAACAGAATATAGATTAAAGAGTTCAAGTGATTTATTTTGAAATACATTTTATGTCTACCAGGCTCATTTTTGTTTTGGTTTCTTCTACTATTTATTTAAGACCTCCCAGTCCCCACAGAGAAGTCATGCATTGTGAGGACAAAACTGTGCTGTTTTTGAAATTTACTGTATAACCACATGTAAGGATTGCTTAGATTTCACTTATGATTCAACTTGACCCTTCAAGTACATAAAAAAAAATTGCCTATAAATAAGATGACTTAAAAGTCCATTAACATTTAAAGTAAAAGGTTATCATATTAGAGAATTCATTTGTAGTTCATTAAAAAAACTCAGTGACTTTTTTCTTAAACAATGAAAATGGTTGTTTAGAATGGTTTTCGCCTTCGCTTAATGACAACTTCTTTTATCCACTTTTTGCATTGTCTGTGAAAACTTGTGAAAAGTTTCCAATGTGTTAGAAAAGTCAGTCTTTCCTCAGTAAAACAATTGGAGATGAAGTTGTGCTCTTTCAATGCTTAACAATTTATTTGAATGAATAAATTCCTATCATTAAGAATAGTAACCCTGATTTTGCAAAAATCCCTGGTGCAATCAATACTTGCATTCTTTCAACAACTCAGTAAAAAAGAAATTTATATTCATAATTCAAAATGACAAAATATTCATTTAAAAGAATGAAGAAAATTAAAAGACACCTAAATATTCTGCTACCAGTTCTCTTAGTTGCTTTCATTTTTTAAACATTCTGAATAATCAATTCTACTCTAAGAAAATATAAAATTAACTGATAGGTGCAGACCTCAAATTATTAGAGTATAAAAACACTTTAGATACAACATAAAAGACACAAGCAAATTTGCACTGCCCAGTCAGGATGCACCTCCTCTTCCGTCTTAAATTCTGTGTTGTTCATCTCACTGCTTGCATGTGCTTGTAAGCTCTCCTGCTCCCTCTCTCTCTCCTCCTGCCTCTGAACTCTTGTATTTTTAAGCCTCACTTTCTACCCCTGCACCTCCCTTTCTCTTATTTTTCCTTTAAGATCCCGGTTACATTCCTCATTTGATTCCCCAGAATCTGATTCAGCCATCAATCATACCAAATTCCTATTCCTCTGAGGTCTTTCCAGTGGCTGAGTTCACAGGTTAGTAAAGTGGCTGTTTCAGGAGACAAGGAGAGTTCCCTCTAAGCTCATGAAACAATTTAAACTATATTTTTATATCTTCTTATGTTTAAAAAACTATCTGTCTTTCTTGCCCACTGGCTTAATAAATGAATAAAAAGCCACACTTCATCATATTGGTCACAAATACTCTGCTTGTGTCCTTGGTGCACTGATGCCAAGAGACTGTATTTCTGGCTCCTGTTCTGCCCCTGTATATCCTTATACAGACAGTTTGATTTATCTGTTCTAGTTTCCACAACCTCAATATGATGAGGTTAGAAACAAGATATATTATGACCCCTTATATCTTTGAACACTAAGGCTTACTACTGAATCAATTATATCATAGTCACTAAAACAGACACTAATTCAGAAGTTATATTGCATTTCCTTGTCTCTTGCACTGATTTTTTCCCTAAATTTCCATTGTCTTCCAAAAATATTTCATGAGTCTAGCACCTAAGCAGTAAATCATCTGGCAAATGATCTAATATAGTAATGAAATTTACACATATAATGACAGTTTAATGGTATCATAAAGTGCTGTATAGGTTTTATTACTCAGATAAAATTATATTGCATCAAGGAATAATCATGTTCCATTGTACTAATAATGTCTGATCATCCTATGAGGAAAGAGAACTTGGGCACCCAAGTAGAATCATATCTAGTTGTGTTTAGGAAAGTGAATAGGTAACCTGGTATATGGTACACAATTTGGAATGCTCTTTGGATGAAATGAAAAATCTCAATATTATTTGTATACAATATTATACTCATGACATCACAGAATAGTAGTGTTGGAAGGCACTTTATAGATAATTAAGTCAAGATATCTTATTTAATAAGTGATAAGTGCATATCCTCTAGAACTTCAATAGTTAAATGATTTATCAGAAAACTGAACAGAATTAAGGCTAGGAATAAGAAATGGTGCGTAACTGAACTAACAAATTCCATTTCTTCAATTAATAATTCACATTGCTGGGGCTGGGGTTGTGACTCAGTGGTAGAGTGCTTTGCCTTGCATGTGTGAGGCCCTGGGTTTGATCCTCAGCACCACATTAAAATAATAAATCAATAAACAAAATAAAGGTATTGTTTTCATCTACAGTTTAAAATATATATTAAAAATAATTCACATTGCTTTCCCTATAAATATTAAAATAAGTATCTCATATTCTACTGTATTATTGTTATAAAAATTATTTATAGTCATGTGCCACTTATGACAGGCATAAGTTCTGACAAATGCACTGTCAGGCAATTTTGACACTGGGTTATGCAAAGAATGCTTACCAAAAAGAAAAAAAAAAGAAAAGCAAAATCTAAGACAGCTATGACATCACTAGATGACACATCTTCTGGGTCTACTATTGTACTTGCACACTGTGTAGAACAAAATGACATTATCTGGTGCAGGACTGTATATAAAAATATCCTCTCAATTTATAGGTTCTTGTAAGCATTAAGAAAGATGCTAAATGAAATTCAGTGTTTATTAACCTTAAACACATTTATGTAACTTGTAGTTTAAAAAAATCTTGTTTAGGGATGTTTGGATAGACAAGAATAACTTACTTTCTAAATATGACCAGGTGAATTTTGAGATTTGGGATCTACAGATCAAACAAGGACTGGTAGGATTTCTATTCCCTTCAGTGTAGCAGAGTCCACTGATAATGCAAACATTCTCCTAGTAAAAATTTTTTAAAAAGGAAAACATTAACAAATAAAAGTTGTAGTTAGTGTATAAAAAACCTGTACATAAACTGATAGCAGCATATATATTTATGATTCCAATAAAAGCATATAACAACAACTCCATTTTGATCAGATATCATTTTTTTGCATGATGTTGAAATTATTTTCTTTCTTTCTTTCTTTCTTTATTTTTTATTATTAGTTGTTCAAAACATTACAAAGCTCTTGACATATCATATTTCATACATTTGATTCAAGCAGATTACGAACTCCCATTTTTATTGCAGATTCACATCGGTTCCACATCCACTTTTTTACATACTGCCATACTAGTGTCTGTTGTATTCTCCTGCAACATTTTTTCACACTTCATGATCACAAAGCCAGGTCATAAAATAAAGTATTTCCTGTCTGCTTAAATGCCTAAGAAACTGATGAACTTGGAGGAATAATAAAATGCATGTAAATTGTATCTTTGTGCAAAATTATGCCTCATAAATAACATGGGGAAAAAACTCTCTTTTCTTTTTTGTTATCTTTACTGCTAAAATTCATGCTGGGAGTGCTTTATTAATGAAGAAATCAGAGGTGGGTGTAGTGGTGCACACCTGTTATTTTAGTTAGCTGGGACGTGAGGCAGGGGAATCAAGATCAAGGTCTATAAGACTCTAGAAAAAGAAAGAAAAGAAATTTATTTATTTGACTACTTTTCATTTTTGCACATCTTTAAAATCATATTAATTTATAGTTATCTTCCTCTTCCCTAACAGCCCATTATACTAGACCATACATCCAAAGCATTATTATTCACACTTCATAATGGTATCATTAAAAAAATAGTTGAAAAAATGCTGTAATACAGAGAAAGGACAATAAATATAGCAATAACTTTTTAACTTGGTAAATAGACAATTTTTTAGGAGATAGAAACTTTATTCATTTAAAAAATTTCCTTTGATATAATTTTGAAAATTAGAATAGTTCTAAGAGGATAAGACAACTTTGAATAACAATGTTTTTTAAAGTACTTAAGAACATGCGGAAGTGAAATATTTGATGAAAAATAAAAATCCAATAATTTCTCAACAACAATAAAAACTTGTTATTGAAATAATGTGATTAATCTCAAAGAAAAGGAATTTAAATTTAGAAAAATATACTTTTTGAATATTTATTTTCTGTAATACCATGGATTGAACCCCAGGGCTCTCTACCACTAAACTACATACCTAGATTTTTAATTTTTTTAAATTTTGAGACAGGTCTTTCTAAGTTGCTCCACCTGAACTCCAACTTGTGATTCTCCTGCCTACACTCTTGAATAGCTGGTTCACAGGTGTGCACCACATACTTGATATGTTCCTTGGTTTTGAAAAGTCAATTGATATTAGTTAAAGGTTTCAGCAATGCAAATGGGAGAAAGCCCTGCGGTTAAACTCAGAAGTCTGGATATAGATAGGTTCAGAGGGTGAGGCTATAACAACTAGGTTTAGGTTGTGCTATTATTCTATAATTCATCAAGTGGTAGGCTTTTGCATAGTCCAAAGAATTTAGTTGCCAGAAAACTCTCTATAAAAGTGCTAATTTTATACACTTTGCAAACTCTACTCAAATGTATAACATTTGCCACAAAGAGGATTAGGTAATCACAAACCACAAAGAAATATCTTTCTTTTCTTTTCTTTTCTTTTCTTTCTTTTTTTTTAATACTGAGGATTGAACCTAGGGGCATTCTGCCACTGAGCTACATCCCCACCACTTTTTATATTTCATTTTCAGACAGAGTGTAAGTCTGGAATTTATAATCTTCCGGCTTCAGCCTCTTGAGTTTCTAGAATTGGAGGCATATTCCCCTGTACTGGACCATAAAGAGATATCTTTTGGAAACTAATTAATACTGAGAAAACAGTGAATGGAGAAAGGAGGAAATAATTCAGTGCAAACCTCCTTTTTGATTTTTTTAGGAATAAGCAATCTGCACTACAAAATGTTAAGGAAGAAACATCTTTCTCACCATTTCAACAAGAGTTATAGGAAGAGTAAACATTTAAATTAACGTTAGGTGCATTTAAGGAAGGTTTTCTCTATTAGTCTTTCTGTTATTAAGGTGAAAAAAACACAGTTGATATGCCAATGGCATGGAAAATTAAAATACCTATGATGTAAATGTGAAAATAAGTGAAAAGATACATACCTTTATAGTACATGAGTTATTTTTGTAGAGACCACAAACTTGACAAGTACCATCATATATGATCATTGTTTTGGAATTACTGAATTTATAACCATCATTAGATACCTGTAAGATGTAGTTCTATAATAAGATAATTTGTTCTAAATGCAGCCTCATAAATTCATTATGAAAATCTATATATAAGAATTTTCTTGGCTTATAAACATGAGGTTTAATTTATAGTTATCTTTTACCTTTAATTTTTTATTTACCTTTAATTGCCACTTCATAATTGGTTTCTGATCCATCACATCCATGGTATCAGACTGCTGGACATCACTGGGCAGCTGACAATCAACAGTTCTGCTGTTTTGAAAAACTGCCCGTGTATAGACAGGTTCTCCAAGCACCCATTTACTACTATTATACTGAAGGCAAAATGGGAAAACAGTTAACTTCTGTTACAATTATGAAAATATTTCAGTACTGAATTTCATATGATCGAAATACAAATTTTAAAATATAATCCTAGTATAATGGAATGTATAGTAAGGAAAAAAAGTCACATTGGAAGTGAGTTTTATTCAGAATGATAAGAAAGTATGCATCTTATTTTGATGTAAAGTTTTCCTAGGAAATCATGAATTTTCTGGTAGTTCAAATCAAAGGATTTACCAATGTTGGCCACATGTTATGGGTCACTCTGCAGTAACTTTTGCAGCAAGAAAAAATATCATTTGACATTGTACTTGAGGCAACAGATGGTTTTCCTTTCCAGAAACACCCTCATTTCCTCTGCAAAAGTACCCACCTTCTCCATCTATTTGAAACTGCCCTTTCTGCCCCCTGTCTCTGATGACTTGAGATTCAAGACTTGTTGATGATCATGTTTTTCTGTATGTGGAGAAATCCAGTATATAATAAAATGAGATGGAGAGGGAATCAAAGAAGAGGAGAACTGAGACAAACAGCTACACACATATCCAAATGTGCACATGCTAAGTCTTCATGTTGTCCAAGTCCCAACTTCAAGTTTTTTTTTCTGATAATTCAGGTACATTCTTTTCCTTAATTCTGTAAAAAATGTGCCATCTTCATAATCAGTATTATTTTGCTAAAGCTTGTTGATGTAATTTGAAAGTAAAATTTTAGCCAGTTCATCCCTTTTAATAGCTTATCTCATGCTTAAACTACACTTTAAGTGTTCATTTTCATCATTGAAAATGCATTGCTGTCTAGGGAGAAAAAGCAAGAATAATTTTCTGAGTACCGATAACTACACAGAAAACTAGAATGATATTTTGTTGCCAAGATTTATACTTTCGTAAAAGAATTCTTATTGTAGAATGCTTCCAACCATTCTGAATCAGCCATGCAATATGTAGCTGCTTCACTATTGTGGGTTTGCAGGAAAAGAAAAGGAAGACTAGAACACTCTTGTCTATGGCTCCCAGAAACTATTTTGAAGACGTATGGCTGACAGAGTGACCCACAGTACAAAACTGCATATTTATGGATGTGTATAGCATTTCTGCCAGTGATTTTCCTCTAGCAGAAGGATAATAAGAATGTCTAAGTTGTCATGATACCTACTCTTAGAGGATATAGGGTCCCTTGGAAATAGATTCCAGCCAATAACTGGGGATTTAGGGATAATTTCCATCCCTCTGAGGAAAGGTCTACACCAAGTAAGGAATAAAAGGGTTCTACTTCTTTTCCACTCATCAATAGTTTCTGATTATCTATTATGTGCTAAGGATATTCTGATGAAGAGATCAAAGGAAAAGACATAGATAATTTTATTATCACTATAACTGAGATTCAAATAAGGTATAATAAGAAATAAGCCATTAAATCTAAATCTGTCAAGCAAGGTTTAAAACAAAGTGTGGGGGATTATACTTCTCTTCCTAAAGTAAAAAGGAGACTGACATGTGGATGCTGGAAGCAGAAATACAGTATGATTTAAGATGGCTGGAGGAAACATTGTGTGAAAATTCATGGCTGCATGAAACTGGAATAAAGCATGGAGAGGAAGGTCAAGCCTGCTAAAACGGGCAAGAACTGCCTCCTAATGGCCCACGTGTTTATAGGATAACAACTTGGATCCTACAAGTCAGCAATTTAAAACCTGGATTCTGCTTTTAGGGGAAAGAGTGAAGGATATGATTGGGTAACTGGATTTCTAGCTAAGCATTTGTTAAAAATTACTACTGGGTAAAAATACACATTGGAATATTTCTCAGCATTAAAAGAGAATAAAATCATGGCATACACAGATAGATGGATGGAGTTGGAGAATATCATGTTAAATGAAGTAAGCCAATCCCCCCCAAACCAGAGATCAAATGTTTTCTCTGATATGTGGATGCTGATCTATAATGTGGGAAGGGAGCATGGGAGGAATGGAGGAACTTTGAATAGGGCAAAGGGGAGGGAGGAGAAGAGAGGGGATAAGGGGTAAGAATGTTAGTGGAATGAGATGAACATCATAAATCTAAGTACATGTATGAAGACATGAATGGTGTGATTCTATTTTGTGTAAAACCAGAGAAATAAAAAGTTGTGCTCTATATGTATACTATGAATTGAAATGCATTCTGTTGTCAAATATAACAAATTAGAATAAATAAATAATTCTTTAAAAAATTACTACTAAAAATTTAAAAATGTCATTTATAATATACTACCCTTTGTGTATAAAAAAAGGAGGTATGCTGTATATCTGTTCCTTTATGTCAAAAAAACACATAAGGGTAAACCAGGAAATAATGGCTGTGCATGTAAATGTTTCAGGCCATGCAAGAAAACAGGAAGGAAATAAAGGGTAATAGCAAGCTGGTACTAGGGATGAGAAGAAAGTGACAGTTCTGTGTGTGTACCTTTTGTATAGAGCCAATTCTCAGAACCACATTTCACATACCCCTAAATAATCTATACCTAAAATAAACCACAGTTTTGTTGCAAAAGAAACACATAACCACTCTGAATAGAGAGGGAAAGAAAACAGCCAACACAAGTCACTAAGTAAACAATAGTTGCGTGTAAATTGTGATCTCATTTTGCAACTTTCTTTTTCACAGAGGCATGGTTTATAATTTCTAAAATTGATTTGCATATATTAAAATTGATAAAATATGCTATACAAATAACAAGAACTAGTTTTAACTTGTGAAGAAGGAGTAAAGGGACAAGAGAAGGCTGAAATGAATCTTATGCATTGCAATTAGAGGTATCAGTATCAGTTCATGAAGATGAGAGATAGATAGATAGGGATAGGGTTAAAGATATATGTGTAAGAAGATATACATGTATTTCCTAGCTTCATCCATTGAGAGGGACAGGAATCAATAACTAGTCTGCCTGCGATGATGAGCACACTTTGCACCCAAATCATCAAATCATGGTTTTTAAGTAACATTATTTAATAGATAGAACAGAGTTCTTTTGAGAAATGGTTGATTCTATGGTTGGAGTAGAGAAAATGCAAGATGAGTCTGCAATATTGTGTGATGAGAATGTGAGAAATTATACAATAAATTATGAGTGCACAGTAAAGGGACATGAGAATCTACTTGAAAGAGCTCCCAATGTTCAAATCTGGGATAATTTAAGCAGCAAGCAAAATAAATAATAATAGCATCAAATAAGATAAAATAAGTATTCTTCATAAAATAAGTTATCTGATATGAGTAAATGAATGAACAAACATGAAACAAGGAACAGCTTTCCCTTTCAGTACAATTTCAGATAATAAATATAAGTAGAAGAAATGATGTAAATAGAAATTGCCTTTGGTAATTGCCACAGTAATGACTGTTGCAAGCAAAAATTATAGTTGAATGCTAAAATCAGGAAGACAAAATATAAGAAGAAATCATATTAGCATTGTCTATAAGTGTCTTCTTATAGCATATTAATTACAAAAGGAAATATAGGATATCTATAGTAGAGATTAATGGAGATGCCACCTTAAACATGTAATTAAAATTTACATCACCAGTAATTACAAACACTGATCATGAAAAGATGAAGGAAGAATGGCGTAACTTCTATCTATCTTAAGAAAGAAACATTTTACAAAATAACTGGCAAGCACTCTTCAAAAGTGCCATATTCATGAAAGACAAACTATATACTGTCACAATTTGAAGAAGATTGAAGAGACATGACAACAAAATGCAAAATGAAATCTTGGATTGGTTGCAAAATCAGATTGGATGCCTGGCAAAATTTGAATAAGGCCTGTAAATTATTTAATTTTATTGTACCAAGTTGAATTTTTTGGTTTCCATAACAGTTTTATGGATGTGTAAGATGAAGATACAGGAAGAAGCAGGGTGAAAAATTATTGGGAACCTCTCTGTATTATTTTTACAGCTTCTCTGCAAGGTTCAAATTATTCCAAAATACATGTTTTAAAACAGTACTTGATAAAATGGAAAGAAATGAAGGGTTTCTTGTAATTTTAGTTTCAGAAAACTAGATTTTTTTTTAAGAGAAACCCATCTTCAAAGGGAACTGAAATTCCAACTAAAAAAGTGAGCAGAAATCCATTCATGTTCACTGACCAGATATAAGAAAGGTAGTGGAAAAATAAATACATTCCAAACAAACCAAGCACAAGGCCTCCTGCAGGTCCCAAGCAGTGGGGTGGGGAGTCTTAAAATAGTGCCAAGTAGACTTGACTCAAGGAGTGAAACAAATGGTGCAAAAGCCAGAACCCAGCATTGGGCAAGATCAAGGCCAGGGAAGATGACTGTAATAATACACTGTAATAATACATATAAATACTTGATGCACATTCTCATCTTGGTTTTAGTAATTAAGCACACTGATTTATTTCTATAGTTCTGCAAAGTATGTTAAAAATTCCACGATTTTGGAAGAGGGAAGCACCGTGAGAGTAAATCACAACCAGTAAGTGGCTGAAAATAAATACAAAATTTAATTTCCAAGAGAATAGAAATCTATAAAATTCTCTTGTGGTAAATCATTTAATTATAGCATGATGTCATATAATTTACTCTATCAAGACCAAAAGCATATTGACTCTCTTGGGTGATGTTGAAATTACATATATATCTGTCTATTGTGTGTTTTGCTATTTCATTGGAATTAGAATAATTTGCAACTAATTTAGAAAGACTCTATCATTAAAATCATGAAAGAAGCATATTTGTTTTTCAGAACCCTATGACAAAAAAACGTGCAAAGATTATTTCCTCTTGTAAAGTCTCAATCTCAGAACCACATTTGGATTTATCAACTTAGAGAAAAAGAAAGAAGAATGTTAAAGTACTATTTACTAGTTTACTACTTTAACTTTCAGCTTATCCACATAAAACCTTTCTAAATTCAAAGAGCTGTCCATAAAATAAAATTTCTACTTGAATAAAGAAAAGGAAGGTCATATTAGAAATCATCAAAAATAAGGTATAATTTGCTATGCTAATGTTCAAACTGGGATTCATGTCATGTAAGAAAGAAAAATGCTTACTTCAAGGAAAAAACATGCTAATGTGGGGGAGGGTGGTACTTTCCAATCTGAAATCCATAGTAAAGGAATACAAAGGATGAGCACAATTAGCCCTTGTTTTTTGTTTTGTAGAAAGGAAACATTCATGTCCCTGGATTTTACAGTTCATGCAGGATGTCTTGGCTAAAATCCATCTCCACTATTTGTGGTGTTGCAATTTAAAATATAAAGATGCCTCAGTATTTCAAGCTTGATCGTCTTTTACTTTTTTTTATTATGAATGAACAACAGTGGCCAATACCTCAGTAAAAATAATATAAAGCACTTCAAAAAAGCTTACAAATGTGGAAGTTTTCAAGGTTAAGCAACTTAAATCATCTTCCTTCACTCTCTGTGGACCTAACATCCTTTGGGATTATGTGGTCGATCGAATTAATTAATTCAATACAGAATTAATCTGAATAACTTATAAATTATTTTCCATAATTTCTCAGAAAATCTGTAATTAACATACCTGCAGTTTAGTAACTTCACAGTTAATGGAAGGTGATTCTTTGAAGCCTTGACCAAAAACTCTCACCATTGTACAATTATGCTCTTGAACATCACAGAATCCAGCATTCTCAAGCTCTGTGATTTCAGGAACTTTGTCTTTGGAGAACAATTATAACAAATAGAACATGTTTTTTTAATTCCGGAAAAAAAAACTACATAATTATGCCTCAAAGCCCAAATGAAAAGCATGTGTAAAATAATACTTCAAAGTACACCCCAAATACTATTTACATTAATTAAACCATTAAATGTTAAGAGCATTCTGGTATTAAATGTGATGCTACCTACCATTAAACCTACAACAATGTCAACAATGTCATTATACTTGCTACCAGTGCTGTCATTAATGTTTTAAGATTTGATTATGAGGTTTTGTGAAAAATGCTTTATTCTTTATTCTGAATGACCATGGATGGATTTTCTGATAATATGACACTTGAACAGAGAAATGAAAAAGGTTAGTCGTGAAGTTGCGTGGTGAAAGAATGCTCCATTAAGAGAGCAGAAAGTACAAAGGCCCTGAGGTAGGAGCAGATCTGTAAGAACAACAAAGCAGCAAATGTGGCAGAAGAGCAGTGAACTTGGGGAAGAGCGGTTAATGAACTGAGAGTGAGGGGGAGCCTCAGATTATCTGAGGTCCATGTAAAGAGTTGTGGATTTTATTCTGAAAAATAGGGCAAGCCATTTGAAGGATTTAAGCAGAGAAGCAATGTGATCTGACTTACATTTCAAAGGGGTCACTTTGGCTTCTGCTGCATAGAAAATAAGCTTTGAGAGAATCTATGATGATCCAGGTGAGAGACAGTGGTGGTTTGGACCAAGGCTGTAGCAAGGAAAGAAATGAAATGCTTTGAAGCTAGAACTGGACTTGCTGCTATGGAGTTAAACTTGAGGCATGGGAGAAACAGAAAAGTCAATACCTGCAAGTTTTTAACTTGGGCCATCAGAGTGAAGTTTTTGCATTTACTGAGATAGAAGAGACTCTAAATGGAAAAGGGAAGGATGGTGGTTGTGGGAGGGAAATCAAGAATTACTGGTTTACTGGTTAAATAAACCAAGTCAACATTTTAAAAATTTTCTTTCTCTAACATTTTGAGACAGAACAGTTTACACTATATAACAAACGAGCATGATTAGCAAGATAATATAAACACAGTCCTTAAAACATGTTAAATTTGAGTCCTAGGAAAACGATTATTCTAAACAGGTAGAAGGACCAGTTAGTTGCAAGCAAAGGCCAGGAGACAGGGTAAACTGGCATTTTCAAAAACAGCAGAGACTAAAGTAGCTGTAGTGGGATGGTAAGAGGGTGACAGTCACAGGAGATGAGTCTGAAAGGACTCTGTGTGCCAGATCTCGGTGTGCCTTACAGGTAATTACAACAACTTCAACTTTTCTCTGAATGAGATGAAACACTTTGGGGAAATCATTAACGTATTAATCATTTTAATTTGTGTCTTTTATCACTATACGATCTTCATAAGCCCTAAGATAATTAAGTCAAAAAAGAACAAATATATATTTATAATCAAATTTCCTGCACAACATTAAAGTTTAAGAGTGTTTACTTACCATACCAATCACTGCAATCATAGGAGCTGAAGCCTGGGAGACATGCACACCCCCAATCCATACACTGCCCATTGCCACTGCATAAATTGGGACATTTTAATACCAAGAGAATGCCTTCAATTGACTTGCCATGTTCTTTTGTGTTATATTTCCCCTCTTCCAAAATCCTCTTTTCACATTCATTTTCTAGAAGGGCCACACCTGCTTCTGCCCAGCTAACATCATCTTTCAACAGAATGTCCTTAACACACATATCTACAGCATGGTCTAGTCTTTTACCAAGAAAGTCAAAACAGAGCCTGCCTATGCTGGAGTTGGCTAGAGTGCGCTGACAGAGTTTCAGGCTGCTGTCCTGGGTAAGGCCAGAGGGTGTGGGCCACTGGGGGACAAACTCTTGGTGGGTGTCCTCAGTGTGGTCCTCAGGGAAAAAATAAGTAAACTGTTCCAGGTTGGTCTGGCTGAGACTTTGGAAAGCAAACAAAGGAGGAAACTCATTGAAATGTTGCCGTTTCCATCTGTTTTGTGGATTCCACCTCATTTGTTGGCTGTGGCGACCCTGGTCCTGCTTATGTTTCTCATTGTCTGAATATTTTGGTGCATCTTGTTTTTCAGTGGCAGGATATTGTAAATGTACGTCCCGTTTGGTGAGGTCTATGTACTTCTTTCCTTGCAGTAAGAAATTCAAATTATTTTCTTCTCTAGATGTATGCTTGTTTATCCTCCCAACCAGAGCTTCTGAATTAATGTATTCAGAGGTGACATCTAGTTCTGGTATCAAAGAAGTGAATCTGACATGTTTGAGGTCTTTGCAACCTGAAGCAATTTCTGGTTGAGGAAAACCATCCAGATGATTAGAAAACGGGTACCTGGAGGCGGTATCCAATGAGCAGCTACAATAGGATAGTTTTGCAGGCAAAGTCTGAGAAATTGGCATCTTGTCAAACATGCTTCTCCCGGGTAAAATCCTTCCAGGTTAAAAACAGAAAACGAAAGTTATTTGAACCAGAACATTTTTCCCAGGAATGTGTTGCCAAAGTCAGAGACTCTTCACATTTAAGTCTAATATTAACACAATCACAAATGAAAATTAGTTTCTTACCTCCATTCGTTAATAAAAGCAGCACAATTATTAAAATGTTGATCAATTTTGATCCCATTTTTATCATGGAAATCATTTTCTGGGTTCTCATCAAAGGTTCCACAGAGTCCTAAAGTGTTTTTGTAATCTGAACTAGATGCCCTAATGGTTAAACTCATGCCCCATTCACTCAAGTCAGCACGAATAAATGCTCCAGAAGAAAATGAAATCTGAAACCAACATATAAACAGAAGATGTGAAAGCCATATTCAATATAGATTAAGAAAAAAGTGTTATTTAAGAAATAAGAAGCAAACTCAGGCACTTCTCCCATATAAACAGAATAAAATACTAGGGGATAAACTCTTAGTGGATATCCTCAGTGTGGTCCTCAGGGAAAAAATAAGTAAACTGTTCCAGGTTGGTCTTTTTTATCCGCCCCCCCCCCCAGGGGACAACTTCTTTTTTATTGCTTTATTTTAAAATAATAAATTTTTGCATTTTTTTCTGATTTAGAATTTGAACACCTACTGATTTTTATTGATATATATTATTTGTGACTTCTTTCCTTAAACAATTTAAACCAAAATGTGATATATAATGAAAACAGTTATAAATCTTTTTTTTTAAAGAGAGAGAGAGAGAAATTTTTTAATATTTATTTTTTAGTTTTCGGTGGACACAACATCTTTATTTGCATGTGGTGCTGAGGATCGAACCCGGGCCGCACGCACGCCAGGCGAGTGTGCTACCGCTTGAGCCACATCCCCAACTCAGTTATAAATCTTAAAGACAACACTTACCAAGTGATAGTAATGTTTATTTACTTATTTCTTTTCCTTTTTTTTTTTTTTTTTTTTTTTTTGGTGCTGGGGATTGAAACCAGGGACTTGTAACTGTTCTACAACTGAGCTATGACCTTGGCCAACCAAGTTATGCTTCTGATAATAGTTATTTAATATGGAATTAGACTCACAAATAATTAATTTACACAGATTAATATAATTCTGAAGGAGTGGATATTCCTGTGGCCAATCAGCATTCTCTTGCCACAAGCTGGCAAATAGAAACCACATTAAAACCATGGGTTGCGTGGGGAGTTGGCAATCAGAACAAGAGGTATTTATTGAATGACTAATAGCCTGTGTCATCTAACTGTGAGCACCTCTCTCTGTTACAGGAATAGCACCTGTCCCAGACCAGTCACTTGGATGTACATGAGGAAAAACTATCTCTTCTAAGAGTCAACAAAGGTATAACATCGGTGTTTGCTTCGCTGATCCTTGTTCCCCTTTTAGTTTTTTTTTTTTAAATCTAAAATGAGCTTTTCTTTTTACAACACTAGTATGCGTTCATTACACAAAATGATTTTAAACACAAACAAAATTTATATTTCTACCCAAGTGGCAGAGGGAGGATGTTAACGGCTAATGCTAAGATCTTGGTGCAAATTCTTCAAAAGTCTTTTCTATATTTCATGAATGTCTTTGCCTGTCTGTAAGCATAGCCTACTCTATCGTTTTCATGACTACAATGTGTTTTATTGTGTACATCATTGTAGAGTTTTAGTTAAACACTTTTTTTTCTAGGAGCATTAATTTTAGTTTAAGATTTGTAAGAAACAAATTTATTAAGAACCATTCCTACTTCCGCAGAAACATGGGAGAAAGAACAGAAAAGAACAGGAGAGGGGGAACAGGTGGAGGCAGAGGGGTCCCCTTCATCTCCTTATGCCCCTGTGACTGGAATGATATGGACAAGCCTGAAGCAGTCTGCACATCTCCCTCCTGCAGCTGTTCCACAGAAGTGAGATCCTGTGGAATGTGTCCCTTTTGTTTTTTATCTGATTCAACTGTCCACTTTCATTGGAGCCACTTTGTTCCTGAATTCAGGGTGTGTGTTTTGGGACAGCCAACAGCAACATGGCACGCAACAGCATATTCATAGGATACAAGCGGAAATCCACCTAATCATCTGCTTTTGGTCTGTCCTGAATGTTGTCTTTGGTACAGGCTGCAGTCCCACCATGGGGCTGCTCAGATCATGGCAGCTGGGAAGCAGAGAGAGCAAGGCGCCAAGGACAAAAATACTAAACCCCAAAGGAAGCCCCCAGTGACCTACTTCCTCCAGCCATACCCTTCCTGCCTATAGCTATCAAGTACAGTAGTCCTTTCAAATAATTTATCTATCAAATGGATTAATCCACCAATTAGGTAACAGCTCTGATAATATAATCATTTAACCTCTGAATATTTCTGCATTTTCTCACACATAAGCTTTTGGGGGATACCTTATATCCACAGCATAATATCAGGTTATGGAGAATGATATTTTTTTTGTTTAGAAATTAAAATATGGAGGGGGGTTCAATGGCTTTTTTAGTTAGAATCTAAAATTCTGTAATGATTTTTGGTTCTTCAGAACCTTCTCATATTCACAATTAATGTATTCAATTCCTCTTTCAACTCTGAATGACTGATATTAAAAGGATGGTAGCACTTTACTCGGGTTGTGATACTATGACAGAATGCTCTGTTCCCTAAGACACCACAGGGACTTTATTAAAATTATGGAGCTCAGAGGTAGGGGGATTTCATCATAATTTCCCTATAAGGTCCTTATGAGACTTCTCATTAGAAATCTAGGAACTCAGAAGGTAGTGGGTTGATATATTCTCAAGTGATAAAGGACAAAACCTATCAACCAAGAATCCTATGGCCAGCATACGTATCCTTCCCACAGAAGAAGAAATAAGGCATTCCAAGATGCCTAGGTCCCTTCATGCTGCTATAACAAAATACTTTAAGCTGAGTAATTTATTAACAACAGAAATTGATTTCTTGAATTTCTGGAGGCTGGCAAGCTCAAGGTCAAGATGTCAGAGGAGATTCAGTGTGTGGAGAGAGCTAACTTTCTCCTTTGTAGATGTACATTTCTGCTGTGTCTTCACATGGTGTAAGGGACAAAAGGTTGACTATTCCAAGCCTTTTGTTGTTGTTGTTGTAGCACTGGTGATTGAACCTAGAGCCTCTCACATGATAGGAAAGTGCTTTACCCCTGAGCTGTATCCCCAGCCCCTTTTACTTTGAGACAGGGATAAGTTAAATTGCTCAGGTTGGCCTTAAACAAGTGATCCTCCTGTTTCAGTATCCTGAGTAGCTAAGATTACAGATGTACACCAGCACATCATGCTTAATAAATGGACATCTGTGTGGGTGTTGTTCTAGGGTTTTGTGCATACAGACAAGTCTTCTTATCTAAAGGTACACATCCCATCCATGAGGTTGGAGCTTCCTGGTCCTCTCAATACTGTTGCAATGAAGTCCAAATTTCAACAGGAATTTTGGAGGGATACATACACTCAAACCTCCATATCAAATAAATCAAAAGCTAAGGGAGTTAGTCACCATGAGATGTGTCCTGTGTGAGAGGAATCCTTCAGATTCATTGGAAGTCCACTAGACAGGAACTCAGAGGTTAAGGACTTGCATGGGCACCTGAGTGGCAGAGGGATGATGTTAATGGTCACTAGCTAGCAGGCACTCTCTGCTGCAGGTGATCCCCTGCCTGCAGCTTCACCTGTGGCTCCCTGTGCTCCTGCTCATACATCTGCTCATGCATGAGTTGTTAGCATAGAAAGATGCAAGATGTCATACTGGAGAAGCTTACTGGAGGCTTGGAAGCATAGGAAGTTTTGTGGAACTGTTTTCAAAACCTGTCAGGTCCAAATATTTCCAGGGAGACTAATGGTTTGATAGAATCAGGAGCAAACCTTTGTACAATAGCAAATACAGCTTGTGAGACATCGGATATGGAGTCTCTTGGAAACAGCTTTCCAGTACCTACAGCTGCCACAGTATAAAGTGACAAACTGAATTTGTGGTTCCATGCACAGGGGCTGTGGAACCACCAGCTTCTCCAGCTGCTGCCACCCAGGCTCCCAGTAGCCACCTTTGCCCTCATGGTTCACATGACCATCATGGTTCCCACTGCCTTCCTAGTTCACACCAGCCTTGTGGTTCTGGTCGCCCTCATGCTTCACATCATCCATGAGGTCTAGAGCTCCTTCAACAAAGTGGCCACCCTCTGCTTCTGCTGCTGCACCCTGCTTAGGTTCAGTGCATCTCTGCATACACCCTCAGGCTGTAGGAGTTGGGGTTCCAGCAGTGGTGCCAGAGTGTCAAGACTGAATGTCACAGAATTCATATTTCTGAACCCTCTCATTAAACCGATTAATTGTATGGTTTCCCTCTTAGCAGAGGAGATACAAGGAATAGCATTGGGGTTATGTGCATCCTTGATTATTTTATTGCAATCAATTTCTGGAAGAAAAATATTTGTAAAATAACTACACAAAGAAGTTCAGACTATATTAAATATATATATATATATATATATATATATACCCTCCAGAAAGATTGTTTCCACCATCACTACTCTTGACAATATTTTTTGAGAGATGTTTGATCAGCATTTTTTTATTTGATGACTAATGTTCTTAACATTGTTATATCTTTGTTGGTTACTAGTACTTTTGGAAATGTTAAAGTTCTTTTTGAATTATCATTTTGTAATATTTGCTCAATAGAATGGTGAGTATACCTTAGAGATATATTTTTTTATATAACTGATTATATATAGCAAATATTTTCCCAAATTCTGTATTTGCATTTTGGTTTTTGATGATGGAATAAAATATATAATGTTATCTTAAAAGTTATTGTTCACCTCAATAAATATCATAAGAACATATTTACAAACACTTTTATTTAAATTTGAATTATACTTACCTGGAATTTATTAATTGAAATATAAAAGGAAAATGAACACAACCTTAAGATACAAATTGTTAGCTCACAGACATGAAATATGATCTTTAAAAAGTGATGGTGAATATATATAATATTGAGAATGTTTCCTGATTTCTATTCTTTTCCACTTATCTACCAGCCCATTCCTAAATCAGTAACATGTTCAATTCACTTGAAAAGTTGGTTAACTACTAATTATTTATTTTTAATTATGTCTGTCGTCTAATATGCCATTTAATGGATACTGTAAAAATAGTTTCTATGAATAATGCAAAAATTGTGATACTGAAATGTTAAATAAGTCAATTTAAGTTTGACAGTGTTTTAAATTATCTTTACTTGTGCATGGTAGGTGCAAAAACATTCATTCTGAGATCATAATTAATCCAAATGCTATCTTCTTGATAGCAAACCAATATTTAAAAATGATAGCTCCTGGGCTAGGTTGTAGATCAGTGGCAGAGTACTCATCTCACATGCGTGAGGCACTGGGTTCAATCCTCAGCACCACATACAAAAATAAGTAAATAAAACAAAGATATTGTGTCCATCTCCAACTAAAAAAAATAAAATAAAAATAAAAATATGATAGCTCCTAATTTAACAGAGATGTATAGTTTATTCAAAATGAGAAAAAGGGAAAATATTTTTAATAGTACAAAATCATACATACTGTGACTTTTCGTCCTAAATAAGATTCACTTATCTTGATATTGCTGGATGCATCTTGGCTCTTTACAAATAAATATGGTCGTAATTCATGTAGCTGACCACTGCACATATCGAAAGTAACGATATCTCCTCCTTCTTTGGCCACAAATCCACAGTTACATGACACAGGGTAGTGCAGGCTTCCGCAGTCCCATTGACGCACATGGACTTCAAAATCACGTGTTTTACTCTTATAAAGCACAAATGTTCCAGTCTTGAAATTATCATATACCCTATCATTAACAAAAGTGAACTGCATTAAGGGTTGGTTATAAAACATCACAATAGTATGTTATAAACTAAATATGTATTACATTCATTTACAGGCTTTCCATATATTTTGATGTTAGAATGAGAAATCAAGATTCCCAGCACCTTTTTGGGTCATGAGCATTTGTTTGGATGCACTGAATGAAACACTTGCTTCTCTCTCACTACTCTTTTCTTCCCTTTCGTAACCCCAGAGAGGCTTCGCTCCTAGAGGAGGGAGGCCTTCCAAGTGGCATGCACTTGCTGTCTCTGGTCTTCAAGAATTTGTTCACATTACCATCAAAATGGCTTTCCATAACAAGCCTATTTAATATAAATTACTAACCCTAATTGCAGCCTTCCCTTTTCACCTGATTTAGTTTTCTTCATGGCATGTTTCTTCCTCAGACACACTACATACTTTATTAACTGATTGTGTTAATATCTCTTTTCCTCAGTTCAGAGGTCGGCTCTATGAGGGAATGATATTCTCTCGTTCATTGTCACATCCCCCAGCACTTAGAACATGGCTTGTCACCAAGCTGCTGCACAATTAATCTTGTTGAATTAAGTCAGATTAAATACATCACCATTTCTTGAGGTTTTTTCCACCAAAATTCTAAAGATTTCAATTATAACCATAGAAGAAAATTTTGCATGAGATAATAAGTTCCAACAATTTCTCAATTCTTGCTCAGATCTGTGGAGTATAATTTTACTGAAGGATTCTATAACTATTTTTCATATTGAGTGACTTTACTGGAAGTGATCACATTACAGTTTTTAAAAATTAAAAGAAAAAATTACCATGCATCAGGATGAGAATTTTGAATCAACAATACAGTTTCATTTTCCTTAAGAATATGATATCCCTCAGAATAGTATCGCTGAGCTTAATTTTGCTATGCAGATATTAATAGCAGTGTGACTTAGATTATTTCTTTTTGGTCATCTTGCTCAGTTTATTTAAATTCTAGAGTTAAATATTCAGGCTTTTATGAAGTTATAATTATTTTTTCCATGAGTATTCTCATTATAAATTAAAGCTGATTTGTTCTTTAAAAATTCTAGTGTGTTAGTTATTTTCCTAAAACTTAAAGATTATTTCATTATATATAAATACAAAACAGTATATCACAATAAATATCATGGTAAACATCTCTGATGCAAATAATGAAATTATTAAAAACAAATACATGGCAAACAAAATTATAACTTCCATTTGTCATAAACTTCATTTCTACAAATTAAGGCTAACAACTATAACACAATAGACTTCAGAAAAAAATTCTATACAAATAAAATTAGTATCCTCAAACAAATCAGTGATGGCAAAACATGACTTTCTTTTCTAATTTTCCAGTGAACAGGACTAAGAAATGATCAAACAAATGCTGGTTAAAACAAAACAACAGTGAAACCAAAACAAACAACAATCTTTAAAAGAAAATACTTTTAGGAAATTACCTGCCATCAAAGGTAATTATGTGTGGATCAGTAAATGAATAGCAGTAAGCTGTTGGGACATCCTTGACTCTGATCTTAAAAACAAAGATATTTTTGATAAAATTATTATTGGTATTCAGTGACAATTATTCATCACAACTGCAATGGGTTTTTCATTAATTCTTGTCTTACATATTGAAAATGGAATAATTTAAAACTCATAATTATCAAATAATTCTAAAATTAAAATTTACAAGATACAGTGATAAAATACACATATCATTTTAAGTTTAAATTATAAAGATTATTTTAAATTTGTCAACCTGGATGCTGTCTGGAATATAGTTATTCCACAGGAAATCCTTATTCACTATAGGTTCTACAGCAATGTTTGTAACTCTGTCTCCATCTTGGGAAAAATCTGAGACAGCAGTGTAATACAGGGAAGCTTGGCCACAGGTGCCGTTGACACAGGATGTTGTCTGGTGGAGGTCCACATTGCAGGAAGACAGTGCCAAGTTTAAGCCAAGGTGTTCTTTACCTATTTAATAATAAAAAGTTGATAATTTGCCCAACAATATAAACATATGAAACATTAAATAAAGTGATTACTCTTAAAGCATTTTCTCTTTCTTAAAAAATTATTTTTGAAATTTTCATCTAAGTTAAAACAAATTGGAAATACAGTGGAATGAATCTGACACAACTTTCCTACGTACATCTATGAATATGCCACAATGAATCTCCATATCATGTATAACCACAAGACTGGGATCCTAGTTAGAATAAGAAAAAAAAGTTATTGAATCTACCTGATTTTTACAGATAATTGATAAACTTGAAAATATACATATATTTGTACATACAGATACATTACTATTTATTTTCAACCAAGTTACCAATCCATATGCTCCCAGATAAAATTTAAAAGCAATAAATAACAAAGCAATGATAGAGATGAAGATATTAATAACTTTGATTTGATCAATATATTTTATTTACATGTTTTGAAGTACATGTATGTATACTTCAAGTACAGTACAATGTACACTGTACATGTGCAATTATTATGTGCTAAAAACTGTCTAACAAGATTTAAAAAAGCAATAAGCAAAAGTTGTCTTTCCTTTAAAAAAAGTCATAATTCTAGTAGCAAGACTCATAATTTGATTTCTTTTTCTAACTAACAACTGCACCCCATGTCCAGATTGTTCTATAATAAATTTCAGGGCATTTCTTCATGTCTCATACATTGGAAATTATAGTAATGGATTTAATTATTTATATAGGGTTCATCATCTTAAGAAATAGTAAAGTCAACACAAATGAAAAGCCAACCCCAGACCCATAGTAAACTATCTCCCTTCGCCTCTCAGATGTGCCAATACATTCACAAACTCCCTCATCTAGGTAACAAAGAATGCAAAAAGATTTTTTTATATTTTAATTAATTTATTTTTATGTGGGGCTGAAGATTGAACCCGTTGCTTCACATGTGCTAGACAAGCACTCTAACACTGAACTACAGCTTTAGCCCAAGAAACGAATTTAAAAAGGAAATGGTAACAAAGAATAAAAAAATTTGTATAACTAGACCAAAAACAAAAGGATTTCCCCCTCAAAACTGGCAAAAGGTAGTATTTTTTATATACAATTAATGATTATAAAGTCCTTCTAGGAATGAAGGAGAAAGAAAGAACTTAAAAACTCTTATCTCTTCTCCCACACAAATTATTCAGGAATGGAATTGTAATGGTTAGGTACAGGTACACTGCATTGGAGTCAAAATTCAGGAAAAATTTCTTTTATGTGCTTTTCATAGAAATATAAACTTTTCTCATACACATAAAAACACAATGGAAATACCCAAACTCTTAACTGGCTTCCTAAGGTGAATATGGGGTATTTGGGACTTGAATACAATGACCAATGGTGGTCACTGCCAATGATCTCACCTGCCTAGTTTATAATATGAGGGCTGAACATCCTTCTCTTAAGCCTGAGTAAAAGCAACACTGTCTATGTAGAAATTCACTGAGACACCAACATATTCCCTATGAAAGTAGATATTTAAGTGTATTTCTATACACTTAAATACCTAAGAAGAGGAATATCCAAAATGAAATCCAGAAATTTTCCACTAGGAGAAAGACCACAAAGACAGAAAAAGAGATAGAGAAGAGGGGCAGGAAGAATTTTTAACTAACAAAGAATAAGAACACACAAACTTCTAACATGTAGGAAGTATATTTAATGCTATCTTTACACTGGCGATGCCTGCTTCACTGAAAGATTTGAGAGCATGCACATATATTTTAAGATATTCTTTTAAGTGAAGGAAATCTTTGCTCAATACAATTTTGAAAAACAACAATAGCATTGTATCCTATCTATTTTGACCATAAATTGTAGTAACATTTTCCTATTATGTATTCAAAAGGTAAGTTGAAGTAGAACTATGTCTAAATGTCTGAGCAAAAGGTCATTCATTATTCCATATTTCTAAGGCTGTATTAAAATATAATGTTGCTCATAGTACTCCTTAAATCTGGGTTAGTAGCTGGGCATTAATCAAGCCTTTTTAACTGTCAAATATCTTAGGAAGACATCTCTTAATTTCTCTATCTCCTTACCCTTATTTTTTTCTTGGATGCACCATTCTCATGAGATTGTCTCTGACTCCTTTATACTGTGTGGCCTTTTTATCCTTTTGAACATGGACATTAAGTCCTACAAAAGTATGCATTGTACTTTTGTACTATAAAAGGTATGTATTATGGTTTAGATATTAGTTGTCTCCCAAAAACTCATGTGTGACAGTATAAGAAAGTTTAGAGGTAGAAGCCAGGCAAGGTGGCACATGCCTGTAATCCCAGCTGCTCAGGAAGCTGAGGCAGGACGATTTCAAGTTCAAAGCCAGCCTCAGCATCTTGGTGAGACCCTAAGCAACCTTGAGAGACCCTGTCTCAAAATATAAAATGAAAAAAAAGAGTTGGACATGTAGCTCAGTATTTGAGCACTCCTGGGTTCAATCCCTGGTATAAAAATAATTTAGAGGTTCAATAATTATGTTATGCTAGTTCCAACCTAATTAGTGCATTAATATCCTGAGAAAAGTCAATTGGGTGGTCATTGTAGGCAGGTAAGGTGTGGCTGAAGGAGGGTCATTGGAACATGCTTCTGAGGTAGACATTTGTCCTAGGTGAGAGGAAGTCCCCTTCTTTCTGTTCTTGGTGGCCAGGTCCTGACCTGCTTTCCTCTGCCATGCCCTTCTTCCATGATGTTCTGCCCATCTTGGGTCCAAAACAATGGGGCCAGCTGCCTAGTAAGTGAGACCCCTGAAAACATGAGCCCCCCAAAAAACTTTTCCTCCTCTAAAATTGTTCTTGTCAGTCTTTCAGTTATAGCAGTGAAAAGCTGGCTAAAACAGCATGTGGTATGTGAACAGAACTGTAATCTCTCTTATAGGTTAAGTCTATATATCTCTTACTTGATTTGATCAGAGACTTAAGGGGGAAGAGAACTCAATCAACCCAACCACTGCTCTTCATGGTTTCTCCACTGATATTCCATCTTGTCAACACTACGAGTGGGTTTCCATTCTCTTTATATGGCTGTCACAGTGAAGTGTATGCGACCTTGCAATATGACATTTGCACAATTAGCAATTTAGATGGAAGAATTTAAAGATCCACAAACTTATCTTACATTAAGAAGTGTGAAGCATGTGTTATGAGATCCGTGTTTCATAACCTGAACTTTTAGTATAACTTATCACACCTCCCTCATTGAAGATGATTTAGAAAATCTTAAAAGAACAGTTTGTCCTTCAATCTCTGAAAATAAAGCAAAGAAAGGAACAAATAAGAAAATGAGAAGCAGAATGAAAATTAGAAGGAGAAGGATGAAAAAGAAGAAAGGGTATAGGAAGATGACTACAAAGAGGAGATTGTTCACTATTATTTTAAACATATCCTTTGATCCCAAGAAGAATAAACAGGATTTGCTTTGGCAATCATCAATTTGATCCAGCATTATTAATATGATTCAGCTATAATTTGATGTAAACATGCAGTATAATTTAGTAGATGAGTATATTACAAGGACTTTTCCTAGAGGAGAAAAAGCATCAGTTACCATTTGAAATCTAACAACAAAATCAAATGAATTTAGTATATTACCTTGATCAACAGTTTTCAGCTTTAATGAGATTTTGCATTCTTGATCAAGCTCACTAAATTCAGAACAAACAATAGGAATTGTACTCTCTATCCTCAGCTGGTATTCTTTCCCATCTTCTGATATAGTACTCCATTCAGGTTGTAGCTGGTAAAGCAATATATAGAATGTTAGGTTAAAATAGAATTGGTTTTAAAATATAATTTTAAAAACAAATTTTCTTAACAGCTTTTCTTTTGCTAAATGAGCTGGTAATAACTTAAGCACTGGAATTTTTTAACTAAATAAAATCAATTTAGACCAAACCAATTAAAACATAAGCAGCATGCAGAGGAATACACAGAGCTGTTGTACCACTGGGTTAGATGACATTTTGATTCTCTAACCCATGGTTGGATAAGTCATGTCTAAGCTTGTCTGTGATGGGCACTGTAGAATAGAGGAAAAACAGAATTCCATTTTCTTAAACTTGTTTGCTCTTATTCCATTGTAAGTTTGGTTATTTTTAGGATTTACACTCACCATCTTAATCAGAATTTAGTTATATTTTATAGGTAGATCAAATGATTTGTGTCACCTGAAACATCTCAACTCTCAGGATATTTATGAGTTTCTGCTTTCTACAGTTAGACTTTCTACAAGTAGACTTACTGAGTACTAATGCACTCTAATCCAGTTCACAGGTCAATTTTCTTTTTTTTTTTTTTTTAGTTGGGGAATTTGACTAGCTCTCAAAAGAGATGTGCTTTAGTATTGACTATTCTGTTAGCCTAATTTGAAACAGTACTAGAGGCTAACCACTGGGCCTTGACCTTGTCTGCTGGGTGTTACCAAGCAGATCACAAGCATCCTGTGTCCTAAGTCTGTGTCCTTCCCCTCCCACTACGAGTATGCTATTCTGACGATGTGGTTCAGTCTTCTTTTCCTGGTGCCTGCTGTGTAACATGAACTTTATCTAGAAAGTTTATTTATTCTGGTCCTGAGTACTGTTCTCACAATCTATCTTTTTCCAGCTTGTCTTCAAACTTGGAGTGACTGCAAATTCTAGTTCTGTGAGTGAGGAGACCTCCAGATGCATGGTTCTTGCCTGCTTGGACCTCTTGATATTGCTCCATGCCTTCCACCACTTCTGATTTCCTGTCACTTCTGCTCACCTGTTAGACCCTAGTGCTACCAGAATAATTAAATATATTGCATTGTTAAATTAGCTCAATCACTGCAATCCATAAAGACTAGACTACCTATTTTATAGGTAGTCTAGCTCTCAGTCTTGGCCTGGTACCTGACTTCAAAAATGCACAATAACTAAATATTGATATGTTAATTTTTAGTTAAATGACAGACTGAATTATGGGGATACAGCCTAAACTTTCATTAGAGCTATTTCTTTTTTTAAATTTTTATTTATTTATTTTTTTAGTCATTTAGAGCTATTTCTTTAAAGATAAATCCACAAGAGCTTGAATTATGATAGTTCAACTTAGGATATGTTCACTATGTTGGTTCAAAAGTGACACACATTAGATAGAAACCACACATTGAATTTTGAGTTTTGTTCTTTTCCTAGGCTAGCAATAAGCCTGTGCTCTGCAGTGGCAGTGAGTCACAACTCCCAGTCACCAATGTAATCATGAAGGAAAGCAAATAATACCCTACAATTTACTATGTTGCTAAGCTATGACATTAGGCAGGTTAGCTGTATTAAATGCATTTTTGACTTAATATTTTTCTCAACTTGTGATGAGTTCCTTGGAAGGTAATACCATTGTAAGTTGAAGGGCATCTGTACATATCAACCTTAATTCATTAACAGGGATTCTCAAATTTTGTTGTGCATTAGAATTGTTGGAGTTATTTCTCAAAAATACAGAGTACTGAGACTTACCTTTCAGATTCAGCCAGAAACCTTTATGAAAAGATCACAACGTGGGGAATTAGTTCCAGAAGAATAATCTTTCTGATTCATCCCTTCTGCTACATACCTTAATGCCTGCAAAAAATTCCTGGCTTTCGATGGCTAAACTTTGTATATGTGGTTTCTCCAAGAAAAAGATGGATGCACTACAGAATATCTATAAATACAGTTAACAAATAACCATTTAGTAAAAAAAAAATAAAAAATGTGTTATTATTATCTTTAAATTTTTAATTTAATTCTTGGTAGACAGTGCACAGCAGATAAAAGAACTGAGTAATTTAATTACTTGACTGAATTTTTTAAAAAGTTCATCATTATAAAATATTACTCATTCAAATCTCAACATAAAGTGTCACGTAGCCTTTTCACTTAAGATGTATTTGAAAGTAGATAAACATAATATCATCATTGAAAAAATTAAAGCATTGTTTTCCAAAATATTAGAATATAATTTTAAAACTCAGAAAAGACATACAGTTACAGAGACTCTTTGATAATACTCAGCATGTTGCTAAAAAAGATATTCATATGTAGTCACTAAGACTATGTTACTGAGTCATCTAGATATCACTAGAATTGGCACAATTGCTAAAGGAAAATAAAGAAGGAAAGCCTTAGTGTTTTCTATTCTGGGGACAAGAATCTTCTCTCTCTCTCTCTCTCTCTCTCTATATATATATATATATATATGTATATATATATATGTATATATATATATACATATATATATGTATATATACAATTAATATTGTTTGAACAATTAATACATTAATGAAAAGAAAATCAAATCCAGTTTTTGTTAACATACCCTGTCTCCAAGTCTGAGATTTATGCCATCAAGTTCTAAAAGAGAAAATGCCTGAACTGTGGTCTCCTGTTTCAGCTCCTCTTTGATTTCTTGAGAAGAAAGCCTAGACCAAGCTATGAGAAATCCCACCGAGCTGTTTGTAGGGGAAACATCAAAAGCACACCTACAGAAGAGCCTGGACTCAATCAGCTCCACCACAACCTCTGGCTTTCCTGGAGGTGGAGGTGGAAATGAGGCTGACAGCTGACCTGGTGAGAGAAGAAGCATCATTTCTACTTGAGCATCTTGAAGAATGAAATAATCACAAAAGGCTATAACTTCAGGATTTATCTTTAAAAATGGAAATAAATTCAGTAAAATGATTATTTTCTAGTAGTCAACAAAGCAGCACGTTCACATTGACAAACAATCACATAAGTATTGATTGACAGCAGGGCACCTTAAATCATCAAGCTTATATTACTGCATTTTAAATGTTTGCTCCCCAAAAGTCTGGCTCCTGAAAATAAAAGTAATTTACAATCTTTTAGTCAATCATCTTTTTTAAAAGACATAACAAACATAGTTCAGGTTTAATACATTATAATTCCTTGTTATAAAGTAGTCACTAATGTAAACTTAAATGACTTTCTTTTTTACTCTTATAATGTACTCTCATAAAGCAACTCTTCATTGCTTTAGGTTGAAAGAGCTGTTCACTGGGGAGTGATTGTACCGTCAGTGAAATATATCAAGTGCTAAACAATAGTCTTATTCTTTTCATTTTTATGAGGCTAATATTTGAAATTTTTTTCTAGGAACTCCTATGAAGAGTATATATTTATATTTTAATTCTGGGTATTTGCAAAATTAAATTGGAGGATCTGAAAGGTTTTTTTTTAAAATATTTGAGTGATAAATTTTGTTTTATTTTTCTGAGTAATAAATTCTAAAATAGGTTTTAAAACTACTCTGAAATGTGCATATAATTTTTGTTATATATATGTTATAATTTTATGACAATCACAAAAACCAGTCTTTCAACTCTGTCATTTAGATTTTAGAAAATTCCAAGAGTCCTTCTTTTAAGGTCTCTTCTCTAGAGAAAATATACTTTCGGATATTTGTTAGATATCATATTTTGTTAGGTATCCTATTCTAAAGTTTCAATGATAAATAAATTGTTTTCAAATTAATTAACAAATATTTTGAGAAACATTTCAAACATAAGCCAAGTCAGCAAACTTATGTTAAATATTTTCACTCTTGTGTTACTTCCCCAAATTATATACAATTTTGTATAGTATATATTTCCCAATTAGCTGCAGAAACATTTTGAATAGCACAACAACTTGCTGAAAATTATTTTTACTGAAGGAAGAAAAGTGTTTTACTGTAAGTACATCATAAAGAAAATCCATACCTACTATGCAGATTAGCCAAATTATTACACTTGATGCTTACTGCTACTATGGCATATTGCTTTATTCTTTTATGAATTTACATCAGAGGACCTAATTAAACAGCTTTTCATATATAATAACAATTTATTTAGAGAATATCAGAAAAGGAGGTTGAAAAATCTATTTGCAATTGGAACAGTCCCTGGAACACCAATTTAGTGCTTTATTTAATAACTTTTTTGTTTACTTATTTATTTTTAAATTTTTTATTGGTGCATTATAATTATACTTATTGGTGGGATTTGTTGTTACATGTTCATACATGCACATGACATAACAGATTTTTAAAAGACAAAGCAAATTAATTTTTAGACCTAGCACTTTGAACATTATATCTATCCTGATTTATTTGATCTCATTATGATTTTTTTTCACCATATAAATCACCTTTGTTAGAAATAGTAATTATATGTCAACTTTATCTCACTAATTTGACTAGAGGTCCCATGATAAGGCTAATGTTTGAACAAATGTTTTAATTTTTGCCCATCTTGTAGGCATATGTCATATATTTGTTATTTGGACTATTTTAGAGTGATTTATTTTAAAAAAATATTATAAGTAGGCAATTTCTTAATATTTAAAATAACTTTAAAACATTAAGCAAAAATAGCAAAGAAAAAATATGGACTGAATGGAGTAGAAAAATATTGACTACCAGTAATACCTTTGGTGTTTAACTTTCAAAACTTGTTTGTCACAAATGCAATCTTCCCAGAAAACAAAATTTTTAAAAATTCTTCTTAGGTATACATGACAGTAGAGTGTATTTTAATACATTATACCTATATGAAGTTTAACTTATTCTAATAAATATAACTTATTATAACCATTCTTGTGGTTGTACATGATGTGGAGTTACACTGGCCGTGTATTCATATATAGACTAGGAAAGTTATGTCCAATTCATTCTACCATCTTTCCTCTTCCCATCTCCCTCTTTCTTTCATTCCCCTTTGTCTAATCGAATGAACTTCTATCCTCCCCCACTTATTGTGTGTTAGCATCCACATATCAGAGAGAACATTCGGCCTTTGGTTTTTGGGGATTGGCTTATTTCACTTAGCATGATAGTCTCCAGTTCCATCCATTTACCTGCAAAAGTCATAAAGCCATTCTTTTTAAGGCTGAGCATTATTTCATTGTGTATATATACTACATTTTCTTTATCCATTCGTCTATTGCAGAGTACCTAGGTTGGTCCCATAGCTTAGCTACTGTGACTTGAGCTGCTATAAACATGAATGTGGCTGCATCACTGTAATACGCTGATTTTAAGCCCTTAACTGGGTCAAATGATGGTTCCAATCCAAGCATAGAAGACAAAATTGTACTGCAGATTATACTGCATAATGTGATTTCTTAGCTACAATATATCATAAATATTTACTAATGTCAAAGAACACACTTCTACATTTTCATGGTGTTTGCAGAATCTCTTGTAATTGCCTGCACATCAGAAATTTTTAGCCAATCAATGGTTATTATATATTTGCATCTTTATTTTACCATTATTAGAAAAAAGGCCTCTTATAAATACTGGGCATGCACATGTCCTTGAATAGATCTTGAAGATAGATTTTTTTGAAGTAAGAATTGAAGCACAAACACATGTGGATTTTTAAAAGTGTTGAGATAAATTACCAACTTTTCTCATAAAAAAATTCTACCAACATTTTGTTTCCTTAATTCTTTGTACTTCTGCCAACTCTAGGAATGTATCTTAAAAGCACAATAAAGTGCTTTTTATATTTGATATGTACCAGACTGTGGCATTATCAAATGTTAGTATACTCAACATTTAAAGTCCCAAAATATAAGTACTTTTAAAAATAGTTTATAAATACATTATTAAACACAAAATTTTATACTCACCAACACAATCCCCTCCAATTTCTATTTCTTCTGGTCCACATGTGTGTAATTTTGCATCAGAAATAGCTGCAAAAAGTTAAGGTTTTATATTTAACTGTGCATAAAAGTATAAATCTACATATAGCTAAGATGACAATTCCTTGGAGAAGTATGTTTTAATGACTAAAACAGATTTTCTTAGTTGTTCTCTCTGGGTTTATTTTTTTTTCATAATAAAAATTTTTCCCCAAAGATAAGATCAAATGGAAGTAAGGAATTATATTTCAAAACAGTCATAATTTTGTATCTTGTTTTCTAAATTTGAATCTTCATTATTAAGTAATGAAACTCACTGATGAGGATGTGAATTCTCACACATTACTAGTTGGACATACAAAATGGTATGGTAACTTTGAAAGAGTTTGATAGTTTGATGTATAACTAAGTATATTCTTATGCTAATACAGCAATTGTGCTTCTTGGCATTTTCCCAGAGGGTTAAAAACTTATTTTTACACAAAAACTTGAGCAGGATATTTACAGCAACTTTATTCATAATTGTTCAATTTATGGTTTTTGTAGCTAACAATGTTAGTTTTGTATTTTAGAAATATTTGCTTAACCTAAGATTACAAGTATTTTCACCTGAAAGTGAAAATATTCCCTGGAAGATTTATTTATATTTTTAGCTTTTACGGTTTTGTCTATGACAATTGTAATTTCTTTTTTGTATTTTGACAAGAGATGTGAACTAAGTTTCTCGCATACAATCATATTTTTGCTTGTGTTGAAAATGCAATTCTTCCTTTGTAGAATTGGTTATGTTCCTGTATTGAATATCAAGTAACTGTGTTGCTCTTTTCTGGATATTATTCTTTTTCATTCATCTACCTGTTTATCCTGCTGTAAATATACACTGTCTACATTATTATTATTTGGAATCAGTTTGAAAGTCAGGTAGTATAAGTTGTTCAACTTATTACCTTACCAATAGTAAGTTTTGAGTATTACAGTTATTTTGTGTTGCCATGTGAATTTTAGAATGAATTTGTCAATTTCCACAAGAAAAATTATTGACATATATATTAGGAACATTCTGGAACAACAAATTAGTTTGTGAAGAACTAGCACAATTACAGCAATCTGTATGCGGGGTAAAACTGGGAGTTCATAACCCACTTGAATCAAACTGTGAAATATGATATATTAAGAACTATGTAATGATTTGAATGACCAACAATAAAAGAAAATAAAAAATAAATTAAAAAAACAAAACAGCAAAAAAAAAAAAAGAACTAGCACATTAACATCAAGTCTTTCAATCCATAATAGTTTCTCTCTTCATTGACTTAGGCTTTCATGTTTCTCAGCAAAGTTTTATAGTTTTCCCTATACAAGTCTTGTGCATCTTTTGTCAGATTGATTCCTAAGTGTTTCATGATTTTTGGTTTATAATTGGTAAGTTAGATGAAATTTCTGAATATTCATTGCTATTATAAAAAATGCAAATGATTTTCACATGTTGATCTTTTTTTCTTCAACATTGTTAAACTCACCTCTGGTAGCTATTTTATAGATTCCACTGGAGTTTTTTGAAAATGGATGATCATTTCATCTGCATTTATATTCATGAGGTTATTGTTCTACAGTTTCCTATTCTTGTATATCTATGTTTGGTTTAAGTTTTAGAGTATGTTGTCTTCACAGAAGTTCAGAAGTAGCTCCTTTTCTTTTATGCAGAAGAGTTTATGCAAAATTGGTATTATTTCTTCCTTAAATGTTTACAAAATTCCCGATGACAACCATCTGGGCCAATTCATCTTTGTGGGATGAATTTTAACTAGAAATATAATTTCTTTTTTAAAAACATATTTATTTTTTAGTTGTAGTTGGACATAATACCTTTTATTTCACTTATGTATTTTTATGTGGTGCTGAGAGTTGAACCCAGGGTCTCATACATTCGAGGTGAGCGCTCTACCACTGAGCCACAATCCCAGTCCTAATTTATTTTTTAATATTTATTTTTTAGTTGTAAATTGACACAATACCTTTATCTATCTATATCTATCTATTTATTTATTTAGTGTAGTGCTGAGGATCAAACCCAGTGCCTCACACATGCTAGGCAAGCACTCTATCATAGAGTCACAACCCCAGCCCCTAGAAATATAATTTATTTAATAGATATAAGACAATTAAGGTTATAAGTTTATTTTTTAATGGCTTTTGACTATCAGCATATTTTTAAAAATTTGTCTATTTCATCTAAGTTGTCAAATGTACTGGCACAGAGTAGTTCATAATAATTGATTTTTGGTTTTAGCTTTTGTAGTTGTAGAATTTGTAGTTTAATCACCTCTCTTATTCATGGTACTGTGTTTGCTGTAGTTGTTGTTGTTGATGTTGTTGGTGGTAATGGTAGTAGGATGTGCATGTATAGTGCTGAAATTGAACCCAGGACTTTGTACATGCTAGGCTTTATCACTGAGCTATATCCCCAGTCCCAATATTGTCTTTCTTTACTGATCAGACTGGCCAGAGAATTGTTAATTTTATTGAACTTCTCAAAGATCCATCCTTTGATTTTATTGCATTTTCTTTATTGTATCTCATTGCTTTCTATTTTGATCATTTCCTTTCACCTTTTTGCTCTGAGTCTCATTTATGCTTTTTAGTCTCTTATTATATAAACAGACACTGAATTTATGACTCTTCTTGTCTTTCATTATAGATGTTTAGTGGGTTTTAACACTAATTAGCTTCAAATTTTCCTAGTATTCTAATTTTCTCTAATTTCTTTTCTATATTAGAGCTCAGAATTTGTTTTATATGCCAAATGCTTCATATCCACTTGTAAAGAATGTTTGTGTGAATGAAGTCTTCTTTAAATGTCATTTCTATCAAGTTCATTGACAGAGTTGTTCTAATCTCCATTTTTGCTGTTTCTGTTTTTATATGCTCAATCAATTATTGGCAGATGGATGTTAATTTCCAATAATAATTATAGATTTGCCCATTTCTGTTTATAAAATTATCAGTTTTGCTTCACATATTTAGAATCTGTCATTAGGTGCATCATCATCATACAATGGAACTGTATGTCCTCTTGTTGAACTGATCATTTTATCCTTAGGAAATGACCCTTCTTTTCCCTGGTAATATTCTTTGGCCTGTAATCTACATTGTCTAATATTAATATAGCTACTCTAGATTTCTTGTGATTAGTGTGACTTAAATTACATCTTTTATCTTTATATCTTTTATTTAAAATTTATTTTTAGTTGTAGATGAACACAATACCTTTATTTTATTAATTTATTTTTATATGGTGCTGAGGATCTAACCCAGTGCCTCACAGGTACAAGGTGCCACTGAGCTACAACCCCAGTCCCAATCCTTATACCTTTAAACCCATTTTTCTTTATATATGAAGTATTTCTCTAGATAGTCTATAGTTGGATCTTGCTTTTAAACCCAGTGTGGCAGAACAAAATGCAGAGGTCCCTCAATGATCAGGCCTTGCTGCCCTTTCATACAGGTCTGTGCTTTGCCGCACTTACTGGATCCAACATCTCTGTCCTGCTATCAGTCTGTGCACAGCACATTTACTGCTTTAGGGCTTGTCACTTGCTGTGATTGCTGTTTGGCATGATTTTCCCCTTACACTTTGACCACAAACTGTTTACCCTCCAGCTCTCAGCACCAATGCCATTTCATCAGGAAAGGCTTTCTCTAGTGACATGGCATTGCAAATTACATTCTCCCCTTACCTCCATTTCTACAGCAGATTTTAATCTTTCCATTCGTGCTACTAATAGCAATTACTAACTGCACAAATATTTTGTGCTGTGAAGTCAGGGACCACTATGGGAAATTAATGACAAAATAAATATAAATTATTTCATTTACTAAAATTTTTCATGTATTCCTCCAAACAAAATAAGAATATATTTCTATAGCATTATCTTCATAAATCAGTCTCTATTCTTGTGTAGACAATAATGCCTTATTTCCTTAGAAGTTTTGACTAGTGATGATATATTCACAAGAAATTTTGAAAATAATATAACTGTGAAAATATAATGGGAAACTGGGATGTTTGACATTGTTTTTATGGAAAAAAAGAGTTACAAACCTGCAAAATATTAAAACTGTTATTTTTGCACTGCCTATACAAATAAATACTTAAGAAAACTCTTTATGCTGGCATTAAGAAATAGTTTTTCATGAGGTTAAAAATGATAGAAACTTTAAAGAAACTCTTTTTCCTAATAATACTGGTTCATATTCTATATCTATAATGAGTAAAATGATTTTTTTGTGGGACCAGGGGTTGAACCCAGGGCCTTAGTGCATGCTAGGCGAGCACTCTACCAGCTGAGCTATATTCCCAGCCCAGTAAAATGATTTTTGAGATTGGACATTTAGTATGGCTAATTTGGTTATTAAAACTCAAAATAAGGGTTTATTTTAACTACTCTAATACTTGAATAACTTTTATTTGTTTTGCTGCATGTATGTTATTTAGGGTTTGTTAGTTTGGGGACTCTAAAATATTTATGTGTTGTGTTACTGACATAATTAAATACTATTTGCTGAATCAAATGTTTACATAAGTTGAATACTCTGATCTGCAATAGTATCTCCCAGCATTTTCAGTCTCCCACATGTGATATGGTTGGGCCCAGATAACACACTGCAGGTTAGTTTCTTTTCCAAATCAGTGATACATGAGAACATCCATCCTTCCAGAGAGAGTACAGGATAAACCCCCAATTTATCGGCTTCATCATTGTCTAACCAATCTAAGCCAAAAAAAAAAAAAAAAATCCATGATGTAGTGTCTTTCTGTTTTGAGCTTCTTGCATCTGAAGGGTTATGCCACTAGTTCTATTAAACACTACTATCATTTGTTGAATCTCTTTTTATTCAAAATACCAAGTCATGACATCCTGATGTAAAGGACACATTCTCTCTTTTGGAAGAGTTCCTAAGTCATAATTGAGTAGAGAGAAAATGAAACAGTGTTTCATTAAGCTCAATTATCTTTGGTGAGCTTTACATTAGTATGTTCTGGGCACTCCAAAAAGGGTCTCTATTTCACAACATCCTTAGTGAACATCATGGTCAGAGTCAGACTCATGAGTCTGGTGTGAATTCTTCATCTGTGACTGTCATGTCTCCTCTTGGATAACAGACCAAATAGAACTTGATTACCCTCTCTTCACAATCTAATATTTACACCCCAGCCTTAGTAACTCAAAGAAAAATCCTAGATACTTACTGTCTTTGATTCCTCTCTTTCCTTCTCCCATATCCAGTTCACCAGGTCTGTCTGAAAATGACACCTAGTCTAAGAATTTCCACCCCTGTCCCCTTTAAGTCACCACCATTTCTCTATGGAATGAATGCAACAGCCTACAGGCATCTTTCTGCAGGAGTAATGTTATTTTAAATTCAACCCCAAGAGCGTATTACTCACCTTTTTAAAAGTCCCTAAGATTTTACACTGTAGTTAATACTCAATCTAAGTTTTTACCATGAACTGAAGACCCTACATTTACCATCACCTTCTTGCTTCTCTGACCTCATCTCCTAAGACAATCCACTTGCTCTATTCGTGGCCAGCTTTCCTCCATCAGTTCTTTGATTTCCTCCATCAGTTCTATCTTCCTACACAGCTGAGGACATTTGCATTTGCTGTTCTTTCTACTGAGAATGCTTTACCCCCATATTTTTTCTTGACTGCCATTTGCCTCATTCAGATGTCAGCCCAAGCTCATCAGCTGTTCAGAGATTTCCACAGGTATCCTTTAAAATAATAGCATCCCTATGCCAACCCATTCCTATTGCATGCACCAGTTTTCTTTATTTTATACCATATTAATTTCCAAAATAGTTTTATTTTTGTTTTTTGATCAATGTTTTAGTTTAGAATGACTTTAGAATCTCACAAAACAAAACATTTTAAAAAGTAACCTAGAGTGGCTAAGATTGTGGCTCAGCAGTAGGGCACTTGCCTAGTGCGTGAGAGGCCCTGGGTTCAATCCTCAGCACTACATAAAAATAAATAAATAAAACAAATTATGTCCAACTACAACTAAAAATTAAATATTTTAATTTTTTTTAAAAAGTAACCTAGAGCTTTTCTATACATCCCTTATCTATGTTCTGCAAATGTTAACATATTACAAAACCATGATACATTTATCAAAGCTAAGAAGTTGACTTCAGGTTTAGCCTCTTAAATAAACTGAAGATTCCTACTGATTGCCCTTTCTGTTCCAGTGTCCAATCCAGGATATCATATTAAATTATATGTCATGTTTTTTTTTCTAATTAATAACAGCTTCTCACTTGTTCTTGGTGTCTCATAATTTTGACATTTTAAAAATATATTATTCAGGTGTTCTGTAGAATGTTCTTTAATGTGAGTTTATATAAATTTTCTCATGATTAGACTTGGTGTATGGATTTGGGGGAAGAAGACCAAAAAAGAGTAGCACCCTTTTTAATGACTGTTATCAGGAGACACATGATATCCACATGCTTTATCACTACTGATGTTGACTTTGATCAAATGTAGGACCTGCCAAGTGTCTTCGATGTAAAATTGTGATTTTTTCCCTTTCCATACACTATTATTTGCAAGCAAGTCACAAAGTCTGTCCCACAGTTAAAATGAGAATAAACAAGCTCCATCTTCTAAGTAGAATAAAAGCTAAAAATATTATTCACAGTTCTTCTTTAAGAAAGCTGTGTCTTCTTTCCTATATTTATTTCTCTAATCATATACTTGTATAATAAATGAATATTTATAGTAAGTGGATGTTAATTAATATAGTGAATGGCTATTCATTTTATTCTTTAAGATATACCCATTTTATTTTTACATATTGTCTGAGGGATTTCAGCAGAATATAAGTTTCATGAGGACAAAGATTTCATTTGTCTTATTCAGCACTGTGACTTTACGGCCTAAAATACTTGCTGGAACTGGATAAACAGTCAATAACTATTGGTGAGAGAAAGATAAAATGAGATAAAATCCAGATTTTAATAACTCAGCATCCTCTATCCTTTAATTAAAGAGGGGAAGAGTGCAAGAAAATCAATGAATTTTTAACACACTCAATAATTATGTGCAGGGGGAATAAGGTCAGGAGCCTCCTTTGATACTTTCACATCAGTATATAGTTTTGAGCACTTTAACATCCTGGCCAAGAATCCTAAATGAACCTGGCCAAAGTAAACACCAAATTTAGATTCAGTTTTGTGAAAACGGTAGACAAGTCTGTTACTGCGATTTGCAATAGCTCCATACCACCCGTCCAGAGACAAGCACAAATGCACCCACCCACAGTTCCATGATTAGCAGCTCATGTGTATTACTGCTGTTTTCTTACCTTCTGCACAATAGCCCATACATCCCTGAGTGGGTTGTAGTAAGTACACATAAAATTGCCCACAGTTTCGTACAGACACTGGGATTTGAAAGAGACAGCAGTCTTTTGTAGTGCTAAACAAAAACTGCCACGTGGCACAAGCTGTCAGTTGCTTTATCTCCCCAGGAGAAGGCAGTGTTTCTGAATCTCTTAGAGAAAGCCAGATGGGGGCCTGAGTTCCACAGTGGTTCATCTTTTGCATCAGAGAAAACAAGAATTGAAAATACAATTTATTTTCATACAAGTACAGCAATTACTTTGCATTTCTTCTAAACAACATTTAAAATATTAAATTATCAATCATTTAAAATTATTCAGTTGTACCTATACAACACAAGAAAAATTAATATGAATTTACTACAAATACTTTGATTTACTGCTTTAATAGTAAATTTGAACCAAATAGATTGATTCTATTTGTTACCTTATTGTAAAAAAGAGAAATTCTTTGTCAGATAACTTCCTAAAATAGCTTGATGAACTTTCTAAAACAAGGTAAATCAATCTGAAGTAATCTTCACAAAGAAAAATTGGTCTTGGAAATTTCTTACAAAATAGATGGGAATATTATATGTAAGAAGCTGATGCAGAGTTCAAGATGCAACAAAAATCAGAGGAGAAGGAAGACATTGTTCAAAATCTAACGACGGACAAACTATTTGTTAATATGAGAAAAAAAGTGAAGCAAAAACCTCACATGAAGCCTACTGTATAAATTACTCACAGGTGAAAAAATAGAAAACTAATGAAGAAGAAATAAGAAGAAACTGTATATTATTTGGGAAGAACTGACTGAACTCATGACCTTGGACAGGACACTCAACAACCTTCTCTTTTTTATGAAGGGATAGTAGTTCCCACCCAAAGTGCTATAGTGAAGTGTAAATGAAGCAATGTAATCTAAAAATTCTATGACCATAAATACACAATTTACAAAAAATAATACAGATGTCTAATGCATTAGAATATTTGGTATTGGAAAAGGCATATCTATCTAGTTATGTGGGAATTAAAAATTAGCATTATGTTTTATTCATATATTTATATATTTTTTATTTAGGTGCTGGGGGTTTAACCCAGGGTTGCTTTACCCCTAAGCTTTTCATTACCCCAACACTTTTCATTATCTTGAGACAGGGTCTCACTAGGTTGCTTAGGGCCTCAATAAGTTGTTGAGGCTGATTTTGAATTTGTGATCCTCCTGTCTCAGCCTCCTGGATCTCTGAGATTACAGACTTGTACCACCATGCCCATCAATATTATGTTTTAAATAATGTATATATCAAAGCCTCAAAAAGACATTAGTCTTCACCAATCTTACATTTAAAAATAAATCTCACTAAACATACTAAAATGATGACAAGATTATATGTACATTTGCTAAAATTGTAGAATTAATTATTATGGCAAAATTCTCAATGTGCACATATAGGGCAATCACATAAGTGCATCTAGTATGTTCTTATTACAGAATATTGCTTTAAAACTGATGTAAAGAATTTATAAATGGAACATACTAATCCTATAGCTATAACTAAGAAAAAGCATGTTACACATTTGAACATAAAGCATAACCTACAAAACAATATATATAATAGAAAAGCAAATGTTAATTATAGTTATTAATGTGTTGATAGATTGTGAATAAGTGCTGTTCTATTTCTATCCTTTCTTTATTTCCTTAGCATTCTAGAATACACATGTGTTATTTTAAATTCACAAATAGAAATTTATTTAAATAGACTTATATTTTCCTGTAAGGAAAAATAAAATACTATTGAGTCTTAACTTGAATGCTCTAAATCCTTGGTTCAAAAAGGGAATAAGAGGTTGGGACAAGGAACTCTTCTCCACAGAGCACAGGAAAACCATTTTATTTTTACGGTTGGTGAGATTCTGTGATCTACAAATGATCAGTTCAGCCAAAGAAAAAGAGCACAAATGTTTAAGAATGTAGTGAATTTCATCCAATTTTCTTAAAGGTTATTTTTAAATTCTGACTTTTTAGCTACTTGTAAATTAAATGTCACAAAGTGACAAGCAAATAAGCAAAAAAGAGAAAAGAGACTTGGCTACAATGGCACAAGTCAAAATAGAATGTCTTTAAAATATGAATGTCTTTTCTGAGATCTTTTTACACTACAGCTTAAACAGAAAAATAATTTCTGCTTCTGCATAATTTGCAAAGTGTGTATACTGATAAGCAAAACAAATCTTCTTCTGAGACATAATCCTGAATGACATGGTCTCACTTCAAGTGTTAAACAGTAGCTTCACGTCCTCCAGGTCAAACTAAAAATTAACTTTAAGAATAAAATCACACCTAATGCAGTGAGATTACATATAGGAAAATCATGAGTGATGAAAGTACCTTTAGTAACTTGACAAGTGTGACATGGATGCATTTCTTGAAAATTACAGAGTCTGTCTTAGTTACCTATCACATCTGAACACTTGCTTATTCCTGGACTCTGTTGGAGGCTTGTGACTGGGGAAAGGGCTCATGCTGAGGGAGATACTGCATATTGTACAGCCTCCTCCCAGGTAATGACTTCAGTTATGTGATTCAGACTCTGCCTGTGTGCACATCTTTAAAATGAAGTAACAAAAGTAACCTCAAAGCCTCAGTAGGAGATCAAGTGAGGTTACCTAGGTGATCATGTCCACCAGTGCAAGAAATGCATGAGCTGCAAAATAAATGTCAGGTTCACATCCTTCCTTTCCATTTTGATCCTATAACTGGGGAGGTTGAGGAAATAAGTTTAGTTTTAAGAGATTCAGACTTAGTCTCATTCCTTAGATCATTTGGTTAAAATGTGATACCAATAGTGAAAGTTGAACTGCAAGTCTAACTGGTCAAAAGTGTCACAAGTAAAGATGATGTCTATGTCATGATAGCATCTTCAGCTGAATGGAGACTACTGATAAATTAGGGGAAACTTGCATTTGAAAATCACAATTTACACTAACTGAACTTCTCAATGGAAATTCAAGGAAGATCATGACAAGGACTGAAAGTAGACTGAAAAACACCTAAGACATCCTGCCTTTGGAGTTTATTTTACTTGTGCTTATTCTTTGAGACATTTTGGAAGAAAATCAGTTTGTAAAGTAAGTCATTTTGCTTAGATAATTAAACAAGACACTGTCAGGATCAAAATCATATCATGCATTCAAAATAGTAAATTTTGTGAAAAGTTGCAGAAAATTAGATCTGGTGTGACTGAATGTAAAAAAAGTTCAAAAACTTTTAAAGTTTAAAAAATAACTTCATGACACAGTTAAACATATCTGACAAAGTTAAACAGATGTGCTTTTTAAAAAAACATATGCTTGTCTATTCGTAAGTGAATAAAAAGAAAGTAAGTTGGCCACACCAATTGTGGGCTTACAGAAGAAGTCACAGTGGGATGAGGCCAGAGGCCTCTGAGTATTCAATTTGCCGCAGATGCATTGTCTGCATGTTGGGTCAGGAAATACTTGGAGATTTCACTACCAAGCTGGTTCTCTTCAGTTTGAAATAGGAGGTGGTCAGCTTATTAATTTCAAGCCAGTGGAGTCAAACCAAAGCACAAAAACATACAAAATTTACTGTTTGCAGGTTACCTGTGGTTAAGCAGAGGAGTCCTGTAGACTGACTGACTGCCTATGTTCAAAGTTTGGCTTTGAACTGGAAACTGTTAACTAGGTGACTCTAGAAGGGTTATGCATGAGAATATCTGTGTCCTGAATAGTTTGATGAAAAAAAAATAATTACTGGTAGATTGTAACCTGGGGTTATGAAAATTATATAAGATATTGCAGACTGCATGGAGGACAACATCATTACCATTACTATTATCATTACACTAGGCTATGCCTTCAAATTACCTCAAGCTAATAATTAAACTAATATTTCAGCATAGGAAATAAACTGTAAATAATAAGACTCAATCCTTATATGAAAATGTACATAAGAAGTGTGAACTGAAGTACCTCAACACATTTAGTTGGCATCTCAGCAGGTCTGTCAAAGAGGAGAAATCGATACCATCCAGAAGAAAGGGAATGATCACATATCATCTCTTGAGCAGCCGACTGCTGGAGGTGCATCGAGTCAAAATGAACATTTCTATAAGGACTCTGAAGTAACCTGTGGCCCCCAGCAGAGCATTCTGGAGATAGACAGAAAGATAGGTGTCTTTGTGAAATGTGTTTTGCTCATTGGCATAATTCAATCTTCAAATTAAAAAAAAAAAAAGCAAATAAACTCACTTTTGCACATAGAGACCATCTGAAATCTCAGGGTCTCTTAAAAAGTCAAAGGTGACTTTTCTTGAAATTTCTATAAATACAATAAACAAATCAAGAAAACTAGGATGTATTGTTGAGGTACTTAAACTTTAAGAACTTTATTTTCATTTAATCTGAGTAAGGTAACAGAACTAATTGCTCTTGCATTAGAATATGTTTATTATGTCCATCTCAAGTCACACGCCCTACAATGTCATAATGTCATTATGACCCTCCACAAATGGCTTTCCTCCAAAGTAAATACAAAAATCCCAAATCCTACCTCTGCCAGATCCTGAAATGCAACAAAGTGAACTAATATTTTAATGTCGATTCCATTTTTGCAATTTGTGAAGCACCTGGTACAGGAAGGTTTAAAAGGTTTTAAAGTTCAATCTTCCTCCTTCCAACCCCCATCCTGAGGATAGACAGAACCCAGGACTTTGCTCAAATTAGGCAAGGGCTCTACTATTGAGTACATCCCCAACAATTGAGCAACTTCTCCAGCCTGCCCATCTTCTTTCTGTCTTTCCTTCCCTCCTGCTTGCCTCCCCATCTTCTTCCTTATGTCCATCCTATTGAAAGTACCATTTTACAATGAAGCACAAGAAAATGAATGGTTGAAGGAAGAAGGCTGGAAGAAGAAACAAGAACAGGGAGGAAGGAACAGATCTGATGTTCTTCTAGGGAACCTGTCTTCTGAGCAGTCTTTGCTTGACCTGGAAGATATTTTTTCTGCCAAATTCCACATAGGCCGAACACAAAGCTCCTTTCCTCAGCAGGAGGAAAGGAGAGAACAGCAGGCCGAAAAACAGTCTTGCTGTCTGTTTTTGTGCCAATACCCTGCCATTTTTGTTGCTATAGCTCTGTAGTATTTAATGTCTGATGATGCCTGCCTCATCACTTTTCTCACTAAGGATTGCTTTGGCTATTCTGGCCTCTTGTTTTTCTAAATGAATTTCATGACTGCTTTTTCTATTTCTATGAAGAATTTAATAGGAATTGCATTAAATCTATATGAAGCTTTTGGTAGTATGGCCATTTTGACAATATGCATTCTGACTATCCAAGAACATGGGAGATCTTTCCGTCTTCTAAGGTCTTCCTCAATTTCTTTCTATATTGTTGGGTAGTTTTCACTGTAGAGGTCTTTCACTTCTTTGTTAGGTCGATTCCCAAGAATTTTATTATTTTTTGAGGCTACTGTGAATGGGATAGTTTTCTTGATTTGTGTTTCAGCTGATTTGTCATTGGTGTATGGGAATGCAATTGATTTATGGGTATTAATTTTATATCCTGCTACTTTGCTGAATTCACTAATGAGTCCTAGAAGCTTTTTGATGGAGTTTTCTGGCTCTTCTAAATAAAGAATCATGTCATTGGCAAATAGGGATCATTTGAGCTCTTATTCATATCCCTTTAATTTCTTTCTTTTGTCTAATGGTTCAGACTAAGGTTTCCAAGACTGTGTTGAATAAAAATGGTCAAAGAGGCACCCTTCCTTGTTCCAGTTTTTAGAGGGAATGCTTACAATTTTTTTTTCCATTTAGAATGACATTGGCCCTAGACTTGGCATTGATAGCTTTTACTATGTGGAAGTATAGTTCTATTATCCCTAGTTTTTCTAGTATTTTGAAGATGAATAGATGCTGTATTTTTGTCAAAAGCTTTATCTGCATCTATTGAGATAATCATGTGATTCTTGTCTTTAAGTCAATTGATGTGATGAATTACGTTCATTGATTATTCTGAATGCTGAACTAATCTTGCAACCCTGGGAAGAACCCCACTTGATCATGATGAACTATCTTTTTAATGTGTTTCTATAAATGACTTATTTTATTAAGAATTTTTGCATCTATGTTCATGATGTTATTGATCTTAAGTTTTCTTTCCTTGATGTGTCTTTGTCTTGTTTTGGTATCAGGGCGATACTAGCTTCATAGAGTGAGTTTGGATGGGTTCCCTCCTTTTCTGTTTCATGGAATAATTTGAGGAGGATTGGTGTTAGTTTTTCTTTGAAGGTCTAATAGAACTTGGCTGAGAATCCATCTGGTCCTAAGCTTTTCTTTATTGGTAAGCTTTTGATGGTATCTTCAACTTCATTGCTTGAAATTGATCTTTTAAAATTGTGAATGTCCTCCTGATTCAATTGGGTAGGCCATATGTCTCTAAAAATTTGTTAATGTTTTCATGATTTTCTATTTTACTGGAATGTAGTTTTCAAAGTAGTTTCTGATTATTGTCTATATAAAGGGTAGGTATTGGCACAAAAGCAGACATGAAGAACAATGGAATAGAATAGAAGACACAGAGGCATATCCATATAAATACACTTATCCCATACCATACAAAGGTGCCATTAAAGTACATTGGAGGCTGGGCACAGTGGCACATTCCTATAATCTCAGCAACTCAGGAGGCTGAGAGAGGAGGATCATGAGTTCAAATCCTGCCTCAGCAAAGGTGAAGCACTAAGCAACTCAGTGAGACACTGTTTCTAAATAAAACACAAAATAGGGCTGGGAATGTGGGTTGATGTCAGTGGTTGATGGCCTCTCAGTTAAATTCCCAGTACCTCTTCTCCAAAAAAAAAAAAAAATACATTGAAGAAAAGATAGCCTTTTCAACAAATGGTGCTGGGAAAACTGGAAATGAATATGTATTAGAATGAAATTGAACCCTCTCTCTCACATGGCACAATACTCAACTCAAAGTGGATCAAGGACCTAGGCAATGGACCAGAGACTCTGTGCCTACTAGAAGAAAATGTAGGCCCAAATCCATTGTGTCAGCTTAGGAATCATCTCCCTCAACAAGACTCCTAAAGCATAAGAAGTAAAATCAAGACTCAATACATGGGATGATTTCAAACTGAAAAGCTTCTTTATAGCAAAGGAAACAATCAATAATGTAAAGGGAAAGCCTACAGAATGGGAGGAAATCTTTGCCACCTGCACCTCAAATATAGCATACATACCAGAATATATAAAGAACTCAAAAACTTAACACCAAAGAAAACCCACAAACAACCCAATCAATAAATGGGGAAAGAAACTGAACAAGCACTTCACAGAAAAAGAAATATAAATGATACAAAAAAATAGGAAAAAATGTTCAACATTTGTACCAATTAGAGAAATGGAAATTAAAACTACACTGTGATTCTATCTTTCTCCATTCAGAATGACAATCATCAAGAATACAAGTAACAATAAATGTAGGCAAGGATGTGGGGGAAAAGGTACGTTGATACATTGCTGGTGGGACTGCAACTTGGGACAACCACTCTGGAAATGGAGATTCCTCAGAAAACTTAGAATGGAACCATCATTTGACTCACTTATCCCAAACCTTGGTATATACCCAAAGGACTTAAAATTAGCATTCTATGGTGATGCAGCCACATCAATGTTTATAGCAGCTTAAGTCACAATAGCTAAGTTATGGAACAAATCTTGGTGCCATTTTCTGAATGGATAAAGAAAATGGATACACACACACAATGGAATATTACCCAGCCATACAAAGAATAACTGTATGACTTTTGCAGGTAAATGGATGGAACTGGAGACTATCATGCTAAAGGGAAATAAGCCAATCCTAAAAAATCAAAAGCCAAATGTTCTCTCCGATATGTGGATGCTAACACACAATAACTGGAGGAGGGAAGAATAGAATTTCATTGGATTAGACAAAGGGGAATGAAGGGAAGTGGGAGATAGGAATACCAAAGACAGTAGAATGAATCATACATAACTTTCCTATGTTCATATATGAATACACAATCAGTGAAGTTCCACATCACAAAAACACAAGAATGGGATCCTAATTAGAATAAGTTATACTCCATGTAGGTATAATATGTCAAAATACACCAATTACATACATATTACTATGTATATATACTGTTATACATACTATATTATGTTTTATACATAATATTTTACATAATATACATAATTATATATAATGTTATACATAATATATGTATCACACATACAAATTACTATGTGTGTATAACATTATACATATATAATCCTATGTATGCATGATACATTTAAAAATAACAAATAAAAATAAAAAAATTTTTTAAATGTGGTGCATCCTCACAATGTTATATATTTCCATCTTAAAAAGAAATGTATTGACACACAAAAAACATGAATGTATTTTGAAAATGTTAAGCCATGTCAAAGAAGCCAGACACAAAATACAGCTAATTGTGTGATTCCATTTATACAAAATAAAAAGAGGTGGCAAATAAATTGAGATATCCCAATAACAATTACTTATGACAGGGGATGTTAGGTAGACTGATGGAAGATACCGAGATTTGACAGCTAACAGTCCAGTATTTATTTATTTCTTAATTTATAAAATTGTTCTAAAATTGCTTGTAGTAATTGTTGCACATCTGTGAACATACTAAAACCATAGAACTAAACACTTTAAGTGAGCAATTTATATATGATTTATAGCTTAGTAAAAGCTGCTTGAAAAAAAACTCAATAAATATTTTTTATTCACCTCTTTTATTTCTAGACTACTAAAAATAAATTATTAACTTTATCATGATAATCGTATCATGATAAAGTTAATAATTTGATATGACCTGGAAAAGATAATATTCATCTTCTGCAAAGAGATTACAAAGCTACTATACAGAATCAATAGGGGTTATGTGATTGAGTAGTAAAGCATGAAAGCATCTTCTTTGATTAATATTGGTTATGCTGTTGAGAAATATTTTATATAACTGTAATAAATGCATATTTAATATGTTATTAGTGTAAATGTGCTTAAAATATTATTTATAATAATGGTTACTAGAAATTAGGAAAAGCAGGGGGGAGGAGGGATAGTGGTTGCTTGGGTAGGTACCAAAGTACAGTTTCACAAAAGAAGTAAGTCCTAATGTTCTACAGCACAGTAGGGTGACTATAGTTCACTGTAATTTGTCAAATTTTATAAAGAACTAGAAGTTCAAATGTTCCCAACACTAAGAAATGATAAATATTTAAGGAGATGGAAATATTACTCTAATTTGATCATTTAATATTTTATGCATGTAGTAAATTGTCACATAGTACCATCTATATATGTAAAATTATTATGTGTTAATTTAAGAATAGTTCTTCATGAAGACAGAAAATCTGTAAGTAAACCAACGAAGGCACAGGCCAATTTTAAGTTTTATCACTTCAGAAAATAATGAATAAATTGGGTTTTAATATTCTTTTAAAAATTTTACATGGAAGAATGCTTGCCCCTCCCTTTTACACAGCAAACTTATATTAGTAAAACTGATTAAGATCAGCAAGATAAGAAGAAAATGACACGGTAAAGGGTTGTAGATATTACACATGGCCTCCTCCCCCCAGCCCCAAGTTGCAGAGAGTTTTGCACAGATCAGCTTTACTTCTGAAAAACATGAGAGAACTTATATTATAATATAAGAGCAAGTCATCTTTCATTTAATGCTCCTATTTGTACTTTGGAACATTAAAAACAAGCAGGAAGAGCAAAGGAACGTGGCTTTGTTCTATATCAGTTTAACTTCGAGGTATTTTAAGCTGTTTTCTTAGTCATAGGTTAAATAAGTGAGCAGGGATATTCTTTCTATAAAGATCTCTTTTACAGTAGGAAGCCTGATTCTGACAGATAACATGAAAAATACCATACACAAAACTTAGCTTAGAGATTTACTATAGAAATACAATATTCACCAATTAATTATTCCGGGGGTGAGGACAGGTGGTATGGGGTGGAAATCGTGTGGTTTGGAATTTAATTCTTCTGATAATTCGATCCACTTGCCTGCAGGATACCAGACAGTCAGCGAAAGATTCTTACAACAAGTTAAAAGGAATTTAAGCAGAGTAACATCAGGAAAAGAAGAAACAAAAAACAGAACCGAGAGTCCAAAAGAAAAAGAGGAGGCAACACTGGGCGCAAACTAAAACCGAAAGGTACCATACTGTAAAGCGGCCGCCTCAAAGACAGAGGTGGGACAGAATGGAGGATGGGACAGTGAGGAGCGGACCTCAGACATCCACCAAGATGCCCCCAGACTTCCCTCGCATTATCCTCGAAGCCAGCTCCCACCCGCAGGCGGCGCCCCTGCGCTCCCACCCGCCAGCGACCTACCTGGCTGACCTTGCGCCCGGGCCAGGAGCACCAGCGCCACTGCCAGGGACCAAGCTTCTCCGGGCATCCCAGCTGCTGCAGGTAGGGCCACCGGCGTTGACGCCGGGTGCCAGGAGGATGGGCCACCTCGGGTCTCAGCCTTTCACTCTCAGGCTTGTTCAGTCCCCTACTACTCAGTTTTCCCCAAAGCTGGGCGTCCTTTCTCTGGAATAGCGATGGGAGCCTTTGTGTACTCCCGCTCCTAGACTCCTCCTCCCAGCCTTGCAGCTGAAAACCACGCCCAACCTTGTCTAGGGGAACCGAAGCGCCGGAACTCCTGGCTGTGACTCCACCACCTTGGATGTCACCCGCATTCGCACTGTCAGCGAGGAGCTCGGGACATAACTTGGCATGTAGGTTGTCCTGACAAATGCTTAAAATTTAGTAATCTTAGAAACTGTTCAGATGGACTCCAGTAAAAAGAAACCTTGTGAGCCAATGCCTTATGTCTGAAGATAATTTCTTAATCGCGTAATTGGCGATTAAGATTAATAATTGGAGATTAATAATTAATTAATAATTAATAATAATTGGCAATTAATAATTATATTCGCTCGTATAATTGACCTTGCTTCCCGAAAGATGCTTCCAACATTTTAGGACTCAGTGATGAGCAATGTAGGAGGGAGTAGAGATTAATTCTGCAATGATAGAATCCCTCTCCTCTTCCTCCGTAATAGGTTTTCAGAAGTGGAAGGGTCTGAACTCAGATATTACCCAGGTCTATCATGTATATGCGGAGCCATCTCAGTTATCCAGTAGTAAACCTGTAACCCAGGATAGTTCAGCGCATGGCCACTGACCCCTTGCATATGATTTTCAATTCTTTGAATTATCTTTAGGGGTGTGGCTGCCTCTTGTAAAAAAAAAAAAAGTGGCCCCTTTTTTCAATTGTTCCTGTATATTTTTTCATGTCTTGGGATGAACCCTCATTCTCCCAGAATTTCTGTGGTAGGCTCAGTCTTGAGTCCCCTATCTGTCACCTTGCACTTTGCCCTCTCCTGAGGGGGAAAATAACAATGGTCAGCAGAGGGGAGTCTAGAGGGTCCTGGTGGCCACCAAGCTTCAGATCACAATTCTCAAGTTGGAGCATTGAGATTAGACTGGGCATGGAGGGGAAGACAGGAGTTGCCTAAATGCATAAAAAAGTTGCTTTTTAAATTGTTTATATTTCTTTTTAAAATTTGGAAAGGGGTCTTAACTATTTAAAAGTTTAAAATCTGTCTCAAAAAGTGAAAGTATTAAACCATTGGAAAAATAAATTCTTTGTGGTGCACAAACTTGTGTTTAGCCCCTTTTATGTATGCCAATGGGTACCCAATCTTCTGGGATAAAAATTAAATATAACATTTTGGTGGGAGGGGTCAGGTGATTTTCTTCTTAAAGCTTAATTATTGATGAACAATTTAATGGGGCCAGTATAAAAATCCAGAGGTTTCTTAGTGTATTTTTGTTTCAGATTATAAAGTTCTGATGAAACTACAACAAAAATAAACCTCAATTTCTTAATCCATTTATGAAATCATCAGGAAAAAAATAATAGTTATAATCAGGATCAAATCATAACAGGCCTTATCTGAATACATTATCTAGCAGTTTCAGTAGAAATGCAATAAACTTGGATAGGTTATTGAAGGACAATATCACTTCTCTGACTTCCATTAAACATACAGTTTAAAGTATCATAGGGTTATTTTTCCCTTCAGTTTTTGATTTATGACTACCAGTCTATATGAGTTTAGACAAAATCTAAAAACAACTTAAATTATTTTTCAACCCTCAGTAGTGGATTTATCTAAACTCACTTGGCTCTGCAAGAATGTACCCACAAAAAAAAAAATTAGTCACAGGACTATATAAAAAATTTAAAAAGTAATAAAGTTGGTGTTTTACTATGTGTCTGGTAGGTTAACCAAAAAATGGTGCAGAATTCCTTTTCTTAATTTTTTTTATTTTTGAAAAGAAGAAAAACAACATATGCATGATACTCTCATTACAGATACTGCTGGTGTTTGTAAAATTCATAAATATTAGTGAGAGAGAAACAATATGAATGTCTGAAAGGAAGAAATGAAACCAAGAACTAATAAACACAATATAACTTACATGAAAATAAAACTTACCTAGAAAAACCTTGCAGGAGAAACTTCAAGTGATGATTTTCTGGAAAAGGAAATAACTCTTTGTCAGTTTCATTTTTTTCAAATGATGATGGGCCTTTATGATCAAAACACCACATTCAGGAGGCAGACAAGCCCAAGGATTAAGCCTACAAACCAACACCTGGATGCTAATCCTAGATCTGCTTCCTCTTTCCTGGCTGTGTAACCTTGATCAGCATACTCACCCCTTCTTATTCTCATTTTTCTGTATCAGGAGAATGATAATAATATTTACCCCATAGAGTTTAGAAATCAAAAGTGTGTGTATGTTTGTATGTAGTGCAGAGGTAAAAGGGGGCTGAAGAGAGAGAGTGTGCTTGGAATAGTGTCTGATTGGGAGTGGCTGTTATGAACAAATATGATAGTTTACTGTTATTAAAACAAGGAGCCAAAACCTACATAATTATACCTCTTCTTATATCTTATTATGAAGGTATGTCATTTCTCAGTATTACTCTATTATGCTGTGCTTCATAATCTGGAACATATTTACTGAAAACACATATTTACATAACATAAATTCCATGTCTGTTTTATTAAATGAGAGATTTCTTGCTCTTTCTCTTAACCACACAAGTTTATGGTAGTTACTGACCCTACTGGGAAAACAGGTTCTCATGCCCAGAAAAAAAAAAAGAATGGTAGGGTTGCTTGTGCGGTTTGAGTTGAACACAAGTACAGGTAGAAGTAGAAGCTAAGCTTTTTTTGACTACGGGTGTAGTCGAACAGTGAAAGCAGATCAGTGGAGCGAAAAAGACAAAGCTGAGTGCCTCAAGAGAAGTTTGAGATGAAAATACACATGAGAATAAAAGTAAATCACGCTAGTACACAGAAATAGAAGGAGAGAGGGGAACCGTAGGGAGAGAAAGAGAAATAGAGACAAACGAACAGAGGGATAACCCGATTACGATGATTTTTTCACTCTTTAGCTCCAAGATCTTTTGAGGACCACTTCTATTTCCTTCCCTAAAGTTCTGTAAACTATTCCCAATACACTCTTCGTGAACTGGGTATAAATAAGTTTGAATTTATTTTTATGTTTAGCTTTATGTTTTTGTCATTTACAAATAAAAGAATATTGTGCAACACCATGGAAAATATATGCCCTATAAATGATTTTGTTGTGCTAATGCATTTTGATAGAGAAGGAAAAGAAATTGCAATCATGATTTACTTTTAAATGTTACAGTCATTTTTGAGAAGGAAATAAACTACCAATTGGTCCTACAACCGATGTAATCAAAAATTATTGGGAAAAGTATAGTTTGATCATTTGTGGAGTAAAAAAAAATCCGCAGATAAGCTCAATATCTTTCACAAGAAGATAATTCAGTGTTAAAAAGATTGGAATATGTTTTTATTTCCAAGTAGTCTGATGCCACTTATAAATTATTAATAATTTTATTGTGATAGGCTACAGACACTGTAACTGAAAATAACTACAGCAGAGATGGAGGTAAGATTCACTAGTATTGAAGCTCATCAAAGAAAATTTGCCAAATATATCTTATCTTTCTTTCTCATTCATAGGCTGTTTTTTCTCTTGTTGCCATTTTCCTGCATTTAAAATAGTTTCCTATTTTTAAAATTATTTAAAAATTAACGAGAAAAATTTGGATGAATAAAGAAACAGCTTTATCTTTTTAAATTGCATTAATGAAGAAAATCATTCAATAGCGGAAAAGAGGAAGCCCTTAAATCTGCATTATAAAAATGTCTTGCACATTATATGTTTACTTCATATAGATCTAGAATTATGGAAATCATAATTTTGGAAAAGAAAATAGTTCAAGCAAGTCATTTATTTAGTTGTTCTTAGAAAGCCCTTTTCAAATGAGGTCTTGCAGGTTTTTTTTAAATATCTGAAATAATTAGGATGAACTTAATTCTAATTAGCATATAGTAAATTCCTGATAAATATTTGTGAAAAAGATGAAGAAATAATAAGAGCATTTATATAATCTGTACAATATGGTATGTGGTTTTTCATGTTTTTAGCTACAACTTATTGAGTATTATAACAATCTTACTATGTGGGTAAGATGTGGGTATGATGAACCAATAATAAATAAAAATTACATGCTGCATTGTTAGTAATTCACCAAACAATTTTTTCAAAAACAGACACTCTGATGTGTGGGTTTTTTTAATCAACTATTATATTATGAATGAATGATGTTCAGTAAATGAATAATTGGAACTACATACTTGCTTAGGGTGCATATAGCTCATTGTTAAAAAACCTTTAGCTATATAAAATTTTAATACTGTATGTCACATTGTGACTTAATGGAATTTTGATAAAATGTACGTACATTAATAATGCTGAAGTCTTTCATTGAATCTTATATCAGTTTATGAAATAAACATGCTATATGTGGAAAAAAAAAAGAAAGCCTCTCTAAACTTGGCTCCTTCTTTATAGTCTTCCCTGTTCTGAAAAATGGCTCTCTACTCGGTCGCCTTCCTAACAAACCAGGAAGATATCAAGAGGCCTCTCCCTTCTCTGTCCTTCACTGTTCCACCTCAAAACCATCTATTGATATACATAAGCTCTGCTACTACGCTGGTCCAGACCACCATTGGGGCTGTTGAGGGTCACTATAAGAAAACACCATCTTAGGAGCTTGTGCTTCAGTCAGTCTGGCTTCGCCCATTTTATCTCTGCCATATAATATCTAGGGAGAAATTTTAAATTGTAAATCATACTATGTGTCTATCTGGAAATCTTTCACAGCCCTCCTCCCATGGATAACATGTAAAAATGCTATTAGAACTATAATCTTCAACACCTGGCACTGCTTTATTCTTCAAACATAAATACCTTCTATTTTATAGAAATAAAAATATTTTCTATTTAATTACCTTTTGCTTTTATTTATTTTGCTTTTACCCTATCTTTAATGAGGTATGATTGACAAATAAATTTTTATTTGTATTTAAAGGAAACATAATGTGATATTATGATAAACATATACATTGTGCAATGACTGTACTGTCAAATTAATTAACATAATCAATACTTTACATAGTTACCAATTTTTTTCTTATGATGATAAAAATTAAGGTGTACTACCTTAGAAGATTTCAAGAATAAGATACAGTATCACTAACTACAATCAACATACTACACACCAGATCTTCAAAATTCTTCATCCTGTGTAATAAAGCTTTGTATCCCATTTCCCCATCCGCCAGTCCCTGGCAACCACCATTATACTCTGCTTCTATGAATCCAGCTGACTCTTTTAGATTCCACATATAAATGAGATCATGCAGTATTTCCCCTTCCTGTGCCTGGCTTATTTTACTTAGGATAATGTCACCTAGGTTTAGCCATGTTTTCACAAATGACAGGATTTCCTTCTTTTTAAGCCTGAATAATATTCCATTATATATAAAGGTAAGATTTTTGACATACATGTAAATATACATATATATATATTAATATATTAATATATATAAATTTCATTTTTACACATAATTGAATATACATAATATTCCACAGTATAATATATACATAGAATATAACGTATAATACATATTTATTAGTATTAATATATTCTTTTTCTATTCACACATCAATGGACACTTACCTTAATTCAATATCTTGGCTATTGGGAGTAACATTGCAATGAACACAGAAGTGCAGATATTTCCTTGAGACACTCATCTGATTTCCTTTTGATAAACACTCAGTAGTAGGATTGTTGAATCATAGGGTAGTTCTGCCTCCAACTTTTTTAGCAACCTCCATACTGTTTTCCCTAAAAGTTGTACCAATTCACTTTCTCCTAATAATATAAAGTCTCTGTGTTCTTCACTTCCATGCCAAAGTGTGTTATTTTTTTGTCTTTTCAATGATAGTCATTCTAAGAGTTGTGAGATATCTTATTTTGATTTTGCATTTGTCCAATGATTAATTATGTTGAAGATTTTTCCACATACCTTTTCATGTACATTTCATACATCTTCTTTTGAACAATATCTACTTAGATCTTTCCCATTCTTAAATTGGGTTGTTTTCTCTTTTTTAACATTTATTTAGTTGTAAATGAACACACAGTATCTTTATTTATTTTTATGTGATGCTGAGCATTGAACCCAGTACCTCACTCATGTGAGGAAAGCACTTTATCACTGAGCTACAGCCTCAGCCCCGGTTGTTTTCTTTTTTGTTCAGTTTCTCCTGTATTTTGGACAGGAACTTCTTATCAGATGAATCATTTACAAGTACTTTATCCCATTCAATAGCTTGTATATTCAATTGGTTGTTTTTCTTTGCTTTTCAGAAGCTTTTTCTTTTGATGTAACCCTATTTGCTATGTTTTGCTTTGTTGCCTGCAATTTGGGGATCATTTTGGAAAAAAAAAGTCATTGCCTAGATTGAGTGAAATAAACCAAACACAGAAAGGAAAATACTGCATTATTTCACTTACATATGACATCTTTAAAAAATGTTGAAAGCACAGAGATAGAGAATTTAATGGTGGTAATGAAAGACAGGGGAGAAGGAGCAGGAATGGGGACATGTAGGTCAAAGGATACAAATTTGCAGATATGTTATTTGAACCAGCCTCAAGATCTGATGTGTAACATGGAGACTATAATTACCATGGTCTTGTATTTAGGATTTGGTTCAAAAGAGTAAATTTTAGGTGCTCTGTGCCACAAAAAGGAGTAACTTTGTGAAGTGATATACACATTAATTTCCTTACAGTTACCATTTCACTATGAATATGTATGTCAAAACATCATGGTTTACACATGAAATATAAGCAGAATACAACAATTACTAATAGGGCATTATGTAAAATTGTGGATGTGTAACCGACATGATTCTGCAATCTGCATTTGGGGTAAAATTGGGAGTTCATAACCCACTTCAATCTAATGTATGAAATATGATATGTCAAGAGCTTTGTAATGTTGTGAACAACCAATAAAAAAAAAGATTTCCTCCTATGTTTTTTTCTAGTACTTTAAGCTCTTTTCTAAAATTCATTTTGAGTAGTTGGATTATGTCAGATATATTATGTGTTCAATTTAATTATTCTGCATATTCATATCTGGTTTCCCAATGCATTTATTAAGAGATTATCCTGGGGCTGGAGTTGTGGCTCAGTGGTAGAGCGCTAGCCTAGCATGTTAGAGGCCCTGGGTTTGATCCTCTGCACCACATAAAAGTAAATAAACAAAATAAATGTATTGTGTACAAATAAAAAATAAACATTAAAAAAGAGATTATACTTTCCCCATTGTTTGGTCTTGATATCTTTGTCAAGTACATGTGGATTTATTTCTGGCCTTCATTCTATTCTTTTGATCTCTAGGAGTATTTTCATGCCAATGACATATTGTTTTGATTACTATATGTTGAAAAATAGAGTGTGATGCCTCTATCTTTGTTCCTCTTGCTCAAATTTTCTTTGGTTATTGTGTGTAGGGATTCTATATGAATTTTAACATTTATTGGAATTCTGATAGAAATTGCATTGACTCTGCAGCTCATTTTCAGTAGTATGTGTATTTCAGCAATATTGATTTTTCCAATCCATGAACATGCACTATCTTTCCGTTTATTTGTGTCTTTCAGTTTTATAGTTTTAAGTACACAGATATTTTGTTTCTGTTTTATGGGTTTAAGTACACATCTAAAATTGCACCTCTTTGTTTACACTTAATTCTTAAGAATTTTATCTATTTTATTGTTTGATGCTATTATAAATAAGATTGTTTTCCTGATTTACTTTTCTTTCTTTCCTCCTTCCTTCCTTCCTTCCTTCCTTTTTTCTTTCTTTTTTTCATCCTTTCTTTCTCTCCCACTCTATCTCCCTCTCCCTCCCCTTCTCCCTCTTCCCTCCTCTTCTCTTTTTGTCTGCCTGTCTTTTGGTAGCTCTTTATTGGTCCACAGAAACACAACTGATTTTTGCACATAATTTAGTATCCTTTGATCTCATGGAATTCATTTACTAGTTCTAACATTTTTTTGGTGGAATTTTAGGCTCTCTAAATAAAATTACATCATCTGCAAATGCATTATTTTACTTCTTTCTGATTTGTGTGTATTTTATTTCTTTTTCTTGGTTTAATGCTCTAGTTTGGCTTTCAGTACTGTGTGTAAGATAAATGGTTGGAATTTTTTCGTTGAGCTGAAAGCGAGGTGATAGTAGGCTCGCGTTCCTTCTGCAGGCTTAAGGGGAGGAATCCCTTTCTGTGCCTTTTTCAGCCTACAGAGAGGTCTCCTCAGTCCTTGGTTTATGCCCCTTCCTCCATCTTCAAAACAGTCCTGGAGCCTCATTCCTTTCCGACCCCTGCTTCCATTCTTAAAGTGTTCTCTAACTCTGATTCTTCTGCTTCCCTCCTATAAGGGCAATTGAGATCATGCTACATTCATCTGGATGATACAAGATGATCTTCCTCTCTCAAGATCCTAAATTTAGTCACTTCTGCACAGTACCCTTATTCTGTAAAATATTTTTTTCATAAGTTGATATATTAGGATCTCTACAGATTATAGGGTATAGGAATAACTATTTGATCTGCTACAGATGAGCTTTTTAGCCCAGCAATAGACGCACAAATTTTATTTATCAGGAAAAAGATCAACAACAGTCTTTAAGGTATTGTTTTTTTCAATAGCAAAATTTAAGAATTATACAATATGATCATTATGGACTCTCTTTTTACTATAAAATTTCAGCATTTGAATGTGGCAAAATAAACCCAATGCAACCTTATATTTTGCAAAAGACTGAAAAATTACTTTTCAAATTTTTAAAAAATATTTTTAGATGTTGATGAACCTTTATTTTTATTCATTTATTTATATACATTGCTGAGAATAGAATCCAGTGCCTCACACATGCCAGGGAAGTGCTCTGCCACTGAGCCACAACCCCACACTCAAAAATTTTAATTCAGGCATTTTAATGCAAGAAAGCAAATTTTAAAGTAGATATTTTGGTACAGAAGTAACTTGCTTTACCTTAGTATTTTCCACAATCTGATTTTAAAATGAGATTGAAATACTAATGTTTCTTTGAACATCATTGAAATGGTATTTTTCCTTCAACAGAAGTTCATATACCTCAAGTAGTACTGTCTGCACCTGGAAGTACACATTATAAAATGCCTTTGAAGTTGAAATGTCTGGTTAGTAAGTGTCATGGCTATATTTGAATGTTGTTTAGCCTCTTCTAGAAGCCTTAAATGAAATGTTCTAGCAGGTGGTGAAGCCATGTGTCATTTCTGATTTTGTTTATATGATTTATATATTCATCCTTTTCTAAATCACAAAGCATTTTGAGATGCAAGATTATGACTTGTAATATAATAGATAGTTTGTAACTGGAAATGGATAGATATATAAAAGAATCTAAATACATGTCAGGAAATTTAGTTTTTGTACCACTTCCCTAAACAACCAACTTATTTCAATTTGAAATGTGCCAGATATTTTAGAATACACAAACTAATTTCAAAACAGGGTTTACTGACATGTAGTTTCCATAAAATCAAATTCCTCTTATTTTTGGTCTGTATCTGTGCATTTTAGCATTTTTATAGTGTTGTGCAAACACACCACTTTCTAATTTTATTAGATTTCCATCACTCTAAAGAAAGATATTATGCCAATTTATAATCATTCTCTATTCCAACCTATAATTCTGGGCAACAATAAAACTACTTTCTGTCTGTGTCTATTTGTCTCATTTGGACATTACATTTAATACAATAATACCTTTGTTTGGCTACTGAGTATTATAGTTTGTACCTTGAACATTCATTCAAAGACCTATGTGTTGAAGGTTTGGTCCCAAGTGCATAGTTCTATCAGAAAGAGTCCAATAATGGAAACTTCACTAGGTGGGGCTTAGTGAAAGGACGTTAGATCTTGAGGGATGTGTCCTGAAAGGGGATTTTGATACGTTGGCCCTGTATTCTCTCTCTTTCCTTCCCAGATACCTTGAGGTGGACAGGCTTCCTCTGACATGTGCATCTACCCTGATATACTTTGCCACCACAGGTCCAGTAACAGGGCCAAGTGACCACACCCTGAAGTCTCTGAAACTGAGCCAAAATAAAGCTTTTCCCTTTGAAATCCTTAACTCACCTATTCTATCACAGTAATGCAAAGAAGAACAACATACTGGCTTCTTTTGCTTTTTGAGATTGTCTGTGTTATAGATTTGTGAGTACTTCATTTCTTTTTAATGTTTAATAGTATTTAATTTTATTAATAGGCCACATTTTATTTATCTGTTTATCAGTTTATGGACACTAGGGGTGTTTTCACTTTTTGGTCACTTTGAACAAAGCTGTGTGAACATTTGAGTATAAGCATTTGTGTAGAATTGCCATACTGCTTTCTAAATACATTTATTTTAATAACAAAAAATCTTAGTATTGCATTTGTGTTCCTAGCATGTATTTAATCTTCTCTCCAGTAGTCTACAGAAATGGTTTGGTTAGAAATTTAAATGTAGTTGGCATTGTATGTCTGTTAATTTTGCATTATGGATTCAATCAACTCTGTATCATAAATATTTGAGAAGAGCTGGGAGAGTACCTACCCTGTTTGTGCAAGGCCCTGGATTTTATCTCTTTCACCAAACGCACAAAAATTCCTTTAAAACACAGTGTAACAATTATTTGAATAGTATTGGATATTATAAATCCAATACTAGAGATGATTTAAAGTATACAGGAGTTTGTGCAGAATTTAATGCAGTTATATACACAATTTTATGTAAGAGGCTTGAAAATCACAGATTTTGGTGTCAGTGGGGGGCCTAGAAGCAATCCCAAATGACACTAAGAGATGATTATGTCTTTTTTCCCCTTTTGCTTCATAACTTATTTTTTAAACTATTGGCAACAATGTTATAGTACCTTAAGCTATTATTATTACTATTATTATTGGAAAAAAACAGAATACCTCAAAAATGTCTGTGCACTTTATTTGATATTAGTTGAAATAAGTAAAATAAATTACTACTTACAGATTTGTGTTTATATAAAATTGGAATGACAAGTTCTAAATTTAACCTACAAAATTCTCACTTATATGAATATTGCACCTGAGAATACTATCAATATTCTATAATTTTCAGTGGTTTTTCTTATGAATGATATGCCTTTTAATAACCCTTGCAGACCTCAAATTGCTTATTACATTAAAATAAAAACGTCATAGGTGTAGCTTCCTCATTCGTAATGAAACTAGAATAACTGCATACTTAATGGGGTTATGATAAGAGTCAAATAGAATGGTAAGAAGCATTTTCTCCTGTTCTTAGAATGCTTGAACCACTTGATAAATGGAGCTATGATTAAACTTTAGGTAGTAATTAAAATTTTGGTAAGAGTTATGGAAAATATACAGATCAAATTAACTCCCTTAAGTAAGTATGATTATGCACATACTAGCTTTAGTCAGTTTTTATGCTGACCAAAAGACCTAAGAAGAATAATTTTAGAGGAGGAAAAGTTTATTTAGCACTGTTTCAGTCCATAGATGGCAGACTCCATTACTGTCTGCTTGAGATCAGGCAGAACATCATTGGCAAAGGAAAGCAGCTCAGGACATGACCATCAGAAAGCAAAGAGAGATCTCCACTCACTTGAGACAAAATATAAACCCCAAGGGCATGCCCCCAGTGACCTACCCCTTCCAGCCATACTCTAGACAATGGTAACTACCCAGTTAATCTCTAACTGGATCACTCCACTGATTAGGTTACAACTCTCATAACCCAATCATTTCACCTCTGAACGTTCTTGTAGTGTCTCAAACACGAGCTTTTGGTATATACTTCATATCTAAACCACCCCAGTTTTTTTTTCTGGATCCATAAATACATCCCCAAAGTATTACACAAGTCAGAATTGTTTACTCAAATGTATTAGCTTGCAATCAAGAAAAACATTTGATAGTATGAGTTCCTGTGAAAGTTTCCCAGGTTGACTGAAGTGGGACTATAGCTCTCCACATATGTAATACCAAACATGCATCTCAACCAAATCACATAGGAGAGCCCACTTTCCAGATCACTGTGAACCATATGGCACCTCATTCTCACCATTATTGTTGTGATGATTAATCTTGAAGAAGAACTACACATTAAAACAGCAACGAGATGAATTTAATTCCCAATAAAAGGAGAGTGGAAAAAAATTGTCATGTTGAGGAAACATGCCGCTTCTTGTAAACTGTCATGATAAACAATGACTTTAATGATAGGCTTCAGGTAAAATGAAGCCTTTGAAAAGCCCTTTCTTCCTCTTTAAGTGCCGAAGAAAATTCGTAATCTTCAGAGATCTGAATTTCCTGTCTGTTCTTTTTTAGACATACAGGTTGTTTCTGTTGAATGACACTTTCAATTATACGCAGTTATGAAAAAGGCAGATACCACCAAAGCACTATAATAAAAGGCTTTTGTAAATGATAGAGAACATTATCTGAATTAGATAAAGAAGGTTTCAGGAAAATGTAAATCACTATGTTTAGATTTCCAGGTGTATTATTCACTACATGGAAGCAGGATATTAAAAAAAGAGGATTTCTGGATGCTCTTGGCAGAAAAATTCTTTTTCAATGGTTTTCTTGAACCCGAATCTTCAAATAGTGACTGGCTTGCTTTAATGAATTAGCATGATCTATTTCTAATGAAAATATCTTAAAACAACAGAATAGAGAAGTACCAAATTAGAAACACAACTTTTTGGTTACTTCTCCTAGCTGCAATAAAAATTCCTCAGAAATTGAAAATAAATATTTACAGAGGACCAGCTTTGTTGGTGCTATACCTGAAAGATAGATAATACATAAATTACTTTAAAATAGTGATAACTCTGTATGAGTCAAGATGTGGGTAAGAAACAAATAGTACTATGAAAAGAAGAAAGGAATTTAATAGAGAAATTGAGGCTCATGAAATCATTGCAAAATCAGAGAAAAAAAAAATCTCTGGTAGGAGTCCCAGGAGCCTCAGAGCATAATTATTTGACCTAATATGGGAACACCTCTCTACCTCTGCTTTCATCAGGGATGTGAGGAAGGTGCCAATGTGTCTGCATTCACCAACACAGTTCTCAATGAGTGCGAAATTGCTGAATGGAACATGAACAATACCCTTACTCAAATGCTTGACGATACACTGGAAATAGAAGACTGTGCACTGGAATGGAGCCCTGCTACTGAAGACCTACTTCTTCACACTTTTTTTCTGTACAAGAAAAAGACAGAAAAGCAAGAGCAAGAAATATATTGATTCACACTTGACTTTCAAATCCCATATGATGCATCTAAAAGTGGATAACATTTGTATCTAGAAAGCTATCTAGAGTGGGTTGTAGAAGTAAAGTGAGTGTGCACTCGTAGGCATGCGCGCGTGTGTGTGTGTGTGTGCGCACATGTGTATGTTTTGACTATGGGAGTAAAGGAAAACAGACTAAGAGGAGATGGGAATGAAAACTAAATGACAAAGTTAAGAAGTCAGGTAATTACATGAGCAAAATATTTGCCATACAAATGATACTTCAGTTGTTCCCACTCTTCCTTCAATTGGCTTTAATCAATCCCCATTCTTCCTAGCAATTTTCTGTGTCCTCTGTAATACCATGTAATAATTAAGCCCATATAATCCCAAATTCTTTATTAAATTCTCCCTTCATTTTTTTCTCCCTTTCTTCTTATGGCCATACTGTTCATAAAAATAGCACTCTATGTCACAGTTCTGAGGAAAGTAATCAATAAATCAAGTTTGAAATTACAGTGTCAGCATTCTTTTGAATTCTCAGCATCTCTTTTATCCCATTGTTCCTCTAAAAATTGCTGACTCACAACTCTGATGATCATGAGCTCTAAACATACATTTTTATTCCTGCTCATTAGTGACCTTCTGCCAATTTGCACATATTTGGTCAGCACATGAATATCCAGACCACAGTTGTCTCTGTCCATGGTTCTGAAACATCTACAGGGAGTATTTATAGAGATTTTTCATGATGTTTTCCATATTCCTGAATTCATCATCTTATCTATAACCTATTTCAATGATTATCACTAGCACTCTGTTTCAACTTATTTCAATATTGAATTTTTGCCAGGGGAGTTGACATTTTAATCCATATACAATATCTTTTACTTTTGTAACATTTTTGTTGTTTTTTTTTTGTTTGTTTTGGTTTTGGTTTGGTTTCTGAATTTCTTTAGAGCTTTATAGTTATACAGAGTAGTTGGGTTCATCCTGAGAAACACATACATACATGGAATTCAATTTTAGTTTATGATCCCCCTTTTCCATCTCCCTTTCCCCTCCCATCCTCATTCCCGTTCCCCATTACCCTTTGTCTATTCTACCAGACTTCTTTTGTTCGATTATTTATGTTTGATTAATTCTTTTTACTTATGCATAAAGGTGAAATTTCCTAAGGTACATTTATATATGCCAATAACATAATTTTTAAAGAATTCATTCTGTATTGTTCCCCCTCACCCATTCCACTTTGTCTCTTGATCTTCTTCTATATCACTGATCTTTTCTTTATCTTCATGTTATCCTATCTTTCCCTCCCTCTTTCCTTTATTTTACTCTAGTTTTCACACTTGAGAGCAAACATCCAATATTTGAGTTTCTGAGTTTGGTTTATTTCATATAGCATGATATTCTTCATTTCCATCCATTTAGCAGCAATGCCATTATTCCATTGTTTTTAATGACTGAAGGAACTCATCTCAACATTACAAAGGCCATTTATGACAAACTGAAAGCCAACATCATATTGAATAGAGAACAACTAAAAGTTTTTCCACTAAGGTCAGGAACAAGACGAGACTGCTCATTATCACCACTCCTATTCAATAGAGTCCTCTTAACACAAACGAATTCTGGAGCTCAAAAACAAGTTCATCAAATTAGCTTCCCTATCCTCTACCAGTGATTCAGCCCTGAAAGAAATCAGGAAAACCATTCTATTCACAAAAATCTTAAAAAAAAATAAAATATAATGCTTAGGAATTAATCTAACTAAGGAAGTAAAAGAGTTCTACAATAAAAATTATAGGACATTGAAGAAAAAAATTGAATAAGAGCTTAGAAGATGAAAAAACCATCCATGTTCTTGGACAGGCAGAATAAATACTGTCAAAATAGCCATACTACCAAAGCAATATACAGATTCATTACAATCTTGATAAAAATGCCAATGACATTCTTCACCTAATTAGAAAAAAAATTCTTAAATTCATTTGGAAGAATAAATTACCCAGAATAGCCAAAGCAATACTAAGCAAGAAAAGTAAAGCAGGAGGCATTACCTGATCTGAAATTATACTACAGAGATGTAGTAACAAAACCAACATGGTATTGGCATCAAAATAGACATGAAGATCAGTGAAACAGAATAGAAAACACAGAGAAAAATCCATATGTCTACATCCATTTGACACTTGACAAAGTTGCCAAAAAGCATATTTGGAGAAAAATACAAGCTTCTTAACAAATGGGGTACTGGGAAAACTCTATAGCTATATGTAGAAAATTGAAACTAAACTCCTATCTCTCACCCTGCACAAACTCAAATCAAAATGGATCAAAGACTTAGTAATAACCTTGCAATTGTTAGAAGAAAACATAGGTTCAACACTCTTTCATATAGGTTCTGGCACTGATTTTCTTAAGAAGACTCACAAAGCACAAGAAATAGAATCAAGAACCAATAAACCAAAAAGCTTCTGTGCAGCAAAGGAAAATATTAAGAGTGTGAAGAGAGAGCTTATATAATGTAAGAAAATCTTGGCCAGCTACTCCTTCAATATTTATAAATGTCCAGAATTTATAAAGAACTCAAAAAACCTAACATTCCAACACACACACACACCACCAACAACAACAACAACAAATAACCCACTTAGTAAATGAGCAAAAGAACTAAACAAAAACTTCTCAAAAAAAAACAAATGGCCAACATAGTCATTCTGACTGGAGATGAAATCTTCGTGTAATTCTGATTTGCACAACCCTGATTGGTAGTTGTTCTCTATTCAATATGATGTTGGCTTTCAGTTTGTCATAAATGGCCTTTATAATGTTGAGATGAGTTCCTTCAATCCCTAGCTTCTCCATCATTTTTAATATGAATGGGTGATGGATTTTATTAAAGCCCTTTCCTGCATCTAGTGAGATGATCCTGTGATTTTTGTCCTTAAATCTTTTTAAGTGATGATATTACATTTGTTGACTCAACCTTGCATATTTGGAATGAAACCCACTTGATAATGGTGTACTATATTTCTATGTGTTTTTAAATGCAGTTTGCTAATATTTTATTAAGTATTTATGCATCTATGTTCATCAGGGATATTGGTCAGTAGTTTTTTTTCCTTGCTGCATCTTTATTTGGTCTTGTATCAAGAGTTATATTGGCTTAATATAATATATTTGGGAGTGTTCCCTTCCTTTTCAATTTTATTAAATTATTTCAGAGAAGATTGGTACTAGTTTTTCTGTAAAAGTCTGATAGTACTCAGTTGAGAATGCATCTAGTCCTGAGCTTTCCTTTATTGGAAGGCTTTTGATTGCTGTTTCAATTTTGTTACTTGATATTGGTCTGTTTAGGTTTTCAATATCTCTCTGATTCATTCAGGTAATATATGTCTAGAAATTTGTCAATGGTCAATGTCTTCCATGCATTCAAGTTTATTAGAGTATAAATTTTCAAAATAGGTTCTGATAACCCTATGGATTTGAAAAGGGTATATCTCTTTTTTTCATCTCTGATCTTATTGATTTGGGTCTTCTCTTTCTTTTGTTAGTTTGGCTAAGGGTTAGTCAATCTTATTTATCTTTTCAAAGAAACCAACTCATCATTGCATTGATTCTCTGTATTGTTCTCTTATTCTCAATATTGATTTTGGCTCTGATCTTAATTATTTTCTGTCTTCTACTGGTTTTGTTATTAGTTTGTTCTTCTTTTTCTAAGGCCTCACAGTGAACAAAAGCTTATTAAATTGTTGTTTCTCTCTTTCTTTAATCTTCAGCACTTGGTGCTATAAATTTTCCTCTTAGAACTACTTTTATACTGTCCCAGAGATTCTGATATGTTGTATCTCAGTTCTCATTCATTTCTAAGAACTTCTTGATTACTATTCTCATTTTTAATTTGATGCATTCTTTATTTAAAAGAGTATATCGCTCAGTCACCATGTTTATGTGGTTTCTATTATTTTTGTGCTGTTGATTTCTATTTTCATTTTATTATGATCTTTTAAAATATGAGATTATATCATTTTTTTATATTTTTTAAGATTTTATTTGTGGCCTACAGTATGATCTGTTTTGGGAGAAGTTTCATGAGCAGCTTAAAAAAAAGTAAATTCAAATGTTTGGGGGTAAAGTATTATGTAATGTCAAGTCCATTTTATTTATAGTGTTATTTATGTTAGAAATACCTTTATTGATTTTATGTTTTGATGACCTGTCTGTTGTTCACAAGGATGTTTGGAAATCCTCTAGTATTATTGTGTTGGGGTCTATCTGGAATTTAATGAGATGGAGTATTTTTTAAATGTAATTGAGTGTATTGACATTTGGGGCATAAATATTTACTATTGTTATATCTTCTTGTTAGATTATTCCCTTTACCAGGTTTAGTGGCCTTCTTTGTCTCTTTGCATTAATTTTTGCTTGACATCTGTTTTGTCGAATATGAGAATAGCCTCTTCTGCTTTTTTGGGCGGCTCATATGCATGAAATATTTTCCCCATCCTTTTATCTTCAGCCTGTCATCTTTGCTTAGGAGTCTCGTGAAAACAGCATGTCGTTGAATCTTTTTTTTTTAAATTATCCATTGTGCTATTTTGTGTCTTTTTGTTGAGGAGTCGATACCACTATCATTAGTATGGATAGGTGTTTGTGGTTTCCTAACATTTCAATTATTTGCTGTATTTAATCATGTCTTGGTTGTCATTTAGTGGATTATTCTTCCTTTGAACTTTCTATTTTGGAGCTTTGTGAATTGTGTTTTAGTTTCTCTGTGTGCAGTTTATCATTGAGTGTTCTTTGTAGTACTGGTTTGGTGCTCATCAATTCTTTTAGTTTATTCTACCATGGATAGTTTTTATTTCTCCTTTGATTTTGAAAATGAGCTTTGCTGGTTATAGTGACCTTGGGTAATACTTGTTTTCATTTAGTGCTGGGAATATCTCATTCCAGTCTCTCTTTGATTTTAAGGTCTGAATTCAGAAATCATAAATGAGCCTTATTATGCTTCTAAATGTGACCTGATGTTTCTCTCTTGAAATTTTTAATAGTTTTTCCTCATTTTCTTTGTGAGGCATTTTGGTTATGATGTCTTGGCAAGCCTCTCATTTCACTAGGTCTATTTGGGTTCCTGTAATCCTCATGTGTATGAATGTCTATTTCATTTCTGGTATGGGAAAATTTTCTACAAATCTCATTGAAAATGTTCTTTATACCTTCAGTTTGTATCTCTATGTTCTCTTCTATCCAATGTTTTTCATATATAGTCTTTAACATAGTCCCAGAGTTCTTACATATTCTAATCATGTTCTATAATTTTTACTTTTTATTATATTCTGTGTACTTGTAATCATATAACCTTTCTTCAAGGGTTAATGTTCTATTTTCTATGTAGTCTCATCTTAGTGATGCTTTAAAGTGAATTTTTAACTTAAATGATTGTTTCAATTTGAAAATTCTCCTTGGTTTCTTTCACTGTTTCTATTTCTTTATTAAAGTCATCTTTTATGTTCTGTATTTGCTCTCTTAATTCTTTCATTAGATCTTCTTTTAGTTCTTTGAACATTTTAATAATCAGTTTTATATTTGGTGAGCTGAGCTTAGTCTCTCTCTTTCTGCTTCCTAATCAGGTCATTAAAATGCTTAATACTTTTACAGTAAAAGTATTACTAATAAAGAGAGATTATCTTCTGCCATGTTATTATTTGCTTTTGTATATATATATATATATATATATATATATATATATATATATATATATAATCTTCAATTCCTCTATTACTTTCTATTTTGGTATTTCATTGTGTTTTGCTCCCACAATTAATTCTGATACAGTCATTAGAGCCACTTTCCTCTACCACACTCTTCTGAGATGATGTTCTGCCTCACCTTGTGCTCTGAGGAATGGAACCAGTTGTCTATGCACTAAGATTTCTGAAACCATTAGCCCCCAACTAAACTTTTCCTCCTCTAACATTGTTCTTGTTGGATCTTTTAGTTACAATGGTGAAAAGGCTGACCAAAACAGGTAGTCACCATTCATTCTGGTCAACTATTTTGACTACCTCAGTGAAGATGTTTTCTTCATTTTTCACAAAGAATCTATTCTCTCTCCCTCCCTCCATACCCCATCTGTGTATATTTGTGTGTGTGTGTGTGTGTGTGTGTGTGTGTGTGTATGAAAATTCTTGTTGTGCTGATTGGTTCATGAACATTTATATATATATATATTTCTTTTTTCTCATTTCCAGCATTTTTAAAAGGTAGTTATTTTTCCTTGCCTTTTCTATTGAGGGCTAGGGATTTTGGTTTGTATATTTTATTTGGTTTTGTATTGTCTTTATTCGTCCACTTCTCTTTCTTTTTTTTTCTTGTCCTGCTAACAACCAAATTCTATTGTTCTCTCTTCCTCTCTCCCATTACTTTGCTTCTCTGATTTTCCCCCATCCTACTTTATAAACATTATGTGCTACATCTTTTTTGCATTCTCTCTGTTCACTTTTTGAATTGTACACTATTCTCTGCCTTCCTAACCCATTTTCTTTCTCCCTAATTAATTATTTTTTATCATCTTTCAGAATTAGTGAGTTTATATAATTCCTGCCCCCACAATTAATTCTGATGCAATCATTAGTGCTGTGGATGACATAGTTGACACCTGCTATTTGCTTTAAATCCAGATCTAATTCATGGTTATTACTTTTACAGTTAACAAATTTTGAACCCACTATTTCTGTTTTTTCATGGTAATTCATGTTGAATATGTCATAGTAGAAACTGGGTATATACATTAATGGTGCATATTGTTTGCCACAATTGTTATTATTATTATTATTATTTTTGCCTTATTCTGTGAGATGCTGGGAATCTACAGGGACTCTAAAAGTTCACAGGATAGAGACTCCACTGCTGAACTAAACTCAACCAAAAGACAGCATACCTGGCTCCACATACAATTGAATTAGCATTCAGTCCTCAGCCTTAGATTAATACATATAATAGAAAAAAAAACAGAAATGATTAAAGAATATAATTCCCACTCCATTCAAATTGGGGTGATCAATAATACACAAGACAAATAGTAGACTGCTGTCAAATTCCTGATCTAGTTCAGTTTTATTTTTAATGTTGGTACTATTGTAAAATAAAGAGAAAAAATTATAGAACATGATCAGAATATTCAAGAACTCTGGGACTACATTAAAAGACCATACCTGAGAATCACTGGGATAAAAGAGCACCTGGAGATTTTCAATGAGATTTACAAAAATATTATTTTATGAGAAGCTGTACTCCCACTGTTTGGATCCTGAGCCATGTAGGAAATTTGAATATAGTCTTTCTCTACTATGCTACCTTCTGTTCCTCCTTATTGTTTAAATGTATTTGGTCTGATATTAATATTGCCACGACAGATCTCTTTTGGTTAACAGTTGCAAGGCATGTCTTTTAACATACTTTTTGTTTCAATTTATTTGTGTCTTTGGATATAAAAATGAATCTTTTGGAGACAGCATACAGTATGACAGTTTTTAATTTTGACAATTTCTGCTTTTCATTAAAATGCTTAATACTTTTACACTAAAAGTATTACTAATTTAAATAGAGATTAGCTTCTGCCATATAATTTGCTTTTGTGTTTGTGTGTGTATCTTCAATTCCTCTATTACTTTCTATTTTGGTGTTTCATTGAGTTTTGCAGTTTACTGTTTTGATGTTTTTGTTTTATTTTCTGTATATTTTTAAATTATTTTGAGTCATTACCCTGGAGATTACAATTAACCTTTTAAATTTGTAAAAGTCTATTTTAATTAATATTATTTTACATACATAAAATTTTTCCTCCTATGTAAGCTATCCTTCCTCTTTTGTATAGTTGTCAGAGTTTGCATCTTTATACACTGTTTCCTAATTTACAAAGGTCTAAGACTGGGGATATAGTTCAGTTGGTAGAGTGCTTGCCATGCATGCATAAGGCCCTGGGTTCAATCCCCAGCATCAAAAAATAAAAATATAAAAAAAATACAAAGAAGATCTAATCAGCATTTTATTCATTTAAAAATCATACACAGAAAGACAGTAGTTTAAAACCAAACATACAATATTTTTAATAATTTCCCTCAGAATCACCTTGATTTATGCTTTTTATTTCTTCATGTTGCTTTCATTATAGCCTAGTGCCCTCTTACTTCCACTGGGAAAACTTTGATCTTTCTTATGGGATAGTGCTACTAGTGTTAGGTTTTATCACCAAAAGTCTTAATTCTTCCATTATTTTTGGAAGATATTTTGCCAGATATAGCATTGTGTTTAGATGTTTTCTCTTTCATCACTTTGAATATGCATATTGCTGCCATTGGCATCTGAATTTTTTGCTAAGAGACTGGCTGACTTCTTCTCTCTGCTTTCAAGACTCAATGTCTTTGTTCTTAGACAATTTAATTATTTTGCAATGTAGTTCTCTTTGTATTAATCCTGCTTGGAGTTTATTGAGTTTCTTGGATTATAGATATACACCTTTCATCACATTAAAGGTGCATGTCTGTAATCCAAACTTCACATTTGGGAAGTTTTGCCCATTCTGTCTTCTGAAGTTTTTCTTCCCTTTCCTATCTTTCTAATACTTTCACTATTTTATGTTGGTGCATTTGATAGTGTCTCAAATGTATCTTAGGTTTATGTTTGCTCTAAATATTATTTTGCTCTCTGCCCTTAAGACTGCAAGTTTTTTATTTATTTGTATTCAAGTTTACCAATTCATTTTTTTGCCTATTGGAATATGTTATTCAAACCCACAGGTGAATCTTTTTTTTTCAGTTATTTTACTTTTTAATTCCAGAATTTCTCTTTGGTTTCTCCTTCTTCAAAAATTTCCATCTTCTTATTGATATTCTCATTTATTTCATCCATTATTTTCCTGATTTCTTTTTACTCTTTATATAGGTTTTCCTTAGCAATTTCAGCATATTTAAGGCAGTTTACTGAAAACATGAGTTTAGTAAGTCCATGTCTGTGCTTTCTCAGGGATGATTTTTGTTAATTTCTCCCATGAGTGGGCCATACTTTATTTCTTTGCATGCTTCATAATATTACATTCTGAATATTAAACTGTGTTAATACAAATCAGCTTCTTTTTGCTCCTCATGCTTTAATTTATAATTTTCTGAAGAGCTGCTTTTATTTGCCTAGTGAACTTTCTGCATTATCTACAACCTACATTCATTGTCATGTGTGGTTTCTGAAGTCTGTTTCTTCTGCTTATGGTTAGCCAGTGATTTTGTTTTGCAGTTGAAGGAGATATTTTTATTTGTTGGATTTTTTTTTAGCTTTTTTATTGGTATTATGCTTTGGATGTGAGTTTTCTCCAAAAGCTCATGTGTGAGACATTGCAAAAAAAATTCCAGAGGTCAAGCTGGGGCTGTAGCTCAATAGTAGAATGTTTGCCTTGCATGTGGGAGGCGTTGGTTTCAATGTTCCGCACCATATAAAAATAAAAAAAATAAAATAAAATAAAGACATGCTGTCCATCTAGTACTACTGAAAAACATTCAGAGGTGAAATGATTATGTTATAGGAGCTTTAATTTAATCAGTGCATTAATCTGCTGATAGGGATTAACTAAGTAGGTGGGGGTGTAGGTATTTGAGGGCATTACTTTGGGGTATAAATTCCATCCCTTGTCTACATAGCCTCAGTGTTTTAAAAGAGATTTCCATAGAAACATAAAGGAAGAAAAGAAGGAAGAAAGGGAGTAAGGGGAAGAACAGAGAGGACAAAATAAAAGGTGAAATATCCTAGTCTTTTCATTAACTGCACATTGGGGCAATCATCTCTGCTTAACCAGGCTTCACAACTCTCCTTTATACTTTACTTTCTGTTTGGACTGAGAGCTAGAGATGAAAGCTTGGGGTCTTCTAAGGTCTTTTCTGGGCATTCTTCTTCTCTGAGAATATATGTGGCTTTCTAAACTCCCCAGCATATACTGATTCTTTTCAATGACCTAATTTTCAAAAGAAACTGCTTTCACAGCTTTCCTCCCAGGCTTTCAGAGTGTCTGTTATTTGCATCAACTGAAATATTTTGCTCCAGATAACATCATAGTGTTCATTTGATTTATAATGTTTTTAAGGAATACATTTTTAAGCAATTTTTCTGCCTTAATGTGAAACAAAGGAAACAAACCTTGTGTCTGTCTATCAAGAAGCTCCAGGACATATCAACAATGCAAACACAATATTAATATTATCCATGGAAACTAAGTTCTGCTCTGCTATTTCCAGAACCAAGGGCCAGGGCCTCCTACTAGAAATATAGGCTTCCACATTCAAGACTGCCCTGAGCCAGGGTGGCTGGGTGGGGGCAAGGACAAGTAAAAGTACTACAAACCTTTTTGCCATCTTGATGTTGCTATGTGATTAAACCAGCATTTGCTTGTTTGCTCTGAAATAAGAAACCATATGTTTTTAATAGACTTAAAAAAATAAAGATCTGTGACACAGATATAATAATTAAAAAGTTCAACTCAATTTCCTTAGCTTCTTCTAATTTTCCCTTACCTAAACTAATTCATGAAAGTTCCTTCCTCTTCTGGTTCTTAAAAAATAGTGCTTTTAACTCCTTTTCTTGGTCCATTGATCTCATGTGTTTAAATTCCCCCATGCACTCTCATGTTGATCTATTATTCTTACACACAAACATGTATCTTCAAATTTTTCTGAGTTTCAACCTTTATACGGTCAACAAATGCACCCAATATGGCTAAGACGTAACTTATAGTATGCCACCCATAGTCTGCATATTGTGTCATTCACAGAGATGTGTCTAATTTTTTAGCCTTCAACCTCACTCTTCACACTTATGTATCATGCAAATCTACTCTTGTCTCAGGTACCTTTGTTTCTATACCACAGTTTCTTGCATTTTATTTGTTTGTCTCACAGCTTTAATATACGCCCCACACCTAACTCAATGCTTAATATTGAAAATAAATATTGATGAACTGTAAGAAACCAACTAAAGTTGTAATACTCTGTTCTTACCCTAGGTGGCAGCAAACTCACATATACTTATACATGCTTGTGTGGCTTTTGAGATTTTTGTTTTTACAAAAAAAGAATGTTACATTTGTATGAAATATTCTTTCTTGAAAACATATTATTTTTATGTGTATACAAATGATGCTTTTAACAATCATTCCCTTAAACTAATCTACAAAATTTGTGCTAGTTCATTAAATCTTAAAAATCCGTTTGCTGGGATTGTGGAAGGCACATTTTGGCACTGTTGACCAGTTGCATACACTAAAAATATGAGGAAATTTCTTCAAGGTAATGGAGATTGTCTTCATGAGTTTTTAAAATGTATAATGAAGAGATAATCATTTTTAAAACAAGGTGGAAATAATCTTAGATATTCAGGAGATTTGGGGAAGTAAGGAAAGCCTTTCAAATAATTGGAAAAATAAATTCTCTCTTTTACTCTGATAAAATAACTATCTAAATTTTTAAGAAAAGAAAATAAGTGCTGGATTTCTAATTTATTTTTTGCACAAAATAAAGTGGATCAAACCTATAAATATAAAAAATTAAACAATAAAGATAACAGAAAGAAAAAGAAGTTTTAAAAGATTCTCAGATTCGGATTTTTCCCTATCATAAATTAAAGTTAGAAGCCAATAATGATAATATTTTCACTGTGAAAATTTTGGAAAGTGCAAACAAAACAATAAATAATGACAATGGTTATAAAAAATGAGAAACAAATGCCTGCCAAATGTGAAGTTCCCAACATTTATTTATGCATTTGGAACTAAACTAATAAAAATACTAGTAAATTTGTGTCTGTGTATTGTTTACATCCTGTGCTCTGTCAAGAAAGTCCGTTGCATCTTTCAGTGAAAAGGTAAACTTATCCGCATCTTTACTAAGCTCTGACAAATATAAAATTTGTCAATTCAGGGGACTAGCTTCCATTGCAGGTGACTCTGGGCTTTGAAGTTTGCTGTAATCAGTCTGATCTCACTGACTACCATTTTCTTCAATTTGGGTGTAAAGTCTTTTGGTTCAGTGGTTTTCCCTCAAAGTACAACAGCTTTTCAGTCAAAACTAATCAAATTTCCATATACCAATATTTCCAAGGTAATCTCAATTCAGGCAACCCCATCAGAATACTGCAATATGCTTCCAGATTAGGCAGAGACTATTTTTGTATCTGACAGTAGTTTCTCCATGACTCTGAATGGGTGCTGCAGCTCTTTGTCTAGAAACTTGTGAATTACAACTTTCTGCTATAAATGTATGAAACCTTGTGAATATTCTATCTCAAATCCTAACAAAGTTTCTGGCATCAGGACAGAACATCAGTGGGCCTGAGTACTGGTAAAGAAGAACTTGTTTATACAATAGTGCTCTCTGATTTTGGTCCAGTCACTGCCCAACTAGAAAAGATTATTATTTCTAGAGTACATGTGGGAATAGGTAGAACTAGTTACAGGTAGAACAAACTAGTTTATGACTTATGACCATAGCTACCATACAGAAACCTAAGGCTCCAGATTGTGTCATGCCACAACCCACACTATTCAGAAGAGCTTCTCAAAGTGGAATCATAAGGAAGATTGCCCTAGAGGACTTACAAACCTCTGTCCCTCTTTATTCTCTGCTTCTGCAGTTTAGAAGCCTTATCCTGTTAACAAAAAAATCAGAACAATCTCCTCTGGGAGGAATTATCTTCCTGTGTGTTTTGTCAGCTACTGGGAAATAAAGGACCTCTGCAAATGTATTACCTCACCAATTTGGCTTTCAACTCTAAGAATCTGAGAGAAATCAATCAGACCTGAAATTTCTTTTCCATGTTTAATGGATTCCTAGTGGAGCTAACATGCCACAGTAAAATCCAGTGTTTGGGGATTGAGGAGACTCTTCCAATCATGACCCAGTGATTTGGGATCCTTTGATCTTGTGGATCTGCCATCTTCAGCCATGGCCACATTAATCCCAGAGTGACCTGGAGATAGACTTGAAATCACTTGAAATTGACCACAAAAAGGAAGTGATCCTAGTTTAGGGTGAGATAGTTTTTCTATATCTTGCCTGTAGAGGTAACATATGTATTTTATAAAAACCTCTAGAAAGTTACACTAAAGGAGTGAATATTAGCATATATAAATCACGATTCTTTTAGCAAATAGGTTAAAGAATATGCCAGCAATTATGTTTGTGATTAATACTTTAAAATAAAAAATTCATTTGTTATTGTTAAAAGTCTCTAGCCCTGATGGCCTTAAAGGAATGGGTGCAAGAGTTCACTCATGATACTCTCTCTCTTTCCAAGGATGCTCTGACCTATTGGACTTAATCAGTCACTTTTAAATATTTTTATTTATGTGTGTGTGTGGGGGGGTATGTTATGTACTTCATAAAAGTAAGAATTATTCAAGCTGGGCAAAAATTAGAAACTTAAAATCATGATTTTAAGTATAAAGTTAAAATTAACTCTGATGAATATATCTCAAATTAAGTAAAATGAAAAGTGGGCTGAATAAGGAAAAAATGCTGAGGGACCACACATATTTCTGTATACTTTAATATTCCAATTGTATTTAAAAGAAAATTTTTTTAATAGTTACAATACATCATATTCTCAGGATTTTAAGGATTTTTTTTAACAGAAAAATCACTTTAACAAGATTAGTCTACAGTTTGAGTTGAAGATGAAATGAATGTCCCAGACAGCTATCATATACCCTGTTAGAAGGTCAGACTTTGTAAAGAAATAGTGCTTTGAGGACAAGGGCAATAATGCAAAATGATTTTAAATTTAGATTTTTGGAAAAATCCGATGTTACATTTTTTTTTCCTGCATATGTCTATCAAGGCAGACTTCATAATTTATTTCTTATGTGTACCTATGCCTTTTGGTGGGCAAATTTTTCAGTACTTGTTACCATTAAAGTTAAAATATTAAATTTACTTAATATCAAACAAGTTCATTTTGTCCATAAAACTCTACTTTGCACATTGAGACTCAAATAGCATTCTTCTATAAAAACTCACTTTTTCTTGTCTGAAGGTTTTATTTATATATTTGAAAAATTAAAACTAGATAAGCAAAGGAATAAATATCAATATTGATATTAAATTTTATGCTTGATTTTATGAAATTTATTGACCCCTATAACTTACTACAGACTATACTGGTTATATTAACTACTCATGGTTAATATATATTCTATCAAAGATATTATTTTATATAGTCTATATTTTCAAAAGAAATTTTAAACTGACATTTTTTATGGCAGTCATTTGTACTCTTCTGGATAAGAAGTCATGATTCTATCAAACTATGTTTTAAAGAGTCTGAGACGGATACGCACACATACACACACACACACACACACACACATACAAATTAAAAATTTCTGTCTAGTGCCCTTGGGGTGTCTTAACATTGAAAAGTATTTACTCAGTAAGCCAATCCCAAAATACCAAAGGCCAAATATTCTCTCTGATAAGTGGATGCTGATCCATAATTGCAGAGGTGGAGTTAGAGGGGTGATGGCATGGGGAGAAGGGAGGAACATTGATTGGGCAAAGCGGGGGAGGGGGCATGGAGACAGAAAAGATGGTGAAATGAGATAAACATCATTACCCTAGGTACATGTATAACTGCACATATGGTGTGACTCTGTCATGTGCAACCAGAGAAATAAAAAGTTGTGCTCTATTTGTGTACAATGAATCAAAATGCATTCTGCTGTCATGTATAACTAATTAGAATAAATTTTAAAAAATTAAAAATACTATTTTCTCATAGATTTCTTGGCCTTCTAACTCTTACTAAGCAAAATCTTAACTTCTCTGCTTAATGCATTGTTTTCCCCACTTTGTCCAATACTATTTTTATGTGATCTATCCTTTCTCATGGTTCATCTATTTTTACCTACCAAATCACAAATGTTTATCTGCAGTCCTCATCTTTTGCCTGAGTAGTAATGGTCACATATATTTGTTGAATTGTCAGTTTTACTCAGTTATTCAGTGAATAAGCGTTTACTGAGATAATAGGTTCCCAGGATTCTACTCATTCCCCAAATAAACATATTATATAATTTTAGGAAATTTTATGTCCTATAAAATTATTTCATAAGATTTTCCCAGCTTTTTTGGTACTTTAGGCTATACTTGAAGGCACTGTAATAACAAAGGACCAACATTAAAAACAACAGCCATAGCAATAGTAAAAAAATAATTCGTATCCAGAATTTTTTCCTTTTTAAAAATTGTTTGGAAGAGCAAAGTAGAAATATTTTATTTTATTAAATCAACCTTATATTCCTGTTTCCTCATGTAGGCCTTACATTTTGCTACAAAAATTGCCAAACATTTTACTACAAAATACCAAATGTAGTAATATCATCTTTCACTGGTTTACATGTACAATTTGAATAGTCATAATTTTATCTTATTATTTAGTGACATTATCGCATTAGTATTATTTGTCATAAAATAAAAAATGAATTATTTCTGAAGAATATTATGATGTCTTAGAATATTACAATTATACTGAGCAAAAAATAGTTTTGCATCTGTATGTGTGCATTTGTATATGCTGACATGTCAGCTTACAACTGTGAATAGATAAGAAGACAAAAGAAGTCAATTAAAAAAAAGATGTCAATTTATATAGCTGACATCTAGTCAGCTGACATCTATGATTTATTTTATATCATGTGACTTATTTCACCCTACTTTAAATTCTAGCTGCTATAAAATACCTATGTTAATTATATCACTGATCAATAATTTCTCATTCATTTAAAAATATTCATTTAGCCAATGGCCCCTCAAATATTCTAGTGCTTTAATAATTTTAAACTCTTCTTATTTTCAGGTATAAATAAGAAGCTTATTTAATCTATACCCAGGCAAGTAAATTTTGCAGTCTTTTAACCTAATAAGTAAAAATATTTAAAGAAAAGCAAAGGAAAATATCTTAAAATAACAATATAACATTAAAATTTAAGTTATCCAAAATAATATGATATATTTTTCTTCATTTATTGTCTTACTTTTTATTCTTTAAACTTGTTTCAATTTATTTATTTACTCTAATTTGTTATATATGACAGCAGAATGCCTTTCAATTCATAGTACCACATAGAGCACAATTTTTCATGTTTCTGGTTGTTCACAAAATAGAGTCACACCATTTGTGTCTTCATACATGTACTTAGGGTAATAATGTCCATCTCATCACTTTTTTTGTAGTTGGACACAATACCTTTATTTGATTTATTTATTTTTGTGTGGTTCTGAGAATTGAACCCAGTGCTTCACACATGCTGGGCAAGCACTCTATTGCTGAGCCACACCCCAGTCCCATCTCATCATTTTTTAAATGAAATAATAACAATACAAATAAATGTTTAGGAAAGTCCAGTAAAACAAAAAAAAAATTGAAAACTATGTCTCATAGTCCCAATAGAGGCAACCATTTATTAGCATACCCTGATTTAATTCACCTTCTTACCTACTTTTTAGTATTTTTAACATCATACTTAATCTCTCAACATATAAAATTTTGTACAATTTTGTGTTTGAACATGGTATACTCAAAGTTGGCAGTTTTCATATGAAGGGTTGGCTTACCCTAGAGCTGGTCCCAAGAGAACCCGGCTGAGGCTGAAGGATCTTCTCTAAAAGCTCACAGCTTTATTTTCATTGTATTAACTGGTGAAATTGATCATAAACCCACCCAGACTCAAGACAAGGGATACAGACCCCCAATTCTCAATGAGAAGAAAGTCAAAGAATGATTTTTTGTGCTTAAAAATGTCAAAATACAGTAAGACACAACTATAATTTAGAGTCAGACCTGATAGAGCTATTTTTCATCTTATTCCACCAGGAGAGCTCTTATGACTCTTTCTTACATTAGTATGTGAACATATTTATAAACTTCTCCAATAAAATTGAGTGGCACAGAAGGAAACAAATTGTAGACACATTTTAAGGGTAAACATTTGCTAACTAAAATTACTGAAAACTTTCTTTGTGCCAAGTAATGTGTAGTTTCATAAGACTTGAAAACATTCTAGAAAAGCCACATTGTGGGATATTCTGCTGTAGAATGAGTTGGATCTAACACATATTGATTTGTAGAGATGTTCATTATATATCAAATGGAAAAGAAAGTTTTACAGATATATATATATGCATATATATATAATATGAATATGTGCATACATACATGTATGTGTCAGTTGTAAATGAGAATGTTTATGTTTGTCATTTAAAATATTAATTTAGAAAAATGTCTCTAGAAATACTTACCAAATTATGATAATGGATATAGTTGATATCTTAAGGGGTTTATTCTTGGTAAGAGCATTTTAATTTTGTGGAAGACCTCAGTGTTAGAATGCACATGTATTTCTTTTGTAGTAATGAAAAAAACTAATATCATAATTTTTGGAGGGAAAGGAACCAGACCAAAAGAAAACTGACATTAGAAAATGTAAAACAAAGTTGGGGCCTAATTAGAGAAAGGTAGATGACTTTTAAACCAGTGTGAGAATCCAAGGAAACAAATGTCAGATTCTGCTTGTGTACCTGTGAAAGTTTTCCTGTACTCTGAGAATTTGTCTGGGCAGATTCATAGTGAAGGGTCCACATGCAGAGAAGTCCATTCAGACAAAGGCATGGAGAAGGGAAGAGATTGAGGGATAAGAAAGCTGTCGGGGCTTAGTTCTGTAGGTGTGCAGGGTTACTAGTGGGCAAGAGAATGGCAGGTGAAGAACTGGCAGACAAGAATGCACTCTGGATGGAAAAGCTTTGCATGGAAATATTATTCTGTTTTCTTTTTATTTCAACATTTTTCCTTTTGCCTGCTTAGATTTTTAGTATGCAATCTACTCTGTGTTCATTGCCTCAAAAACAAAAAAATTCTGAGACACAAGGCTTAAATAGATTGAGAATTTTTCAGCGTTTACACAAGTTGGTGAGAGAATTTAGTAAATTCTGATTCAGAAGACACACCAGTATTCTGTAGGCAGAAGGGTAACTTTGCACCTCTACACTCCATGAAAAAAAGTTTATGTGATCAATGAGTGGAAAGGAGGGTGGTGCTGGGTGCAGAAAGAACATGGGGCAGAGAGCAGAGGGCCCATGCTCTCCGCGTCATCCTAATGCGAGTCTTGATAAGAGAAGTAAATGTTTCATGGCTGATAATTATTTTTGTGTTAATATTTCTTTTTATCGTTCCAAATCACAGAATTTAGAGTGGCATTCTATTTTACCCAGATGGCTCTGTCATCCTGATGAAATTACAGTCAGTCTTCCACATCCGTAATTTTCTAATCCTCAGATGCAACAAACTTTCTATAAAGAAATTGCATCTTTACTGAACATATACAAAGTCTTTGGGGTAGGTACTCTATAAGCAATGGAGTATACTAGCTATATATCATTTGTAATAAGTGTTATAAATTATTTAGAGATGATTTAAAGTATACAGAAATATGTGAGTAGGTTATATGCAAATATTATTATCCTATTTTATATAAAGGACTTGAACATCCCTTGTGTCATTTGTAGAGTTCCTGGAACCAATCTCCCATGGATACAGAGGGATGCCTACATTAAAAACTCCCCAGTTCTCACTCAAAAATATCCTGGATTGAGTCATAAGTTACGGTCATCCCCATTAAAATCAATGAATATCAAAAATGTTTACCAGGTAGGATGGCACACACCTATAACCTTGGCAACTTGGGAGGCTGAAACAGGAGGATCACAAATTTGAGACCAACCTGGGAAACACAGTAAAATCCTGTTTTAAAATCTTTCAGAATTTTTAAAAGGAGCTGGGGATATAGTTTAGTAGTAGAGCACCCATGGGTTCAATCCCCAGTACTACCAAAAGAAAAAGAAAGAAAATATTTTATTTATCCTTATTTAGGTTTACAAGAGCTATGAAAGCTTTTGTAATTTAATGTTTTTGCTTCGATACTGAATAACTCTTATAACTTGATTGTTTTGTTTTTAACAGCATAAGAGTTTATCACAAGCAGAAAACACTACAAAGTCATTGGCCAGTATATTTGGAAGTGAAATTTCTAAGTATTAGCAAAGTAGGAAATTATACATCAGAAGTATTATTTTATACTTAAAACATTTCACTTTAATTTTAGCCTAGCATATTTAAGTGGTCATGCATGCTAATTAAACTAATAGAATAGTTAGAAACAAATTTAAGTATACATTACTTACTACATAAGTCCCAAATACCAACAGAACTTTTAAATACATGTTAATGATGTGATTAAATAGCTTGTAAGGAAAAAGTAGATAAATTCAAAAGTCACATATTAAGTTAAATAATATTATTATATATGTCTAATGCATTTTATCCCTTTTTAAATGATAGCAGCTAGCTATTATACAATATATGACGATAGCACTTGATTTTTTTTTAAGGTAGAAAAATTTGCCTTTGAGGAAATTATGACCCATTCTGGCCTCTTGGAATGGAGGCAGTGCTCTGTGTTTAAGCCAGTGCTTCTTTTGTATTCTGGGGTGGTATAGCATGCCCTCTGCGATAGGACCTTGCAGTAGGACTTGTTACATCGTGTTCCTGTGGAATTATATTGCCGTGAAATAGCCCAAAGCAGATACTTCAGACCATGTGACAAGTATTCAATCTAGTCCAAGGATAGATCATGTATTTTAGTCAGCTTTTTTTTTTTTCACTGCTAGGTCCAAAAGATCCAACAAGAACAATTTTAAGGAGAAGAATTTTATTTGAAGGCTCATGGTTTCAGAGGTGTCAGTCCATGGAAGGCTGGCTCCATTCCTCAGGGTTTGAGGTGAGGTTGAACATCATGGTAGAAGAGTGTATGGAGGGAAACAGCTTAACACATTACCAGAAGCAGAAAGTCAGAGCTCTGTAGCACACAGACAAAACAGGTACATACCTAGGAACCTACCTCCTTCAGCCACACTCTACCTGCCTTCAGTAACCACTCAGTTAATTCTTTCCTTTTTAATATATTTTTTAAGTTGTAGATGGATAAAATATTTATTTATTTATTTTTATATTGTGCTGAGGATTGAACCCAGTGCTTTATGTGTGCGAGGCAAATGCTCTACCACTGAGCTACATCCCCAGGCCCTCAGTTAATTCTTATCAGAAGGACTAATTCATAGATTGGGTTAAGGCTCTCATAGCCTAATCATGTTAACTCTAAACCTTCTTGCACTGTTTCAGAGATGAGCTTTTGGAGGACATCTTACATCCAAACCATAATACCAATCATTTTTTTCTCAAGGAGATATCCTTACTGTGAATTTTTCTCAAAATCTAATAGGGATCTTCTCCCCAGCCCAGACTGGAGTAAAGATGGTAAGCAGCAGCGGGACTAAACCTGAAACTGCATGCAATTTGGATCGGGCTGCTTGTGTTGCATGATTTGTATATGTAAGTGTGTGCATGTAAGTCAGACTTAGCTAAATGTTTTCCCAAATACTGAGACAGTCTTCTCAGAGCCAGAGATCCAGATTCTTCCCTGCAATGGTGGTGGTCGAAGTGCTCACCTAAAGGGAATGGATATGTTTTCACTACTAAGAAAATTAGGACAGATTTAAGTATGAGATGGAAAATGAGCTTTAGTCTTAAGAAGTGAGCATTTGCTTCCTCCTTGGAGAGGTAGAGGCACTTGGGGTCAGACCATGAGGTGAGCAGATGCCTGTAGCATCCAGTGGTGGATGAACTAGTTTGTCACAAATGGAGAACCTTTCATTGAAGGACCAGGGCAAGCTTCAATTCACCTTCTATGTTATGCTTCTGTTTTAACTCAAAAATGCCAATAAATTCTAGGTTTTTAAAAAGTCACAGTCTGTTCTTCATCGAGCTGGGGCAATGTTAGCACACATGCCTTACCTATATACCAAGGCATAAGAGGGCATCTTCCTTGGTATCCATAGGATAGGAATATCTGTTGGCATTGTTTTAGGTAACAGCCTGGAAAACTGAAAATGCTGGGAGCATGCTTAGGGCTGATTTCTATTAGTTGGACTAGTGGGCATTAGTGCCTATAGTAATTATAGTATAAATAAGTACCACATTTTATAAGCCTAGACTAGAGTGCCTGGAGATGAAAGGGTTACAATTATTCTAATAATACACTTTCATATGGGTTTTTAAAAATGATCAACAAAAGAAGTTCATCCTTGGGTCTAGGGATATCGCTCAGTTGATAGAGTGCTTGCCTTGCATGAACAAGGCCCTGGGTTCAATCCTCAGCACCACAAAAAAAAAAAAAAAAGAAGAAGAAAAAAAATGTTCATTGTGGGAAGTTATCTGAATTAATGCCTTTATTTTACATACGAGAAAACAGGGACTTGGAAAATTAAAACTAGTTGTCAAACATAGACCACAAGTAGTGTAAGAGATGAAATCTAATGATTAATAAAAATTGACATCTTGAAAATATTATTTATAACGTCATCAACTTAAAAGCTGGTTTAAGTAATGAACTTTCATAGTAAATGTTAACTTATTTTAGAATATCTTATAAAATAATGTATTTTTTAAGTTTACATTATATTTTTTAAAAATGTAATGATAAAAAATAGATACACTGCAAGAAAATTTAAATAGCCTCCAACTCTTGAATTTTGGGCCATAAATTCCATATGCATTTTATAAGGAAACATCCATTTTTGTATCCTACCAAGGACTCCATACATTTCCTTGCAGATTTATTAAATATTCCATGTAGTTTTAAATTTTCACTCATTTATTTACCAGACTGCTATCACATAAAACATGAAGTCACCTCTCCCACTGTGCTCTGATCCTGCATCTTTTTGCTTACCGCATCTCAGATCTCGGTTTTGTTCAAACCTCCCAGAGAAATGAGGGGCATCAAACCTGTAGAGCAAGCCAAATATGTTTAACATTTTCACATAGGAGCAAAAAAGAAGAAGCCTGTATTGTACATTTTATGAGAAACAATTCAAAAATTCTTAGTAGTCATTTTGGATCCTCTTTCCAGTTTCTAACTCCTTAATTAATTTCCTCAAAATCTCAACCCTTCACATTTTCCCTCTTTTTAGCATTTCCCCTGGGAAAGCACGTTCCTCTTCCTATAGCAAAATCGTCTTCCTGAAGATGTGAAATCTAGGTAAGTTAGTCCTCCACAGCCTCCTTGGCTCTAATGCAGTCTTACAAAGAACAGAGAAGTTCTTCAAAGGGGTCACTCACCAACACTTACAAGAAGGAAGTGTTCTTCCTACAAGCACATAAGGGCTACCTCCCTGTGATACTATCATGTGTGTGGAGAGAGAAGACTAAGGAGGTGGAGTCAGGAGATGGCTCTTCAGTGGGAAGGATGTCTTTGCAGAGACTTTCAGCAATGTGAGGTCTGCAAGATTTAATCCCAATTACTCCTCACTGATTTCCACAGAAGATCCACAGGGCTAAGGAGAGACCTAAAAAAGAAATGAGGAGGAATGTTCCAGAGGTAATTAATTAAATGTCTCTTCAAAGAACACTCAATACAAGGAGCAGGCTGTGTTTCCCTCAAAAAAACCGAGTCCTATAAGTTTGAATCTTTAGTATGTGTAATATGATTTATGCTTGGCTTCTTTTAGTTTTGTCAGGAATTTTAAAACTAAAATCATAATGAATTAATTACTTAGGAAATTCTAGGGACTGACATGTAAGTACGTTAATGGGAACTAAGATAATTTTCACCCTCCCTGAGTTTTAACCAAGGTATTTAAAGTAATAACTTTAATTTTTTTAAAAAATAAAAGCAATGGTTTTCAGTTTAAAAAATTAAGAAATATTTTAAAAGTCTCCAATAGTCCTACCACATAAAGATGACTGTTATGATTTTGTTTGTTTGATGATTAGGGATTTAAATAAAGAACAAGTAATCTATTCCATAAAGGCTGATTATAGTGACACTCTCAGGCATCAAGTTAGAAGGCCAGAAGGAAAATGTCATTCAACTAACACTAACTTAGAGTCTCACAAACTTATGTGAAATTAAAATTATTCTTTTCCTCTTCCCTGAAGCAACATTCTTATTTGTAAAATTCTCAAATTAGGGGCAAAATGAGGTTTTATAAGCCTAAAGTTTACATTCTCTGAATCAGCCTTATAAAAATATATATAAAATATTGCATACAAAATCAAACACAAAAGTGAATATCAGAATGATAAAAATCACAAGATATTGTATTCTTTGAAAAGCTAATAAATGCCATGCCACATACAAACAAAATGTACATTTTTGCTAATAATTTCTTCACACAGTTCTATAATATTTTTCCACACTTTTTGACTGCACACTGTTTGAGTATAATTTCACATGATGACAATGTTACGATAACATTTTTTATGAAAGTAATCTTATCTTGTAATATGTTTGATAGAATTTTATGGTTAATAATAATTTAGAAAAAAATTCAGTTTTGCAGCTGATCACTAGTGCTATCATATCAATTTTTAAGTCTATTCCTTCATTTATAAACTGTAAGATTTGGACTAATTTCCGGAGACTGGCTTTTGAGTATTCAAGATTTTTTTGACCTCCATTACACATAGACTTCTAATGAATGGTGCAGTTGGACATATTTAGAGTGTTAAGCCCCTGGCTCAGGTGCTGACGGTCTGTGACATGAAACCTACCTGACTGGCGGATGATAGAAAGCCAGTTCTTCAAACTATACTACAGAGCAATAGTAACAAAAACAGCATGGTACTGGTACCAAAACAGACGGGTGGACCAATGGTACAGAATAGAGGACACAAAAACCAATCCACAAAACTACAACTATCTTATATTTGATAAAGGGGCTAAAAGCATGCAATATAGGAAGGATACCATCTTCAACAAATGGTGCTGGGAAAACTGGAAATCCATATGGAACAAAATGAAACTGGATCCCTTTCTCTCACCATGCACAAAAGTTAACTCAAAATGGATCAAGGAGCTAGATATCAAATCAGAGACTCTGTGTCTGATAGAAGAAAAAGTTGGCTCCAATCTACATACTGTGGGGTCGGGCTCCAAATTCCTCAATAGGACACCCATAGCACAAGAGTTAATAACTAGAATCAACAAATGGGACTTACTCAAACTAAAAAGGTTTTTCTAAGCAAAAGAAACAATAAGAGAGGTAAATAGGGAGCCTACATCCTGGGAACAAATCTTTACTCCTCACAATTCAGATAGAGCCCTAATATCCAGAGTATACAAAGAACTCAAAAAATTAAACAATAAGAAAACAAATAACCTAATCAACAAATGGGCCAAGGACCTGAACAGACACTTCTCAGAGGAGGACATACAATCCATCAACAAGTACATGAAAAAATGCTCACCATCTCTAGCAGTCAGAGAAATGCAAATCAAAACCACTCTAAGATACCATCTCACTCCAGTAAGATTGGCAGCCATGATGAAGTCAAACAACAAGTGCTGGTGAGGATGTGGAGAAAAGGGTACACTTGTACATTGCTGGTGGGACTGCAAATTGGTGCGGCCAATTTGGAAAGCAGTATGGAGATTTCTTGGAAAGCTGGGAATGGAACCACCATTTGACCCAGCTATTTCCCTTCTCGGTCTATTCCCTAAAGACATAAAAAGAGCATACTACAGGGACACTGCTACATCGATGTTCATAGCAGCACAATTCACAATAGCAAGACTGTGAAACCAACCTAGATGCCCTTCAATAGACGAATGGATAAAAAAAATGTGGCATTTATACACAATGGAGTATTGCTCTGCATTAAAAAATGACAAAATCATAGAATTTGCAGGGAAATGGATAGTATTAAAGCAGATTATACTAAGTGAAGCTAGCCAATCCCTAAAAAACAAATGCCAAATGTCTTCTTTAATATAAGGAGAGTAACTAAGAACAGAGTAGGGAGGAAGAGCATGAGAAAAAGATTAACATTAAACAGGGATGAGAGGTGGGAGGGAAAAGGAGAGAGAAGGGAAATTGCATGGAAATGGATGGAGACCTTCAGGGTTTTACAAAATTACATACAAGAGGAAGTGAGGGGAAAGGGAAAAAAACAAGGGGGAGAAATGAATTACAATAGATGGGGTAGAGAGAGAAGAGAGGAGGGGAGGGGAGGGGAGGGGGGATAGTAGAGGATAGGAAAGGCAGCAGAATACAACAGACCCTAGTATGGCAATATGTAAATCAATGGAAGTGTAACTGATGTGATTCTGCAATCTGTATACGGGGTAAAAATGGGAGTTCATAACCCACTTGAATCAAAGTGTGAAATATGATATGTCAAGAACTATGTAATGTTTTGAACAACCAACAATAAAAATTTTAAAAAAACACAGAAAGCCAGTTCTGCACAGAGATGGTCCTGATGACAAAACTGCCCAGGGGAGAAACTGAAAATGACATAAATACATCATATTAAACACAACCTCAGCATATCCCCCTACTTGACTTCCTGATAGCATAATTTAAAATCTGGAAAATGCCTACATTTGGTCCAGTTCCCATATTATACTTACTGTGGGCAAAATATAAAGGAGGCAAAGAGGGGGCTGCCTTAATGGATTCACACAAAACTCATTTGCAAATGTTACAAAAGCATATGCTCACAGGCACTTCTAGAGACTCTTGCAAGAACTAGGAAGCATATGGTCAGTGGTAGCTGGAGGACTCAATCCTTGCACTTAGCTTTCTAATAAATCCATCTCTACCTTGAGAGTTGTATTTTGTTTTAATAAAATCTATACCCCTGAAGTTCCTTCTTCACTCAAAGTTAATAACTCCTGGAGGACATGGACAGGGCAGTGTGGCTCAGTGCAACCTCATAACTTGTGAATAGATCTGTTTCACAACCAAAGATTATTTCAGTGTATCAGTGAATTGAGCTAATAAATTCAGTAATGGATTTAAACAATGGTAATTTGTTTGCCTCATTATGTCAAAGAACAACAAATAGTTAATTCACCCATGGTAATGTTTCCCTATGTTTATGATATTTTAAATGTTTCAATGTATATTTTCATAAAGGACTATGGCTATTAACTAGATTCACTGTTGGCAGCAAAAATCCAGATTATACATGTAAATGTGGATTAGTAAAAAGACCCATCATCTCACTTATTTACATAGAACAAAACCTGCATTTACCTACAGTATGTTGAGTCAATGTTTAAGCAGACACAGCAGGAACTAAACCCACTTCCATGTAAATAGGTGTCATTCTGTATATACAAACTACCTCTTTAACAAGATGAAGATTATAAGTGGAAATGAAAACCATAGTGCACTACTTTACCTTTATAAATTTGTCATTCAACTTACATTTAGACTTAAAAAATGGTAATCCCATCTTTATTACATCACAGATTTAGAAAACTATGTTATGACTCATTTGCAAACGATAAAGTTAAAATAATATTCTTGTATGAGTTACAGAGGAAGAAACAATAAAATTATTAATTACAAAATATGTTTATCTAAATGATTGTCATTGAAAAGAGTTTAAGCAGTAAGATAGTTCATATATTTTCTTATTCGTGTTTTAAAGTATTACATAAAATTTTGTTTCAAATGAAACATACATAAAATAAGGAAATGAGACTATTTATAAATAAAGAGAAAATAAACATTCTTCCTTTTATGTGACAACAATAACATGTTAGTTAAACTAGATCAATAATTACCTGAACCTGCCTTTTAAGTAAAATCATGGCATTTGCAGGTAAATGGATGGAGTTAGAGAAGATAATGCTAAGTGAAGTTAGCCAATCCCCAAAAACCAAATGCTGAATGTTTTTTCTGATATAAGGAGGCTGATTCATAGTAGGATAGGGACGGGGAGCATGGGAGGAATAGATGAACCCTAGATAGGGCAGAGAGGAAGAAGGGGAAGGGAGGAGGCATGGGATTAGAAATGATGGTGGAATGTGATGAGCATCATTATCCAAGTTACATGTATAAAGACACAAATTGGTGTAAATATACTTTGTTTACAACCAGAGATATAAAAAAATGTGCTCTATATGTGTAATATGAATTGTAATTCATTCTTCTGTCATATATAAGTAAAAAATAATAATTTTTAAAAAGAGAGAAAATAGGGCTGGGGAAATAGTTCAATTGGTAGAGTGCTTGCCTCACATGCACAAGGCCCCAGGTTCAATCCTTAGCACCACATAAATAAATAAAAATAAAAGAGAATATAAATTAATGCATATAAAATCAGATATGAAAGTGAATATTAGAATGGGAGAAATTACAAGATATTATGTATTTTTGAAAAGTTAATAAATATCATAAGCATAACAATACAGATCAGTAATGTGTTAGTTAAAGGTCGGGGGGGGGGATCAGAATTTCACTTTAACTGGGGGAAGGATAAATCAGTTGTCCTGCTGTTTGTTGAACACAGAACATTATATGACACCAGAACCTGAACCCACATTATATGACACCAGAATCCTGCTTTTTCCAACCAAATAGTGGACGTGATGCATCTGGATGATTTCCTGTGGAAAAACTGGCTTGAGAAGGAATTCCACAGAAACCATTCACAAGTGATTCCTTTTTAAAGCAAAGACATTTTCAAATAACCAAAGAAATGCTGTAAGCACATCTCATTCAAGTAACACTAACTTAAGAGTCTCACAAACTTATGTGAAATTAAAATTATCCTTGAAAATAATCACACAAATATTTCAACCAAAGGTGTTTGAGTTAATCCCTCAATGATTTTGGCTCAAATCTTCACTGAACTTCATTATTGGTAGTTTTGAAAAGGATAAGTCCCAAGTAGACGATCAAGGATCTTTTTATCACCATCTCCAACATGCTAAAATATTGGTTGTATTAGAAGTTATTTGTTATGACCTCTCCATGTGAGATATATATTTGTGTGTGTGTGTGTGTATGTGTGTGTGTGTGTGTGTGTGTGTGTGTGTGTGTGTGTGTATTTCCCTCTCTAAGACAGAGGTCTTCATCAGTGATTCACAATTCAGGAATCAACATCAGAATCTATGAAACCTCCAAAATTATAATTTTATTAGGGGAACAAAAAAGCTTTTAAAGGATGGTTGTCCATACTGTTCATCAGATTCTTAAGACTCTGTGGCCATACCTGTATATAAAACTATAAGGAAGCACCCATGCCTATTGATATCAATGTCACCTTTCATCTATAGAGAAGCTAGAATCTATGAAAATCATTGGAGCCCAAGAAGATCTCCTTTGAGTGTCTGTTGGCACATGAGTTTTATATGGCATTATAACTTGTTTCACTCAATATCTATTTCCTTTGCTGCACTGTAAATAGACAAAAACACGAAAATTTTAATGAAGTATATACAAATCTTTTACTTATTATTATTGAAAATTACTAAATAATAGAACTATGTATATGTAAGAATCTTCATCTTAGCATTTTGAAAATTGCTAAAGTCTAAGGTTATGTATTTTTCTTTTAGTTCCAAATAATCGTGGGACAAAGAGCTATCTATAATTTTTGTGAAAAGATGTACCAAAGTGATTCACTCATTTTTTAAAAACTTAATATATGATGCTTCTTAAAAAATAAGAGGCAGCTTTTGCTTCTTGCAGTGTGTGAGCTATTGCAGGAAAGGAGTCTGCATAGGTTCATGGCCCCTCTTCATTGGTTCAGTTCAAATTCCATCCCTCTGTCTCAACCAATTCTGAAAATTCCCTTTAATTGAATTTTCAGCCCCTTTTGGGCATTTTAATTGTTGGCATTAAAACTGTTAAAAGCTGACAGTTGAGAAACCAACAATATATTATTGCAGAGTATGATTCCTAGAAATTCACTTTAACAAAGAAAACTTCCTGTGCCATTTTGTAATTTCCCTAAATGGGGCATGGGGGTGGGTAATGACCTTCATTTTTGTTGTTGGATTCTATTTCCCTTTGTTAGCCATTCCTAAAGATGTAAGACACCTTCCTTATGTTTGTGTTTGGCTTCCAAGTAATTTGGTAGAAGATCTAGAGTTATAACATATTTAGCTTCCTAAGATAATTAAAATGTTAATTTAAATTTTATTGATAATTCTAGGATTGATTTTTTTGCAATTAAATTATAATGTCCTGAATTCAGAATACCAAGATAGAATAATCATCTTGTTTATGAACAACAAAATAGCTTTGGGGCCTGGTGGGTCCTTCTGTGCTAGTAATATCACCCTTAACAGGTTTTATGGTTATTCAGTTAACCCATTTTCAGAATAAGGTATAATTCGTTTGAGATTAAAAAACAAACCAGAGCTATAAAAGAAGTTATTGACCATATTATAAATTTAAAAAAAAATTATCTTATCAAACAGGTAAGCATCCACAGGAAAATAGTACAGATTCTAAGGTGTTTAACAGTAACAGCAGTATTTCAAGATTGTTTTAAAGTTTGTTTAGATGATAATTTTGCCCAAAATAGTTATATTTTATGGACCAAGAAGAAACTACTAAAAAGCAGTTATATTGAGAGTGTAAAAAAAGTCTGTTTTCCTTTTATCATAATTAACATTTTTTTTGTATTTTGACTTTGCATACATATCACAATATATCACATAAAGAATTCATCAATGCATCCCCATATTTACAAAATATATATTCATAGGACTCACACTTTCCTCTTTCCTGTGTTTGATCCTGTATATTTATATATCTTTTTACATATATTTTCATAAGAACATTCTTATAAATATTGATATTTCCCCACATTTATCTTAATTCTTTAACCTTAAACCTAGCTAAGTACAAAATTTTATATTACCCTCTCTATACCTCTACATCTAAACCTAGTGTGTGATTCATATACATGTACACAAATATGAATTTTAATATGTATTTTGACTTCCAATTTCAATTTTCAAAGTTATATCTGCACACAAATCAAAACATATAAAATATAGGATTCATCCATGCATCCCCATATTTACAAAACATATATTCATAAAATTCATAATTTAATCTTCACTGTTTCAGATCTTGTTTATTTGTGTATGTTCTCACATATATTTTTTCACAAGTACTATCTTATGAGTATTCATATATCCATATATATATATATATATATATATATATGCATATATATATATAAATAATCTAAGCCTAACCCTAGCTCACTACAAAATTTAATATTACCCTTTCCATACCTTCACATCCAACCAAACCTAATGTGACTTAAATAAATGTACATGAATATAAATTTTAAAGTGTCTTTTGACTTGTGTTTTCTATTTTCATTGTTAAGTTTGCATATGTATCATGATAATCATATATAGCATTCATTCATGTCTCCCCATATGTAATATATATACATATATATTTATTTATTATATATATTTATTTACTATATATTATTTAATTTAATATAAATTTATTATATATATATTTATTTATTTATATGCAGGACTTACACTTTAATGTTCCCTGTGTCAGATCTTCTATATTTATGCTTTCATACATATTGTCACATGAACATTCATATGAATATTCATATTTCTCCATATTAATCTTAATTCTCTAACCCTAACCCAAACTCTGTACCAAATGTGATATTACTCTTTCTATACCTCTATATCTAAACCTAATGTGACTTAAATCCATGTACACTTTAAAGTGTTTTTAAATTTTTATTTATTTACTCTAATTTGTTATACATGGCAGCAAAATGCATTTCAATTTATAGTACACATATAGAGCACAATTTTTCATGTCTCTGGTTGTTCACAAAGTAGAGTCACACTATTTGTATCTTCATACATGTACTTAGGGTAATGATGTTCATCTCATTCCACCATCTTTTCTACCGTTATAACCCCTCCCTTCCTCTCCTTCCCCTTTGCCCTATCTAAAGTTCCTCCCTTCCTCCCATGCTCCACCCCCACCCCCAAATCCCCATTATGGATCAGAATCCACGTAGTAGAGAAAACATTCAGACTTTGCTTTTTGGATTGGCTTACTTCACTTAGCATATAATATTCTCTAACTCCATCCATTTACCTGCAAATACCATGATTTTATTCTCTTTTAATGCTGAGTAATATTCCATTGTTTATATATATCACAGTTTCTTTATCCATTCATCTACTGAAGGGCATCTAGGTTGGTTCCACAATATAGCTATTGTGAATTGTGCCTATAAACATTGATGTGGCTGTGTCACTGTAGTATGCTGTTTCTAAGTCCTTTGGGTAGAAACGAAAGAGTGGGATAGCTGGGTTAAATGGTGGTTCCATTCCCATTTTGCCAAGGAATCTCCATACTGCTTTCCATATTGGTTGCACTAATTTGCAGTCCAACCAGCAATGTATGAGTGTGCCTTTTAATATTGTAAAGTTCTCTGAACTATGCTATGTGAGAGGCCTGATTAAAACCATTGTAAGTAGCCAAGACATTTTACAACTTCTTGGTAACTTTTTTTATTCACAAACTCACTGCTTGGGGTGAGTAGAAGATATATAGATGGCTTAATTCTGCAAATTTCTAAGATTGAAATGTTCCAAAAGATCAGAAGAAAGGATTTCCATACCTTCTTAATAATAAAACCTATAGAAAAACAAGAGTATATTTGTAAATTTTAAAACATAACGATTTTTGTTGTAGGTATAAGATATTGATCTCACTCAGTTTCTAGTCATATATACGTAGATGACATTGTTGTCCCCTCCAATATTATTATTTGATCATTCTAATTGACTCTCAAGATCATTTGCTTATATTAGCTGAATCTCTTGAATGCACCAGGTAGCAAATGTACTTTAAGCTACCTCTCTGCAAATAGTGTATTAAAAGATATTAAAACAGTAGTGTGTGTAGTTAAGTGGTAGAACCTGCATTTAGGATGAACAAGGCCCTGATTTAGGTCCCCAGCAACACACACACACACACACACACACTCTAAAAATAATAAAAAGCAAAGCATATTAGATAAATTAGAGTTCCTATAAGAGTTGATTTTGCAAATGATATAAAAAGTTTATCTTCCTTGAATAATAACTTTTAGTTACATCTATAGAATATTTGCCTTTCTGATTAGGAAACTGCAATAATGATAGAATGTGATGGACATCAGTATCCAAAATACATGTATGAAGACTTGAATTGGGTGTCTACATACTTTATATACAAACAGAAATATGAAAAAATTGTTGTATATATGTGTAATAAGAATCGTAATGCAAAAAATAAATAAATAAAGGTAAAGTAAAAAATAAATAAAATATAAATAAAAAAATGAAAATTTAGACTCACTTAATTTTAAAAATAAAGTGAAAGCTTATATTAATTGAAAAAAAATACAAGGAAGCTCCTATACCTATCAATGTAAAGTAACAACAACAACAACAAACCCAAAGATAAAAATGCAGGCTGGAACATCGATGTGGCAGTATCCCTGTAGCATGCTCTTTTAAGGTCTTCAGAGAATAGTCTGAGAAGGGCAATAGTAGGGTCAAATGGTGGTTCCATTCCCAGCTTTCCCAGGAATCTCCATACTGCTTTCCAAATTGGCCGCACCAATTTGCAGTCCCACCAGCAATGTACAAGTGTACCCTTTTCTCCACATCCTCGCCAGCACTTGTTGTTGTTTGACTTCATAGTGGCTGCCAATCTTACTGGAGTGAGATGGTATCTTAGAGTGGTTTTGATTTGCATTTCTCTGACTGCTAGAGATGGTGAGCATTTTTTCATGTACTTGTTGATTGATTGTATATCCTCCTCTGAGAAGTGTCTGTTCAGGTCCTTGGCCCATTTGTTGATTGGGTTATTTGTTTTCTTATTGTTTAATTTTTTGAGTTCTTTGTATACTCTGGCTATTAGGGCTCAAAGACCTTAAAAGAGCATGCTACAGGGATACTGCCACATTGATGTTCATAGCAGCACAATTCACAATAGCTAGACTGTGGAACCAACCCAGATGCCCTTCAATAGATGAATGGATAAAAAAAAATGTGGCATTTATACACCATGGAATATTATGCAGCACTTAAAAATGACAAAATCATGGAATTTGCAGGGAAATGGATGGCACTAGAGCAGATTATGCTTAGTGAAGCTAGCCAATCCCTAAAAAACAAATACCAAATGTCTTCTTTGATATAATGAGAACAACTATGAACAGAGCAGGGAGGAAGAGCAGGAAGAAAAGATTAACATTAAACAGAGACATGAGATGGGAGGGAAAGGGAGAGAAAAGGGAAATTGCTTGGAAATGAAGGGAGATCCTCATTGCTATACAAAATTACATATAAGAGGTTGTGAGGGGAATGGGAAAATAAACAAGGAGAGAAATGAATTATAGTAGATGGGGTAGAGAGAGAAGATGTGAGGGAAGGGGAGGGGGGATAGTAGGGGATAGGAAAGGTAGCAGAATACAACAATTACTAATAGGGCATTATGTAAAATTGTGGATGTGTAACCGACATGATTCTGCAATCTTCATTTGGGGTAAAATTGGGAGTTCATAACCCACTTCAATCTAATGTATGAAATATGATATGTCAAGAGCTTTGTAATGTTGTGAACAACCAATAAAAAAAATGCAGGTTGGACTGGGAATGTGGCTTAGTGGCAGAGTCCTTGCCTAACATGCCCAAAGCCCTGAATTCAATCTCCAGCAGTGCAAAAAATAAATGAATGAATGAAAATAAAAGTAAAATAAATAATATGACAAATGATTCACAGAACAGAAAATTTAAGTGGGTAAGACATGTCTACAAAACTTCAATAACATTTGTAACAAAAATACAAATAAAAGTTAAGTACCATTTTCCTTGTCAAATTAGAAAATATGTTTAGAAGATTAAAATTGCTGCTAGATACAGAGTAAAACAGGAATTTCATATTCTGCTGATGGGATATAAACTGCTAAAATTTCTCTGGATACAGTGTAGCAATATATATTGTGAATGTTATATATTTTGATTCATTCCTATATCCCATTCTAAGGAAATAATCTGAAATACAATATATCACTTGTGTGTAAAGATGTTCTATTTATTACCAACTATATAATAAAAAAACTGCCAACAACTCAAATGTCTAACAAATTTAGAATATGAAGCTTGTAATTGTATGACTACATTATGAAATTTATTTGCTCATTGGAGACAAGATAGAATACAATATGAGAAAATACAGCATATTGGAAAGAGAAAGCTACTGTATCAATGGTTCATGTTGTCTATTAACATGCTCCATATGCACATGAAGCCCCTTTTATAATGAGTATATAATGATTATGGTCACTGCATTCTTTTTTCAAAACAAAAACTATAGGATTATTGAAAGATTTGAAACTATGGTATTAGAACTAGATTCATCATTTATCTATATTTAATCAAGAAATTTAACAATGAGTTTACATTCTTAGATCTATAATTAACTTGGATTGAAATTTTTAGTTTTCACTTGGTATAGTGACAGCTAGAAAAAAATTAAAACTACACCTCTTACCAGTGTCAAAATACTGAGAAGTTTTATTCCTTTATCATTTGTCAGTGTCAGTGATCACGTAGGAGAGAGTAGAGGAGAATCTGAGAAGGGACTTTGGCACGAGGGAGTAACTGAGAACCATAAAGATAGAGGAAACTACTCACTGGATGGCAGAAGAAAGGATCATCTCGGGGATGGGCAAAGCCTGACACACTTGGTGGAAAGAGGAGATTTTAGACCAAAATTTTCTACTGGTATTCTTGATTTCAAAATGCTTCTTCCTCGATGGATTTTTAAATGTATACTTTAAAATGCAATTGTGTTGAAGTTGTCAATGCACCACTTTTGTTGAATGTGTACGAGGGAAGCAATTTTTCCTTCTGCTGCTTCTCCTTTAATTTGATAGAACCAACGCATTGCCATGCATCTCATTTTCTTTATTATAATGCAAGTCTTTTTTCACTGCTTGCATTATTGTAAAGGGTTTCTTATTGTTTGCCAACTATTCTTGGTTCCTTCTTTGTGACAGCTGAAGAGCAGTCTTTGCATAACTGCAACTTTGTATTCTTAAAAATAGTCAAAGTTGATGTATGGTAAGTGCTTTAACCACTGAAGAAGACAAACACACAGAGAAAGACCTGAGAGAAAAGTTTTAGAAATGATGGACTTGTGGGGCTGGGGATGTGGCTCAAGCGGTAGCGCGCTTGCCTGGCATGTGTGCGGCCCAGGTCCGAGCCTCAATACCATATACAAACAAAGATGTTGTGTCCTCCGAAAACTAAAAAATAAATATTAAAAAATAATTCTCTCTCTCTCTCTCTCTCTCTCTCTCTCTCTCTCTCTCTCTCTCTCTCTTTCTCTCTCTCTCTCTCTCAAAAAAAAAGAAAGAAAAGAAAAAAAGAAATGATGGACTTGTTTATGGCACCAAGAGTGGTGATGGTTTTGAGGATATATACTTATTTCAGAACACATCAAGTTTATATATTAAATATCTACAATTTTCTATATCAATCATACCCTAATAAATCTATTTTTAAAAATAGAGAAGAGGAGATTAATCATAGAAAAATTGTACTGAATTGTTTATCTCTTTTATAGGGCTAACATTAAATGTTAGTCCCGCTGACGTGTATTAAGTTTAAAATTGAGCTTAGATGAAAATTTCCTCAGCTAATGTGGTACTAAACTTAATACAAAATGTGGTGATTGAATGCACACTTTTGCAGAGCTATGATTTGACCATTGGGATGGTATTCAAAATCCCATTGACAGTATTATTAATAAAAATGAAAGATAAAGAGACACTATTCATAGATTGCTTTCATTTTTGAAGAAGGATCTGTGTAATAGAATTCATTGTTAAATTGAGTTACTTTTTATTCTTTTACAAATATTCTTATACTTCCTAAAGAGAGTAAATTCACCTTATAATTTTAATCATACTACTTACTGATAACCAAACAATCATGAGTAAGTTTTTTTGCAAGGTTTAAAGTCAATGGAAAGAAACTATTTTAGGTAGGTATCAAATGTACTTAGAGGAAAGTTTCTCAAGATTTTTCCTCATTTACTAGTAATCACGAAATTTTAGGGAATTAGTATATATGCATAAGTATATATATATATACATATATATATATATATATTTATATTTATATGTATACATATATGTATATGTATTTTAAAAACAAGCAGCCTACATCTATTCCAAATGAATTTTTCAGTTTTAAAAATCTAGTGTTCATAAATAAAAGCCATATGAATCTATTTTTTAAAATCCATATTTATATTTCCAAGGGGTAGAATCAACAGAACATTACTTAACACACATATTTGACAGCACACACAGACACACACACACACACACACACACACAAATGCACTACGCATGTAACATTGGAAGAATAAAATTTCTATTTTATTCACTAGTTTTTAGATGTCACAGTCTTAGGTATATCAGCTAGATATTTTGGTTTCAAAAAAGTTTTGGCATTTATATGTGGACACCTTTTGAGAGGGAGAACTCAATCAATATACACTGGTGTAAACATGACCTGCTTCCTCTTGTTCTTGAGTTGACACAGAAGGCCATTCTGAACACATCTGTATGTGAACCAACAGGTGTTGTATTCCTCTCTCTCCACTTGTTAATGGAGGTCATATAAACTTCCAAAAGTTTTATATATTACTTCTTTGAACTTCTAGGAGTTCCAGTATGCCAGTATCACCAAAGTTGGGAATGAAACTTTATATTTTCTATGAATATTGTCTTGAGATATCTTCAGCTACATGTCAGACAGGAAAAGCACACTTTGATTAATTGTTTAAAATCTCTCAAAAACACTGAAATTATGTGTCATGGACAACCCAAATTATCATGCTAAAGCTGAGTAAGAGAGTGGAGTTTTAAAATATAGCTGATTCATTTCTAGCTGCTGTACATCTTTCATTTTAAGAAATTGTCTTTGGAAGAACCAAGCAAACAGTCATGAGACTATCTTGCCAACAAGTTGCTATCTTTTCCCATTTTCCATATCTTTTCCAGAGTGCCTCTAGAAATACAAAGGGAGACCATCATTCCACGCTGGAATATAGTCACCTTATACATGAAACAGACATTGAGAAAACAGATTGAAAACAACCTCTGAAGAAGAAACAAATCATAGTCAAAATATTAAACATTATTTGTTTACTGAAACTTGTTGAAGCAATTTGGTCTCCAAATTGGGCTAAGTAATAGTAGCTTTTCATGATTTTTTTCTTATTGTTCCTAGGTATGTTCTCAACTTTGATTTGGAATTGTAGTCTGTAGATTTCAAAAATGTAGAATTCCTCGATTATAGAGGAAATATGACAGTATATCTGAAAAATATCCATTTTTATTAATGGATATAAAACATTTCTGTTTCTGTCATGGATTTTCTGATTAAATTTAGGTGAGTTACTAAACATCTCAAGACTACAGTTTCCTATACCTGCAATAGAGATGACCTTTTCCTCTACAAATACTAAGAATTTAAAGAATGAACTCTCTGTATTCTTACTTTAGAAGAAAATGAACTGTTTAATTCTACCCCTATTTACTTATTTCATTATAATAAGTCTCAAATTTAGGGTATGCTTATGCTATTATTCTCTTACTGTATTTTCTGTTATCAGTTGCTTTTCCTGATTACATTCATGCTACTAAGATTGTTACACCTGTGCAGGTGGGCAGCTGTCTAGTTCAGGTTGGTGTAATAAAATGCATGTTACACAACATTCTGGATAATAAACACTGGAGCATGAATCTTGTTGATATAGCTCATAAAAAGACTGTTCAACTACTCTAAGGTTTTAGCAGAAAATGAATGTGAAAATGTTGAAAAAATTAAGACTGTAGATTTTTATCTTTTATTTTTCTATATCACCAGCTTTACCAAAGGGGAAATCTGACCTCAGTCTCTGCACTTCATTATCTTCATTAAGTGTGGCAGTTGCATAGCTTTTCAATAAAAACTAAATAATAGTAAATGTATAGAATATATTTTAAGAATATGATAACTATTTACCAATATTATGGCAAGTAAATTGATGAATTATTGTCAAACCCAAATTGGAGTATCAGATTTCATTATTTTTTATAATTTTATGTCTACTTTTTTCAGAAAATAACTTATGAATACAAGTAACAAGAATGAGTCTAATTTTGGTTGCTTGAATTATGAACCTGATGATCAATTTGTTTGATCAATCTCTTTCATCCACCATGTGGTTGATATTATTCTAGAATCTTGAAGGGAAAATTCAGCAACTAAAAACTTAATCTTCAACTCAAAATCCACAGAAACAACCTATTATAATCCTGAAAGAAAGTCAAAATATAAGAAAACTACATGACATAAACAGATATGAGGACATATTGAAAAACTTCCAATGGCTTTTTCTTCACTGACTGGATCCTGATCTCAAAAAGGAGATAGTGAACTGAATGCCACCAGCTTGCAAGAAGGGGCTTTTTAAAGACTCCTCCTTTTACTTCATATATTTACTAATAATAAGACAGAATGCAAATGATATTTTGAGTTGATTCTTTACAGAAGCCTAAAAAGTATTTTGAGTATTTTCACAGTATTAAACTAATCCAGTGGATCAATTTGGACCAATAAATGATTCAGTCTTTAGTGTCAATTCTCTTTGCCAAACCTCAACAGCAAAGCCATGGTGGTGGGAAAATTGCCAACAAAATGAGTTCAACTAAAGGAAAGAAAGTAACTTCAGTCTTCTTTAGTGATCTAAAAGACCTGGACTATTCACTGGCATAAAGAAGAAATTCAATGAGCTTGTTTTAAAAATTAAAATATTTCTACAGTTTATACCCAATGAAGAAGCAAATGAGCAGCTCTCTGTGCACAGGCAATGGCTAATTATAATTCAAATATTTGAAGTACCTTCTAATTGTCCAATTAGTTTATGACCATCACCTTAAAATCAAAAGATTTTAATACAGTATTCAACAATTAAAAACAAAAATGAAGGACAGCATTAGGGGTATGTCAGTTCTTAAGATGTGTGAGAATTTAGAAAATCATACTATCAATAGGAAGTGACTTGACTAAAATTAGTTTAACAAATTATAAATATTCAGTGCCTCCTAGGAGAAATTATTTTCTTCAAAAAGGAATCTATTGTTTCAGTAAAACTTTCAAACATTGTTTTATTTGGAAAACATCTTTCTCCATTTGGCTTCTCTATTTTCCAAATCTCTAAGCGTATGAATTAGTAATGTTAAGTCTGTCTCCCTCACCATGAACTTTTCCTACTTCTGAGAAAGAGCTCTTCACTAAAATTCTACTTCCACAATAGGATTCAACGGGGCAAATGCAAATCAGGGCCCATATGACAGGAAAATCACAAATGCAAATACAAACTAAATTTTAGCTTAATGTCAATTATACTTTTAGAATAGTTCTTGCAAAAGTCAAGCTTTCTCTTCAATTAAATGATACATTAGAGAGGCAAATCAGAGACAGAATCCAGGATTTCAGAATGAAATAAGCACTGGATGAATTCAAATCTCATAGTAGAGTCACATAGCCCACAGTCCATTTGGCCAGTTGCACTGGTATGAACATGACAAATGAAAGGTGGTTTGAAACCAGCTCAGTCACAAATTTCAAAGAACTTGGACCCTCAGTGGGGGCATAGCTTGTAAATTATATATTTATCTAAGAAGTGAAATTCAAAAAAATGTTCTTAAGAAGTATGTCCAGAGCATACATGCATTCTGATGTTGGTATAACATTGAAATTTTAACAATAAAATATTTTTTAAAAAATAGGTTTATGAGAAAATTCATCTTAATTGCAATGTGTTAGAATTGTTTTTGCTAACAAGAGTTTCCATATATTGATCCAATTTTTTAAAAACTATTTAAGCATGGAAAATTGAGAGAAAAGACCATAAATTTAGAAATGGAGAATGAGGATGATAATATATTGACATTTATACTTATATCCTGGTTATTATGGTGAAGATAGTTGAAATCTAGAAGGACCCCCATTACTGAACTAAAATACGAAGTATTTTAGGCATATTAGTATATATTTTTATAATAGCTTCTAAAAATATAATAAAAATGGAATTGATACCTGTCATAATAAAAATTTACCACAATCTTCAGTATACATTCCAAGATTTTTTAATCCATCAAAACTAGTAATTTGGCATGTACATGTTATCTAGCTGGTTATGAATATCCCAAATTGCTTTCTGTTTTAGTTTGGATGTGAGGTGTCCCCCAAAAGCTCATGTGTGAGACAATAAAAGAAGATTCAGAGGAGAAATGATTGAGTTGTGAGGGTCTTAACCCAATCAGTGATTTAATCCCCTGATAGGGATTAACTGAGTGGTAACTGAAGTTGTAGGGTGTTGCTGGAGAAGGTGGGAATTAGGGTGTGGCTTTGGTGTATATATGTGCATCTGGAAACTGGAGTCTCTCTCTGCTTCTTGATCACCGTGATGTGAGCTGCTTCTCTCTGCCACCCTCTCCTACTATGATGTTCAACCTCATCTCGAGCCCTGAGGAATGGAACCGTCATTCTATGGACGAAGACATCTGAAACTGTGAGCCCTCAAATAAACTTTCTCATTTATAATTGTGCTGGTTGGATTCTTAAGTCACAACAGTGAAAAAGCTGACTGAAACACTGTCCCTCATTTACTCAAGCACTTTTAACTCAGCAAAATTATTTAGTAAAAATATTCATAATAAAATGTGGATGAAAACAGAATTTTTGAAAAATGGAAAGCTGAAATTAATTGGATTTTTATTTTTAACAAAGAACCAGAATTCTGTACAGGTCCACAGTATTTGAGAACTTAATCATCAGATCTTTTAAATGCAAACATTGAAAATATGTAACTGAGTCTCAGGTAACTCACGAATGGGTAGTAAGCTGTAAGCAGTCCAAATTCTACTTTTCTTTCCTTCATTCCACAGATGTGACTCTGGTCTAGAGTTTGGAACTCAAATGAAGTTTCTTAACTCATACCTTGAAGCAGGAATGCCATCGAGAGGTCAGGGGGCCCAGCAAATACTATTTTCAGGGCAAAGTTACCCTTTAGAAACAGGAAAGACCAAGACCTAAAACCAGAAGCAAAATGAAAGCCAGAGTCTTTATGTGGGTCATCAAACCAGATTTTAGAAGAGATAGAGATGGGATCACTCTTGCTGCATTTGGAAAGGGTGGTGTGTGAAAGATGTGTCGGGTGGTGACAAAGCAGGCATTTGCTTTCTTCACCCAGTAGATTACAGTTCACAGAATACCACGGGGAGCTCTAAAAACCAGGATCGGTGTGGACAGAGGGTGGAAAATCCATTTATTTGTTTTTTTCCTCTTTTTAACACTCTTTCAACCTTATATGCTAGATTCCTGTTCACAGTGTTTCTTTACAGAATTTTTTTTTTCTTATTATAGTAAGCACATCACAAGGACAGACATTTAATAATGTTAATTGTAGGTAATATTCATTCAGTGCTTAGAATGACCCAGCTATGAAACTAAGCCCTTTAAGAATTACATTTTATTATGTAAAATAATAGTTTATTTACATTTTTACATCTTATTTAAATAAAGTTCATCAAGGTTATGAGAATGCTTCTTTTTAATATAAGCAGGAAGCTCATTTTGACATAGCAATTTCGCCCTCTGCTGGTGGTCAAGAGTTTCTGGACCATCTACCTTGTGAAACAACCCTCAACAACAGTATGTTAATGTGAGACTGTGGATCAATTATGCACTACTTTTATAACTCTGACTTGCTAATTATAAGTTCAACAGCCTATTAATGCAGCAGTGAAAACATGATATATTCAGGTTAAAATAGGATTCAGATTTAAAAAAAAAAGTTGTATTCCAGAAACAGATGTTCAAGTATGGAGAGGAAATTTCCTCTGGTGAGGGTGGAGAACAAAGAGGAGAAACTTTATTAAAGTGTCTCAGAAGTACTATAGTTTAAAAAGGTGATTGGGAAAGAGCCACTTTTAAGGCTGTGTATTCAGAAAACAGGAAATAATCTTCTGTCCTGAGGATATGTCATATGACATTAGGGAAAAATAAAATGGCAGTAACATAAGTGAAACACATTTATAATCAGATTTTTTTTCAAAACTGAATAACTGTGAGAATGTACTAGTACATATAGGGTAAATTTTTCTGGGTATGTCATTAGAAGACTTATCATTCAAATGTTTGGATTTGCATTCCCACAGCTTCATGTGAAGAGCACCAGATTTAAAAAGCAGTCTCTCTGATTTTCTTCCTTGTGAGGAAAAACGAGTGTGAGACTCTAGCTATGATCCAGGAGTTGACAGATGATCAGATTTCTCCAAGCTGTATGTTCCTGTGTACAAGATCCTCAGGGGAAGGTATTTAAGATCATCTACAGGGAAACGCTAAGATTCATCTTAAGAAACATGGCCCTTCTTTTGTCAGTTACTCTTCATTCGGTCCTCATGTCAACAGAATTCTTCATAGGGATTACAGTCAATGGATTTCTTATAATCATGAGCTGTAATGACTTGATCAAAAGCAGAAGGCTACTACTATTACAAATCCTCTTACTATGTATTGGAATATCAAGATTTGGCCTGCAGATGATCTTAATAGTACAAAGTTTGTATTCTGTGTTCTTTCCACTTGCTTATCAGGCAAATATTTATGGGGCAAAGATGATGTTTTTTTGGATGTTTTTTAGTTCTATCAGTCTCTGGTTTGCCACCAGCCTTTCTATATTTTACTGCCTCAAGATTGCAACCTTCACTCATTCCTGTTTTCTTTGGCTGAAATTCAGGATTTCGAAGCTTATCCTCTGGCTGCTCCTGGTCAGCTTGCTGGCCTCTTTGAGCACTGCAGTGGTATGTACTAAGGTAGAATTACCTAAAATCGACTATGCTGATTTCTTCACAAACACTACCCTAAAGAGTGCTACAGCCAACATAAAAAATAACAACGAATTGCTTCTTGTCAACTTGGCATTAGTCCTTCCTCTCTTCATATTCGTGATGTGCACTTGCATGTTATTCATCTCTCTTTACAAACACACTCACCGGATACAAAACGGACCTCATAGTTTTCCCAATGCCCAGAGAGAAGCTCATATAAATGCATTAAGAACAGTGATAACATTCTTTTGCTTCTTTATTTCTTATTTTGCTGCCTTCATGACAAATATGACATTTCAAATTTCTTACAGAAGTCATCAGTTCTTTGTGGTGAAGGACATAATGGCAGCATACCCTGCCGGCCATTCGATTATAATCATCCTGAGTAACTCTAAGCTCCAGCAATCATTCAGGAGAATTCTCTGCCTCAAAAGGAAATGATGAAGATGAGGACAAACATGAAATGAAATATTTTTCCTTGCCATGAGCTCAGTGGACTTACTGGGGTTTTATGTGCTCCCTATCCCTTCTCTCTGACAATATCCTGCCCCCATAACACCCCAAGGGACACCAATTATGAGAAGCTAATTCTGATATTTGATAGATAGGATATTTCTTCTTCAAGGGCTTATGTATTTCAAAATATTTTGATGGTAATACATGTTAGTAATTAGTGCTTGCAGTGGAATACCAGTTACATTTTAGAAACAAGAAAAAGTTCTATGACTTTATTTGGTTAATCACTATTTCAGTTTCTTTATCTATCTTCCAAGGTCATTGGGGGTTTTCTGGGTGAGATAAGGAAAAGCAACTCCATTTTAGTTCAGAACTTGAAGCCATAAAATAATTTGGTTGTTTGGGGGCACTTAATTATTTTTCAAAGAAGTTCATTAGTATAATGCAAACACAAGTTGAAAGTGTATGCCACAGCCATGCATTCAGCTGTACTGGGTAAGATCTTTTGCTTCTGATTTCAGGTGGGGAAGTGATATGGTACAAATCGAGCTTCAAGCATATATATGCAATCAGCACAATCCAAAGTTCCATTCTTCACAAAATAAAGAAATATTTTTTAATCTCCTAAAGTATTAAACTTACTCTCAGAGAAAGTGTGGGGAAGTGAATAACAGTGAATTCTTAGCAGATTGAACATTAGACAATAGAGTTCTTAACTTCTTCCCAACTGGGAATCTTGTCTGGGGTATGGCAGCAACAGATGTCTTGAAGATCTAAAGTAAAAGCTTTGAATTTGTTGATAGATTTGAATTGATTCTTCTCTTTAAGGATCTTGAATAGTCTTGTTTGAGGGAAGAAAACTGTTTTTGTAATATCTTTCATTTCTTAGGATGCCTATTGGAATTTATAAACTCCTCTTTGCCTCTTAAACAAAAAAAAATATGTTGCTATTTAAATTGTAACAAATTGCAATTAAAGTGGATTAAATGTTGCTGGATGTAAAAAACTAGATATGTGTATGTATGTGTGCAATGATTTCTTACTGTGGTTAACAACTGTGGTTAAGAACCTGGCCTCTGGAGCCAAATTGGATGGGTTTGCATCTGGCCAGCTGCTGAGTTAGCAGTGTGAACTTGGGCAAGTCATTAGACTGTGACCTCACAGTCTCCTCATCTATAAAATGAGATTATAATGGTACTTACTCCCAAAAGTTGCTGTGTGTTTGGATCTGTTAGCAAGTGTAAAACACTTTGGATGGTTCCTGGTACAGAGTCAAGGTCAGTTGGGCCCAAATATAGTATTATGTCAAGAAAAAGTTTCAATTACCCTTATATGGAAGGCATGAGGTTTATTCTTCTACTGTTTTGAAGTTGGAAAAATAGAGTTAAATTTTGATATTATTACTTTAAAAAAAAAGGCAAAGGATACCTCTGTTAAAAATGATAAACAGGGTTAGCATTGTGATGAAGGAGAAAAGGGTTAATAAATGAGGCGGCAAAATAAAACTTAGGAACCACTAGAGGATGAGGAAAGGACAGGGAGTGTGTGGGGACAGGAGTGAAGAAGAAGGGGGGAGAGGCGGCAATGCTTGCGTTCCTTCTAGGTCTTAGGAAGGGTCACTGGTGGTGATATTCCTGCTGGAATCACTGTGGATGCTGGTCAGATCTGGAAGAAGTGAGCCTTCTGGAGAATTGCTCCCTAGGACAAAGTAGCATGGTCATCAGTGGGACTTGACTATGAATAACTGAAGGGAGAGGCCTCTTACCTACTGAATTTGAGAGGACCCTTTACAGAGCTTTGGAGGTCAGTACCACAACACAGACATTTATAGGCTCTGTGAAGCTTGGCCAAGTTTAGTATAGGTACACTTTGATAACATCACATATCACTAGGTGTACCTGACTCATGTGTACACCTGTTTTACAGACAAATCTACCAAAGTTGATCTCTATTTCTGAGAGTAATCAAAAAGTCTTTCTTCCTTGGTGCAATCACATGTCATTTGTTTAAAAATCTACACTATAATATTGAATTTCTGTGATATAACCAGCATAATTGTCCTAAAATAACCCTGAGAACTTACCATAGGCTGCCTTGTCCCTGAACTGATTAGAATGGAGGACTCCTCCCTCCTCCTTGTGATAGAAGCTGCTTCCACAGGATGTTTTGCATTGGAAAAAAGGAATACAGCTTTGTTTAGGTATCCAAAGTCATCAGATGCCAAACAGACACCTTTCCTGAATGCATCCTTTAAACAGCTGCTATTAAAAGTCAGTAAGTTTTGTGCCAGATGACTTTCTAGTTTACTCTGCCCATCTGCCCCTGTTGGGAAAGTTACTTTCAAGCTCGCTCTGTGTTGGAGTGCCCTGGTGCGTCACCCTAGCCAGGGGATATTACAAGTACGGAAAATCTGTCTCTCTTCTTTTCTCTGTTCTTTGATTGTAACTCTGTTACCTGATAAAGTCTATTCCAAAACCCACACTGCATGACAAGTCAGATGATGGCCACAAAGAGGATACCTTGCACACTTTCAGGGATAAACTTAGACATGTCTAATTTCCAATATCCAGTCTTCTAGCACCTTGTTCTCTCAACAAGTTTGCAAAAGCTACCTCCTCATTTCGAACTGTCAATTCTCCTACTGTTCTGATATTTACTTCCTACCATTTTATGGGCCTAAATTTATGTAAATAACTTATTTTATTATCTCCTCACTTATGTTAAGCTTCAGTTCTTTCCTACCATGTTTGTATTTCCAGTTTGGAAATTGTTCCCAGTGATAGAGAAGGTAATAAAATCAGAGTTAAAGTATTTAGCCACATGACAGCATCAGTTAATATTACTTTTGTCCAATAAAGAAATTCTTTAATTCTTATTTTCTTGTGTCTCTTACTTCTTAACTTATGGAATATTTACACCACAAATTATATAATTATATAATATGGAATATGTTCTATGACCAAATTATTATTATAGTGAATTTGAAGTTAATTCATTAGTATAAATTTGTTAAGTAGCTTTCCAAAATGTGCACATTCATTAGTATCCAGAAATACAAAAATTGATATGTTGAGGTTTTTATTTGGTACAACTTCTTACTTTCTCAACTTTGTAGAAGTTGAAAAACATGTTCTCATACATCCCATAGATTTTATGTGTGGTAAAATTTTATTATACATTCAGAATTATCAGTATAAGGGGACAGTCTTTGATGAGTCTATAATAATTTGAATCATTTCATTACAAAATGATATTTCCATGGAAGAAAATTAATTCATGAGTGCATTAAAGAAAATTCAAAGTAGTTGTTTAGCTGTCCATCCATACAAACACCTCTCCCTTCTTCTCACATTTCTATTAAGTACCCTGCTGTCATCATGATCACTATTGTTCCTAGTTCCTCTAAGAAATCTTCAGAGATATTCTCAAACATCAGAGATCTTTCTAATTCCACATATGAATAACTCATGGCTGATCATTTGGCATTTAATACATTTTTATAAGATGCAGCCTTATAGGTTTTATCATTTCTAATCAATTACTTTTAATATTTTTGAAATATGAGACCACATTGTAATGCATTTTTAATCCTAGACAACTATTAATCAACTAATAATAGTGAACCTCATATAAACTAGAACTTGGATACAGGCTTTTCATTAAGAGGCAGAAGATCAGCATAAAGATAGGTTAATTCTATTTTAAAATTTGTAAGTAACTTAGTCAATTCACATTTACTGTTATTTCCATGAGAAAAAAAATTATAATGAACATTAGGGAAACCAGTAAAGATTTGCTTTTCAATTTATAAACTGTAACAAAATTATAAATCATGCACTGCCACCTAATGGTGAGTTTACATTCTACATGAAATAATGGTTAAAATGGTCAGAAGACTTTGAGAAGGGATATTTGTCCAGAAAATATTTTATTCCACTAGTAAAAATAAGGAGAAATTAATATTCAGGTAATAGGAAATTTTGTACTAAATGTGATCAAACTGTTAATTCCCCAAAGAAATAAAAATAAAAGAATCCAAACCAAAATTATCTATGGTATTTAAAATAAAAGGAAACTTGAATATAGACCAGATATTCAATGATATCAATGAATTTAAGTACAGTTTCTTAAAGATGTTATACTATTGCTGTATTTATGTTTTATTATGTTTTGGGGGAAAATAATTCTGAAATAATTACTGATAAAATTATATGATGCTTCAAAATAGGAGAAATTGAAGATATATTTGAAGAAATTTTTGTGAAACAAGATTGTCCATAAAATGGTAATTTGTAAAGCTGGATGATGGCTATGTGGAGATTTATTATCTATTTCTGTCTACTTTGTATGTTTAAATTTTTCTATACAACAAAAAGTTATGTTTTTTAAAATTTCATCAAGATATGTCCCTATGGAAAACAAGGTTTGGTTAATCAAGACTTTCTCCATAAATTGTTTAGTAAAACTTAGTAGGTTGGCCCATAGATTAGAAAGAACTGCATATATCGGTTTTATAAAATGAATTCTGGAGAAATTAACTCAAACTTTTTAAGTTTAAGTAAACAAAAAGGTTTAAACTATGTCTTAGAATTGTGTGTGTGGGTGGGTGTGTGTATGTGTGTGTGTGTAAACAGAAATAATAAGTTGTCAGGATTGAATGGTTTAGTAAAAATGTTCATATTCTCTTTCTCTACTAAATTTCTTAGTATGTTGATTTTCTTGCCTTTGAAGTAATATGATGTTATTGCTTCCTTGCTAGATTTTAGGCAACCTTAGAGACCCTAATTCCACTTTTTTTTTCTCTCTGACTTGAGTCCTTGAGAAAGTTACTTCAGTTTCTCAGTACACTATAGGAATAAATGTGTTTATTTGGGTTCTTTTGTAGAGCAAAGAATAAATGTTTGCCTTATCAACTATTTGTTATAGACTGTTTGTTAATCTCCTTTGATATTATAGAAGTTTTGTAGAAAAAAATTTTTTCGAGATGTATATGTCTAGAAATTTTTACCTAAAAACTCTTGGTTTCAAGTGATAAATGAAGTTTCCAAATTTTAATTAATGTTTCTGCTTTGTTTTTATTTGGAATTCTTCCAGTTTTTCAACTTGCCTAGCTCTTTGGAATCTATGTATTTTGTATGTTACAATATATGAGATAAATTGTGAAAGAATTAATTCATTTGTATATAACATAGCAAGTGATGAGTTACACATAGTTATTTAAAAAGTATTCAAAACTATATTAAGAAGGAGAAAGCCCAGCTGAAAGAGTACTGCATTTTGCTTCATACATTTATAAAAGTCCATGAATTTAGTCTAGGGAGTTTATTGTGAGTTTAGCAGATTATTTTACAATGACTTGTTTGACAGTGACTAATGATCCTGTGGCTACTCTCAGATGTCCAGTTTGGTGAAGTCTAGACCAGCCCTACATTCTCTAACCACAACTTCTCAATGGTATGACTCTCTAGCTTATTACAATAATACTTATTTTATATATCACTCAGACTTTCAGGATCTTGATCTATCTGGTTGCTTCCCTTTATGATCCTCTTGGTATGGGCTTCTTTCCAGTTGTACTTCTTGGTGAGATTGCTCACAACTTCACTAACTGACATCAATCTCACTATGTTCTTATTGCATCAGATTACAACACCCTAACTGTGAAATCAGCCCACTTCCGTACTTTCTCCACTTATGCAACTAGATATTTTTAGCTCTGTAGAAGACAGATGTATTCATGATTGAGATCAAGACTAGCACATTGGTGATCTTTGGAAATTTAAAAATCAGTTTCTACAGAAATATGAGAGTTCTGTGAAAACTGTTACAATAGAAGGTATGCACCTGAAACAGATTACCTACCTACCACCTGAAATGAATTAACTACTCATGTCAGGATTTTTGTCAACTTCCTGGGAGTTGGCTGAGTCAGGATTGAAATCACATCAATCAGGTCAGAAGAGTCCACGATGAAAGCCAGAATTGCAAAGTTATTAATTTACATGAAAAATAAACAAAATATAATCTCTTTCTAGCTCATTTTCTTTCACTGAAGTATTGATTGCTCTGTAAGAGTCTAGGAGAAGAATACTACCAACTGTCAACTCCCTCCCAGTTTAGATTGAGAATCTTTTGTAAAACTTAAGTAGACTGAATTAAATAATGCAATGGACTTTTTGTTTCTACTTCCCAGAAAAAAAGTTTTTCTTTTATTTTTGTGGAAATTTATCCAAAATAATATGATCTGATGGTTAGTTTATTTTTTTCTGATTGAGATAAAATTCATATAACATACTTTTATCATTTTAATGTGTGTAATTTAGTGGCTTTTTAATATATTTACAATCTTGTGCAACAATCACTACTATCTAATTTCAGAATAAGTTCATTATGCTACAAAGTTTTTTTTTAAACTTTATACCTGTTCTCAGTCAATCCCAATTTTTCCTTCCCCACATCATCTGATGAACCCCATCCACTTTCTCTCTCTATGGATTTGCCCATTATTAACATTTCATATAAAAGGAACCTCACAATATGTGGTCTTTTGTTTCTGTACTGTTTGTCTTAGCATACTTAGCTTTATGAGTGTTGTGCATGTATTAGTACTTGATTATTTTTAGTGGCTTAACAATATTCCATGGTAACCATATTTTGTTTATCTAATTATCAGTTTATGGGCAAATAGGTTGTGTCAATTTTTTTACTAATATGAATAGTGCCCTGTGAATATTTGTGTACAAGTTCTTCTATAAACATGTTTTTAGTTCTCTTGGGTCTGTACATCAGAATTGAATTGTTGAATAAGATGGTAAGTCTATGTGTAACTTTTGAAGGAACAAACTGTTTTCTACTTGAACCATTTTATATTTCCCACCAGCAATGAATGGGAGCTCCAATTTCTCCAAATTCTTGCCAATACTTAGTTTGTATTTTTTTTAATGTTGTAGTTATCCTAGTGAGTTGAAGTGATATCTTGCTGTATTTTGCTTTGTATTTTCCTAGTGATAATTTAAGTTGACCATCATTTATATGACTATTGGGCTACGGGTATATCTTCTTTGGAGAAGTGTCTACTTGAATTCTTTGCTCATTCTTAAAGTTTTTTCTTTATGCTATTAATTTGTAAGAGTTCATTATATATTCTGGATACTAATCCTTATCAGATACTTGATTTGGATATATTTTCTCCATTCCGTGGGTTTTATCTTCACTTTCTTAATAGTGTCCTTTGAAACATAAAAGCTGTTCAATGTAAAGAAGTTTCATTTATTGATTTTCATTTTGTTGCTTACACTTTTGATAGTATATTTAAGAAATCATTGCCAAATCCAAGATCACTAATATTTATACCCATGTTTTCTTATGAGAGTTCTAAAGTTTGAACTGTGGTGCCCACTAGGGATCAAGGAAGGGTGGTTCATGGCTGGAGCTGGGCAAAATTCCTCTCAAGGGCAGAACCCCGCTGGCATTGGGCAAAGTTTCTCTCCAGACCTTAGACCATGTGCCCTGGGGGCAGGGTGACAAATGGTGCCTGGTGTTGCTCAAGCCACCCCAGCATGCCCTGTGGGTGGAGCAGCAGTGGGATCAGAGAGGTCTTCTCCACCTTGATAGTGATAAGTATGGAGGGCTGTGGGAAAGGAGTGGTGGGAACCACGTGGGTCATTGTCTTCCATCCTGAAATGAGACTGCATGTGCCCGGCCACACTCCTGGTCTCCAGAAGGCAGGCTCTCTAATTCCCCGTGTTTGGAGGGCAACACCTTCCGTTTCCCTTGGCGTCTCAATACCCATCCCCTACAGTGCACTGCTCTCAGCAGGTTGTGAGAGTCACTCTCCTGAGCCAAGTCTGGTTTATTAGGTAGCTACCCACTGAGCCAGGGCAGGGATGCCTATGGGTCCCAGGGAATGGAACAAGGATCTGCCCTGAAGGAGTGTGCAGGGATTCTCTCTTTCACCTTCTCCCTACAGAAGGGAGACTCCCCCCTTCCCTGGATGTAGAACAAAGGCAGCAGGTGGTGCCAGGATTATTTGTTCCTCTTACTATCCTGTTGTCCTGGGTCTCTGGAGCTTACAAGATTTTCATTTTTCTTCTGTAGTTTTTCAGTGCTTTCTCATGATCACTCACCTCAATATGCAGCTATACACTTGTTATTTTGGTTCTTTGTGGCGGAGCAGGTGAGTGCTGGCTGCTCTATTCTGCCATCTTGTTCACATGGCCCCCGCCCCTACCACACCCCCCTCCACTATGGTTTTAACTGATGACCTTATTGCTAGATAAAGGGCCATTTCTCAAACTTTTTCTGCTTTTGTCTTAGGATGCTAGGGATGGAATCCTGGGCCTTGTCTGTGCCAGGCAAGTACTCTACTACTGAGCTCCACCACCAGCTCCAAACTTTCCTTAATTGATCTTTTTGTTGCATTTTATATTTTTGGTCATTTAATTCATGAAATTCTTCACTGTTTTGACCTCTGGATCTTAACTCTTTTGATTTTTCTTCCATTCTCTTAGGGCTTTTACTCTGTTTCTTTCTAGTGCCCCTCATGTTCTACCTCTTAAATGTCACCATTGTCCATAGCTTTGCTCACTGCTCTTTAGTCTCTACATACTACCTCTGGGTTGACTTATTGGATAGCTTCAAATTACACACACATACACACATACACACACACACACACACACACACACACACACACACACAAGTTCCATGTCTTTTTTTTTAATCCAGATCTTTCTACTGTGTTTCAGATATAAAACTAACTGCCTGCTCAATATATGGGCTCAGGCAAGGTCAGCAGGTCCAGTGAGAAAGCACCTTTCTACACTGAACTCACTCCTACCCCCTGACTCAATCAATTAACCAAGCCAGAAATCTTAGGGTCACCTTGGACTACTCCCTCGCTTTTCTTCACTATGTCCAATTAAGAACTTCCAATTCCACCTTCTAAATAATTTTTCAAGCCCCACCTTCCTCCCTATCCCCACCTCCTGTGCCTACTTAGGGCCATCATTGCCTTTTTTTTCAAATGATCACAACAGTCCCCAACTAGTCTCCAGGTTTGTCTCTTTCAAGCCCTATTACACATGGTAATCAGGAACTCTCTCCAAATTGTAAATCCATACACTCCCTAATAAAAGATCTCCCGGAGTTCCCAAATCCTGCTTATAGCCTCTGACAGCATGTTGGTTCCATTGCAAAGATTTGCTCTTAATGTCTCTTCTGTTTGGGGAACCCTTTCTAACCTTCCATTTCACCCTTCTTTCTTCAGGTATCCAGGCTTCTTGAACACTCCTCTAAAGTACTTTGTATTTAACCCCCTCAGGAAGCCCTAACCTCATGTGGTCAAGCACTAGGCAGGCTATGAAGTCAGATGAACTTCACCAGAAGCTTGACTCGGTTTCTTGGTGTCTATGTGTCCCTAAGAGGGAAACTTCACCACCCTCCACCTTAGTTCTCTCTTCTCTAACACTCAGGATGGCAATCACTGATCTCATCACATGTTTGAAAGGAGGTAACAGTTTTGTGAAGCACTCAGCATAGCTTGTGGCTCAGACTGGCACTGTACTGACACCACCCTGAGGACAGAGACTGTACCTATCTTATCTATGCCTGAATCCTCAGGGCCTGCAGTGCCTGGCAGAAAGGAGGACTTTCTGAATAAATGAATAAAGAAATGGCAGCTATTCATGATGCTTTTATATACATGTGTATTTCCTACAATCTCTTGCTTATTAATATTGTTTGGGAATAAAAATTCTATAATTCTCCCAGGTCTCTCTTATCTTCTAATGCATCTCTTCATTCATCAGAGGTAGGCTGTGGGTTCTTCATGAAGGAAAGTGATCTAATCTGGAAAGATTAGAGATGCCATTGTATCACCCCTAAACAAAAGGGAGACAGTCTCTGAATGTCCCCTTTCTGTTACCAAAATCCTGGCCAACTTAAGGGAACACTGAGAGCAAGCCTGGGCCAGAAAGTCCAGATACATATTATCTTGAAGAACACTGGCTTTCTCTTATGCACACTGGGAACTAGGGCAAGTTAGGGTTATCTACAGAAAGCAACTTTCTTTCATGTTCCCTGGTACAGTTTTTCCTTGGAATGCTAATCAGATAAGCAAACTAAGCAAGCTAATGCTGATGATGTCACTGATTTTGTAGCCTAACCTATAAAACCCTTTCCTTATTGGGAAGAGGGATATAACTGAGGGCACTGTAGAAAGAATACATGTCACTCATGCAGCCAGCTGTCACTGGACAAAACACTTGTGAAGACAAGGAGGCATTACTTGTCAAAGCATCATGAAGTACAAAAGTGCTGTCAGCTGTCACCACTGAACTGTTCTTGGAGTAGTCTCTGATGTCTTGTATGCTTTCCCCAATAAACCATATGTCTCTCATGCTGTTACTGGGTACTTTCTTTGGCCTACGTGCAACCAACCCCTGGCACAACTGGGTTGTGGACAAAACACTAGGTGACAAAGAAAGGTGTCACCAAGTACTCACAGACTCTGATGATGTGGCTCATAAGCTCAAAGCACATACTCCCTAACCTTGTGGCTACTGTCCAGGGGCAGGATACCTCAGTCACAAATAAGATGGAAAGAGGGTCTGGAAGAGAAAGGAGCTGAATAGATTGTCCTAATTCCTGATTCATCTCTCTCCAGGTTTGTCTATTATTTTAGAAGAAAAGGAAAAGGACATTTTGCCAGTTGTAGATAAAAAATTCCTTACAATCTGAATTTAGTGCAATATCAGCTATATTATGTGTTGGAGCCCAGTGAAAAGCAAAAATGCTGATCCCATGTTTATAAATCATTGAGAATTTCAAAATGGCAAGAGAACGGCATTATCCAAGCACAGGTTGGCTGCACAGGTTGCCCACCATGAAACTGCTGTGGTCCAGACTATAACAATATTGTAGACTTTCAAGTCTATGTGTTCCTGGCGCTTTCTGCAGTGTTCAGTTCAGTTCCTGACTCATGAGGTTCAGAAAAAGAAATAACAAGACAGCAAGTTCTCTCTCCTTCGTATAACTGGGCTGCATTCCCTGTAATTCACATTGTTTTGTTGTTGATTTATTTGTTGTTTTGGCTAGCGCCCCCCATCCCCCACACTGTCCCTCTCCCTCTCTCTCCTATGATCCTGAAAGTCTTTGCATTATGGTTTCTCAGATGCTATTCTTTTGTTCTTTTCTCATATTTTTTGTTAGAAATTTGAATGTGCATAGTTTTATGACAAAATTTTATCCAAGCATCATTCCTTCTTTGTTATTGCCGTCTCTTAACCAGATTTTCTATCTTTAATTCATTTAGTTCATCCTTAAAAAAAAAAAAAAAAGGAAAGAAAGAAAATCTGTCCTTCTGAAGCCAAGCCCTTGTTCCAGAGCTGTGGAGCAGTAGCCTGGATGAACTCTAGTACAGACTACAGAGCCTGACACACCAGTGTCAACCTGAGAAGCAGCAAGCCAAGAGCCAAGGAGACCCAGGGCACTAGGAGCTGGCACAGCATGGCTGCTGGCCAAACCCAGTGCAGATGCCCACCCATGCAGCACCGCAGCTGGAACCCCCAAGCTTCCATGATCCCAAAACCTCAACCTCCTGCTTCCTGACCAACCAACAAGAAAATGGAAGTGGGGCAGACCTGAATGGAAGTTCAGTCTTAAGAGTTAACCAATAGCATTAGTGTTTTTTCAGACCATGATTGGACCAATAGTGTTGCCCCAAATGCTACATAAAACCTTAGACAAGCACACTGAGACAGTAACCTACTTTAGGGTCCCCTCTTGCCCCTGCAAGGGTTCTGTTACTAGTAAATCCTAGTCCTTTCACTCTTGCTTCCCTTGTCCCAAGAATTTCATTCTTAGGATTTGCATGACAAGAAGCTGCAAAGAAGTCTGCCTAGAGCTGCTGGGGTCTGTTACAACACCTGAGGGCATAGCCCTGATTCAGAGCTGCAACACTGAGAACTGCAAAACTTCACTCAGTGTTAATGGAGAAGAATCAGGCTTTGCCACCTGCCACCTTTGGAGCCCATGCTGGCAGTCATCCCCCTACTGTGATAAGCTGTTACCACCAACCCCAGCTTTCTTGACAGCAGAGCCCTGCAATTTCACAGACTCCACTCACCAACAGAAGCAGTGAACCCAGTTTTATCTCAAAACTCCCCTTTCATTTCTATGGTCACTTGAAGTTTCCTTTGGATTCCTTCTACTTGGTATTTGTTTCTCACCTTAAAGCAGAGGGTGATGTTCTGAGAGCCATTGATCTCAGGCAGTGTCAGGCCTCTTGACACTGGGAGATGCAGCTTGTCCATAGATGGCTCTCCAATCCTCCAAAAAATATTGTGATCCAGATTATATCCACATTCTCTTCTCATACCTGCTCCTGTCATATAATACACTTTGCATTTCCTCTTCTCAAGTCTTTTCTACATCCATTCAGTTTTAGTTTCCTGGGTAAAGTTCTACTTGGAATTATTTTAATATTCATAAATCTTTAGTTGAAACTTGATTAATTCTGTGTACATTTTTTGACATTCTTTAGCTTTATTCTAACTTATTCTTTGGTCTTCATTTTTATCCTAATCTAAGAAAGTCCATATTTATCAGGTCATGCTGGAGATTTATTTAGCCAAGGATTCTGCCTTCATGAGCTCAAGGATATCTTAGGGGTGTATATCAGAAATTTAAAACTTATTATGGATCTATAGCTTATGACAGGACTTAAATTCTGGATATTCATTTATTTATTTTATTTTATCATGGTTTTATATTATATATATTTTTTACTTCCTATTCTCCCCTTCTTCTCCTCCCCTTCTCTTCTCTTTTCCCCTTGTCAGATCCTCAGTCCATAATTTCTACATCAGGTTTGTGCCTTTAAGATCATTGCCTGTGGGTTGGGGACATAGCTCAGTTGGTAGAGTACTTGCCTCACATGCAAAAGGCCCTGGGTTCAATACCCAGGGCCAGAAGAAAAAAAAAATCATTGCCTGTGAAGCTAAACTACAAAACACTAGAAAATCTATGTTCATGAATAAACATAGAATGGTTTAAAAACATAGAAAATCTATGTCCATGAATAAACATAGAATGGTTTAAAAACATAAAATCCTAAAGAATGAGACTTTGTCTCACAGATTTGAGGGAAGAGAAAAGACATGGTTCTTTCTCAGTTTGAATGACTCCACACACAGATATAGATGTGAATTGGTGCTTAATAAACACAGGAGTTTAAAACTGTGCCTGATCTGGTACCTAAATCTTGATATCATCCACACTGAATGAACATGAAGATGGAAAAAAGTCCTAACAAAGAAAGCAGATGTCTGCAGTTTGCAGTAACTGTCTATCAAGAAATGGTTATAGTGAAAAAAGAAAAAGAAATAGTAACACTATTGAAGTCTTTGGGGCTAAAAACTATAAAATTTTTCATTGAGGTGCTTTAATAGCTTATTCTTTTAAAGGAACATTTTTAAAGTGAATCTAAATGTGTAGCTAATGGTTACCAACTAATGTATTCTGAATTCTAAAATGGATTTAGAATAGAGAGTTTTTCCACTAGGTGGTAGGATTTTGCCATGATAAGTGTCAAAATATTGGGAGTAGAGAAAGGAACTTAATTGATAAGAGTTGAATTAAAGATAGAAAGTAACTCTAATCACATCACATATCAGTTGAATACATTTTTATTTTATTTCTTGGTACAAACAAAATTACTCCTAAGTCGATACCAAGTAAAACAATTTAAGGATTTTCAATTTTCAGGGGAAAAAACTAGATATTCCAAAAAAATTAAGAGAGATTTGGATTGCATTATATAATATTTTATACCTTTTATATTATGTATATGTTTTGCATATCCAAAATTACTCATTAAAGAATCATAGCAGCCCTTGGTAGGACCTCCATCTTCTCTGATTGTGAGAAGACTCTAGCAAGTATCCCACTCCTGAATTTCTCAGAACTGGGCATTTTATTAGTACCTTCCTTTATATATTTATATTTTAAAAACAAAAACTCAGGGAACTGAAGATAAGAAAATCTCAAAAGGCATCTTTTTCTGACAAAATATTTTTATTGGATTTCTAGATTCTATCTAAGAAAATCTTTATTCAAATTCTTAATTCCCTTGTCTAATTTATATAAATGCTGTGTTGGTAGTAAGAATTATTTTACATATGAAAGAAACATACTTTTAGCCTGGCTTGGTGGTACACACATGTAATTGCAGCAGCTCGAAAGGCTGAGGAGGAAGGATCTTATGAGGTATCCCTCAAAAGCTCATGTGTGGGACAATGCAAAAAAGGTTTGGAGGAGAAACAATTGAGTTATGAAAGCCTTAATCCAATCAGTGAATTAATCACCTAATGGATTAATTGTGTGGTAATTGAAGGCAGGTAGGGTATACCTGGAGAAGGAAGGGCATTGGGGGGCATGAGTTTGGGGTATACATTTGTATCTGGCAAGTGGAGATCTCCCTCTGCTTTCTGATCATCATGTGAGCTGTTTCCCTCTGCCGCACCCTTCTGCCATGATGTTCTGCCTCACCTCAGTCCCCAAGGAATGGAGCCAGCTATCCATTGAAACCTCTGAAACTGTGAGCCCCCAAATAAACTTTTCTTCCTCTACAATTGTATTGGTTGGGTCTTTTAGTCACAGCAGCAAAAAACGAATCTAAAGTTAGAGGCTGGCCTCAGCAATTTAGCAAACCCTGAAACAACTTAGCCAGACCCTGTCTCAAATTTAAATAATAAAATGTGTTGGGCATATGGCTCAGTGATAAAGTGTCCTGGCCTCAATATCGATATCAAAAAAAAAAAAAGGAAAAACATATATTTCATTCACTCTAAACCCCATTATCCCTAGTTCTAATCAGGAAATAATGTTAAATAATAGTAATATATTATTATTATTATTATTATTAAAGATTCTACTTGACTACAGAATTTAAGTGTTTACATTTTATCTACTTACTCTAAATAAAACCCTGGCCAAATAAAAATCTTGGCCAAATGCCTCTATTGTTTCCTTATCTTATAATCAAGTCTTACTGATCTTTTCACCATTCCCCTATGTGACACCCTGACCATTCCTACCTACTACCTACTCCAGCTATGCCCCACCCTATCTACAGTTATCACCCTATTAGTCCCTTTGCTCTAGATCTTTTGACTACCATTAAGGCCTTTGTTGAAATCAGGACTTAACTCTAAACTTAGTAGATTTGGTTCAGGCTCTGGATTAATAAACAATTCAGGCTTCAGATAAAAGTTGGCCAAGCATTGTTTCTTTTCCCTCTGTAGTCGTAAACACTCAGTATGAATTGTCATCTAGAGCCACAGCCCTGACCTTTGAACCTTATCTTCCTCTCAGAAACATTCACAAATTGAAAGTAGATTTTGAGGTGGAACCAGGCTCAGGCTCTTGTTAACCCTCACGCTCACCTTGAAGCAGACACCTGATTCACTGGTGTACATACAGGGGCTGTGCTATCCTGTCATAGTCATGTGGTGGAAAGTCTTCTAGTGCTGCCAGATTGAAAAGTTATTATGTACAGTCTATTTGATGCCAGGAGCTTCAGAGTGCTGAGGATATATAAGTACAAAAGGTAAATGTGATCTGTGCCTTCCTAGACTTAATATCTAGTGTGTGGTAGAGATGAGTGAGTTGGCAATGATATCGGTATGGAAAGTTAAAAAGGTAAAGATAAAAAATGCCATGGAAATCCAGAGAATGGGAACCTAATCTAGATCTGAATAGTCACCAGTGCTAGGTAACCAATTGACCCAAAACTTAGCGGTATAATACCATTAGATAATTATGCTCTTAGAATTTGTGGATCAGGAATTTGAGAAGGGCATTATATAATCAAATCTTCTCTGTTGCACAATATCTGGGAACTCTTGCCAGAAAGACTTAAATAGCTGGGAGATGGCATCTCAGTAAGTAACTTTAGTATGTGCCTGGCAGCTGGATAGAGACTATCAACTGGAGTTGATTAGTCCATCCCTATTAGTCCATTCAAACTGGTGCACCTGCACATGGTCTCTCTATACAACCCGGTTTCTTCAAAACATGACAACTTCTGAGTAGTTAGATTCCATATATGGGCAGATCAGGGCTCCAAAGAATAAAAATATTTTGACCATCTCTAGAAAATTCATTCTGTTTTAGAATAATTTCCAGAGAATTAAGCTCTTCACAGACCTAATGAATATGTGGAATTTGCTAGGAGAAATGGAGGGAATAGTGTTCTAATCAGAAGGAACAGGATGGGTACCAGCCTAGAGTTATGAGATAAAGTACAGTGAATTCGAGAAACTGAATGGATCTCAGAATAGCTGGGACATCAAGTGTGAGGGGGAATTGGTGAGTGATAAAGCCAGACAAGAAGGCGGTAATAATGTATGGGAGATAGATCATATAGGCAGTGAGAATTATCACAAAGCTTTAAGGAAGAGAGACAAGGTAGGAGATATGCTTCATTAAAAATAATAACTTAGGTTGCATTGTGAATGGATTAGAGAGGGCTGAGAGGTGAGGCAGGAAGACCAGAAGGCAGAAAGTTGAAAGCTGTTGAGAGATGATGATGACCTTCTGGGGGAGTGGGGCTGGGAATAGAAAGAGAATATTTAGAGAAAGAATCCACTGGGCTTGGTAATAATTGGATGAAGGTGTAAGGAAGAGGAAGGATTCAAGTATGATGTTTTAGTCAGCTTTGTGTCACTGTGACCAAGAATAATTTAGAGGAGAAAAATTTTATTTTGGCTCACATTTTCAGAGGTTCAGTCCATGTCTTGCTGGCTCCATTGCTGTGGCCCAAAGTGAGGCAGCACCTCTTGGTGGAAAGGCATGATGTAGGAGCATTGCTTGGTTCACGGCAGCCAAGAAGCAGAAAGAAGGAGGAAAAGGAGTTGTAGGAAGGAAGGATGAACCCTTCCAGGGCACACTCTGGGTGACCTACCTACTCCAGCTATGCCACACCCTGCATACCATTATCATCCTATTAGTCCATTAAAACTAAGATGGACTGATAAGATGACAACTTTCAAAATCATTGCATCTCTGGGTATTCCTGCACTCACACAGGGATTTTTGGAAGATGCTTCATATCTAAACCATAACATATGGTTGCCAATTAACTTTTTTGAGCCACTGGGTAGATGAGAATATTGTTCACTGAGTTCGGGGGATGCTGAAAAGAGGCAGGCTTTCAGGTGAAGAAGTTGATAAACTTCACTTCAATAATGTTTAATAAATCATGAGATCAAGAGCAAATATTTACTGGACAGTTGACTACATGTGTCTAAAGTTTCCAATCTGTGTTTTTGTGAATCCATAGCTTGAGGAATGAGCTCATGCATGAACCCAGTAATATTAGGATATACAGCTTCAACCAGTCTTACTTAAATTTCATTGTGATCATTTTTCTGTTTCTAATTTTCTAATACCATGAACTTAGTTCCATAAGACATATACGAGGGTTCCAAACATGGAGCTCCCAGTTATCTTCTCACAGTGAAGTCACAGACAGTGTTGACCATTTCTGATAATGTTGTGTAACAGGACACAGGGAGGATTGTCAACCAGGGAAACTTCCTGGTGCCTTGGTGTTGTTTATTGGGACTTGATCACATAGACATGGTTGACTACCTACATGGCTGACCTTTTGCTGTAATCCTTCTGGAGTTCCAACTGATACCATATGACCCACTTCTCCTACCATACATCACACTGATACATTATCTGATGTGGTCTGAGACCCTCAGGTAAACAGACATACTAATCAGGCAGGACATTACAAGGGCTTCATGATCAGCTCACAGAGGTGAAGGGCAAAGGCCTGATCTCTCCTGGGGTAAGGTTACATTTTTGATACCTAGTGAGCTTAAGGTATAGGACTGATGTAGTTAAAATAAAAAGCAGCTCATGGTTTCAAGTCTGGGTGCTTGAGAAAACAGAGGGTATGACTGTAAAAGTTGAAGCCAAGAAACAGAATTGAACTAGAAGAGAGGGGACAGAAATAAAAAAGAGAATGTCAATTATTTTTTAAGTTTGAGGTGTAGAACAACATCCAAGAATATTATCTGACCTTGTATTGACAAGAGCAAAAGAGGTGGCCAGCCTGTATCAACGACTTTGAAGGCAGTGAGGCCAATGGCAGAGGTATGAAGGACAGCTTTTATCAAACGGGACCTGAAGAGAGGGTGAGTGGAGTTTCCGGGGCACTAGGAACCTCCACTTACCAAGTCTCAAGTATTGGCAAGTTCTCAAATTAGGAAAATAACCTCTGACCAGCTTTCCCACCCCAACTACCAAGTATTTTTGGGGAATCATTCTTCCTACTATCTCCAATAATCTATCACCCTATTGAGGCCATTCTATCATCCTATAGAAAACTATTATTCACCCATCAAAGTGAATTGTTTTCTAATCAATAAAATTAATGACATCATTAAAGTTTATTTAACTTAGAATATTTCTGCTTCTATTCCAGTTTATAATCTCTTTCAGTTCAGTCCTTATCCATGGAATACAGATCTCAGGCTTCTCGATGACTTTAAAATGTTCATTTTCCTAGCAAATTCATAAAGCATTCCATTTTTAATATCCCTTACTTAACTCTAGTCGATATTTGTCTTGAATTTTTCTTTGTATAGATACTTTTGGGGATTCACAGAGCTAAGATGCCTCCCCTGTATTTCATAGTCCTCCTACTATGTGAAATTTCCCAAGACCCTTGGCCCTTTCATTGAATTACCATTGCTTTTGCCCAGAGCCTTCCTGATGATGGCAGCAGAAGCATAAATTAAGAAAGAGCCAAAGTCAGGGATATAAATGGAACAGTGCCAAGTCCCAAGCAGATGTTCCTGGAGCCTAGAAGACAGACATGCACAAGCTCTCAGGGAGATAACATGATGGGGTGAGGCATGAGACAAGGGAACTCTGTCCCCCTTTCCTTGCTGGGACCTGGAGGAACAATGCATTGAGTCACTCATTCTCCTGAAAGATGGCAGATCACTCCTGTTGTTGAATGACATGCAGGCATGTCAGGCATTAACTTGTTCAGAGCCTCCCAGAGAAGGAAAGGAGATAAGCTCCCTAAATGTTCTGTTTTCTTGGAAGGTCCTATACTCTTGGCTGAGCCATAAGTGGAGGGGAAGAGCTGATTGAGGAGGGGACAGGGAAAATGAAGCATTGCCATTTGATGGCAATTATAGTAGTCACTCCTCCCACCCTGCAACTATCCACTGTTAAATTCCATGCTGTGTTCTGTTAAGTGTCACCACCTCCCTTCGGCTCTTCTGTAAGAATTACCTGAATGGAAATTTTCACTAATAGGTCTCAACATTGGTGACTGTGTATCCATACCACAAGGCGTGCACTAGAGAAAGATGCAACTAAGTCTGTACTGTGGAGGCATGTGACAGCCCTCTCTCATATATCTATTTGCCTTCACTTGTGTAGCAAGGTCCCTTGATCAGGTGCAATCCTTGAGAGGTTTTGTTTGTTTTAGAGAAACTGACAGCTTTAATCTTACTGAGTAGAGCCATATGGAAACATATCTTTAGCTGGAGTCAGTGGAAGGGCTCCTCTTAGTGTGTTAATATGAATAAGGCAACTAGCTCCCGTTCTGAGAATAGGGACTTCTTGAATGACATGGGAGGGCCAATTACTACCTTGGTGTATAAAATCTGGACTGATTTGCATAAGAAGCCACAGAGGGATACCTGTGTCAGTCAGCTTTTCCTTACTGTGACTATAACACCTGACAAGAACAACTTAGAACAGGAAACGTTTATTTGGGGCTCATGGTCTCAGAGATTCAGTCCATGGTCAACAGATTTCATTACTCCGGCCCCGAGTGAGGCAGGACATTATAGTGGAAGGGCATGGCAGAGGAAAGATGCTCAGCTCTTGGCAGTCAGGAAGGAGAAAGAGTGCAAGGAGCCAGGGACAAGATATATTCCCCAAGGGCACAACCCCCTCCCCACCTGCTTACCCCAGACATCCCCCATCTGCCTATATCGTACCCAGTATTACATTCAAATTATTAATCCATCAAATGGATTAATCCCCTGATGAGTTTATTGCTCTCATAATCCAATCTTTTCACCTCTGAGTACTGCTAACTTCCCTAGCACATGAGCCTTTGGGGGACAATTTAGATCTAAACCATAATTATACCCACCTCTTCTTCCTAAGATTCAGAGCTTTGTGTTAATCTCACTAAGAAGTCCCCATTTTTCCTAAGTGGCCATAATCAGGGCCTAAGACCTGTAACACTTTGGGACTTGTGAGGCTCAGTAGTTGAGTATGACCCAGAGAGAGGCCACTCTTATTCTACACCTTTCTTATAAATTGTCCTAAGCTCTCTGGGCACCTTGAGGAATAACATTAGCAAGATGATGGAGATGCCACACAGGGGCCATGGGTAGGGAGGAGCAGCTGAGGCTGAGACAAGATATATGCTCTATGAGAACATTGAGATAGCTTCTGCAAACTCCCCTTGAGAGGTTATAGAGGACCTATGAGTGGCTGAAGTTCCTGCCAGATGATGAGCAATGGAATCCACAGACTTTGGGCTTAAATATCTATAGAGCATCATATGTAGACAAAAGCTGGGGCAGCCTTGGGTCACTCAATTCTCTCTCAGGGTATCCTTGCTTTCATTTGCCTGGCTGAAGGGCTAAGCCATCTTTTTGGCTGTCTTCTCAAAATTTCAGGTTGCTCTATTCCTATATACTCAGTTAGGTTCTTGTTTTTTATGTCAGCTTGGACTGGCATAAAAAATATAATGGGCTGTATGGTTTAAATAACATAAATTAACTTTCTTAGTTATGGAGATAAAAGTGTAACTAAGATCAAGGTGCCAACATGATCTATTTCTGATGATGGCCCTTTTCCTGGCTAGTAGTTAGCCACCTTCTCACTATTTCCTTACATTCATGTCTCTTTCAGTGGCATTCATGTCATCATGGAGTCCCCAGTCTCATGACCTCATCTAAATATAATTATCTCCCAAAGTCCCCATATTCAAATGGGTGTTAGTGTTTGTGTATATGTGAATTTGGGGAGACAGAATCCAGTCCATAGCATTTGAATTGCTCAGAAATCCCCCACTCAAATCTAGTCCCTGTAGAAAGGGAAAACTATATTGTTCTTATGTTGGCAGTGTCACCTTCTCAAGGAGACTATCCACTATTATTTTGCCCTTCTGAGAGTAACTTTTCATCCTTCTTGACTTTTCCGAGTCAACCTTCCAATTTCATCCTCATGGCACCTGCTAGTGTGATATTTTGTCCCTTCTTCCAAAGAGTCTCTAGCTAGGACTTTGTGAAGATTCTAAGGAATAAAGAGTTTATTTCTGCCTCTGTAGTTCTCTCCACACTTTAGGAATGGGAGAGTATTTTCAGGTCTTGTTTGATTTATTTCAGATAGAAACTGATGTTGGGGTGGGGAGTGGGGTAGAAGAGGCAGCCACAGTTTACAGAGAACAGAGGCTGCTAACCCACAGCATGGATTGTGCTGCTTGTCACCCACTCTGATTGGTCAGGACTTTATTTTGCTAAAAGTTGTGGTGCTGATCAAAATATTCAACAACCAGTGAAACAGAACAGATGCTGACCATTAAACATTGATGCTGCCATACAGGTGCAAATGAGCTAAATCTCAGCTACAATTGCAAGTGCTAAGACAAACTGCAACTAGGTTAAATTTCAAGTTTCTTGTAATGAGGAACTGAGGGCATGGCAATGGAGTGAGGTGGATATGGCTTGAAGCTTGCCTTAGACAGTGTTTCTATGGCTTTGTGTGTGTCTCTGTCAATCTCTTCTATTGTCCCTCTGCTTCCTTCAGGCAGGCTCTCTTAAAGCACTAAGACAGTTAATACACATCTCATGGAAACATCCTCCCAGTTTAACAATCCTAGAGGCGAAAGGCATGTTGCCTACCAGGACCTGTAAATCAACATAGAAAAGAACTCTGATTGGTCCACCTAAGGTCATGTATTTATTCCTGGACCAATCACTGTTTCCAAGTGAATGGGGTACTATGGTCAAATCTAGGGGATCCCCATCCCTGCCCGTATGTGTAGTTTTGAAGTCAAGCCCTGTATCAGAACTGCACAGCAGCAGCCCAGCTGGAGCGTGGAAAGCAAGTACAGGCCAGTTATAGGAACTCCCCATGCCAGCCTGCGCCTGAGGTGAGAGGCAGGGTCACTGCCTATCACACCATGGCACCTGGGCGTGCCTGGTGTGTATGCAGGCTACAGAAGCCTGCTCCACACAGAGCAGCAGTTCAGAACCTCCCAGCCGCTCTGCTGACCTCAACCTTCTGCTTCCCCTCTAGCAGTGGGAAAATGGAAGTGGAGCAGACCTGAATGGTACTGAAGAGCCAACCAATAGCACTAGTACTTTTTCAAATATGATTAGCATAATTTTTGACCAATAGCATTGACCCAGGTGCTAAATAATCCCCTAGACTAGCATGCTGGCCCCATAGGAGTTCTGTTTCAATTCACACCTGGACATATCCTACCTTTACACAAACTCATGCTCATCTGCGGATTTCAATCTTCAAATTTGTGAAACAAGAACCCAAATCAAAGAAATTGGTGGTGAACTTCTAGGGGTCTGCTGCAAAATTGGAGGGCAGACTCCACCATTAAGAGAGGCCTGCAGCTTACACAGACTCCACCCACCAGAGGAAGCACTTCATTGAATCATTAGACTCATATGGAGAAGAGATGGAATGATCCTCAAAAAAAAAAAAAAGGAGAGATAATGGCAGGCAAAAAGAAGGACTGTCTATGATCTACTTGTTTATTGATAATGAAATGTTGATGAAGAATAGGTGAGCTTTTCTCACCTCAAACTTCTTAGATGCAGCTTCTACAGCAGGTTAAAGGAAAATTCCAAAAGTTTGACTCAAGGTAATTTGAGTGCTGAAGGGAGAAAAAAAAATTAAGTCCTGGGTGATGTAGGTTTCCTTATGTGGGTTTGCAGATGAATTCCTGGGTCCTCTCCTTCTACCTTTCCCTGGCAGTGTCCAGGTGATGCTGGTGCAGTGGGAAGGTGAGGGATACTAGGCCAGCAGCTCTCTCTCCTGAACTGTCATCCACATGTACCTCCTAGCCATGCACACACAGGGTTTCATGCAGGGCATGAAGACAGCTCCTTGTAGTACAATGAGGAGAGGTTGGATTAATATGACTCATTCTGTTTTTTAAAGACTTATTTTTATCAGCTGTGGGTGGGCTAGGGTTAGAAGGTGGTTGATGATATTTAGGTATGAGTGGGAATCTGACTCCCATTTTCATTCACTATCTTTGGATGTGGATTTTTTTTTTGAGGAGAAGGTAGGATAAGAGGAGGCTTAAAGAAAGAGGGCCCACCATGGGAGGTTCCTCCAGGCAAACCAGCTACAGAACAAGGAACATTTATAGCTGGAAGAAAGCAAAGCAAACTGAAAGTACAAGGTGGAGAAGTCCTTATCCTGGGATGAAGGATGTAAGAGGAAATGGATGGAGATCTGACAGTGGTCTGGTGCAAGAAGAGGGGCTGGTGGAAGATTTGAAAATCAGGAGGGATTTAATGAAGTGGCAGGATAGAAAGGAGAATTTGTGGAGAGTGCTGATGTTGGTGAATCAGCCATGCAGATAAATAACTTCAATCATCATGATAGACTTGTGGATCACAATTCATAGTATATACAAAGTAAAATCTTGGAGGGAGAGGATTGCAGATGGATGCCCACTGTCCCTCCCCTCTACTTTGCTAATTTGATTCTGAATCCCCTCAACATTAGCTACTCACATTTTAACAATGCTTACCATGTGGCCGGAACAAAGCTAACCACATTACAGCATTATCTCATTTAATCTTCCTAGCAATCTTAGGAACAAGTGCTATCCAAAAAAACTCTTTTACAGATGGAGAAATGAGCTCAAAGAGTTAGCAAATTATCTAAGGTCACAGAACTAGACTTTGAGCCATGGTAGAGGTAACAGAGGTCAGAACTCCCTCCCATCTGCTCAAACTACTTCCTTGATTCAGTGTATTAGTTTTTAGATGCTGTTGTTAAAACAAACAAACAAGCAAAAAACCCCAGCAACACAAACTAGGTGATTTAAAATGTCCAAAATTTGTTGTTTCCTAGTTTGGGGGACCAAAAATTTGAAATCTTAGTTTTTCAGAACTGTGCTTCCTTTGGTTGTGCTAAACAAGGGTCTGTTCTGTTGAGAGCCACAGCCAAAGGAGCCCCAGCAAACTTCCAGCTGCCGGCTGATGATTGGCTCACAGCGGCCCCAGCAACATCTAGCTGATTGGCTCCTCTGTGGTGATGCTCATTGGAGATGCTCATTGAGCTGTTTCCCTGCCCTTTCAGACTGCCAGCTGATGATTGGCTCACAGTGGTCCTAGCAACATCTAGCCGATTGGCTCCTCTGTGGTGATGCTCATTGGGCTGTTTCCCTGCCCTTTCAGACCACGGAGCTGCTCATTGGGGGACTTTTTTGGCTCTGCCCACGCGACCCAGCCAATCGGCCTCAAGAGCAGGAGGATTGTGGGAGGTGGGGAGGCTTGTGGTTTGGAGGGAGAGGCTTGTGGGAAGCCAGTGGTGGCAGTTGGGCTCTGAGGGTTTTTCCTGAGGAGCTGTTTTGTTTGGCATGTGTGGTTCTAAAAATAAAGTTCGTTTCTTTTGACAAGTGTTTCCTGAATTGTGCCCAGCCAGACTGCAGCATTTCGCCTAGCCGTCTCCTTGCAAAATTCCTCATTGGCAACCTTCCATAACAGGTATTGACCTCCATTTAGCACAGCTTTACTTACACATATTAGCCCAATCTGTTGGTGTCATGTTCAAGTTGTTAATGGATTCAACCAAGCTTACAGTGAAGGGTGATTGAGGTAGGTTGTTACAGCCTCTTTTAGCTGCTTCACTATTTTGAAATTTAAAGCATGGTGAATTCGCTGCCCTCCTACCTCAAATACAGGGCATGTTAATACTTGAGATCCTGTCTCAGGATCCCAACTATCAACTGCGGGGGTTGGGGGCCTCCCAGCATAAGGAGGTGGCCTTGTTAGTTGGACATTTACATCCTCTGGTGATAGAAAGGTGTTAGTAGCAGTCTCCTGTAGAGGTGGTGCTGTTGGTTGGACACTTATACCCTCTGGTGATAGAAAGTTGTTAGTAGCAATCTCCTTTTGTAACTTTTCCCCAGATGGCTTTTTCTGCTCTAAACTTCCTTCCTCTGACTAGCTTGAGAGGCCTTCTCTTTTACTTGAATCTTTTCCTCTTTCTGACTAACTTGAGAGACCTTCTCTTTCACTTGAATCAATATGTCTTCTCCTTCCTCTACCTTTGTCTGAACTGAAGGCTTTGGACTAAGCAAACAAGATACGAACGTCCACAATGGCAATGTGCCAACTGGCAGAGTCCCTGGGCTTTTCTTTTCTACTCTTTTTAAATCTTCACCATGATGGTTCTATTGTGATATGTTTAACGACTCCTCCTTAAAAAGCCATGGGCTACATTTTTGTATTGTATCAACGTATGCCCTGACTGCTCTTGATTTAACTGAGATGCCTCCTTCCTCAACAATTTACTTAACAGTCTTTCGGTTTGTTTTTTACTAATTTCTGATCCCATATTTCTACTATAATACAACCCAACAAGATAACGCCTAACAAAACTGAAACAGAGTGAAACAAAATTGGAACAACACAAAATCATTATAATAGCCTCCTGAAATGTCCATCCGTCCTATCTGTTCCTCAGATGTGATCAGTTTTTCTTCCACCTTTTTTCTTACACATCTCCAGGGACAGGCAACTTTAACAAAAGTGAAGCAAAACAAAAGAATAATCTTAAAATGGCTACCCATCCTCTCACCCTGCCCTCAGGGGCGAGCAGTTTACCTTATTACTTACCCTCAGTCGTTCCCCGTGTGGCCCACCAAATGCCGCAGTCTGGCTGGGCACAATTCAGGAGCTACTTGTCAAAAAAAACGAACTTTATTTTTAGAGCCACACACGCCAAACAAAACAGCTCCTCAGGAGAAACCCTCAGAGCCCAACTGCCACCACTGGCTTCCCACAAGCCTCTCCCTCCAAACCACAAGCCTCCCCACCTCCCACAATCCTCCTGCTCTTGAGGCCGATTGGCTGGGTCGCGTGGGCAGAGCCAAAAAAGTCCCCCAATGAGCAGCTCCGTGGTCTGAAAGGGCAGGGAAACAGCCCAATGAGCATCACCACAGAGGAGCCAATCAGCTAGATGTTGCTAGGGCCGCTGTGAGCCAATCATCAGCTGGCAGTCTGAAAGGGCAGGGAAACAGCTCAATGAGCATCTCCAATGAGCATCACCACAGAGGAGCCAATCAGCTAGATGTTGCTGGGGCCGGGTCTGTTCTAGGATTCTCTCCTAACTTATGGTAGTTTCATGGTGTATAGCAATAACTCCAATCTGCACATTGCATTTTCCAAGTGTGCAAGTCTGTTTTCATGTAACATTCTTTTTATAAAGATACCAACTATACAGATGAGATTCCCTTCAACTCCAGCATGATGTCATCTTAACTAGTCACATCTGCAAGACCTGTTTCCAAATAAGCTCATATTCTGAGGCACTGGGAATTAAGATTTCAACATATGAATGGGGATGGGGGCTTCACTCATAGCACCCAGGAACCTGAGTCCTGTGTCAGAGATGCCCTTGACCCATTCCCTCCTCTGAACAGGCCTTTGGCAAAGCTTCCTTTGTTTTGAGGCAGGAGTCCTTGGGCTCTGCTGCCTGGTTCTGGGGCTCAGCTGTGGACACATATTATAGTGATAGCCTTGGCCTGATGGGTTTGAGTGGTTCCAAGGGGCAGGTGCTCTGTCCTTCTGCCATGACCAGCTGTATCTTTGTCATCTCTGCTTGCTGACAAGAGAAACTCCTGCTATCCTTTGTTCATTATTTTTGTTTCACTAAATAGATTCACTTCCATCTGTGTGCTTCTCAATCTATGAGGCTTATTATGTATTTGTTTCACAAATGCTTCCAGAAAATGACTTTGTCTCCATTATAAATGCACTATGACTCATTTCTACTTTACTATTTGTGGAGTTAAAATGGGTTTCTACCTCCCCCTGCCAAGACCCCAGAAAGTCAAACAGACAATGTACCTTCTTAGGTGCCCCATTATCTTTGAGAATACGATGATCTGCATCCTCTCCCTTCTTTACACTGACTTCAGAAGCTGAGGCCTGTTGAACTGCTTTCTTGGCTGGTTTCTATGCAGTAGCACATTTGACAGGGAGCTGGGATTTGAATGATTCTATTAACTCCCCAGAAAAGCAAGCCTCATTGGTGTCCCTCCTCTTTCTGATTTGGAAGTCTGCAGAGGACACACACAATCACTCTCCCCTTTACTGTATAATGTTCCAATCAGCAGCTAGCATAATGAAATCCAATTAATGTGTTAGGCTGTTGTGATTCTAAAAATATTTCACATCCCCTGGAGGGACTAAGGAAATTGGAGGAATCAAGGTATTATAGCCAACCTGTAATTTGCAGAAAGGTTCTTCAATCATTTTGGAGGTAGGAGATTTGTTCTTGAGAAAACAAAAATAGATCACCTCTCTGAAATGAAGCTGTCTGTGAGATCATTCCGATGGTCCTTTATTCAGGTGCCAGGCCTTGCATGCAAGTCTAATGATCCTTTGGTTCAGATATATATGAATTATTAAGGTCAGTTAATTAACACATTTTTCTTCTGCTGAAGTAATTAGATGAATAGAGCTTTTGCCCTCTTTTTGGCTTTCCTGGCAGTTGCTCAGAGCTGAATAGAGGCAGTAAACATATTGCCACACAGATGCTAACCAGAGAAGTAATTTTTCGGTTTCCGATTGATTTTTGAAGTGTCATCCTGCAACTGGAAGCAGCTTTTACTTGGGGAGGCAGGAGGGGCAGCAGGGAAATAGAGGAGAGTGAGAGTGAGCAACAAGCCATTGTATGAAGCTGCCCAAAAGCATCTTCTAGGTAGCCAATATTCATTTGTCATTCCACCTAATTTAAGGCTTCACATTTTACAATTTTATGCTTCCCTCACAAAGTCTTCATGCCATTTGTACAAAAGTTATCCAAAGAGAATAGTTATTATAGCTGTTGGCATTAATATTCCAAGGTCATTTCCTTTCTCTCCCCAGCGTGGCCACAAATTTTTAAATTGCCAGAGATAAGAATTCAGTAGGTTTAAAGTGATAGGACTGTAATTTGGGTTTTTTTTATTTTCTAGGTCAATGATTCTCAAGACTGCCTTTGCACCAGAGTCATCCAAGAGAGCATAATAAAACACAGATTCCCAGCTTCACCTCCGATCAACAGTCTCCACATCTCTGGGGATGGGGACTGCAAATCTGCATTTTATGTCTCCCAGGGTCAGTCTGAAGCTCAGTCATGGTGTGTAAACTGCTGATCTTGGTAATGCAAATGGAAACATCAACACTCAAAAATTTTCTCCCTTTTCTTACTGACAGGCAATGTGTTATCATTCTTCACCCCAGGCCTGACAGCCAGTGCAGGAAGGCCTCTGGACTTGGCCTAAGCAAAATAAACAAAATTGCATTTGTGACTTGGTGGTTGTGTGAAAGGTCTTGTTCTGCACTGCTGTATGTTTTTTGTCTCCAGGGCCTCTGCTGACCAGAACAACCAGCATTTTGCAGAAATTGTCCACTATGAGAAATCTGGCTGACTGAAGAGGCAGTGCCCAGTAGAAGAATAGATTCAAGAAATAGGTACTAACTGTCAGACTGCCCAGAGCTTGTTTCCACCTACAAAATAGACTTAGTAATAATGATTCCACGTGGCTGTAAAGAAGAAACTAGGTGATATATATACAATGCCTAAGTAAATTTTTAAACACTATATTCATGGAAGAATGATAATTATTTTAGCAAAGCAAGGGAGTAGAATGGAAGGTTGGAGAAAAAGTAGACAAACTTTTACTGAAAGGTAGTGTGTTATCATTCCTTACCTCAGGCCTGATGGCTTGTGCAGGAAGGCCTCTTGACTTGGCCCAAGCAAGATAAACAAAATTGCAGTTTTTAAAGGTGGGGCAGGTGGCCTAGTAGTGCTATGCCTGGTTCATGGTATGCAGTCAATAAATTATTTGTGTGCTGACCATCATCTACCTGAGGTTTTATGTGGTGCTCCTGCTCTTTCCCATCTTTTACTCTGTTTGTTCACTTTTGCTGATTTTAACAGTATTTTGCCTTCAAAAGTATTGTGGATACATGAAAAGATCTTCTGTGGTATGACTGATCCTAGACCCACATCTCTCAGGAGTGGCCATGCAGATAGGCCTATGCATAAAGGTGGGTGGAGTGGTCTATAGCACCTACATTAAGAATTTGGGGACTTCATGAGGGACCTTTTTGTGTGATGACTTGCCAGCGTTTTCAAGAAAAATTGGAAAGAGGGCATTATTATGGTGGTGGGGGCTCACAGAGTGTGAATATTAGAACTCATGATCAAAACAGGAAATGAGGATGACTTACCTGTGGGAACACTTTTTAAAATAATGGAATTAGGGTACCCAGGGTTAGTAACTGGGATAGTGGTCACTTCTAAAGGAGTATCATATTGTAAGTGCTCTATATGTATTACCTAATTTAATTCTTACAACTCTGAAGCAAGTAGAGAAAAGGGAAAATAAAACCTCCTTCATAATTTGGAAACACAAAAAGCTTTAAAAGCCTCAAGTTTTTCAGAATTCATTTGAAGATTATACTGCTATGACCTGAAATCTGACTGAAAAACCCACATAGGATTATTATGTAAATTTATGAAAGATTGTAGACTGTGTTAATTTAGCTAACTTACTGTGCATGTTCATGTTTTGCTGCAGAAATATTAATGGACTATAGAGGACTTTATCAGACCTTGCTTGCTGTATTACATAATAAGTGGTTTATTAAGCATGCTATTCTTCTAAATTCTAGACAAATGAAAACACATCTGAGCTCCTCTGTAAGAGTTTAAGAGTAGATATTTTCACTTTGTTCCTCTGCTTTTATAGAAGCTGATAGAGGTTAAGTAATTTACCCTTGGTCTGAAGCTGGTATGTTAGGAGCCATGGTTTTTACCTATGTCTACTTGAGATACTTTGCCAAAATCACTTTGAATCACTCCCATAAAAGACTTTCCTTTTGTCATCTTGGCCTGTGTGACAGGCCCCAGGAGGGGGGGGGGTGTTGTGGGACATGGAATCATGTCTTCCTGCTTTGCTATCCACCTTCATTCCCCTCCACTCCACTTTGTGTTTGTTCAAAATATGAGTCTGATCATTCCACTCACCTGTCCAAAATACTCTCGTGCTGCCAGAGTGTCAAATCCAATCTCCTTAGACTTGGATATGAGGATCTCTCTGCGGAGTTCCCACTGACTGCAGTAGTGTGAGGTGGTCACTAGTGTGGAATCTGTACATTGTATACATGTGTTGTAGTATCCTTTGAATACCTTTGAATATGTTCAATTAAATTTTTTTAAAAATATGGAATCTGGATCTGGCTCACAGAGATTCAGACCCTTCTCTATGTGAGGTCTGGGCAAACCACTTACTTTTCTGTTTTTATTTGTAAATAAGAATGATAGAGTCATCAGCCTACTGAAGTCATAGAAAGGAGTGAATTAATGCAACAATGTATACAGTAGGCACTCAAATAATGCCAAGTACTATGATGGTTTCTCTAGCATTGTTGCTTGCTGCCCAGACTCCTTCTTTTCCCTACCACACTTTGATTGTTCCACCTGAACATGGACGATGGCCGAAGTCTGCTTACCCTTGTGCATGCTTTCTTCTTTGCTTTTTTTATTATTGCCTGCCAGTCACATACCTATTTGTTTTTTACAACTCAGTTCAAGGATCATCTTTGCTTTGAAGACTTGCTTTCCTCCCCCTTGCCCCTTGGGTCCTCTTGATGACAAATTTGTATTTCTGTTGTGGATAGTATTCTTACTGGTCTGTTGATGTCTCTTTTTCCATGCATTTTAAGGCCCTGAGAACAAGTCCTGTCTGCATTGTATCCCCAGTTCCTGACAGTCTGCCACAAGTCACAAAATCATTATTTATGTGTAAGTAAATAATATGGGGAGAATTCCTTCCATCCTGGGTAGGAATTTCTAGTATGTGTGCTATTTATAAGCAATTGAACCCACTCTTGTTAATTTGAGGTGAAATGGAATTTATTAAGGAATAGCTCACAGTATTTCCAAGAAGTCACAAAATGGGGATTTGGAAGTTATACAGACAGAAATGAGTCACAAGTTATATCAGTGACTTGTTCTGGTGGATGGGATGCCCTCTTGCCATGCTGGGACAGAACATGGGGTAGTCCTTGCCAACACTGAGCATATTGCACTGTGATTGCCTTGACTGTAGGGATCATTGTTGCTGCTGCCTTTGGAAACAATGCCTCTTTTCACTCTCCTCCATCTTTGCCAGAGTGCTATTCTGCAGTGCTTCAGTGTTGCCTTCTAATTGTGTTGCTGCCTTCCAAACTGATATCTTCCTTGGATATGCCTGACCAGTGGAACTCAAGTCAAAGAGATTGCAAGAGAGGCTGGCAACTGGGGAAGGGATCCATTATGAGAAAGCCCAGATTCATAAAGTGGGAGGGGTGCAGAAAAAGATTTCAAAGATGCCAAGTGGCCAGAATATGTGGCATTGAGAATGACAATTGACAACTGTAGCAGTGCTGGTGGTATTTGGGTGATTGTTGAACAAGGTTTTGATGCGGTGGGAAAGAAAGGGTTTCTTGAGCAAGAGGAGCCTGAGACTCCTAAGATTCAGTGCAAGAAAATAATGGAGTCATTTGAGCTTAAAACTCCAGATCTCTGATTTTCTTACCTGTGCTCTTGATTGTTTCCTTCTCCATCTTCCCTATATAAACTGATGTTGTCTAGAGAAATATGGATCACACACATTCTTCATGATGACCATCTTCTTGGAACTGTTGGCTATGAGTGATTCATTCATAACAAAGAAAGGGAGGAAGTATTCATCTAAATTAGTACTATTTCATGCATGTTTGATATTTGCACTACTCAATATGGTAACCACACATGGCTATTGAGCACTTGAAATGTGACTATTATGTCTGAGGAATCGAATTGTTTAATTTATTTAAATGTAAATATCTACGTGGCCAGTGACTAATTTCTTGATTAGTGGCAGGGATTTGGAAGTTATACAGACAGAAATGAGTCACAAGTTATATCAGTGGCTTGTTCTGGTGGATGGGATGCCCTCTTGCCATGCTTAGGAAGGTCAAAGAGATCACTATATATATATATATATATACATATATATATATTTTTTTTTAATTGGAAAATGTACTTAAAAATATATTACAGGCTGGGGTCATGGCTCGGAGGTAGAGAGCTTGCCTAGCAGGTGTGAGGCTCTGGGTTCAATCCTCAGCACCACATAATAATACAAAAATAAAGGTATTGTGTCTAATTACAACTGAAAAATATTGAATATATATATGTGTGTGTGTGTGTGTGTGTGTGTGTGTGTGTGTGTGTATCACAAGCTAGCATAAAACCAAGGGTTGCTTGATGGAAAATAAGGAGTTTTTTAAATTTATAAAAATGATTTTTGGTATGTTGATTTAGCAAGAAACAAGTAAATCGTGATATTGTGATACTGGGTCCAATTCTTAACAGCGTTTCCTCATGTTAAGATTTCTTAAACTAAGTATTTAAAAAAGAGTTTGCAATAACAATATTTTCCAAATAAACGCCTTGGAAAATACTTATCAAGAAAGAAAAAAGAGCCCAATGTTATAGGACAGTGGTCCTTGAACCATACATTACAGTTACCATGGCAGGTTTGTGATGACATTGGTTGCAGGGTGCCACCTCCAGTTCTTCTGAGTCTGTGGGTCCAGGTAGGGATGAACATTAATATTTATGAAAATCTCTCAGATGATATTCATGCTGCTGGTGTGGGGAGTACACTTCTAGAAACCCTGACATTTCTTAGAAATGTTCTGCTACACAAAATTACCTCAAGTCTTTCCTTATAAGGACATCTCAGAATCTTCCATCTGCAAACATTAATTCCGTATCTGAAGCTCCCACAGGGGCTATACATGTAGCACATTTCCCACTGATTTGATCAAAAAGCCTTTTATCTCAGGATGACCCAAAGACTAGAATTGGAGAAACACAAATCCCATAAAATTTAATTGAGTTAACCACATTCTTCTATTTCCTTTATCCAATCACAAAACTGGAGTCCCACATACTCAATTCAGAGCTGCTTTCTCTTTACCATCCATTATTTCCTCGAAGAAGAGCTTTTCTAGTGAGGTGACTTTAAAGGTGGTGACACTTAATTTGGCATCTGCCTGAAATCTCTCTTCTGAATGTGGCAAGCCTATTTGGCATTTTCTTCTTGAGCAGAACATGTCCTCAGCTGACTTCTTGTTTACAACTCCCCTCTGACCCAATCTGAGTCCTCTCCTCGTTTCCCCTTCTCGGAAGATGGCATCATCATCCACTGTCTGCATGGTCATCAACTCATCAGCAAGATCTGTCATTTTTGTCAGATATACATATGTATGAGAATGTGTGTTTATATGCTTACACATACATAAAAGCAGCTCTATGTGTAAGTGTGTGTGTATGTACACATACAAACATACATATGTTCTTGTATCCATTTGCAATGCCATATGCTAGCTTCAGACACGACTCTTCTTCAACTGGATCATCACATTCTTTTATTAAATGGGTTACTCCTGTTTCTCCAGGCCTTTCCATCCTTGAGGTGACAATGGAGTAATAATTAGGAGAGGAAAAAGGCATTTCTGGGGCTCTGCTCCCATCTGTGATTGAGGAAACTCAAGTGGCTCTCACATCTGTCCAGCCAATTTGAGAAGCCCCTAAGATTCCTTGCCTGTGCTCAGGAGCCAACCCTCTCTGCCAGCTTGCCCTCCCTTGCTTCTCTGCTGTGGTGACTTCCTGCCACCCGAAGAGTTGTTCTGTCATTCTCTCCTATTTTCCCCTCATTCCAGGAGGCAGGTCCAACTTTACTGCTGTATCTCTCTCTGCTTTAGTGAGCTCCACATTCTCCTGAAGTGAGAAAACATGCTTGGCTTCTCCAGACTCTCCTACCAACTAGCAGAGTACTGTTTTGTATGCTTTCCTTCCACCAGACTGAAAATTTTGTAAAATAGTCTTTTATTTTTTTATTATATACATTGTTTTTTTCATTTACTTAGGGAAAACAACTGTCTCTAACTCTCCTTCCTTCCTTCCTTCCTTCTTCCTTCCTTCCTTCCTTCCTTCCTTCCTTCTTTCCTTCCTTCCTTTTTTCACATGGTGCTAAGGATTGAACCCAGGGCCTTGCACATGCCAGGCAAGCACTCCACCACTGAGCCACAACCCCAGCCCTCCTTTTCCTTTTTATGCTGACTTCATACTCTTTATTCTCTTTTCTTTTAGAAAGACTTTTAAAGAATATCTCTTCATTCTCATGGCAATGGACCTGTATGAGGTCCACTTTGACTGGTCCTTCTTGGTTTTCTTCCTGGGGTGGACCTAACTTCTTGTTTTCTCATCATCTTGCCTCCCACATTGACATAAATATTTGTGTCTGGGCATATATGTATAGGTGTGTGTTTATATGTAGATGATATGTCTACTTCCATTTTGCTTACATTGAACCATAAAAATCTAGGTATGGGTACTCTGTTGGCACCTTTTCTTGCCCGCTTCTTTTGGATTGTCTTGAGTTGTTAAATACAACATATGAGGGTCAGAAATGTAGATTTTTATATTCCCAACTATAATGGGAAGCTGAAGATCACTAGGTCTCTGAATTTAGGTTCTTTAGATTTTTATTGACTTTATTCACAGTAAGGAAAAGATCCAAACTGTATCCTGAACTTCAGCGAAGAACATCATTAAAGGACTGGACTTTCCACCTCTCAATGCCTAAGCTCTCCATCTCTCAATTATGCCTTTTCTATCAGCACCAGTCTTCCTTTCTCACAAGGCACATAGGGGCTGCAGCCAGGAGTCTGGTGCCTGAAGCACAGTTTAGCAAGAGTCCTGTCTTAGTTGCTCATCAGAAAGCTGTGTGGACAGATGGAGGCAATTTTTAGTTTTCCACTTATTAGCAGTTTGTTGCATAGCATTATCTGTGGTGCAGTTATGACTATATAATTTGAAAGATTAATAAATGAAGCATGAAAGATTTGTGAATTAGTGTATTGTATATTTTTGCAAATGTAAATAGTACCCGCATAGATTAAAAACACATTTAGAGGGAAAACATGGCTGCAGTCCCTCTTTGTAACACTGTCCCAAGTAAACAAATAATGTAGAAATTAAATAATTTAGAGATTCATTTGACCAGACCATGTGGAAGTTTAATCTCAAGTCGTTCATTTCTTTGGATGGATCTAATTTTCACTTGAGACATCTTAAAACAATTTTTTTTTAAAAAAATATACACTCGAAAGAACAAAACATCTTCTCCTTCCTATGTTTAATGAATGGCAGATTTTTAATCCCTAGAATTTAGTAGGAAAGGTGCAGGCAGTCAACATGGAACCGAAATGACCACACCTGCTTGATGTTTCTAGAGAATTCTGAATGGAATGGAATGCCATCACAGATGTATCAAATGTGTCAGCATTAACATTTCATTTTTTTTTCTCTAGAACAGTGGTTTCTAAAAACTGACTTCACAACAGAATCACTTGGGGACCCTGTTAAAAATATAGATTCTTGGCTCATTTAGGGATATCCAGTTCAAATGGAGGTGAAAACCCAACTCACATTCGGAGTCAGTGGCAGTCATATGAATTTACTTGTCTTTGGGGAAGGGGATTGCCCAGGAGAAAATACAAGCTAAAAACTAGCTCTTACATTTTTTCATTAAGACCTAACCTAATAAAAAAGCCGCTTCTGCTACGCAATTGTGGCTCCAATATCATATCTTATGAAGTCCTTTGAATAGCTTTCCATTTCATCTGTGTTTTCTTTCAACTATTTTTAAGTGAGATTCTTTGTACAAAATTTCACAATTTGCCTAATAAATATTTGGTAGGGGACCTTGTACCTTGAAATTCCTCCATGATCATTAGTGACTATTATTAATTGTTAATGTTTCCACTTTCAATGAGCATGGCTTTTTGGTAAGAAACATATGCTATCTTCAGAATTATATCAGTTGTTCAGAGTGGTAGTCATAGTTCATTTGGCTGATTTACAATAACACTACCTATTCAATTCAAACTTCAGAAGTAGTCTCTGTGATAGTTATGGTTTTTCAAGTATATATATAGATGGACATCTATTCATATTTATAGAAGTGAGTAAAACCATAACAACCCATTTTCTTTCCATTTACTGGCAAATGGCATAATTTCATTCTTCTATATGGCTGAGTAAAATTCCATTGTGCATATATACCACATTTTCTTTTATCTATTAATCTGTTTAAGGGCATCTAGGTTGGTTCCATAGCTTAACTATTGTGAATTGAGCTTAAATATATACAGCTTTTACAATGTTGAGGTATATTCCTATTATCCCTAGTTTTTCTAGTGTTTTTAGCATGAATTTGATGTTGTATTTTGTCAAATGCTTTCTCTGCATGTATTGAGATAATTATGTGATTCTTGTCTTTAATTCTACGATGTGATAAATTACATTATTGATTTTTGTATGTTGAACCAACCTTGCATCCCTGGGGTGAACCCCACTTGATTATGGTGCAGTATCTTTCTAAATATATTTTTGTATCCTCTTTGCCATTGTTTTGTTAAGAAGTTTGCATCTATTTTCATGAGGAATATTGGTCTGAAGTTTTCCTTTCTTGATATGCCTTTGTCTGGTTTTTAAATCAAGATGATACTAGCTTCATAGAATGAAGGGTTCCCTCCCTTTTTATTTTATGAAATAATTTTAGGAGGATTGGAGTTAGTTCCTCTTTGAAGGTTTGGTTTAGCTGAGAATCCAACTGGTCCTGGGCTTTTCTTTCTTGGTAGACTTTTTATGGCATCTTTAATTTCATTGCTTGAAATTTGTCTGTTTAAATTTTCTACATCATCCTGATTCAATTTGTGTAGGTCATATGTCTCTAGAAATTTGTCAATGTCTTCAAGATTTTCTATTTTAGTAGAATATACATTTTTGAAATAGTTTCTGATTATCTTCTGAATTTCATGAGTGTCTGTTGTGGTATTTCCTTTTTCATCATGAATTTTAGTAATTTGAGTTTTCTCTCTCTTTCTCTTCATTAGCTTGACTAAGAGTTTATACATTTTACTTATTTTTTTCAAAGAACCAACTTTTTGTTTTATTGACTTTGGAATTGTTTCTTTTGTTTTAATTTCATTGATTTCAGCTCTGATTTTAATTATTTCCTGTCTTCTACTGCTTTTGGTATTGATTTGTTTTTCTTTTTTCAGGTCTTTAGATTTGATGTTAAATTATTCATTTGTTGACTTTCTATTTTCATAAGGAATGAGTTTAATGCAATGAGTTTTCCTATTTACATTGCCATCATAGTGTTCCAGAGATTTTGGTATATATATTATATCGATATCTTCATTTACCTCTAAGTATTTCTTTATTTCATCCCTGATTTCTTCTGCTATCCATTGGTCATTCAATAGCATATTATTTAATCTCCAGTTGTTAGAGTAACATCTGTTACTAATTTTATTTCATTATGTGCTAATAGAATGCAAGGTCTTATCTCTATTTTTTTTTTTTTGTATTTGCTAAGTGTTGCTCTGTGGCATAAGTTAAGAATCTATTTTAGAAGTATCCATGTGCTTCTGAGAAGAAGATATATTCAGTCATTAATGGATGAAATACTATACATATGTCTGTTAAGTCTAAATTATTAATTGTATTTTTAGTTCTATAGCTTCTTTATTTAGTTTTTGTTTGAGGACATATCCAGTGGTGACAGAGGCATGTTAGTCACTCATATTATTTTGTTGTAGTCTCTTTGATTCTTGAAATTGAGAAGGGTTTGTTTGATGTATATAGATGCTCCATTGTTTGGAGTATAAATATTTATGATTATTATGTCATATTGATTTATGTAATGTCCTTCTTTGTCCCCACTGATTAACTTTGGCTTGAAGTACACTTTATTAGATATGAGGATAGAAACCCCTGCTTGTTTACAAGATCCGTGTGAATGATATGCATTTTACCATCCTTTTACCTTCAGTCTGTAGTTGTCTTTGCCTATGAGGTAAGTCTCTTACAGACACCATATTGTTGGGGCTTGTTTTGTAATTCAGTTTGCCAGTCTATATCTTTTGATTGATGCCTTAGGCCATTTACATTCAATGTTATTTGTGAGATATGATTTTTATTCCCTGTCATTTTGATTTCAAATTTCCAACCAGACCCATCTGTCCCAGCCAGTCTTGCAAGCAGCTGGATTGGAGGGGGAAGGGAAGAGCTGGGTGGATTTCCACGACCAGTTTTACCCTGTGCAAACCTCTCTCCATGTTTGATTTTCTCCTGGTGTTTTAGGCACACTCTATGTCATGCAGTGTGGGTTGGCCAGGCCTGTATTTTAGGCCAAACTTGCATTTGCAAAAGTCAGCTCCCTCAGCTGCCAGCCATGGTGTTGAGGCTGCAAACTGGTTCCTTCCTTTGACCTCCACACACTGCTGAGAGAGATAGCTTTCTTCCCACACAAGGATACTGTGCAGGGCACCTTTCAGTTTAATTAGGCAGTGTCTTTGATCTCTCAACTCTCCATAACCAGACATACCTCAGGCCTCCCTAATCCTTCCATTGTTCTCACAGAGGGACTGCTCTGGCTTGTCCTCCAGCTGCAACAGTGGCTGTGGTGCTGGAATTTCTTCCTATTTTATTACATCCAACATCCTGAGTCCCCAAGCTCTTTGAATGTCCAGTTTTGAATTACAGTAAAGTCCCCCCTACACACACCTTTTTTTGTTCACTCACCTTGCTGAGAAGCTGACTTTCTGCTTTCTTGGTTTCATGCCTTGGAGCAGTCAGGAAAGTGACCCTCTCTATTCAGCTATTTTGAAAGTCTGAGACCACATTAAATTTAATAAGGTTGTGAATATGTCTCAAATTCATCTCTTTACCTTTATTCTTTCTTTCTTTTTTTTTGTTTGTTTTGTTTTGTTTTGCTATTTATCATTTAGAGACTTCTCCCGGTCGTTTGCTGGATTCAGGTCTGTGTTTGATGGACATTCATATGGAGTGACTGGTAGCAGCTCATGCTTATGGAGTCACAGGAGAGTGAGTACTGAGGAACGGAAATTACTGAATATTCCTTTTATTTCACACTTAATTTTATAGTGAACCATTGATCAAAGTTTACCCATATAAACATCACTATGTGCTCTTTATATTTCCTTTTTAAATAATATGCTCATTTTTCATTTTTTCCCTTCAGAGTTTTGTCACCTGCCAAATTCAGAACTTGCAGGAGAAAATTTTTATTAAAGGAAACAATTTTTTTCCCCTAAAGCAGTTCTTACCCTGGAAAATCACTTTGTATGTGAAGTAGAAGAAGTAAACTCCTTTTGGTTATCTAGTTGCTCAGATTACAATAACTGCTCCATTCTCACCTTCATCTGAGGACTATCTCTTGATCCACAGGGGTGGGCCACCAGTAGCTATGTTTTTCTTTATAATACTGATAACCTCTTCTAACTATAGGGACTGATGCTTAATCCAGCTGATATACCATAGTCTTCTCAAAAAATAAGGTTGGAATTCAGACACAGAAGTTAGTCTTCATGTGTAGCTACAACTATGTATCACTTAACTCTGGGAACAGTAATGCTGCAAAAGAACCACAAACCTCTGGATCATGCCACCACTAGCATTTTCTATGCTTATGGGTATTTACTAGCTAGACTTGAGCTGACATTCTCTGGGCCTACACCATGTGCCTTCTATCATCATTCTAGACCCAGTGGCCTAGTCTGGCCATGTTCTCATGGCAATGGTGAAAGCACAGGGGAAGTAGGAATTGGCACACTTTCACTTCAGCCTCCTTGTTAGCCATATTGGTCAACAGTTGAACCTAACAGTAAGCTATGGATACACATACTCTGCTCCTGGGTAGAACTGCAGTCACATGATGCCTGGCATGAATACTGAAGGGGTGTATAGTGAGTGGCAAGAAGAATCAAACCCAGTGGTGCAGTTCATTACACATGTGAGCTTAGGCTTTCCTGTGTGGTGGCCACATTTCTCCACGTGGGACAGAAAATAATGAGAACGCTTCCACTCTGAGAAGGAGAAGATCAAGAACTAAAACAAAACAAAACAAAAGAGAAGAGAACTCCAGATATTTAGAAACAGAAAGGAGGGATAGGGAACTCTGATGACTTCCCTATTTCTGGTTCTAGGTTCTTCCTGAGACTTGGCTGCATTTCTATTTTTGGTTTCTGTGCAAGGTCTCTGAATCCAAGTCCACATTTGCATGGATATAAGAGGAAAATGAAAAGGAGAGCAAATAGAACTCCCTGATTTTCTCACGAAGAATCACAGTACCAAAAACTCTTATGAGCCATAAATTAAGTGTGACCAGGTAGGGTTTATGGAAACTGTGAGTAAATTTATGGCAGGCACTTTCTCCAAATACTTTTCTTTTAAAAAATATTAATTGGGCTGGGGGTTGTAACTCAGTGGTAGAGTACTCGTCTAGCATGTGTGAGGCCCTGGGTTCAATCCTCAGCACAACATAAAAATAAATAAATAAGGCATTGTGTCCAACTATACCTAAAAAATAAATATTTAAAAAAATATTACTTGATGAGTAAAACTTGTACACAGTTATAGTATACAATATTATGTTTTGATATGTGTATACACTGTGCCAAATGTATTTCTAAAATTATATATGTACCAGGAGCTTAAGCAGTTTTTAGCCAAGGCAGGATCAGTTGGAATGAACTTTATATGATTCTCAAAAAAAAAAAAAAGATGTTTAGTGGGTCTTCAACCATTAATAAACTGTACTCTCCACTAAAAGCCTTAAACATACATTGTTACCTTCTTCCCAGTAAGAAGTATTATAAATAGAATACAAAGCTTTATTGGGCAAGAAGAAGGGGAGAAAATTTTATTCAAATGTACAGTATCTTACACATTGTCTGTTGCCTCCAGATTTCTATCTCTAATTTGTTCTTCTATTTTCCCCTCCTTATTTACACATCCTATTGCCTTTAGACATCTCTATTTGACTGTCCCAGGGGCATCTCAAATTTCAAATGTTCTAAATGAAACTCCTGGCTCCCCATGCTCCTAAACTTGCTCATCTCCCAATCTTCCCCATTACAGAACATGCAATTTACTTACTTATTTCTAATGGATCAGGACAAATATTTAACAGATATCCATATTTTACCTCCATCTAGTCCATCAACTATATCTTTTATTTTCAAAATATATGCTGGCTTTGACCATGTATCACCTTCACTTTCCTGCATTTGTCCAAGCCACCATCATCTCATTGATCCATGAGTACAGGGACTCTGCCATCTGTGTTGCTGTATTCTCAATTTCTAGGACAAAGCCTGACATATAGTCGGTGTGCATTAAAATATTTTCCGAATGAGTGAAAAAATGTGTCTTAGGGTTAGAAGATATTCAGGACCACTATGTGGTCCTTTGAACTCCATTCATTTTGTAGTCAAACATGGAAGTTCTAAAATCACATAGGATAAACCTATATAGTGCATATTTTATAAAAAGAATAGTTTCTAAAACTGTTTCTGTAAATTCCTTCTGGAAGGTAAGAGACAAGAATAGGGGATTTTCAGGTAGCTAAAATGGTGAGAAGCTCTGCAGTTAACACTCTTTCCTAATTTTTGTAACTTGGCAGCTCCATAAACTTTCTTTCAATCCCAAAGTTTCATTTTTCACTCAGACCATGTTGAGTTAGTTTTGCGCATAGAGCTTCTGTGAATTCAATGAACATAGAAGATAGGAGCAAGACACATATATTAGATAGTAATTCCACTCAATTAACCCTAAATAAAGAGTAGGAGAAAGTAGTTCTTGATAGGAAAAAAAATCCCTAAGGTGTGGCATCAGGATAGATGAGAAATTTCTCAGTCCCTTGGGCTCTACTAGGTTGTCCACATTTGTGTGTGAACAGTTAATATGTGTTGGGACTGTGTCCACCAGGGTCTGCTGTATATCTTTAACCTTCACTTTAGCATATCACAGCTTAATGAGATCTCCTAGAGGGTTGTTCTTGCTTTAACTCCCAGATCAATTGCTCTCACTGTTATAAACACCTTAACTGACTCAGTGGCCATCTGTCACTGAGATCCAGGGAGAGCTGTACCCTCAAAGGCTACGGACCACCCGCGTGGTTCTTCTTCAGGCTTTCCGACTCACTGATTGCCCATAACTCTGGGGAACTGGTCAACTTCCTCTACACAACCCAGCAGTGTTTGGAATTTTTCTTCTCATCTCAACCTCCTGATGGCAGCTCGGTGTCAATGCATCAGCTCACTTTAGAATGTCAAGTTTCTACCAAGCAATTTCTGCCATTCTGATCTGGAAACTCATTATTTCTTATGTGTACATTTCTGGCCCAACTGAACCCAGATGAAATTTCTGACATTTTCTCTGTCACTCCCTCTCCTACAGAGTCTTCCATTTGATTTTGGTATTAAATGTCAGAGCCAGACGGCCATAGAAGTTGTCTGCTAAGCAGTTCTTGCTCCGACATAATATCTAAAACCCAATAGATTTTGCTGTCATGTCAATGTGTCTGGTCAAGAGTGCTCTTAATTCACTTATGATTTGGGCAGACATTTTTGATTTTTGAGATTAAGCAAAAGCAGCAGTGAGCTCTATTTGAGAGAGCTGAAGCAGATTTATAGCCTTGAAAGTTAACCTGAAACTCAACCCTAATGGAAACCAATTTTTTAAGACAATTATTGCACTTTTTGTTTTATATCTTTTTCTTCATCTAGTATTTCAAAAACGCCTGCCAACACATATTCAGATGGATATCTTCACAAAGGAACGTGCATTTTTCTTCTTTCCCCAAAGGAAAATAAACTGCTATGTAACACAGGGCTGTACAATGTAGAAGGACAATTGAATAAGTTTTCAAATACTCTGAAGCCTCAACAGAACAATGGCTTTTGGAGTTGTGTAGCAGAATTATGTATTCATTAAAATATAACAATTAAATCTGTGGCACAGGATTCAAACAGATTTTTATGGCAATTTTTAAGGTTTGTAGGGCTGGGTTACAATGGCAACCCTCTAGCACTCCCATTGTAGCTTCAGAGAAGTCACTCAAATTGCTGTTGGACTAGTATATGTAAAAAAAAAAAAAGAAGAAGAAGAAGAAGAAGAATTACTTTTTTGTTGTTGTTCCTGCTCATCTTAGAAGATCAGAGATGAGCTAGAGATTATAGTTTTTTATTTTGAGCTTATATTTTATTGAAAAAGGTTCAACACTGGCATTTTCAAATAAGATTTTATTTTTATAAAGCATTTTTCTTTGTAATTTTACCACATTTCCCCATAGAGCTATTTATATTGCTAGACATATTCTCTTGTAAGGTGTTTCTATTATTCTTACTTAGATCAGCTATCTAGCCTGTCCTGAATTCAGAAGATAGAGTTTTCCACTGTTTTCCTCTGGAGATAAACCTTGACAAAATAAGCATAGGAGGAGAGAGAAAGTACAACGTTTTGAAGTGGCCTAATATGCATATCATTAAGCATTTGTTTCCTTAAGATCAATCTTAAATACCTCTTTTCCTTTTCCCTTTCTCTTCCAGGCGAAGGAGTGAGTTGAGACATAGGGAAGTCTACTGCATACATGCCTACTTTTTGTTTAAAAAAAAACAGAGAATTTTTATATTTTGATGAAGCTGCATCAAAATGACTACATTAGAATGTCCCTCTAAGGCCAAAACAGCAATTGCAAATTGACCCCATCATAATGTCCTGCTTGGGAAACCACTTGAGTTGAGTTAAAAATTATGGAACTCACAATTATGAATTCAGAACTGAATATAAATGATATTGACTTTGAAAACAGAGAAACAAAGAGGTGGCTGTCAACAGAGGGTAGAAAAGGAAGATGAGATAGATGGGAGCCTAGGATGTTAATATCCTCACATACCAACTAGACTCAGGAGGTAGAATAGAATTAATTAAGGCAGTTTAATTAATTATTTAAAATCATGATCCTGATCAAAAGATGGATTAGATGTAGTTTATATATCAGAAGTTACTACATAAGAAGGTGGGTGATGATGTGGACGGAGTCCTTACCTATGGTAGCAGAAGGTGGATAGCTTCACATAGTCTAAAGCTAGTAAATAATAGCAATGTGAGCACATTCTCTCTCTTTTTTTTTTTTAACTTAAAAATGTTTATTGTGGTACAATTACTTAAAGATCTACTCTCAACAAATTTTCAAGGGCACAATATGGTTATTATTAACTAGGAGCAAATTTTTATTTTTATTTTTGGTACTGAAGATTGAATTCAGGGCCCTCCCCACCCCCCATCCACCATCTTTTTTTTTTTTTTTTTCTGTCAGTAAATCAAGCTTATTTGTGTTCACAGAACATACTGGGCAACCCCGGACAGCCACCACCCACGTTCAATCCCACAGCTGCACCTAAGGACAACTTCAAGATTGAAGGCTATGGACTTTATTCCCAGGGTCTGTCAAAGCCTCACATAGCAGACCTATGGAGTTGAGATGCTAGAGAACAGAGAATTACCTGCAAAACCTACAACCCTCCACCATCTCTGATTTCTATATCAGTATTCCTCCCACCAGTCCTCTCTCCTACCTTCCCCTACTCTGCCTCAATTCTAGGCACCCCGCCTCCACCAATCTCTCAAGGCTCACTGAATACCAAGAGATCTTCATTTATGACAGGGGGAGCCCATCTCACACCCTTGCATAAATTAAAATAAATATTACATCCATCCCTTCTTCGCCCAGTAGGACACACATAAATACATATCAATGTTAATTAAAAGCAGTGACAAATAAATTAATGTGGCTGTCCTTCCCACTAGGCCTAGCCCTGGCGTGTCTGTGGCTCCTTCTCACCCTGAGCACCTGCGGGTGTGGTCTCAGCTGGAGTGTTCTGAGTTCTAGTTGCCTTGGAAGTCCCAGTTTGGGAGACACCTCTCCTGCACCAGATACGCAAGCGGCTTCTTGGAGGTTTTTCAGGGTCTCTTTTGTTAGAAGGCAGCTGAGTGTTGCTGGAGAAAAGTGCTGCAGTCCAGATAGCAGTCGAAGGGCTCCGAAGTGAGACTCAGGGGACGAAGGGCAGAGGGCATCCTCCTTGACCAGGAGCGCAGACACACCCTTCTCATCCATCAGGATCTGGCAGAAGATGATGGCAAGAAGTATAAAGACGAGCTTTTTGACAAGGTTTGGTTCCTTGGCTGGCAATTGACACAGGGTCACTATGGGGTTGAGGACCTTCCGGCTGCGCTTTCAATGGCAGCCAGAGGTGCCAAGGCACCCAAGGGGAAGGCTACCTCACAGCAACTTCTGGGAGAGGATGAAAGCTGAAGATCTCATGGCCAGAGCCCAGAGGGTGTCTCAGGATGGAGGAGGGGGCTGAGGATGGGACTGCTGGCCAGTCATGGTGCAGAGCAAGCTGTGAGAGTGACACATCTGCACTGAGAGGAGAGCAAAGTGGAGTGCTCCAGGGACCCTTTATGGCTGAACTACATACATTCCTAATCCTTGCTTCTTTAATTTGAGCAGAGTCTCACTAAGTTGCTGGGAGTGGCCTCAAACTTGTGATCCTCTTGCCTCAGCCTCCTAAATTGCTGCGATTACAGGCCTGTGTAAAGGTGTAAAGGTATTGGAGTAATAAACAAAAATACTGGGACTGGAAATGACGTTAAGTGGTAGTCTCTGTAGAACAGGCTGGGATTCAGGAGAGATGGATGATAGATTTGTTTTTCATTAGAAATTGTTGCTATAAAAAAGGCTTTTTTTTTACTATGTACATAAATTGATTTCAATTGTTTAGTTTTGTTTCCCAAGATGGCTTCTTGTGTTGCCCTGGAATTATAGATGTGCACCACTGCTTCTAGCTTAATTTAACCTTTAAAATCAAGAAATGTTACAAGAGAGGTTTCGTTTTTGTTGTTTTAGTTTGTGTAAGCCTGCTTTTATTTGTTTGTTTGTTTTTATGTGGTGCTAAGAATCAAACCCAGTGCTAAGCAAGTGTTCTGCTACCGAGCTACAACCCCAGCCTCTACAATAGAGATCTTAAGATCTAAGAGTTATTTCTTTATGGTGGGAGAACAACCAAGTTTCCTACAATACAAAGCTTTTGAAATCTCTGAGCTTTGCCATGGAAATTGCAAAGTTTGACCATTTCTACCAAAGTTTGACCAAATTGCAGTTTGACCATTTCACAGCTACTTGAGAGTAGGGAAAAAGCACCATGACTGGCCAGCAGGCCCACCCTGGCCCCCTCCACCAGCCTGGGACACCCTCTGAGCTCTGGCCCCAAAAGCTTCTCCTTGGTCATGTGACTGTCATTCTGCCATCTAGTGAAAGATGAAAGAAAGATCATGTGTGGATGAAGATAACACTCATGACTTCAAGAACTATCTTTTTGCACAGAGGGCGTATTTCAGAATGTTCTGTCTACCAAATTATACTCATCCCTTTCAGTTTTCTCAGGTTCACAAATTCCTCTTGAACATTGGACTTTCTTGCCCTTTGTGGTAACACAGATACTTTTCTTCTGACACCTAAGGCCTTTTTCTCTCTAAGCTCCTTGGCTGTGGATGCCTCTGGATGGAGTGCCTCTGCTCTTTGAACCCATGACCTCTGTTTATGCTATGCTTTAAACACCAAAATAAGTTTTCCAAATATATATGAACACACAATCCCTCTATTCAATGGCCTACTTCACATCACGATTTATCACCTCAAATTTACCTTATCTCAAGTTGGACCCTTCATCTGTAACTTTAAAACTGCTCCTTTTGAATAAGTAAATGAAGAAATGAATGAATTGTGATCTGCATATAGTGTTATGATCAAAAGAAATGGACCTAATAAAAAAGTTTTAGGTGAAATTTAGCTTGTTAGAATATTTGGGTAGTCTTATACAAAACTGATTTATTAAAAACCTTTCTCTTTCTCTCTTTTGTGGGCTCATCAGAGAAAAACACTAATTTCTCTGAACCCTCTCTTTTGCTTTCCAAGGAGAGATTCTCAGGTATGAAAGAATAAGGAAGAAAGGAAAGTAAACTGGATTTGTATGTGTATTTTTTAGAAAGGCAAAACTTTGCCGGGGGTGGTAAAAAAAGAACTCACTCTGGAGACAAATTAAAGATAGGCTTTGAGTGTGGGAGGTTGAGACACTGCAATTTGAAGAGTCAATATGGGCAATGAACCCCATCTGCCTTCCTTTTGGAAAAAAGGAAATGGAAGTTTTCCAGTATGTCAGAGTAAAACACCTGGGCCCTGAGGAAGAACATAGCTCTTGCATGACATTGCAAAACCTTAGAAAGGTTCCACTGTCCAGACTTCTAAGCGCATGTCCCTGTAGTGAAGGAGGATTCCTCTTCTTAGCTTGGGGTAGAGAATGGGGAGTCACCATTGAAACCAGCTGCCTTCTAATGGGTGGTGCAATACCTACACAGAGTGAGAATCAATTTTCCTTCCTCATCTT